>NC_133663.1:162173061-163373061 GCF_037893015.1 Macrotis lagotis | reverse complement strand
TTTGGAATCTACCACTAACAAAACACTATGATACAAAGACAAAAATTACATATTCCCTATTCTCAAGGAACTTACATTTTTACTAGAGGCATACATCAAGTACATAGATAAGCAAATAAAGAGTGATTTAAGTAAGATAATTACATGAGAGTATATTAGGTAGAAAGCTCAGCTTGGAGAAAGATAGATCTGGATTATTCTCTTTTTTTATACTCATTATTGTAACCTTGGTCAATAACCCAGGGCATTCTATAAAATTATTACTTCAAGAAAAGTTTATGAAAAATGGGATTTTTTCACTGTGAGACTACTACCTGGAAGAAATCACAAGACATCTTTTTTAAAAGAACATCCAAAACCTATATGTGCACATAAGGCTTCTCCTGATATAATGTACTGGTGTTGTTTTTTTTTTTATTTTGAATAGGCACTTTTGTGGTTTCATTGAAGGAGAATTTACTTCCAACTGAAGGTATTACGTAAGAATCCCAAACCTTGAAGGAATACAAGGATTCAGATAGATATGTATGAGGAAAAAGGGTACTCTAGACATGGGGAGTAACTCGTGAAGCCACAAGTCCAGTTTGTTGAGAATTGGTATGACATTTATTAGTATGACACTTTGAAGAAATCGAGTTACTATCAAATCAATAGCATAAAAAGACCATGTACAATATATTTAGAATTACCCTAAATTTAAACTATTAAAATACTAACACAATGATTTTTTATGTAATCAGCTTTTATTATAATTAAATTAAACTTTTGTTCATTAAGACAAATTTGGTAAGGTCTCTCTATCCAGTAATATTTTGTGAGTGATTAGTTTTTACTTTATATGTTTAGAAGCAAACAAAATGACTTTCCTTTAAAATATTCTAATTCACTATTTCTATAATCTTCATTAATTCATGCTAGTCTTCTTCTAATTAAATTATCTTTACTACTCATACACTTTCCCATCTTTTACTAATCTCTTACCAAGAAAAAAGAGAAGGAAAGATAAAATGATACCATTAAACTTCCTTTTGATTAGTTACATTGTTGTTCATAGGCAAAATAGAATTAAAATGAGATCACTGATCTCTAATCCTTCATATTGCTTCTATATTTTTCACTTATCTTTGGCAAAAAGGATAGATGTGGCACCCAAAGACCAGGGTCCAAGTATCTTCTCTTACTTAGACTGGCTGGGTGATCCTGGGAAAGGTATTTAATGTCTAAGAACCACTAATAGTTATAGAATTACATTGAGAAAGAGAAGTTGTTTATGGGAATCTCCCTTCATAAATCAAATCACAGACATGTTCAGACCAAAAAAGAAAAAAAGCATTTTGCAAGCAATTCAGGACAAAGTAACTATATCTTGGCAACATTTTTAGAACTGTTTTTAAACAGCAACAACAACTCTATTCAGTCTTTGGCATTTCTGTGAAAACCACCAAACACAAACACCAATGTGAGCCAACTAGGCATGTGGTTTTGAAAAATGCAGGTCCGGGCAACATAGAACAGAACTTTTAAAACTCATCTCATTTTGCCCTCTCTGTCAAATTAAAGGTTGCTGATGATTATTTTTACAGAATCAGCATGAATTTGTGATCTGAAGATTCAACCCCTTGACCAGTCCTAAATAAAGCTGATAGTCTGAAGTTAAAAGTAAAGGGTTTTGGAATTCTCACACTTTTTTATGTCATTTATTTAATTTTTAATTTATGCCATAACAGTTTCCAAATTTAGTTTCCATAACAGTACAAAAAAAGATGATTGTACATGAAACTGAATGTATTATGTACAATTTGCTATTCATTTTAAATATATAGTTATATGAACAAATAGTTTTCAGATGAAGAAATTAGTTTATAATCATATAACAATGTTCTAAATCGTTATTGATTAGAGAAATGCAAATTAAAATAACTGGGGTATCACCTCACACTAAAATGATAAAAAAGAAAAATGATCAATTTTGGAGAGTATGTGGAAAAACTGGAGCACTGATGTACTATTGGTAGAGTTGTGAACTGATCTAATCACTCTGGAGAACAATTTGGAACTATGCCCAAAGGGCAATAAAACTATGCATACCCTTTGATGCAGCAATGGCATTATTAGGTCTATATCCCAAAGAGATCATAAAAAGGGGGAAAGATCCACATGGACAATAATATTTAAAGCAGCTCTTTTTGCAGTGGCAAAGAATTAGAAATTGAGGTGATGTCCATCAATTGTTGAATAGCTAAACAAACCTGGAAAGATTTTGATGTAATGATGCTGAGTGAAGTGAGTAGAATCAGGAGAATATCAAATACATATTAACAGCAACATTGTGAAAAGATCAATTATAATGGACACAGGTCCTTTCAGAGGTTCAGTCATCAAGCACAATCCTAAGTGATAAGGAAAATGCCATCTACATCCAGGGGGAAAAACCTGTGGAGTCTGAATGAAGAGCAAAGCATACTATTTTCATTTTCTAAAATTTCTTTTATGTTTTCTTCTTTCTCATGGTTCCCCCTGCTTAGTTCTAATTCTTCTTTTCTAATATGATTAATATAAAATATATTAAACATGATTGTACATTTACAACCAGCATCAGATTGTTCACTACCATGGGGAAGAGAGATGGGAGGGTAAAAAAAATGTGGAAATCAAAAACTTGCAAAAGGATGAATGTAGAAAGCTACCTCCTCATGTAATTGGAAGAAAAGGACATAATTGTAATTTTTAAAAAATAAAAAAATAAAGTCAAACCATCAATACCCCAAAGATGGCTACCATTAATAAAAAAATAGTTCCAGTATTAAAAGATAATATTTCAGATAAAACATTTAAGAAAATAGCTATCACTAGGGCAAGGATAGGGGAAAGGGAAGAAAATAAAGGAGGAGGGGAAAGTTATGTGACTATTATAAATTTAAAGGAAATAGCAAGTTGTTTATAATAGATCTGTAGTTTCTTGGGCAATCATCTTTATTCCTATTCTATTATATTAGAGAAATGCTTGATTATTTCATAAGTTCAGAATAAAATAAAATTTTACAATTTGATAAAAAAATAACTTTTGAAATTTTTGAAATTCTTTTTTTACTTAGCTCTAAATGCCTTGATTTTGAATTCTGAAAAGTCATCCTTCTTTGTTTAATGATATGGAAGACTAAATGAAAAACCTAGGAAAAGTTTTACATCTCTAGAGCAAGAGAAATTTCTGTCATTAATTATAATTTAGTTGTTAATTCAATTATCAAAATTTTTATTATTAGGAAAGAAAATCCGGGATTAAAAAATCAACTCCTTTAGATGAACAAAGTGGGGGAAAAAATCAATAGTGATTCTTAGCACAGAAAGGACATAATTTGTCTATTTAATACCTAATATCATTCTTATTTCCCATTTGACAGTACTTTTTTTTTTCCCAATCACATGTAAAGATAGTTATCAAAATTCACTTTTATAAGATTTTGAGTTTTTTCCCCTCTCTCCCTCCCCTCACCCCTTCACAAAATGGCAAGCAGTCTGGGATATACATGTATAAACATAAAAAAAATTCTCATATCAGTCTTGTTCTGAAAGAACAACCAGAACAAAAGAAAGAAAAAAAAACAAGAAAGAAAAAAACCAAAAAAATGCCTATAATATGGTTCAATCTGCCTTCAAACTCCATAGTTCTTTCTTTGGATGCAGATAGCATTTTCCATCATAAGGCTTTTGGAATTATCTTGAATCCTTATATTAATCAAGAGAGCAGTCTATCATAATTAATCATCACATGATGCTGCTGTTACTATGTACAATGTTCTTGTTCTGCTCACTTCTCTCAGCATTAGTTCATCTCTTTCCAGGTTTTTCTGAAACCATCAGTATTCCATAACCTCCATTTACCACAACTTTTTCCAGTCATTTCCCAATTGATGGGCAACACTTCAATTTCTAATTCTTTGCCAATACAAAAAGAGCAGCTATAAATATTCCTGTACGTTCTTTATAATTTCTCTGGGATATGGTATTGCTGGATCAAAGGATATACACAGTTTTATAGTTCTTTGAGCATAGTCAGAATTGCTTTCCAGAATGTTTGGATTAATTCACAACTTTATCAACAATGCATCAGTGTTCTAATTTTCCCGTACCTTCTCTGGCATTCATCATTTTTTTTGGTGTCATGTTAGCCTATTTGATATGTATCTCAGAGCTGTTTTAATTTCATTTCATTAATCAATAGCAATTTAGAGCATTTTTCATATGACTATAGATAGCTTTAATTTCTTCATCTACAAACTGACTGTTCATATGTTTTGACCATTAATCATTCGGGGAATAATTTCTATATTTTAGAAATGAGGTCTTCACCAGAAACACTGGCTATAAAAAATTGTTTTTTAGATTTTTGCTTTCCTTCTAATCTTGGCTGCATTGGTTTTGTTCATGCAAAAGTCTGTGCAATAGTTTTTAAATTTAATGTAATTAAAATTATCTATTTTTGTACTTCAAAATGCTCTCTCCCTCTTCTTTGATCATAAATTCCTCTCTATAGATCTGACAAATAAACTATTTCATTTCTTGGTCTCCTAATCTGTTTATGTCTAAATTAGGTACACATTTTGACCATAAATATATATATATATATATATATATATATATATATATATATATATATACATACAGAAGGAAAAGGCAGACTACACCTAGTTTCCACCATACTTTTTTTTCAATATTCCCAGCAATTTTTGTCAAATAGTGAGTTCTTAAGCTATTTCCCAATTGGTAAATGGTCAAAGAACATGAATAGACAATTTTCAGATAAAGAATTATTGATGAAAGTCATATGAAATTATTAATAGTAATATTAAAGAATGCTCTAAATCACTACTAGAGAAAAGCAAATTGAAACAACTCTGATGCTAACCTGACAGAAAAGGATATGGAAAAACTGGGACACTAATACACTGTTGATAGAATTGTGAGTTGACCCAACCATTCTGTTTTTTGGTTTTTTTTTTTTTTTAGATTTTTGCAAGGCAAATGGGGTTAAGTGGCTTGTCCAAGGCCACACAGCTAGGTAATTATTAAGTGTCTGAGGCTGGATTTGAACTCAGGAACTCCTGACTCCAGGGCCAGTGCTCTATCCACTGCGCCACCTAGCTGCCCCTGACCCAACCCTTCTGGAGAACAATTAAGAACTATGCTCAAAGGACTATAAAATTGTGCATTCCTTTGATCCTGCAATACAACTAACAGATCTATATCTTAAAGAGACAATAAAAAATGGAAAAGGACCCCCATGAACAAAAAATATTCATAGCAGTTCTCTTTGTGCTATCAAAGATCAGGAAAATGAGAAGTTGCCCATCAACTCAGGAATGGCTCAACAAATTATGGTATATGAAAATAAAAGAATACAATTGTTTTGGGGAAATTATGAGCAGGTAGATTTCAGAAGAACCTAGAAAGACCAACATGAATTGATGCAGAGTTACATCAGAAGAACCAGGAGATCACTGTTGGCATAGTATTTCATGTAACTATTCAGACATGCATATTTTTGTGCAAATTTCAAGACTTAATGGCAGCAATATGTGATTATCAGCTAAGGTAGACTTAGCTCTTCTCAACAATACAGTGATCTAAAAGAAATGTGTTGGAAAATTCCATCCAAATGGAAAATGCCATCCACATCCAGAGAAAAAGACTAGAGAGTCTGAATGCAGACAAAAACATACTATTTTCACTTTCCAAAATCTGTTATATGTTTTCCTTTTCTAACAGTTTTTTCCCTTTTGTTTTTATTCTTTTTTCACAACATGACTGATTTGGAAATATGTTTAACATGACTGTACATGTATAATCTATATTAGATTATCCATTATCATAGGAAGAGGGGAGGGAAGAGAGGGAGGGGAAAATGAGGATCTCAAACTTTTAACAAAAAATGAACATAAAAAACTATCTTTATATGTAATTGGAAAAAAATTTAAAAAACTTCCCCCCCCGCCATATTGAGTTCTTATCCTAGAAGCTAGAGTCTTTGGTTTATTAAACATTAGATTACCAAGGTCATTACTACTGTGTCTTTTGTACCTAACCTATTCTATTTATCTACCACTTTATTCTTAGTCAGGACAAAATAGTTTTGATGACTGTCACTATATGATATAATTTTAGATCTAGTATGGTTAGACCACCTTCCTTTGACTAAAATAAATAGTTTAAAAACAACCAAATAACATTGTTCATTTTTAAACAAAATCACCAGAATCAGTAATCAAAACTGTACTTATAAGAAGCAACAACAGATGACAAAGCATATAAAGAGACAATTTCATGAAAATAATATGAATTAGACTAAATCAGCTTAGAATACAGTCACTTTCTGGTCGATTTAGAAATAATAACAACAGCAACCACAATAACAACTCACATTAGGATTGGCTAAGCAATTTAAATCCACTAACATAAATTTGATAATAAAAAATGACAGTGCATTCATCTCTTTTATTGCCATTGCAATTCACAAAGTTCACAATGTAGTACCTTTCTCTTTTCGCACAAAATAAAAATCAGTAAGTCTTACATTAGCACAAAATTATGCATTTCTGAGTATTTACATAAAATAGCATGCCAAGACATGTTTTGTTTTAAAAAGGTTTCATTGATATTTTCCAAAATATCAATAGCTTCCCCAAATATTCCTTCCCCACCTCTTCTCAGGGTGTCATCCTGCTTTTTTTTTACAAAAGAAAGAAAGTAAATAAGCATAATTAATCAATACATTGAAAAAAATTGAAAATCTGTGCAATATTTAACACTTGTGGACCTCTCACTTCTGCAAAAAAGCAGAACTGGAGTTCTATAACCTTTCAAAGGATGGGAAAAGCAGGACTCAAAATAACTTCTAATTCTAAATTTAAACATAACAAAATCATATCTAACATATTAGATCATAAAACATGTGAAGGAAAGTTCTGAATTGATGTCAAGACTGAATATTAAAGTTTAACATTTAAGATTTCAGGACTCTTAAGCATTCAATACACACACACACTCTGAAAATAGAAGAAATATTTTATTTATTAAGTAAAAAAATTATCATATATGGTATAAGAAAAATTAAAAATTTAAAAAATTAAGGCTTGATAAAGCTATGAATGGGGGGTCTTCTATATTATCAATATTTTATAATTCAGAGAGAATGGGGTGAAATCATAACATAAAGCAAGTACATGATGATTAAGTGTGGTGAAGGAAATTTGATAAGTAGAATCAAATGTCATACTAATAAAATAGATTATTTTGTATGTATGTTTAAAGGGTGAGGTAACATGAACATTTTTTGTCCTTCAAGCTTCCTGTTAGCATTTTGTTCCTTTTCCCATAAAACTGAATGGTACTCTCATTGTCATGATAGATTATTTTTTAAAATGTATTTTTCCAACTACACGCAATGGTAGGTTTCAACAATCACCTTTTATAAAGTTTGGAATTTCATATTTTCCCCCTCTCTCCCTTTGTTTTCCCCCTCTGCCTGACAGAAAGCAAATTAACATAGGTTGTACAGCCATGCTAAACATAGATCCATATTAATCATGATGTGAAAGAAGAATCAAATTAAAATAGGAAAAAAATTAGGGAGAAAAAACATTACATATATATATACATATATACATATATGAAATAATTTTTAAAAATTGAAGATAGTAAACTTTGGTGTTTAAACTCTACAGTTCCTTCTCTGGATATTGATGCATTTTCTGTTACATGTCTTTTAAAATTGCCTTTGATTATCATACAACTGAAATGAACAAGTCCATCATAGTTGATCATCACCCAATGTTGCTGTTAGTATGTATCATGTTCTTCTGGTTCTGCTCACTTCACTCAGCATTAGTTCATGTGTCTTTCCAGATTATTCTAAATTCCCTTCTGTCATGATTTCTTATAGAATAAGTGTTCCACCACATTTATATAAAAGAATTTGCTCATCCATTTCTCCAATTGATGGGCATTCTTCAATTTTCAGTTGTCACTGAGAAAAAAGCTGCTATAAATATTTTTGTACATGAGGTCTTTTCCCCTCTTTTATGATCTCTTTGGGATATAAGATCAAAGGGTATGCACAATTTTATTGCCTTTGGGTGTAGTTCCAAATAGCTCTCTAGAAAGGCTGTATCAGTGCATAACTCCACCACTAAGGAGCTAAGATCCCAGTGTTTCCACATCTCCAACATTAATTATTTTCTTTTTTTGTCACATTGACCAATATGATTGGTATGAGATAGTACCTCAGAGTTGTTTCAATTTGCATTTCTCTAATCAATAAAGATTTAGAGCAATTTTTTATGTGACTATAGATAGTTTTAATTTCTTTCTTTCTTTCTTTTTTTCTTTTTTAAGTTTTTTGCAAGGCAAATGGGGTTAAGTGGCTTGCCCAAGGCCACACAGCTAGGTAATTATTAAGTGTCTAAGTTTGGATTTGAACTCAGGTACTCCTGACTTCAGGACCGGTGCTCTATCCACTGTGCAACCTAGCTGCCCCAATAACTTTAGTTTCTTCATCTGAGAATTGCTTTTTCATATCCTTTGATCATTTATCAATTGGGAATAACTTGTATTCTTATTAATTTGACTCAGTTCTCTATATAATTTAGAAAAGAGTCCTTTGTTAGAACCACTAATTATAAAAATTGTTTCCCAACCTATATCATTTTCCTTTTAACCTTAGATGTATTAGTTTCATTTGTGCAAAAACTTTTAAATTTAATGTATTCAAAATTATAATATTCTCTAACTTTTCTTTGGTCATAAACTTCTCCCCATTCCATAAATCTGACAGACTATTCCTTGTTCTAATTGGCTTTATGTCCAAATTCTTACCCTTTTTGACCTTATCTTTGGTTTATTTTATTTTAGATTTTTGCAAGACAATAGAGTTAAGTGACTTTGCCCAAGGTCACATATTAGGTAATTATTAAGTGTCTGAAGCAGGATTTGAACTCAGGTCCTCTTGACTCCAGGACTGGTGTTCTCTTCACTATGCCACCTAGGTACCCTTTGACCTTATCTTCATATAGGGTATGAGATGTTGGTCTATGCCAAGTTTCTGCCATACAGTCTTCCCAGAAGTTTTTTTTTTTAGTTTTTTTTTTTTTTGCAAGGCAATGGAGTTAAGTGGCTTGCCCAAGGCCACACAGCTAGGTAATTATTAAGTATCTGAGGCCAAATTTGAACTCAGGTACTCCTGACTCCAGGGTCGGTGCTCTATCCACTGTGCCACCTAGTCACCCCTGTTTTTTTGTTTAAATCAAGAGTGAATCTTTATACCAGGAGCTAAAATCTTTGGATTCATCATACACCAGCTTACTATAGTCATTCATGCCACTGATCCACCACTTTATTTCTTAGCCAGTACCAGATGGTTTTGATGATTGATGCTATATAATATAATTTTAGATCTGATATGATTAGGGTTACCTACCTTTGCATTTTTCCCCATTAATTCCCTTGACCTTTTGTTCCTCCATATGAAACTAATCATTTTTTCTAGCTCAAAAGGTAATTTTTTAGAAATTTGATTGCTTTTGCACTGAATAAGTAATTTAATTTAGATAGAATTGTCATTTTTATCACATTAGTTTGGCCTACCCATGAGCAACTGAATTTTATCCAGTTATATAGATCTGATTTTATTTGTATGAAAAGTATTTTAAAGTTGTTTTCATATAGTTTCTGAGTTTCAGTTGGCAGCTAGACTCCCAAGTATTTTGTTATCTATATAAAATTTTATGTTGTCTTTCTATCTCTTCTGCTGTGTCTTGTCAGCAATATATAAAAATGCTGATGATTTATGGGGATTTATTTATATACTGCAATTTTTCCAAAGTTGCTAATTAGACTTTCAAGTAGTTTTTTTAGATGATTTTCTAGGATTCTCTAAATATACCACCATTTCATCTGCAAAGAGTGAGAGTTTGTTTCTTTATTACCTATTCTAATTCCTTCCATTTCTTTTTCTTCTCTTATTGTTAAAACTAACATTTTGAATACAATATTGAATAATAGTGATAATAATGGACATCCTTTCTTCACCCTGATCTTATTGAAAATGATTCTAATTTATATCTTCATAATTCTTGAAATTTTTTAAATAGTTTTGACAGAACAGATTTTTAAGCTCATAATCTTCATTGCTTAAAGCTAAAGGAATGAAAATGGAACATGGAGAAAAGACGTGAACTTGAGGATAGGAGTAATTCCTCTTTCACTTATAAGCATATGATTGATACCTATCCCCCAAATCTGAATGAAGGATTAATATTATTTGACCTACCGTAATCTTTTTATGATCTGGAAACTCAAGGCCAAAGTAGTCTCCTTCAACTAGATTTAGGTGGTTACAAACTGCATCCAATAACACCTTCCCTGGAGCTCTTTGCTGTAAAACAAAAAAAGAAATTATACCTCAGTGGATGACAGAATCAACTCAAATCAATGAACATGCAATACCCATTTACCAAACTCTAAGTGCCAGTAGTGTGGGGTGGGAGGTGGGTGGGCAGGAGTAAGAAGACATTGGAAAACTCCTTGTTCTCAAGGTTTTTATAATCATATAGTCCAATCAGTCAATTTGCATTTATTAAGAACATACTATATAGCAAGCACATTGCTAAATGCTGTAGATAAAAGAAAGGCAAAACAACCACAATCTAATGAACTCTAGCTTATTCTTCATCTCTCAAGTCATGATCTAAATTAACAAGCTAAAATGGAGCAGACTAGAGCTTGCAGCCCAAAAAAGAACAATATCATAAATGTATTATATGTGGTTGACAGTTTTATATTTTTTAAACCAGCCTCTGATAAGAATGAAGAGCATTTCAAGAAGCAATTAATTGTCCAATAGATATACTTGGCAAAGATAGTTAAGGACCTAGAGATTGTACAAAACAATTCACTCAGGCTAATGCATGAAGATATATACTAAAGATATATCTAAGTGAAATACTAAATTTATTTTTTCCCTTAAAAGTTACCTATGCCTCTAGAATTCTTGCCATATGCGAAAGGAGACATATATAACATTATATTATAGGAGAGCCTCCAGGGTTATAACAAAACACAATATACTAGTTATAGACAGTCAATAAGAGAAATACTGTCAACTATTCACACCGCTCCAATGGCTAGCATAAAATATAGTCAGTCAGTAAGTCAATAAACATTTTTTAAGTGCCTATTATATGTTAGGCAATTGTATTAAGTGCTGGGGATATAAAGAAGGCAAAAGACAGTACCCAGCCACTGTCTTCCCCCAAGCTCAAAATTTAATAGAGGAGATGAGTTTCAAAAAGCTACATACAGATAAACTATAAGGATGAATTGTAACTAATCCAAAGAGGAAAAGCACTAGAATTAAGGGTGATAAAGAAAGACTTCCAGGAGAAGTTGGTTTGATGACTGGGATAGAATGGGGTCATAGAAGCTTAAATTTCTCATTCTTATTCCATCACAATGCTCCTAATCTTAATTAGCAAAGCTATACTCTACCCAAAACATATAGGCTTTTTGTCCTAGATCCTTAGAAGATTATACTGATTCAAGAATTCACCTATAAGACCTAAAAGAATGATTCAACAGTCTCTTAGAGGCTTACCATAGCAAAATAAGCAAATATAAGTGTAGTGATCTTTTAAATAGGATAAATAAAAAGTTGTGTAAGAGCCTGTGAACCATAGTGTTGTTGATTTTTAACCAAGCAAATAGAAAAAGAACCCAAGATTTCTAATCCTAATCTGACATCAGACAAAACTTCCACTTGTGACAACACCAGACAATACTTCCTTTTGGAGGTAAATTACAAGAATGAACAACCAATTTCCAGATCAACTGGCAGGTATTCAAATTTCCCAAAGAATTCCTGGAACTAAATGAACTTCACAAATCCAATTTGGTCTGGATTTGCAGTCTGGGAAATAAGTCTTATAAATTCAACACTGTAAGTCTGAATTGAGTAAAAAAGCAAAATGTAATGAATATCTGACCTTATCCTAAACATTTTATAGGATATATAAAAGTAGCTTAGTATAGTGTTCGACACATAGTAGGTCCTTAAATATCTGACTGGTTGAAGTAAAATGTCATCAATATCCTAAAATGAGTAGTTGTTCTTTAAAAAATAAGTTATCAATTGGGGAATGGCTGAATAAATTGTGGTATATGTACTTTATGGAACACCATTGTTCTATTAGAAACCAGGAAGGATGGGAATTCAGGGAAGCCTGGGGGGATTTGCATGAACTGATGCTGAGATGAGCAGAACCAGAAAACATTGTACACCATAACAGCAACATGGGGGCGATGATCAATCTTAATGGATTTGTTCATTCCATCAGTGCAACAATCAGGGACAATTTAGGGATATTTGCAATAGAGAATACCATCTGTATCCATAGAAAGAACTGTGGAATTTGAACAAAGACCAAAGACTATTGTATCTAATTAAAAAAAAAAACCAAACTGTTATCTTAATATGCAATTTTGCTCTAATATTTTTTCCCTTAAAAATATGATTTTTCTCTCAACACATTCAATTTAGACCAATGTATGGCATGGAAACAATGTAAAGACTAATCAACTATCTTTTGTGGAGGGTGGAGAGAAGCAAGATTAGGGGGAAAAATTGTAAAATTCAAAAATAAATAAATAAATAAGTAAAAATGAGAGGTTATAGAAACTTGTGAGAACATTTGAATATTATTCATCAGTTGAGGTGAACTTTACATCTATCAACCTTATATAAGAAGTTCAAAATCTCAAAACTATATAAGAATCACAAACCTGAATCTCTAAGAAATGATATATTGCTAGTTATATCTAGAAACTTATCAGAAAATGTAAGATCATAAGCCTAACTTTCTGTAGAATATTCTAGACTTGCTTTAAGAAGCAAACAAAAACCTTTCCCCCATCGCAAGCAATGTGATAACATACCTTTCAAGGCTAACTTTGAATCAATGTTTATTGACAGACAAGACTGACTCACAAAGTACCTAAAATTCAACAGAGTTTCCTGTTTGCTCAATACTCTGGCAGTTCAACAAAACACCTTGTTTTAAAACACCAGATTCATTTAAATGTGATTGTGATATGCATATACACACATATATTAATTGTATTTTTATACTTATTTTTATTTTTGTACAAATGATGCTTTTTATACATTACTAAAATATTCTTGTTTAAGAGTAAACATACATAATACTCCTCCCCAAAATATAGACCCTCATGAGCAATAATGTAAAGGAAAGAGAAAAAAAATTAAATTTAAATTAAAAAAAATAATAGGGGGAGCTAGGGGGCACAGTGGACAGAGCACCAGCCCTGGAGCCAGGAGCACCAAATCCGGCCCCAAACACCCAACAATCATCCAGCTGTGTGACCCTGGGCAAGCCACCCCAGCCCCATTGCCCTGCAAACCCCCCCAAAATAAAAATAAAATAATAATAATAACAATAAAAATAAAAATAATAAAATGTGCTTCAGTCTGTATTCCAACACCACCAGCTCTGTCGCGAGTGGATCACATTCTTTAGGATAAGTCCATCACAAAAGCTACTTTCATATTTTTCCATTGCTGCCATTGCTGATTGCAACTCCCTCCATTCCTGTGGAAGAGTAGCCTTTGTGGATTGCCTGCAGTGGCTAATCAAAGGGGATTATCAATTTCATACATTTCTCAGGTGTCTCATTCAGTGATTCCTTCACTCATAATATATGGTGAGAGATAATGCACTACAGAGAAAGGTCAGGGGTCTTCTCTCTGCTGCTATACTGACCTGTGAAAGACCCTCTGAGTTGGTGAGCTCAAAATATCAGGAGAGTATTCCAGCATTACAATGTTCCACAGCTTGGATTTCAGAGTCAGAGCTATAGAATTGCCCCAAGGAGTAGCCTTTGGTGATTCAAGGCCAAAGGAAACTGAGATAATGACATATCCAGTGTTCATTCCCTACCCCCTTCACCAGACTAAGGTAAAAAGTATGCACCCAGGGGTTATTTCGTAGAATTTTCTCCAGTATATTTTGCATTTCAGGGAAGCTTGAATTGTTAGCAAACCATGAATGTTCCCTGTTTTCCCATCTCTCCACATCCTTGAACTTGCTCATTCTGCTCCTTTTGCAGTAGTATCTTTTTCTCCTCTCTATCTATTGAAGTCTTATCCATCTTTAAAAATTTAAATCAAACACCACTTCCTCCTCCAAAAAGCCAAAACTAATCCCCAACAAATAA
Organism: Macrotis lagotis; assembly: GCF_037893015.1. Lineage (NCBI taxonomy): Eukaryota > Metazoa > Chordata > Mammalia > Peramelemorphia > Peramelidae > Macrotis > Macrotis lagotis. The sequence continues at coordinate 163,358,778 of NC_133663.1, read as the reverse complement.
TGACCTACTATAACCTCAGATCAAACACTCACAAGAAGAGATTTAAAACCTGAAAGAACTTAAAAGCTTATTGAGTCCAACCCTCAATTTACAAAAGGGAAACTAAGGCCCACAGAAGGTAAGTGACTTCAGGATTGTACAAGTAGTAAATGGCAGAGCCAGGATTTGAAATCAAATCTTCTAATTGCAGACCTAGCAGCAGCAGCAACAACAGCATCAATCAATCAAATCATCTTTCCTTGGAAATTTTGTAGAATTACTTGCTACTACAAATTACTTGCTACTAAGCCTATGGCATACTGTATGCCAAATAATAAATTAATGAAGTCTTTACTCTTCCCAGAAAAGATGAGGTATTTAAAAGTCCAGCTGTGCAAAAAGGCACTTAATTTCAAATGATGCATTCTAGGCACATTTTTATTGAAAGCTGATAAAATGATTTTTAAAATGACAAGATTCATGATCCCAGATTGCTAAGGTAAAACTCTGAAGCTACTAAGGTTTGGAGGAGGTATATCATATTCATCATTAAAAATAAGTACATTAAAATCCTCTAAAGGAAACAGTAATTGAATATTTTATAAAAATATCTGAGATAAAATTATTACAAAATACTCATTTTAAAAGCAGAAAACAGAAACTAATTTGAAAATGCCTTCATTATTATTCATTATACTATACATGAACAGGATCTGAGTACAAACAACAACAAAAACCCCAACCCATGTATCTCATATCTTGAGGGTGTGCGTGTGCCTTGAGTCAAGCATATTTCCACCTCATTATTATAAGATCCTGACAGAATGAAAATGACAAAACATGCCTACATGTTTGGTAACCAGCAATTAAAGCATATAATTAAAAAAATAATAATAGATTTTTGGTTGTAGAAAGGAACCTTATAAATCACTTACTCCTAATCTCATTTTGCAAATGAGCGAATTGAGGTCCAAAGAAAAGTGATTACATGATAAAATTATTATTGCTGTTTTTTTCTTTTTGGTAGTTTTTATTTGCAGATCAAAATGAGATTTGAGTTTTAATGTTGTAGAAAAACGAGTAGACTGATTTCAAACTGCTGTGAGTTTATATTGCTTCCTAAGTTTTAATGGGCTATTCATAACAGCCTTTGAAACTAAATTTTAAAGGGTTGGGGGGAACAGGGATAATGTAACAATTTTCAGAGAATGCCTGGCAAGTAAACTTTGGATTATAAATAATATACATTTCCACATTTAGTTGTAATTCATGAAAATACTGAATCCAAGTTGCCTCGGTTAACTGCATTTTCAATTCTTCCTATCTCCGAGTTATTTCAATTAAATAAAATCTCTTTCACCTCATTGATCTTTAAGTGAATTAAAGTATAAATACTATTTTGAAAAGGTATTCTCCAAGCCCACCTTACCTCCTCAATTCTAAGAGGACAAATTTGTGTATCAAAAACAGTCTAAGTGAACACATCTCCCCATTTAAAGTGAGGTATAGTCCACTGAGTTTATTATGGTAAAACTTCAGATCAAGAAACCTCTAAAAATGATGCATGGCTGTATTTATAAAACTTACATCTCCTGAAATTTCTATCTATTGTGTTTTGGAACTATTTTTGCCTTCACACTGTTTCAATGTAACTATGAAGGCCATGCTCATATAGACCTTCAATTATGTGAGAGTGAGATAAAGGACTCTTTCCTTAAAGACATTGGGTCTACTTTATCTTACTTCTACTACAAACTGTTATCGGGAAATTAATAGCCCCAAACTTTATAGGTAATCAGGGGTGTATATTTCTTGCATACACAGGAGCTTTTCAAAGTTTGGGATGCATGATGCCACTCACTGTCCAATATTCAACTAGAGCTGCTAACTCATTTATTTGGATATTCCCTCTAACAAGGCAACTCATCCACGACTGCCCATCTAGCACAAATTCTTATCCATGTCCTCACACAACATGCCAGATGCCTTCTTTGTTTACTCTTGACATTGTAATAGAATACTTTGACTGTCCATCTGTCATTTTTTGTCCTTATCCCATGATGTTTACTTTTTTCCTTTCTCTGATTGTCTTTTCTTCCAACTGTCTTTCAAAGTTCCCCATTGATTTTGCTTTGCCCTCTGTGTTCCATTTTTTAAAAATTCTTTCTAATCTCATAGTCATACATGCTAAAAAGTGTCTTTCAAAACTTCTTGTTGATACTGTGAATCAAAATTCTTCAAAATTTTTGAACACAGCAGAAATAACTCCATTCAAAAACCCAGATAAAACAAAATAATAGGATAACTTGTATAGTACTTTTAAAGTTTAAAAAATATTTTACATAAATATTTTCATTTGATCTATACAAGAACTTTGTGCCACTTTCATCCTCACTTCATAGATGAGAAAATAGAGACTACTGGAGATTGAGTGAATTGCCTAAGGTAATATATTGAAGTAACTGAAGCAGGATTTGAACTAAAATGAATAGCAAATCTGGGTGGTTCGGTCAATAGGTCAATAGTGTGTGGTTCCTGGAGTCAGGAAGACTCATCTTCTGGAGTTTAAATCTGGCCTCAGGCACTTGCTAGCAAAGACACGGACAAGTCATTTTATCCTATTTTCCCTCAGTTTCCTGATCTGTAAAATGAGCTGGAAGAGGAAATAGCAAGTCCCTCCAGTATCTTTGCCAAAAGACAAAACTTAAGAAAACAAAACCAAATGAGGTGACCAAGAGTCAGTCACAACTGAAACTGAAGAACAACAAATTCTAGACTCCAGGTCCAACCCTCTAACCACTAGACTACCTAACTGCCCCAAGTAGCTCCTCATTGTGGGAGGCACAAAACAGGGAGATGAATGCTTGCCAAAGATAAGTCATTGTTATGGAAGAGATCCAGCTTAGAATTGAAGTCCAAGGTGTCCCTGTGAATGGTGAGGTTCCATGACATTGTCCTGATGGCACTGAGACCTCAAGTATCACAGAACCAGATCTGTGACAACACAAAAACGTTTGATTTGACTTTCCATAATACAAGACCAAATGATTGAATAATGTCTATTGCCCATAGTTTGATATATATTTGGATGGTCAAGCATAGTAAGAGAGTAGACCAGATTGCCTTCAGGAAATTATAATGTAACTGTAATGACCATAAGTTTCTTAACAGAAATGAAGTCCTCTCTTTTAAAAAAAAATGACACTTACTCATATACACAAATCAGAGCATGAATATATCTCCTTCCTGGAATATTCCTTGAGCTATGTTTTTTCATGAGTTCTTTTTCTCTTGTGGGCTTCCCTTGAGGTTCACTTGAACATTACCCACCTGAATTTAAATGCTAGTGGGAAGGCACAGAATTTTTTATAAAAAGTCCTACTTTCTATCCCTTCACTCTACCTCCACCAGTTATATTGGTGGCTCTGAAATGAAAGACAGAAGAAATTACTTTATTATCCCTTAGGTACAGTTTCAAACAGATGTGGCACAATTATGGAAATTTGAGAACTGGCATAATAAATTGAACAATTTCACTATTTTACTCTTTTTTTGGCCTGTTTGAGTCTGACAAACATAATTAAACATGGTGAGAACGTCAATAAAATATTTCAAAAATAATCTCAATGTATATACAATTTGCAAAGAAAAATGACTGAGATTTCTTTTGAGCACACCTGTACATGCAGAAAGCAAAGAATATCCTTATTGGTTTGCTTTCTATTCACATTGACTACTACAAAGACTGGAAAATAGTAGTTATTTAATAGGTACTCAATGAAATGAACCAAATCATCAGCAGTACTATTTTCCATAACAAAGAACAAATGATAGAACCAAATTACTTCCAAATATGTTAATTTTCCATGAATTAAATCAGAGCTGCCCAACCTTACTTTTAAAAGTTTTTATTGAGACAATTCAATATATTTTGATTTGCCATTTTAGTGAGAGCACTGCAGTAGCAGACTTTTTTTACTAAAGCATTTAGTAAACATAAAGGGGGCTGGCATAAAATCATATAATGTCCACATGTGGCCCATGGGTCACAATTTAGACAGCCCTGAATTAAATAATCATTTCTATGTATATGTTTCCTGTATTATTTCATCTATTTGCCCATTCCTAACTTCTCTCCTGACCACCAGACTAGTATCACCAACTATTTGACATCTCAAATTCAACATGTCCAAAACAAAATTTACTGTTTTTCATCTCCAATTTTTCCTTCTTCCCAGATTATTACTATCAAAGTTACCATCTCCAGACTTACAACCTCAGGGTCATCCTCAATTCCTCACTTCTGCCTGCTCATTCTGGTGCTCCGCCCCCCATCCACAATCTGTTGCTAGATTTGTTTTTTCTTTATTCAAACCATTTCTCTTCACCTTCTTTCCACTCACACAGTTGCCATCTTAACATGCCTATCTTGGTTGACAACAGTATTACTAAAATACACCTCTGATTGGTCTCCCTACTCTAATCCATCCTACTCATCTTCCCAAGTGATCTTCATAAAGTTCAGATCTAATCACATCATTCCCTACCCCTCTTCAACCCCATGTTCAATAAATGTCAATATTTCACTTCCAGGATCAAATATAAAATTCTCTGTTTAAGTTTTAACACCTTTTACCACTTGGTCCTTTCCTGCCTTTTTAGTCCTTTATTTCTTTTCATGTGTGACAATGATCTTCTTGATGTTCTTTATAACAATATTCACTGATTGTCCCCCATACCTAAATTGTAGGGAGGACAGCTCCACAGCCCAACCTCCAAACTTAGTTCCAGATTTTATTCACATCCCTCCTTCTTCAAAAGGTCTTTTCCCAATTAGATTGTATATTTTTCCAGGGTTGGAACTAACTTTTGCCTTTTTTTTTTTAGCATTCTCAACATTTTAGGTGCTTAATAAATGAGTGTTCCCTTATCCCTTCCTTTCCCACTTCGCAGGAGTCCAGTGTTCCTTTCACTCTATGTCAACTCTCTAAGGGAAGCCATAATTCTTAGACAACCAATAACAAATGTAAGGCACAATTGTAAAAGGGGTGGACATTAAAGGAAAACATAATTTTGTCCCAACTTGTTATAGAATCATCAACAAATTTCCATTATCACTGCAAGAATGTTTCTTATATTTCAAAAACCTAAAAAAAAAGAATGTTTCTTATACCTCCATCTAGTTTAATCATGACACTTCTTTCTCTCTTTATAAATCTTGCTTGGTTTCCTATTTTCTACTGTCCAAACTGTTTTCTTTGTCTAGCTATCAATTCTCCACTCCCCACAGCATGGTATCAACCTGTATTTCCAGTTTTTATTATTCATCTGAACCATCTACACTCTTCTATGTCTCTCAGTACTCTAGTTAGAAAAATAAAACTGTATTTGAAACTGAGGGAAACATGAATTTTCTTTCATGAAAAGATTAATTTCACTTTAATAACCCATGACCAAGTAAAACTATAATGAACATTTAATATAATAAATAGATGATTTCACAATTTTCTCCTCCAGGGACTCTAACAATAAATTGTATTGTAACGTAAATTCCCTTCTTCCTAGAAGGAATTAATTTTGAAAAAAAATAATTCCCTTAGAAAGAAAAGTAAATTAAATATGGTGTATGCCAGAAGCAAAAAATTCTTCCAAATAATTTTAGAATCCTAATTGAGGCTAGTATCCTCTGATACCTTTGGGTAGGTATATACTTCAAAATAACTCATTAATATGAATTTTAGGTAATAATTATTTTTTCTTATACTAGATGAGATCCCTAAGGGTCTAAGGAAGGTGTCACCAGCAATTAGGTTGTATTTATATGCAAACAAAAAGATAAATTAAAAAGTACCTAAGCACCATCAACATTTCCTCTATAGTTGAGAACTTAAATGCCTTAAGGCATTTCTTTTGAAAATATTTTTATACCTTTGTTATGAAATTTCCTAGTTTACCACCTTATATTTGGGTTAGGCGTTGGAAAGTAGTAAGTCTGTTTACTCATTAGCAAAATTGCAGTGATCAGAAAGTTAATCACTTAGAGGCCAACCCAATGTTTTCTAAATTCAATTGGGTAACTCTTTGGACAATAGACATGCAAGCCTGTTATTGGTCTGAATTAACTCAGAGCTCTTCTATTTTTCTGAAATTACATCACTCTGGGAGATTCTGTTATGGTTAGTCAACCCTAATTCTAGATCTTGATTTATAGGTTTCCTCAGAGCATAGCTTTGCTATGACCTACCAAGGATTAGAGGTAAAGATCACCTACCTACCTTCAAGATGAGATATTGGGAGTAGTAATAATAATAATAATAACCTTTGCCACCACAATAATAACCAGCTGAAAAGTGGAGGGTAGGAGGAAGGGTACCTAGTACACAGGTGTAAAAAAGATCAGGAGTGCAGACTGGTTGGAAAAGATGGGGCAGTTGCTCTAGTCACTCAACATAGAGCATAAAGGAGGAGCTTCCTATCATCCACAATCTTCTCTAACTAAAGAGAGGGGACACAAAGAGCAGGGTTACTGAGGAAGTGAGATTTGGGTTGACATAATCTTGGAAGATAATGAGATTCTGGAGGGTATGATGATGAATGCAGAGGTATAATAGATGGCACATCAATAACTGCTTGTTCTCCCTTGATCCTTCACTACTCCAGCATTTTGAGGTACGGTACAGTGGACAGAGCAGGGAGAATGGAAGGAAATGAGTTCAGATATCTGGTCTCAAACTTACTAGCTGTGAGATCTTGGACAAGCCACTTAACCCCAATTTTCCCCAGAAAACACACTAGAATAAGGAAACAGCAAACCACTCCAGTATCTATGCCAAGAAAACCCATACAAAGTCCCTGGGGCTGTGTAGAGTCAAATGCAACTGAACAACTGAAAAACAAATAAGAAAGAAGGCAACAAGGAATTTCTGACCTCAGAATTAACCAGTAGGGGAGTTTACTGACCTATTTTCAGTGTCTTTTTGAATACTAACACAAGTTTCCCTGGTGGGAGATCACAGAGATAGGAAAGAATGAAGAAGGAAGGGACAAGATGCCATACTCTTGAATCATCAATCCTTGAATCAAGTTTCAGACAACAACACTACAGAGACTCTCCTGATGAGGTAGAAAGACTTTATCTCTAAGTGATATAATTCCAGGAACCAAATTTGGTTATAGTAAAAGCAAACCCCTTTAAATATGATGGTGTTTCTAATGATCCAATACCTTTCACTTCACACAAAGAGACTAGAGTCCTTTGTATAAGCTTTCCTGTGCAGCTGAGAAACGATTTGGTAGAAATTCAAAGCAAACAGAAAACAGATCACCCACCTGAACTCACTTTCTTGGACTGTATGACATCATCAGACCAGTCCAAAAACCACACAGTGGATGGGGCACTCACTAGACAAGCCAGGCTATAGTCTTGAGGGCTCTGATCTATGTTATTAGACTGTGCCAACAAAAGCACAAAAGTGAAATGAAAGCTCAGGGTTTAGTAGAGAGTAACTGTCACTAAGCCTTCCTCTGGGGGGAAATTTTGCTACACTTTTAGGACTGGACATATACCTGTTCAACAAATATTGACATTTTTCTTCCCTCCCACAAAACACTGAATGAGTCTAACCTCTGGCCTTGATGCCATTTAGCACTACACTGGACTCCTTGTTCTCCCAGTGGTGCAGAATCCTACATTCTGAACACTCATTAAACATACTTCAGATTGAATTTCATAGCCCACAACTTTGGGAGAGGAATAGAATGGACCCATTCAGACTCCTCACTGTAATTTAGCTATGTAACAACCTCAATGTCATTAGGGACAGAGCCCGCCTTCTTCATAACAAGACTTTGCAAAGACAGGCTATTGGGGTAGCATTTCTGAAGCTCTCTTGTAAACCAGTTAAGCAATGAGCAGAAAATGTTTATAGGGGAAATTTTGGTATTCATAATGCTGAGTGTGATACTACTTTGATATTTGATTTGTCTTCTTATGATTACCTAAAAAAGAAAAATGCAAAAAACACAATAAAAATCTCTTATAGTAAAGCTTATTATTTTAAGTACAAGGATAGAATAAAATATTGCACAAATAACAAATAAAACAAGTATAAATCAGAAAACATTGCAGTACATCCAATAACAGAAAAGAACTTATTGTTTTTCCTTACTTGTGTTTGATTTGGCAGTGTTTTCTTTGGGCTCAGTTGCACCTTACTGCACCTGAATCCTTTTAATGTAAATTCATTTGACTTGTCATATACTTAATTTCCAAAACAATTTGTTCAAATGGTGAGGCATGTGGAGAAAAGACCCAAGTTTGCTATTTTTAAATATGTACATTTAAATAGAAAGTGAAAAAGTGCAATACAGATCCTTAAGTTTTATATAATAATGAGTGATCATATTTGTATATATATATATATAAATATATAGACATATATTACAATTTTTCTTGCTGTATAATACTTCTAATTTTTAATTTATTTGGGTTTCTTCTGATGTTTTGTGCAATGCAGACTTTTATATTTAGCTTGTTTGCAACAATCCTCCTAAACCACAATCCAGAACAGTAATTATAAGTAGTTTCAAAGGAGTACAAGGTATTTCATCAATGAATATTTTTCAAAGTCTAAAGAGAGGATGAGAACAGCTAGGAAGTTGCACAGAAAATCCAAAAAATGAACTGAGACCACTGACTTTTAATTGAAGGAATCTGTATTGACCTTTATTCACAAAAAAGAAAATGATCCCTAAGAATCAATCTGAACACCGTGGATGGAAGAAATCTAATGACAAAGCAAATCTAACAAGTCATTCATTAGTGATGTAACAAACAAGTAACCAATTATTTCTGGGATCTCATTAATATATAATTCCTGCATACAGCATTGAGTGTCACTGATCTATCCAAATGAAAGGTTCAGGGTCTTTGTAAGATCAATGAAAGATTCTTCTTAAAAGTTAAAAAAGTAATCATCCTGAACTTTTTAATTAAAATATGTATGGAGAAAGAAAGATCTGAAACTCTAATCAATAAATCTGGGTCTTCTGTTACGAAATGCGATTTCAAGATGAAAAACATGGACATGCTTAGGGGAAAAAGGCAACAAAAGTATTTGTTATTGTTATAAATTGGTTTAGGGTAGTACAGACCTTTTTAAGAACTATCTCTTCCATAATTTTCAAATAATAAAAAATATTTCCAGGTGTGGAAATTGTGGAAGTTCATGCTTCATTTTTAGTGTGGAAATTCTTCTGTCATGAAACATTAAAGTCTCTTCCAGTTCAAAGATATTGTTATCATAAAAGCTTCAGCTAGGAGTTTTAACTTGGGACTTTTTTCTCTACCTTATTTTCATAATTGGGTTAAAAATTCTGATAAATGCCTAGTTAGTCAAAAAAAATATCAATTTACTAAGAAACATTTCATAAATATGACTGTGCCTGATAATCTGCTAAGCTGGACATACAAAAAAAGAAGAAAAGCCTATGGTAGAGTGTTTTCTGTCAGGGGGAGGGGGGAGTAGGGCGGAAAGGATATAGGGAGAAAAACTATAAAACTCAAAACCTTGCAAAAAAAAAAGACTGTAAAAATTACCATTGTATGAAGTTGAAAAAATAAAATATTTTAATAATAAAAAAGAAATGGCAGACAGTCCCTGCCCTCAAGAAATTTAACTCTAAAGGGGGAGGGGGGAATGGGAAAAAAATGAAAATTTTCTGGAAAATAGATTATATCAATTGTATAAAATAGTCCTTGCAAGGACAGACACTGAAATGTTTAAACAGCTAACTAAAAGACATTTCATAAGGAAAAAAAAAGAACTAGAAATAAAAAATTAAATGGGCCACTGGAGTGATCAGATTTGTATATATATACAAACACACACACACACACACATACACACATATATATTAGAGAGAGACATATATATTCCAATTTTTCTTACTATATAATATGCATGTAGGAACTAATAAAAAGTATACTCAAGCAAAAGGATCAGATTATTTCTGAAATGCAAATGCTACAAGTTCTCTCAAATTTAATAGTAAAAAAAATATTGATTCAAAGTCACAATCCATTTAACTATCTCTTCTAGTATAGCATTTATAAATGCCCATCTGCCTATCAAAGACATCTTCCTAAAAGGTGTTATCTTTTCAAGATGGCATTCCAGGCTACATAGTGAGGTCTGAAAGTACTGCCATTTGGGGTTTAGGTGATGTGAGGACAGGGGAGATAGTCTTTTTTATGAATGACACCAAAACAGCCCAGAAGCCCAAATTCCAAGCAGGCAAAAGAACAATAATAGGCTATTTTCCTTTATGAAGCAAAGTCTATAAAAGTTACCATCAAAGACAAATAAAAGTGAAATACTTTCTATGCTATGTTGGCTGGAATAAAAATGGGAATGAGTGAGATTCACAGAATACTCACACAGAAAGTCATTCAAATTGAGAACATTTCAAAAAGCCAATCAAGAAAAGCATTCTGAAAGGAAGTTGTGTCTAAAAATAAGGAAATTATGACAACAATAACTGTAATAACTAATATTTATATGAGCCTTTAAGGTTTGCAAAAACAATATACATGTATTATCTCCCTTAATTCCTACAACTACCTTTTAAAGTAGGTATTAGTATACCTATTTTACAGACCATGAAACTGATGCCGAGAGTTTACAGGGTTCCATGGCTAGTAGGTATTTGAGGGAGATCTGAACTTCAGTATTCATTGACTCAAAGTCTAGTGCTCTTATCCATTGCAATATCTAGCTTCCTAATCTGACCTACAACAGAAAAATGGTTAAATAATTCTGCAGACCAGATGGATCACTATCTATTTGGAAAACTCTGCAGCAACAACAACAACAATAATAATGATGAGAAATAATACCACTTTTGAATAAAACTAAAACCGGGTTCCAATGTGATGATGAACGCTCAACTACTCTATAAATCTGAGAGCCATGCAGAAATCCTGAAAGATCATCCCGATGGCCCAAGGACAGTGATCTTAAAAGCCATGAAGTCTAATCTCCTCATTACATAATGACAACTAAGCAACATAGGGGATGAAGTGTTGAGCTTATAGTCACAAAGACATGAGGTCAAATAGAACCTCAGACATTTACAGCTATGTGACTCTGGAAGATTCACTTAACCACTTCAGTTTCCTCACCTGTAAAAAAGGGGTTAATAATAGCACTCATCTTCCCAAGATTTTGTGAAAATTGAATGAGATGATTGTAAATCACTTAGCACTGTGATTAGCACAAATAAAGTGATATGCAAATATTAACTTATTATTATCATTACAAATTAGAAAACCGAGGCCCAGAGAGATCTTGACTTATCCTAGGTCACCTACCCTAGGTAGTAAGTGGAATTTCCAGAATGTGAACCAAGGTTATCTGACTCCAAAATTCAAGAGTTCCTTCTATTATATTGCCTCCCATGCATGTCACAGAGCCTTGTTGTTCTATATGTGTTGCTATGTCCTACATTAAAGGAGTCAAACACTCAGCTTCTGCTGCATTCCCCTACAACAGTCCCAAGTATGGCTGGAACCATATTAAATATAATAGGGAAATATTTAACAAAATAAATAAAAATACCATAAAACATAACTCTAATATCTGATATTCTAAGTCAACATATGGTCCCCAAGGATCCTTTTTTAAGATCTGATGACCCACCCTTTTCCTATTTAAGTCTGATAGCACTGGGCTATACAACTCATGATGAGAAGAGTCTGGCTTTCTAATTAAATTACTACATAGTCTTCAACAAATTTCGGAAAGAAGTCTTCAATTTTGTTCAAAGAGTGAATAAGATAGGTTGCCTTGAACACATCTCATTGGAAAGATATCTAGGAATCTGACAACACTTATGTCTGACCTGTTAACAAAATGTTTTGTTCCAAGTTCCTCTCGTGCATGAACGTTCTACTTTCTAATGGTGCTTTGAGTGTAAACGAAAGTATGTTTATTTCTTAAATATTATGTTTTGTCTAAAACCAAAAATGAACGGGAATGTTTCAACTCCTTTCCTAGGAGAGCCATTAACAGCAAGTGCATACCATTGAACACAGGAACAAATATGTGGTATAGTTTGTATCCTTTGCTTGTGGACAAAACTCCTTGATCTCTGATGGTTTTTATTATTGTGGCACTTGTCAATATCAACTGGAATTTATGCAGAATGTTATACAAAGCAACAGAGGAAAATCCCTGCTCTCAAAGAGCTCAGAGTCTGACAGGAGAGACTACATGTAAGTAAGCACAAATCTTTTATGTACATAAATACTTTTATATAAGCACATATATGATATGGTATATGTGTATGCATGTGTATAGTGCCATTATAAGTATAATCAATATCAGAGAGAAGGTAATAAGTTAGAGGACCAGAAAAGGCTTTATCTGAGTCTTAAAGGAAGCCAGAGAAGTCAAAAAGTGGAGATAATAAGAGGAAAGTGCATTCTAGGCAGGAGGAAGCACTAGTGAAAATACCTGGAGCTGGGAGGGAGATGGAGTGTCTTGTGCTAGGAGAACAGTGCCACTGAATCTCAGAGGGCATGTAGGAGAGCAGGGTGTAAGGAGATTATAAAGGCAGGAGCATGTTAAAAGGAGAATTTTATATTTGATCCTAGAAGGGATAGGGAGCCCCTGGAGTTGACTGAGCTGGATAGGGTGACAAAATCAAGACCTTAAATGCAGGAAGATCAATTTGACCATTTAGTAGTGGAAGACAGACTGAATAATTTGTCTAAGTGTGACAAAATACTTGTTATTTCTACATTGTGCAAAGATGAAACATTCCATATGGTTAAAGGCTCACTCATTTATGTTCATTTTCCTTTTTTTTGTTACTTGAAAGTTCTTGGGAAATTGATCGCTTCTGGAATTACCTTAAGAGTTTAATTTAAAAAAAAAAAGGAAAGACTTCTGGTATAATAGCAAATGCCTAAGTCTAACTTTGTGCACAAATATATTGTAAGTAGCTTCATAAGTGGAGTGGATTTATCAAAATAATGTATCTTTTACTGATGTCACATAGAGATTCAAGTTAGTTCTTTTAGGTTTATCAAATCATTTTTAAAATTACATGTTATCTATAGCTCATTACTGCAATTCTGAGCTCACAATGAATAGGTTCAATCTTAGGACTTCCTTATAAAATCTCTGACTCATAACACCCACCTAAGGTTTCTCATGAGAAAAATTGAACTTGGTTCATATCTTTGAGGGGAAATATAATATTAAAAAGGTTTGCAGTTCCCCCTGAAAGCATTCAGACTAATCGGACAATGAATATAGTAAAAGTTTTGTTTAATTTGAGAGAAAATTTTTTTTAATTTGATATCCAATTCAGTAAGAAGTCAGCACAATTCAATTCAAACAGTTAAGACAACCTTTTGAAGTAGACTCAGCTTCCCCAGGAACCTGTGTAGTCCAGGTGAATTGCAGTATCACTGGGAAGAATTCAAGTTGTTTCTCCAAATTTCTTAAGTTATTTGGATACAATGAACCTAATCCACTCTGACTCAATGAATCTAGTTCTAATGAGTACTGGGTTTTGTGGCTCTAAAGGAGTGATATCCCTCTCTATTCCTCAAGGTAAGTGGGATGTGTCTGTGTGATCTACTTTTAACTCTTGACTAGGCTGCTGCTCTCTTTCAGGTGCTCATCTCCTTTGAAAGGTAAGGTGAAATCTGTGAAATTTCTGAGCAATGAGGTATAATAAACTTGTTAATCCTTATTGATAAAATCTCATGCATATGCATTTCATCAATGCTAGAGAAAAGGTCAGATCAGGCAAAGGCCAGGAGAAGAGCAATACACTTTGTTAAAGGAATTTCATGCTTTGCTCAGTAGATAATAAAAGTGAGTCTTAAGGTATGCCCTACTATATGTGATTCTGGAAAACTGAATTTTCCTCAGTATAGAGTTTCCTTTTGCTACCACAGTGGCTATTCAGGAAAATCATTTTCATTCCTAATCAAAAAACCTTAACCTCTCACTTCTATGCAACATTTAGAAAAACAATTAAAATAAAGGATGGAATTCTAACTTTAACCTAATAACAATAGTGATGCTATTCAGTGTGCAGCAGAGCTTACCATATGAAAGCTACATTTCAACAAACATGTATTAAACATCCAGGTACAAGTATTATCATAGTACATGCACACACTGAGTCTCTACCCCTTAAGGAGGGTTTGTAATCTAAAAAAGAAGGCAAGAATGTACATGTGTAAATGTGAATCTACATCTAGGAACTGTACTCCAAAGAACTCTGGGAAAATTTGAGAATACAAGTGATAATTTTCACTTGCAAGAAATTGGGAAAGGATTCAAGAAAGAGTGGAATATATATACTGGCTTTTACTTATTTTTCTGAAAAGCATATCAAAAGAAGCCATAAAATGTTATAAGTTGAATAAAAAAAAGAAAGATAAATCATTACAAGTTTTAGTGTTTCATGATGAAGACTACATTGAAAAATTCTGGCCATATCAACTGACCAATTAATGCCATCACAAACTGATTTGCCTCCTGAATACTACCTTTGCTATGTATGGAGATAGTGTTCCACTAATCCATAAGGAGTCTTAATTAAACATAAAAAGTTTTAGTGTTTAAAGAAAGTAATTTAAAAAAAACAGAGAAAGAAAAATCAAAGAATTCATAGAATTCTAAAGTTGGAAAGGATATGGGTCACAAATTCTACATATCTGGATCATGAATCATGTCCAACAGTTTTAATACATGATCATAAAGTATTCCTTGTAGATCTCTGATAATTTGTTACTTCCTGAAACTGTTCATTTCATTTTGGACACCATGATTGTTAGGAAGTTTTTCCTTATACTGGACTGAAATCTGCTTTTCTGTTACTTTTAGTCAGTGTGTAAATATTTATTAAGCACCTCTGTGCCAGCACATCTGTGCTGTTGGTTCCTAATGCCAAGTAGAATAAGTCATATCTTTCCTTCTATATAACAAATATTTTGTAATTGCAATTATTTTCCCCCAACTTTTATTTAGTCCATGCTAAGCTTCCCTAGTTTCTTCAAGAAGGGTCCACATGCCTAAGTTCTGAATCACCTCACCATGCAATGGATATATTTCAAAAGCAACCAAGTTCTTTTTACCTATAGGAAATTCTTCAAATACCTTTAGCTCACACTGTCCCAGGGAAACAGTCCTGAAGGGTTTCAAAAGCTCTAATTTTTTGTTTCCTCTGCTAATAAGGTCCATCATATGTACAATAGGAGTTAAGATGTCAAAAATATTTTTAGGGGTATCATAACCATTCAAGAAAAAAGTTTCCATTAAATTTTATAAGGAACCCTGCTCCCACCCAAACTGAAGGCAGTTTTCCTGAGGAATTACAGATACTTCAGATAGGAATCTGGTAAAGAGACAAGCATAGACTTTTTTTTTTTTTTGCAAGGCAAACGGGGTTAAGTGGCTTGCCCAAGGCCACACAGCTAGGTAATTATTAAGTGTCTGAGACCAGATTTGAATCCAGGTACTCCTGACTCCAGGGCCGGTGCTCTATCCACTGCACCACCTAGCGCGCCCCCCCCCCCCCCAGCATAGACTTTTGAAAGGCAGGGATATTTCCCTAAAGCTGTAGATTTGAGGAGAAGCAGGACCTTATATGTAACTTGGTTCCTGGCAGCATAAAGACTAAGAATGGAGATCACCTTTCCCCCAAGATGGTGCCGAAAGCCAAGAAGAAATCTGTTGTCCCCCCAAGACAGAAACCAAGGTCAAGACCTTGAAGGCCAAGAAGGCAGTGTTGAAGGGTGTCCACAGCCACAAAAAGAAGAAGAAGATCCAAACCTCCCCCACCTTCCGGAGACCCAAGACACTAAGACTTTGAAGGCATCCAAAATACCCTCAGAAAAGTGCCCCTCGGAGAAACAATCTTGGTCACTATGCCATCATTAAGTTCCCCTTGACCACTGAGTCTGCTATGAAAAAGACTGAGGATAATAACACCCTAGTCTTCATTGTGGACTTCAAGACCAACAAGCACCAAATCAAGCAGGTGGTAAAGAAGCTGTATGACATCGATGTGGCGAAGGCCAACACACTGACCCGGCCTGAAGGAGAGAAGGCCTACATCCACCTTGCTCCAGACTATGATACTTTAGATGTTGCCAACAAGATTGGAATCATCTAAACTGTCTAACTGCCCTGCTTCTTCACCCACAATAAAAAAGATTTCCAGGAAAAAAAGAGAATGGAGAAGATCCCAAGTGGATGAGCTATTTTACTTGGTATAGTCTATTGACTACCTCAATCAATATAATTTCTCCAATTTTTGTTTAATATTTCTTTGATAAGGAGACTGATCTCTTATTTTTTTTGGTAAACTATGCTTAGTGGGAATGAACTAAGGTAGTGAGAGTAAGTTAACCCTTTCATTGACTGTGATTATGAAAAATATATTTGATTCTACACCCCTTATTATATCTATAGGCCATGGTTCTCATTTTTTTAAATCTCAGGACTCCTTTATCTCTTTTAAAATTTATTGAGGACCCCCACAGAGCTTTTATTTACGTATTATAGCTATCAATACATATGGTATTCAAATTAAAACATCTTTTAATTATTATGAAAATAGGCTTGCCCTCAAAAAAACCTTGTTTATGGTCTTAAGGACTCTAGGGGTCCCTAGCCTACACTTGGAGAACCACTGCTCTAGACTAAAGACATTCAATAAGTGGTAGGCATAATTTGAGCCCAATATTCTTCTTGGAGATGTGAAGGAGAGATCTCCCAAGAAGAAAAGTCCTAGATCCTATCTATACATTAGTAACCTCTTTCAGTCTCCCATAAAGGAAGGAAGAGGCTGGTCCAAATCTCAGATCAGATATATTGTTGTTCAGTTGTGTCTGACTCTTCATGACCCATGGAACATATAATTATAGGTCTTTCTAAACTCCACCATCTCTGGAAGACTAGAAGTTCATGCTTGCTGTTTCCAAGACACTATCTGTCCAGCTCATCCTCTGCCATGCCCTTTTCCTTTTCCTTTCAACCTTTTCCAAGGTCTTTTTCAGTGTGTCCCATCTTCTCATTATGGTGTCAAAGTATTTAAGCTTCAGTTTCAGTATCTGACTTAGTGCAAAACCTGTATTAATATCTTTAGATTTCATCCCCTATGTTGAAGGGACTCTCAAAAGTCTTCTTCAGCACCACAATTCAAAAGTATGAATTCTTTAGTAATCAACTTTCCTTATAGTTCATTTTTCACAGTCATACATTGCTACTAAAAACACAATAGCTTTGATTATATCATTCTTTGATGACAAGGTAGTTTCTCTGCTTTTAAGCAGGTTATCCAGATTTGCCAGAATCCTATTTAAATTAGATAAATACCAATCAAATACAAGCATATATATTTTGCATATGGAAACTAATGGGAAGGGGAAAAATCTTTTTTTTTTAAAACTTCTGTCTAACTCATTCTATAGAAGAGTACGAGGAATAAATATGTTTCTTTTCATGTATGTACATTAAAGAATAAGAAAGAAGATTGGTAATATATAAGGATATTTCTGAAGGTAAAACCATATAGAAATGTTATATAACCAAAAAGCAAGGGAAGGGATGAAGCATTTATCAGGGGTCTATTATGTGGTAGATACTGTACAAAGTACTAAAATATATCTGGGTTTTGATCCATGAAACTTTTAGTCACAGACATATAATCCTATGGGACACTGATTCTGGCTTCAAAAATACAGGTTAGAATAATAAAGTAGTTATGATCATTTATAATATCTGGTTTCAACTTGTCTCTAGGTATTAAAATCGCTAGCTTACCAATTATGATTTACAGTAACTCTTCTAAGATGAATTGGTTCAGATACATTGGCATAACCTAGAATTTATAAAGAGATAAAGAACCAGTTAAGCAACCTATATTTTGTAAAGATTTCTATGGGGACTATTGAGACTTAACATAATCCTCAGGTCCAGTGATAATTTATGACAGGTAATTATTTTTTTAAAATCTATTTTATTAATTATCTTTTAAAGACAGATTGGGGATTAGGGCTAGCTCATGTGTGTGTTTTTCATATTTGTGATTTGGCAAATATTTAGTACTTATGTGTTAAGAAAGATTATGGTTATCTAAGAAATGATCTTTTCTAATTTTCCTCTTCTTAACCATAATAATAGGCACTTTAAGGTTTACAAAACATTTTTCTCATAATAACCCTGAGAGAGATATATAGGGTAAATCATACTATATCTATTTTACCATTGAAAAAATTAAGGTTTAAGAAATACTATGCCTTCATCTTATACCTACTAAGAATATGAATTAGGATTCAATTTAGGTTACAACTCAAAAATTCAGTTCTCTATTTAGAACACTGTATTGTTTCTCATGCTTTTGTATAAAATCACATTTAATCACCTGAATCTTGAATTTCCTGCCTATTGTAGTAAGATAAATATTCTATTACACCCAAAGGGCAATAAAAATGTATGTGCCCTTTGATCCAGCAATACCACTACTAGGTCTATACCCTGAAGAGATTACGAAAAAAGGGTGAAAACATTACTTGTACAAAAATATTCATAGCAGCCTTGTTTTTGTGGTGGCAAAAATTGGAAATTGAGTGAATATCCATCAATTGGGGAACAGCTGAACAAACTGGTATATGTTCATTATGGAGGAGGGATGGGAATTCAGAGAAGCATGAAAGGATTTACATGAACTGATGCTGAGCAAGATGAGCAGAACCAGAACACTGTACACCCTGACAGCAACATGGGAGTGATGATCAATCTTAATGGACTTTCTCATTTCATTAGCGCAACAATCAGGGACAATTTTGGGGGGTATCTGCGATGGAGAAACCATCTGTATCCAGAGAAAGAATTGTGGAGTTTGAACAAAGACCAAAAACTATTATCTTTAATTTTAAAAAGTTATTTTATTATGTAATTTTTCTATTTCGTATACTTTATTTTTTCCTTAAGGATATGATTCCTCTCTCACACATTCAACTTAGATCAATTTATAGCATGGAAACAATGTAAAGACTAACAGACTGCCTTCTGTGGGGGATAGGGGGAGGAAAGCAAGACTGGGGAAAATTGTAAATTTAAAAAAATAAAATTTTAAAACATAAATATTCTATGATTGAAGGAAAGAAAAGAGAGGAGAACCTTACTATCTTACTCTGAATTAAACTATTAATATAATAATTAAGATCATAGAAGTCTGTGAAGTAAGACCATATAAAGAACCTTAGAAGTTTTCTATCCCAATCCCTTCATTTTATAGAAGAGGAAACTGAATTAGAGGTTGACTTGACCGAGGTCACAAAGGAACCCACATAGCAAAGTCAGATCTAGTGGATTCAAATTCAGCTCTCTTTTCAGGACAGCAGTAATCCCTACTAATTAATGTTTGACATTAAAATTCAGCTTTCAACGTAGCTATAATGACCCAGATATGAAGGAACCAAGTTGAAGTCAAGACATAAAATATATGTTTGGAGTCAGGGGATCTTTAGACAAAGGAAAAAGTTGGTAGTAGAGTTGAAAAAGTTGAGTTAGTTATCAGAAGGTAGAAGAGACAACTCAAAAGAAAATGTCTCATTGAACAAAATGAACTTGAACTCCATACCTATGCAAGCATAGAACTTGTAGTATTTTAGATTTAAATTTGGAAGGAATCTTAGAGGCCAACTAACCAATCCAATTCCAGCATTTTTTTTAGATAAGGAAACTGAATCCAGATCTAAACTACTTTGTTTAAGGTCAGAGTTCTTAAGTAACTTGTGAGTGAACTGTAATGAGACTGAATTTGATTTAAACTAGGGCCCCCTAATTAGAAATCATTTTTCTTTTTTTCTTTTATTATTTCTACTAATATTTAGAGGAAAAGAAAGAGAGAACCAAAAATTAGTTTCCTTTTCTTCATGGAGGGGAATGACTTCCAAATCATAAAAAGTACAATAAACACAAACAGGAAGAAATTTAAGTCAGAATAATAGAGGAATAGCTACCTTTTATGAGCTTAGCTTCCAGACACCCCCCCCCCCAATACTAATTTACTAAACAAATTTTGTTATAATTGTAGAACCACTGTCAGGTCTAATATACCAATAATACTTAAGAGAATGCCAGAAAACAGGAGATGAAAATGTAGTACACAAAAGTTCTGTAAAGGCATAGATTGTCTTTCTTTTTGCCTGAGTTTACATTCCCAACACTTAACACTTTAAAAATGCTTGTATTTGAAAGGACTTGTAGAATCTACAGACTACTCCATTTGAAATCATTCCCTGACAAAATTATGGAATAGAACATTGGATCACAAATGGTTGTGAACATTTGTAGAAAGGAGTGATAATATAGCATTATTATTACTATTATTATTATTATTATACATGCAAAAAATGTAGATATGCTAAACTAACTTCATTTACTTTTTTTTTAGATTTTTTTTTTGCAAGGCAAACAGGGTTAAGTGGCTTACCCAAGGCCACACAGCTAGGTAATTATTAAGTGTCTGAGACCAGATTTGAACCCAGGTATTCCTGACTCCAAGGCCGGTGCTTTATCCACTACGCCACCTAGCTGCCCCTCATTTAGTTTTTTAAAAAATATATATAGGGTTATTAGATTAGCAATGTAGAAGTTTTTCTTTCCACATATTTTCAGGTGTCCTTCTTCCAATTTACTCTTTGTTCCTGCAACCCTTATCTATACCTCTCATAAAATCCACCTTACTTCAAGATCTTTAAATGCCACTTCTTTCTCTATGAAGGCTTCCTTGATTCGTAGTCCTACCTCTCCATTTAATTGGAAATTTCCTTTGAAAATTCACAACCTTTAATTTATATTTCTTTCTGATGATGACACTCTGTTTTGCAATTTAGTTATATCATACTTGTTTTTCCTACTAAGGTATTTGTTATTTGAGGTTGAGGAGTGACTGTTCTATTTATCTTTGTATTTACTAAAATGCTTATCATAGGGCCATGCACACAGAAGACATAATAAACATTTGTTGGATGAACTGAATCTGGATGTTAGCAAGAAATCAGACAATTTGTCATGATTACTTTGTGGAGAAGATGAAGGAAAGCAGATGGAAATATAGTATTATTAGGTGGGTTTGTAACTGAGTAAGTAATCTTAATCAAATGATAACTGAATTTATGTTAATGTAGAAAGACTGAAAATTTTATCCAATGATTTGGTGTACTGAATCAGTAAACTAATTGAGTCTATAAGATTCAATACTTAACAGATACATTGCTTAATCAGTGAGGAAATTCCAACCTCAATAAGGTTTGGCGAAGTAGTATTACAGGGCCAAAAATATCAGCTTCTTATTTTTTGTATGGTCAGGGGGTAAGGATAGTTTATACATTTTTAAATATGACAAATTCATTGAAAAATGTAAAAAAAAATTCTTAACTACCAGGTTTGCAAAAGGAGGTCTAAGCTGTTGACCTCTGATCTAGGTGTATGCTACCTCCTCTACTGGGTATGTTCCAATAGAAGGAGGAAGAAGAAGAGACCACATTTATATAATGTTTTAGAGTTTGTGAAGTGATTTATTCATATAATCTTTGATCTTCAAAACCCTGTACATAGGTACTGTTAATATTTCCATTTTATAGTGAAGAAATTGAGACCAAGAGAAGTTAAATGAATTTTCCAGAAAGTGTCTAAGACAGGATTTGAATTCATGTCTTCCTGACTCCAAGTCTAGCAGACTCCCCTACTTCACTGCCTCATTTTCAGTATGTCTAATCTGGATATCTGGCAAATACAGTATGGAACATATCAGCAAATCTGTAAATAACATTAGAATCAACTAGTCCTAGCTATATCCTTCAGAACTTCAAAACTCAGCTGTACAACATTCAATTTTCAAATTACTCAATTAGCAATCACCTATCTTTGTGATGACTAACTTTGAACCTCAATTGATCCAAAGTTGAATATATCCCCATTTAGAGAGGAAGAGTGGAATTGGGTATAATTATTTAGTTATGTACCATCCAAAAGAAAACCTGACAAGAAGATCTCTCCCAATGCCTTTCCTACCCCTCCTTCAGATCTTAGTACTTTCCCTCTGATACTATAAATATCTCAGAATTATCCTATAAATAACTTGTCTGCACATAATTGTTTGCATCTTGTCTCCCCATCAGTCTTGCTTGAGAGTAGAGACTGTCTTTTGTTTTTGTCTTTTTTTTTGGCATCTCCAGTACTTAGCACAGCATATTGGAGAGAATAATAGTTAATAAAGGTTAACACTTATACTGCACTTGAGCTTACTATGGGCTAAGTATTATACCAAATACTTAACAATTATTATTTAACTTGATCCTCACTAACAACCCTGTGAGGTGGATGTTATCATCTACATGATCATCTACAATGGAGGCAAATAGAGGCTAACTGACTTACCCAAGGTCACACGGCCAATACATTTCTGATGCTTGATGTGAACTTCCTTACTCAAGGTCTAGCACTAAAAGTTAGGAGGATGTAGTGCCTGGGCAAGAGAATAACTGTGAATGATATTCCAATATTTGAAAGAAAAGAGGAGAACATTTCTGTTGTTACTTCACAGGCAGAATTATGACAAATGAAATAGTAATAGCATGGTATGAGTTGAAAGAATATTGGACTAGAAATGGGAAACCTGGAATCTCATCCCCAAGTCTACCATTATGTGACCTAGAGAAAGTTATAAACCTCATGAGCCTCAGTTTGCTCATCTTTTTTTGAGGTTCTCTCAAAAGTATGAATTTTGGGTAAAAGTAGTGGTGTTAAGAGCTAGAAGAACAGAAAATATTATCTGAATAGTCACTGTGAACAATAATTAATTATTGGTAGAAGTATTATATAATTTAGGATCATGATTTTAAGGATTGGTCAGGACCTAATCTACCTCTCTGTCATTTACAGATGAATGAACTGAGAAGAGAGAGTGATTAAGTGATTTGCCCAAGGTCACCTAGGTGGTAAAAAGCAGAGTTCAGATTTAAATTCAGATCACCTAACTTTGGATTCATAAATCATTCTATCTTACCATACACTAGACTCTAAATTTTGAATAGGAATGAACATATCATTTGATAGGGTACCATCAGGCAGTAAAGATTGAGCACAACTTGAAGGATTGTTTCTTAAATATTTATCTGGAGCTATGGTAGAAATGTACCATCTCAGACAGGTACAAATGTCAACTCTTTTGAGGCTAATCACAGCATAAAATCCTGTGCTAACATGGAATCATGACTCTTGTTGTCTTCTCATATACTCAAGTCTAATACAGTTATCCAGCCTATATTTAGGAAAACAACTGTTAGTCCTTTGAAAGAGACAAGTGACAAATGGTTAATAAAGATGTTTCACATCATTAAAACAAATAAAGGATTCATTTTTTCCCTTTTCCTTCTTTCGTTTGTTAACTGATTTTTTTTCTCTTCCTCCCAACCCCTTTATCTGGTTGCTGGGGAAAAGATCTGAAGGGTTTAATGAGTAAATGAAAAAAAAAACATTTAGTAAGCCCTTACTATGTGCCAAACCCTGGAGATTTAAGCATAAAAGTAAAAACTATTTCTACCCTTGATGATCTTTCTTCCAAAGGGGAGAAAACATACATAAAGAAATGATGATGAAAGAAAGGTATCTGGGTTCAGAAAATTACCAGGATAGATAATCCAGGAGCAGGGAACTCCAGAAAAGTAAACTGGAAATAATATCTATATGTCAACATGTTAACTGCAGATTTGGCTGTGTTTGAAAATAATCAAGAGTTTAACAAAACCAAATGTGATTTATGGATTCTAACTCTGAATTCTAAAGAACTCTTTAATTCAGACTTCTATACCTAATTACAGCTTCTCCACTGAATATTATGAAGCAGACTGAGATAGTGAATAGAGCCAGAAAGAGATGATTTTAAGTCCTGCCACTGATATAGACTTAACTTCTCAGTGCCCCAGGCAAGTCACTAAGATTATAAATCACAAGAGTTTCTAGGGATGGACTTTTCAATCCTAAAGAAACCACAGGTTTGAAGTCCATAAAAAGTATATTTTACACACACACACACACACACACACACACACACACACACACACACTTGGAGTGGTGGTAGGATTTTTTTTTAACTAACAAACCTGTAGTGCTTTGCTGACACTACAAAATGAGATACAAACCATTTTCTCCAGCTGCAAGATGCTTTCTCAGTGTTTATAATGAAAGCTTTGCTAGTCTATATATTTTGTAAACAAGAATGACAAGGGGTTCTCCTTTCCTCTTCTTTCTAATGACTGATTCCAGGAGGTCTGTGAAAATACAACACCAATGAGTCTCTCCCTACCCTACTCTCCCATGACTCCCAGGTTGAAGATTTCATTGAATAAGTTCTCTCACAATCCTCAGTTATATAGGGAACATTGTGTTTCAGAGAGTGTCTCTTGAAGAGGGCTAGAGAGTAAAAGTTTGAGAGCAGTGGGGATAGAGCATCAATTGTTTATCCTTGAAAGTGGTAGAGTGGGATTCTCATACCACAAAGTACAAGTTTTCTGCATGGGCAGGTAGTACAATCTGTGTATGCTTATCATGCTTATCATAGATGATGACTGGTCTTGACAATGTAAATTTGGAATCACAAGCCAATCTAAATACTTAAAAGTTATTTTAATTTTTTTTAGCTTTCAAGGAAATAAAAGCAAAAAACAAGATCAACTTTATCCCAAATTAGAGTTATTGATATTCTACAGAAGAGTCTAGAAGAATGCACAAGAAAGATCAGTAGAGATCCCAGGACTCTAATTAGCTTCTTCTCCAAGATCCATCTTGATCCACTTTAATGTACAAAATGTATAGGGTACAAATCTGAGATAAATAAGTAAAATGGGCATCTGAAACATATTAAGGAAGTCAAGGTGAGTCCCCTCTGCTTCCCTGTCCTAATGACCCTATTAGTTTTATGAACTTAATCTTTTTTAAATTCTCAAAAAGTATATGACTAGGGAAAAAGTCTTATTAAGAAAGTAAGTTACACCAAAAATACCAAGTGCTGCCACGATTCCATCAGGTACTATGGAGACTGGCATCACTCAATCTATCAATACCTGTATTACATAGAATACAAAAAAAACCTCATCATCCAGTGGTGGTTGACACCAGAAAGGTATCAAAATCTCCACCATATTCTTGAAGCCTTATAACAGTTATGATGTTTCAACTACTGAATACATTTTGAAATATAGCAAGTATTTATAACATATAACAAATTTCATTAATCTCTCTTTCCAGTTATTCCTTAGACAACCTGATTAAAAATGTGATTATATTACTACTTTTCAATGATCTATAAAAAAATTTCCTAAACAGTAAGAATAACAATTGACACAAAGAGTCTTAAACAAATGATTGTTAAGACACATTCCATAACCAGAGGTTTAACATTTTTCCATGTCATTATAATTCAGTCAACTAGCTCTCTCAAGAGAGAAGTTCCCATCAAATAGCATAAAAACTACACCCTAAACTCTTTTAATTTACCACGTAGAAAAGTGCTGCAGTTTTTATTTCACTGCCAATCTTTTAAATTATCCATGGCACAAGCCTAAAGTAAAATTCCCTTTGCCACCTGTTCAAATTGGTTAAATTCAATGCTTTTAATGCTTTTAATAAGAGTCTACAGAAACAAAGCTAGGTGTTAGAAGATAACAAAATCAAAAATGAAACAATCCTTGTTCTCAAAGATCTCATAATGTCCCAAGGGGAGGGTAAGAACAACATACCATTTGAATAGGGGTTATGAGAGGGGGGGGAGACAGGGAGCAGACAAAAATATCTGCAAAGACATGCCAACTGGCATATTTACTGAGAGTTGACAACACATTTTGACAGTTGAAAGTAGCATAGTAAGTATTCAGTAGACTTTTTTTTAAATCATGAAGAATGACTTTGTTTTGAATAAGTTGTGAAAACAGCATTCTCTCCAGGGCAATATTTCATAAAGGGAAAGTCAATTTACTTCAAGAAAACTAAGCTCATAGGAACATTCAAGTCATTATTATTATCAAACTATTCAAGCTCACCTCATGGATCATGAATTTCAGTCTGCTGAAAACTTGCAGACAGTTATGAAATTAAGTGGGAAAAACTTAAATACCAAGGGTATCCCCCACAAAAGAAATTTTATATAAGTAACCTTGGGAAAACTAAGAACTGTACTCTCCTTATCCATATTGCCAAAATATACAACCTTGGCTCTGAGTTTCAAAATTTCCATATGAAAAATGGGGTTTCCTTTATAAAGACTGGATGTTAAAAGCATGAGAGAAACCTGAATATATATTTTTTTCTTAACCACAAACTAAAAAAAAAAAAAGGTTGTTTTAAAACAGAGAAACCATTTACAAAGCAAGGTACTTTCCTCAAAAAAAAGATAAGCACTTTTAATTATACAAGAATGAATCCATTCTTTTAAGAAAATCCAACATGAAAAAGTCCAAATATATAAGAGCTTCAGATTCTTTCTAGCTGTGCAATGCCGGGCAAGTCATTTAACCTCTGCTGCCTCAGTTTCCTCAATTATAAAATGGGTATAATAATAGCACCTACCTCACAAAGTTGTATGAGCATCAATTAGGAATTTATAATGCACTTAGCACATTACCTAAAAAACAGTAGATGCTCAATAAATGTTTTTCCCTCCCTTATTATCTTTTGTTTTTTATATAACCAGGATTTCTCCTGGTATGCCATCCTCCTCTTCCTTCCAAAAAGTACTTTCATATAACAAATATTTTTAAAGAAAAAAAGGAAAAGAAAAAGACAAAAAACCGATCAAAACACTGAAAAGGTTTCACAATCATTATTAAGCCCTCTCAAATGCCCCTGGAACTGTGCCAATCCAGGGGAATACAGAGAACAAAGTATAAATGGTTTCTGTGTCAAAGGGCTTACATTTTAACCAGAAATGTAAGGGGAAATGTGTGTGTTTCTTAGCACTTCACAATTATTTGAAAAATATTTCTTGGGATTTATGTTACAGTTGTCATATGAAAAATTACCATAGGAAATGCTGAAAAGTTAATTCTATAATCTGTTTCTGTATATCTGTACATGCAAATATTTATACATGTACACATACTGTGTATACACACACACACACACATACAAAATACATTTTTAAATGATAGAAAGAGAATAAGGAATAAGTTTTACAATCTTTACATAATCTCATTAGCTCCCCATTAAAGCCCCATCCCCAAATTGCTCATCCATCTTGACACTGAAGTGATTCTGGGTTTATAAAGCTATTCCCACAGAAAATAGGTTCTGGAAGGAGAGTTCTTTAAAACAGGATTATATGTCTGCTCTCCAGTCAAGAGAAATACAGTGAAGTAGTTTATGATCACAAGCCTGGTCACCATTCAAGACAATGAATTCTTCAGTCATGGAAATTCACTCTTGGGAATCCACTCAACATGGTGAGCCTGTGATTTGCTTCACAAGGTTAGCAACAAAACCACAGATCTTTTAAATTTATCATTTTCACTTAACAAAAATCCATTTTTTCTTTCCCAACTCTCATATTGAAAAAAAAAGAAAAAAATCTTTGTAAGATCTATGTATAGTCAAACAAAGCAAATTAACCATATCAAAAAATATTTCTCATTCTAATTCTTGAGTCCATCACCTGTCAGGAGGTTGATGGTATCTCTTATCATGGAACCTCTGAAGTTGCAAAAAGTCAGATCTTTTAAAGTAACAAAGTATATTTTTCATTAAAAATCCAATTCTTTCATTTAATCTATTCTTTGCTTAGAAGAGAAGTTTAGAGCTATCATGGACTTTTGATCTAATATAATCTGCTTATATAGATGAGAAAACTGGTCATATAACTAATTAATTGCTTGAGTAGTATACTAGCTAAGTGGAAAGTGCTGGATTGGAACTCAGGTTAACTCTCCTAATCTTCCCACTCTAATGATGCTGCTCTGGTCTTCTCAAAACTGAAAAGTAAATAACATTATAAAATTATTGTGCTGTGCCATGTCTAAATGATCAACCTTTTAAAGTCTTCTCTCGAAAAGAAATAAAATTTAGATTATGAATATATTACAATATTTATTTAATACGTTCATTTATAGGAGGTAGTAGTGAATATATTTTTGACAAGTTAAAGTCATTCTTTCATTAGAAGCTTAATGAATTTTCTTTTAAATACAATAATTATAAACTCATAACACAATAGTGATACTGTATAATGTAAAAGTCAGCTTCAGGCATAAGAAACAAAGCTGTTACCTTTTGATCAGCTGGGAAGAAGAATTTTAAAGACTTGTCTATATCTTCAAAATGATAGCCTTATGCTCAATTAGCTCAGCAGAATATAATTTTAAAATTTTATTTAAAAATTTTTATTTATATTATTTATAATATAACACACAACATAATATACATTATATATAACATAACTTAAATATAATTTAAAAAAGAAAAAGGACTCCTAATTAAAAAAAATTTGAATTACATTTTAATTTAAAGACAACTGCCAACCTTCACTTCTTTGGGGCAGCCACCTAACTATGATATTAAATTCCACTGCAAGGGGGGAAATGGTTACATGATATGAAAAAATTACAAGTACTATGTAGAACAAATTCTATTTTCCAACTAAAATAGCTATTATTACAAGACCAATTACAATGAAGTGACAAGATGATAATTTGCTTATTTGATGACATGCAATGAATTATCTGATTATTTGTCACAAATTAGAACATATGACTGAATGCCTCCCACTGATCTAACTTTCAACAAGAAATTCTTAATCTGGGGTCTATGAAGAGATTTTAAAGAGTCAAGGAACTTGAACAGTAAAGAATTATGTCTTTATTTCAATAGAATTGGTTTCCTTGGCAATTTAAGTGCATGCTTATAAGAAGGGATTCATAAGAAGGCTTCATCAGGCTACCCAATTGTGTCTATGACCCCCCAAAAAGATGAAGGGTCCTTGTTCTAGTTTCTATCAAGGTAGGCTATATTATAGGTAAACAAACATTCTTTTCACATCTATCTCCATCTCTTAATTCACATGACCACCAGCTTATTTCAAGACTCCTCTTCTGTCATCTGGATTATTGTGATTGTCTCCTAATTGAGCTCCCTAACTAGAGTCTGTCCCTTTTCTAATTCATCCTGCAAATCACTGACAAAATGATTTTCCAAAAACACAGGTCTGACTTTATCGTTCCCTTAACCAATAAATTCCAGTGATTCCCTATTAACTGCAGGATCAAATGTAGACTCTACCGTCTGGTATTCAAATTCTTCATAGTTTAAATCTAGTCCATCTTTCCAGCAATACTCTGAGCCATACATGAGTTCAAACCCTCAAACCAACACATTCCCATCTCTATGCCTTTGCATAGGCTGTCCTAGATTCTGTTCACACCTGGATAGTTAGCCTCTCTTCCTTCAAAGGTCAGTTCAAACACCACATCCAACTTCAATCCTTTCCTGATCTCTCTAGTTTTTCCTGACTATACATTCAACCAATTAACTAGAACTTAAATTGGATACATTTTGCTTGTTTGTTTGTTTTTTAGGTTTTTGCAAGGCAATGGGGTTAAGTGGCTTGCCCAAGGCCACACAGCTAGGTAATTATTAAGTGTCTGAGGCCACATTTGAACTCAGGTCCTCCTGACTCCAGGGCCAGTGCTCTACCCACTATGCCACCTAGCCTCCCACAATTGGATACATTTTGTATGTACTTTTAGCATCCATATTGTTTCCCCAGATTGAAAACAAACTTCTTGCAGGCAAGAATTGTTTTGTTTTTGTCTCTGAATCTCAAGTATCTAGTGACATAAACACATATTAGATAATAAATAACTTTCTGATTTACTAAAGGAGGGAAAACTTTCCTTACTATCCCATATTACATAGTTGTTTTGCAAACAGATTTGAGGCAGCTAGGTGATATGTAAACAGTGCTGGATTTGGAGTTTGGACTGAACTCAAGAAGCTTACTGAAAATTTTTTCCAAATAATGACCAATAAACAGTCATTAAGTTAACACATGAAATCTGCCAGGGAGAAGAAAAATACACTACTTATGGGAACATTCCTTCTACCTTCAAACAGCCCTAATGTTGGCAAAATTTCCCAGTATTAAGTTTTAATACTCAAAGAAGGTGAAGCTTCCTTTTAAACAATTGAAAAGTTGAAATTTGGAGGATATACTGGTCAGAGAAAGAGACTTTCCTCTATATACTTAAAAAAACCCAACCCATTGATCACTCATTGCACAATATTCTAAAACATGTCTTTCTTCCCACTATCACAAGCAGTTTCTCCTTCCAACAATATGCCCTTTATAATTTCTTTCTTCATATAAATCCATTGGTCACATTAAAGAATCAGAAAACAAAAACCTTTGCTAAATTGTAGGATGGCTTGTTTTTGCCTTCTCTGAAATGGAACTGGTTTTGATTTTATATTTCTAAAAGGATGTTCAACATTTCTGTAGACCTAAATTTCTCTACAAAAAGAATCTAACTTAATTTTTCATAAATAACTTGGACTTTATTTAAAGATATCACTTCAGATTAAGGATGCTTAAGGATGGTTAGCCAGTGACTGATAAAGGTGACACTACTGATGCAATGAGAGACTCAATTTCACTAGAATTTAGTTAAAAGGAAAATAGGATAAAGGAAAAAGACTCTTGTCCTGTTTGATTGGGGGTGATTTATTCGTTGAGGTGTATGTTCAAGAAAAGTAGTAATGAAGCACCTAAGTGACCTAAATAGATGAAATGGAACAAGGACATCTTGAGGGATGCATGATATCACTTTTCACAAACTAAAAGTATGACATGTTTTTCAATCCAGGATCATCAGCCCAATGGCAAAACTCCATTTCTCAACTCTGCTCTTATAGGCATTTTCTCTGCCTGTCTGGACTCTTTTCTGACAACTGGCCTCTCTGGCTTCCTTCAAATCCCAACTAAAATCCTATCTTCTATAGGAAGTGTTTCCTAATTCCTCTTAATTCTGGTGCCTCTGTTAACCATTTCCTATTTATTTTGTATATAGTTTGTTTTGTATATACTTGTATATATCCTTTAGACTGCAAACTTCTTGAGGGCAGAAACTCCTTCTTTTGGTATCTCTAGCACTTAGTAGAATGCCTGCACACAGTAGGGGTTTAATAACTGGTTACAGATTGAGATGTGTGATGCAATTTCCCTCAAAATTCCTGAAAAACAAAATATTACAGACTTTAATTTTAATTCCTATGAATATGTGGGTATTGACCTCTAATTGAGTCTTACAAGCCACATACCAAAGGTTCTTTAGAGCAGACATATTTTCTAACTCAGAGTCAAGTTCCTGCTTTATTCAAGTTATACATTCTAGAATATGAGCCTAAACAAGAAAAAGCTGTATATTCAATTCAATTCATCAAGCATTTCTTAACAATTAATTTACTAGAGCAAAGCAATACATATACAGATAATCACAAATGTATACAAAGTAAATACAATGTCTAAATCTCTGCTATTTCGTGACAAATGCTGAACCAACTCAGTACCATAGAGATGACAAATTAATTCTTGGACTCTACATTTGGAACTCTCCTTTATCACCACCTCCTCCTGACATTCCTGACTTCCTTCAGGTCTCAGCTACAGTCTCACCTTTGACTTGCATGAACTGATACTGAGTAAAGGGAACAGAACCAAGAGAACACTGAACACATTAACAACTTTGTGAGATGATCAGCTATGATGGGCAAAGCTATTCTTAACAGTTCAGAGATCAGGGACAAGCCTGAGAGACTTGTTTTGTACAATGCCATCCACATTGAGAGGAAAAAACTGTGGGGTCTGGGTGGAGAGAAAAGGATACTATGTTCACTTTTTAAAAACTTCTTTTGTGTTTTCCATTCTTTCTCATTTTTTTCCTTTCCCCTCAGTGCTAATTTCTCTTTTACACATTGACCAATATGTAAATATGTTAAACACAATTGTACATGTACAATTTTTACCAGACTGTTCACTACCATGGGGAGGGGGAAGGGTGATAGAAAACTGTGGAACTCACAGATTTGTAAATGGAAAAATGTTTTAAAAAACTACTTGTATAATTAATTTGAAAAATAAAATAAAATTTCAATTAAAAAGGGGTCTCACTTTTGCAGTAAACTATTCTTACTCATCCTTATTTCTTAGTGTCTTCCTTTCAAGACTACTCCCAATATATCCTACCAGGTATGTATGTATGTGTGTATACACATGTATTGTATAGTGCATGACACGCAGTAGGTTCTTAATAAATGCTTGTTTCCTTCCCTAGTAATACCAAGGTTTTGCTTAAGATAGAAATACTATTCTAAAATGTATAAGTTTAAGAAATAAAGAAAATTCAGGTAGAGAGAGTAAATAATTATAAAAAACAAGCAAAAACTGGCCCTATATTCAAGAAGAGGTTGGACCAGATTTCATCAGCATGAAATGATCCTCATTAATTTTAATCTTATTATCACAAGATCCATCTTTGATAATGAAGTGGATAAACAAATGAAACATATTTCCTCTCCTTGTCTGTCATCTGATGAAGTGAAACCTTGATAGGGAATGCTAGTCCAAAAGGAAGTGATTGAGACACTACTTCATTCCAAGGACACTCACTTAACAGCTGTTTGATAGTAACTATTCTAAATTATTATACTAATAGCTGTGGTCAAATCTGAATTAGAAACGATGGAATTAGAAGATTCTTCTATCACATAACCTTTTTTTGTGTATGTTTTCATTAGTGAATGATAGATTAGGATGACTTTGAGTTGCAAACGAAAAAACTGTAGCTTAGGAAATATAACTATACATAATTGTTTCATGTTTTTCAGGTTCAAATATCTTTAATTCTACCTTTTAAAAATAGTTATACCTATATTGTAGGTTTTTCCCATCCATTTTTAAGTAATAAAACTATTCAAGTAATTTTTTTTATATTTTGAAAAATAGGGGCACTTCATTCAAATTTCATCATGAAACAGCAGAAGAATTAAAAGACAAAAGAGCTATAAATCTATGAGTATGGTTTGGACACACCCACACAACAAAATTAAGATACTTTCTGTTCCAATGAGAACTGAATACTTTGAAACTCAAAAAAAACCTCAAACTAGAAAGAACTTAAAGTCATTTACAGAAGGCTTTCCATCCAAAGCAAGAATTCCCTTATTAATTTGCCTAAATAGATGGTCAATATCCTGAGTTCTAAATAAATGAGAGCAAGTTGTTAAGTGAGTAAATTGGAAATAAAATATCAAACTTAAAGAAAATTATTCAAAAAGTTATTATTTAAAATCTCAAATGTCAAAAAATGAATCATTTATAAAATCTAATGATGTCTAAATCTTTTTTCTTGTTTTGACTTAAAAGAATACCTTACATGTCA
Source organism: Macrotis lagotis (assembly GCF_037893015.1). NCBI lineage: Eukaryota > Metazoa > Chordata > Mammalia > Peramelemorphia > Peramelidae > Macrotis > Macrotis lagotis. The sequence goes on along the minus strand of NC_133663.1, from coordinate 163,325,279 downwards.
GTTGTCAATGATGGACACCAATGTGAACTTAGCCAGAAGTAATAAGTGGTACATTATAATGGTATCTCTCACAAATCTATGTTTACACCTCCCATCAAATATGTTAACACAACTCCCCAAACAATGTTTAACATGTATGTTGAAAGAACTGTCAATGAATATTAGATTCACCTGAAATATAATCAGCTGAAGTAATAACTTATCCACCTAGGACGGACATATCTAGAATGATAAAAAAAAGAAATATTTTTTAGACAACTAATTCCAGACAATCGAAATATGACTATCCATCTCTTGCTTAAATAAATTTTGTTTATGCTGCTAATTAGGACAAAACATATTTGAAAACAGTGGCTTATGATGAAATATTTAAGGCCTAAAGAAATGAAATATGATTCATCTAGTTAAATTAAATTGAGAATATTTTATTTTATTTTTTAGGAAAAAACTCATTCTGCACAGTAAAATTAAGTTGATAGTGTATTTTTTTAAATAAAATCATGATGCACTATAGTTGTTTTCTATTTACATTTGAAAGTAAATGAATTTATATAGAGATTTTATACTTTTTCCTGAATTTTTCTTAACAGATTTCATAGTTTCTCTTGTCTCTGGAAGCACACTATTATAATTCTTACATAGCACTATAAAATCCCAAATTAGTAGGGACCATCCCTCTACAATATCACAAAAAAGTGGTTTCTAGTCTCTATTTTAAGACCTTCAATAACAGAATAAATGACCACTCAAAGTTATCTATTTTGGCAAAGCATTTGTTATACAAATCTGTTTATTTTTAGAGAGTTGATCCTTGTATTCTTCAGCTACCATCTCTTACTTCCAAAACTTTCAGATGTCATTTAAAAATCTATGCTCATAGGGCAGCTAGGTGGTACAATGGATAGAGCACCGGTCCTGGAGTCAGGAGGACCTGAGTCCAAATCTAGTTTCAGACACTTAATAATTAGCTAGCTGTATGACCTTCTGCAAGTCACTTAAACCAATTGCCTTGCAAAAAGTAAAAAAAAAAAAAACCCACCCCCAAATCTATGCTTACTGAGTTCTATATACAATTACATTGATCTCCTAAGACAGAGTTCTCTTCCCTTTCTCCTCTAAATCAAATATGATTGTATGAACAGTCCTCATTCTTGAGAGGCTCCCACCTTCCTTAAGCTGGCTCCCTTCTCTAACCATCCTTCCCAAAAATCCAGGCCTGCTCTAATTTAATAATGTAATTGTTTATGCTAAGTTTTGACATTTCCCCAAGTGATTGAATATATAGTGAGTCTGTATGACTCAGCACTGTAGAAAATATGCCAAGATGTTGTCTTGGGCAAACCAAATGGCTAGTGAGGCTTAAGAAATCCACAAGACCTGCTAAGGCTCAAGGGGGAAAAAAAATAACAATTTATGCTCTGCTAAATTGGAATTTCCAGGCTTTGAACTGGTTTAACTCTGTTTTTTTATTGCTGTTTTACTTTTCCAAATACACATTATGAAAGTTTTTAAAAATATTCATCCATATGCCTAGGCATATTTCTAAGTTATGAAATTTCCTTCCACCCTCCCGACCCTTCTCCCCTCAATGGCAAACAGTCAGGTTAATATTGTACTTACACATTTGTGTTAAGCATGCTTACAGGTTAGGCAACATTAAATACTTGGGAATCTACCTCCCTAGACAAATCCAGAAACTGTATGAATACAATTATAAATCACTTCTCACTCAAATAAAGAAGTATCTAAATAATTGGAAAAATGTCAATTGGACATGGTTAGGTTGAGTTAATATAGTAAAAATGACAATTCTACCCTAATTAAATTACTTATTCAGTGTTATACCAATCAAACTACCAAATAATTATTTTACTGAGCTAGAAAAAATAGTAACAAAATTCATCTGGAACAACAAAAGAATAGCAAGAGAACTGATAAAAAGAAAATGTAGAGGAAGGTGGTGTAGTTCTACTATAAACTAAAAAGCAGCAGTCATTAAACTAAAACTATACTAAAAAGCAGCAGTCATTAAAACTACCTGGTACTGGCTAAGAAACAGAGTAATGGATCAATGAATTAGGATAGGTTCAAAAGAAACAGTGATAAATTACTATACTGATTTACTGTTTGACAAACCCAAAGACATCAGCTTCTGGGATAAGAACTCACTTTTTGACAAAAATTTGTTGGAAAAACTGAAAACTAGTAGGACAAAAACTAGGCATAGATCCATATCTCACACCCTATACCAAAATATTGTACTTATACATTTGGGTATAAGATTTAGACATAAAGGGTGATATCATAAGTTAATAGACCAAGAAATACTCTACCAGATCTTTGGAAAGGGGACAAATTTATGACCAAACAAGAAATAGAGTACATTATAAACTGAAAAATGAATGATTTTGACTGTATTAAATTAAAAGGACTTTGCACTAATAAAATCAATGCTGCCAAAATTTGAAAGAAAGCAGAAAACTAGGAAACAATCTTCACAACCAGGAGTTCTGATAAAGGTCTCATTTCTTTGGTTTTTTTTTTAACAAAGATTTTATTTATTTTGAATTTTACAATTTTTCCCCAATCTTGCTTTCCTCCCCTCCCACCCCCCACAGAAGGCAGTTTGTTAGTCTTTACATTCTTCTATGGAATGCATTAATCTAAGTTGAATGTCATAAGAGAGAAATCATATCCTTAAGGGAGAAACATAAAGTATAACAGAGAGCAAAATTACATAATAAAAGTTTTTTTTTTTTAATTAAAGGTCCTTGGTCTTTGTTCAAACTCCACAATTCTTTCTCTGGATACAGATGGTATTCTCCATTGCAGATACCCCAAAATTGTGTCTGATGATTGCACTGATGGAATCGGTAAGTCCATTAAGGTTTATCATCATCCTCATTTTCTTGTTAGGGTATATGATAATTTTTCCTGGTTCTGCTCATCTCGCTCAGCATCAGTTCATGCAAATCCTCCCAGGCTTCCCTGAACCCCATTCCTCTTGGTTTCTTTTTTTTTCTTTTTTAAGGATTTTGCAAGGCAATGGGGTTAAGTGACTTGCCCAAGGCCGCACTGCTAGGTAATTATTAAGTGTCTGAGGCTGAATTTGAACTCAAGTACTCCTGACTCCAGGGCCAGTGCTCTATCCACTGCGCCACCTAGCCACCCCACCCTCCTGGTTTCTAATAGAACAATAGTGTCCATGACATACATATACCACAGTTTGTTAAGCCATTCCTCAATTGAAGGACATTCACTTAATTTCTAATTCTTTGCCACCACAAATAGGGCTGCTGAGAATATTTTTGTACAAGTGATATTTTTGCCCTTTTTCATAATCTCTTCAAGGTATAGACTCAGTAGTGGATTAAAGGGTATGCACATTTTTGTTGCCCTTTGGGCATAATTCCAAATTGCTCTCCAGAAAGGTTGGATGAGTTCACAGCTCTACCAACAATGTATTAGTATCCCAGATTTCTCACATCCCTTCCAGCATTGATCATTGTCCTTTCTGGTTATATTGGCTAGTCTAAGATGGTACCTCAGAGATGCTTTAATTTGCATTTCTCTAATAATTATTGATTTAGAGCACTTTTTCATATGACTGTTGATCGCTTTGATTTTCTCAACTGCAAATTAAAGGTCTCATTTCTAAAATATATAGAGAACTGGATCAAATTTATAAGACTACAAGTCATTCCTTAATTGATAAATGGTTTAACTCTGTTTAAAGAAATAATTATGGTCATAAGGACATGGAGGTATCATACATAAGAGTCCTGGTAATGGAGTGAGAAGGACCTGGGAGGAAGATCAGGAAGAACTTAAATCCTATCTTCAACACTTGCTAGTTGGGTGACAGGGTGAGGTTAATTTACCTCTCTCAGTTAAGGTTTCTGGTCTATACCATGATATAGTTGAACTTGATCATGGGTTCTTTGACTTTTTTTGATGATGTGAACCACTTTGGCAGTCTGCTATAGATTCCTCAAAACAAACACTTTTAAATAGTTGAAGGAAATGCTATATTTCAGTTGAAGATTAATGAAACAAAAAATAAATTTCTCCTCCCCCACAAAGTCACAGACCTACTGAAATCTATAGGCAGTATGAATGGGCCTTAATTAGTGAGATGTAGGAAATCAGCTTTCAAGTAAATTAGGAAGTAATGTGATATTCTGAATAGAGTTAGGATTTGGAGGAGGGTGGAGCTAGGATAAAATCCCATCTCTGATACTATCTGTGTAATCTTGGACACATCACTTAGCCTCCTTTGCTCTCATTTTGCTCATTAGTAAAATAAGCATGTCATCTTGACCTTAAATGATCTTGGAGGACCCTTAACACTCTAAATCCATGATTATGATTGTGATACTTTGGACAAATCATTTTAACTTCTCTAAACTTCAGTTTGCTACTTTTTTAAATGAGGAAAATAAATATTTATTATACCTAAACAATAAGATTATTGTGAAGAAAATGCTTTGTAAACCTTTAAGTCCTATGTAAAGTGTCTCTTTATTGTTGAAGAAAAGGATAGATGACACAAAACAAGTATTAAGTTCAAAAATGATTTTTATTTGACTCTGCAATGTTCCATTGTTTAGATTGGCGAAGTATGTAGCAGATATACTTCATTTTATGCTATATTAAAGAGAAATTGGTTTTTCTACATAATTATAATGATCAGTCTTACCCCAAGGAAAGAGGGAACTTTCTTCCTTTCAATGGGGTTGGGAACTATGGGTAAAAGTGTTACAAGAGTCATCAAATTAGATATGTACTGTGATTTAAATTTTACACAGTCAGATAATTAAGAATTTCCCATGATCACATGGGAGAGGATCTGACTTTTAACCACAGTCACAAAAGGCTTTTTATATTTAGTAATATTTAATATTTGATAATATTTTTGGAATCAACTTAATCTTTATTATATTTATCAGTGTAGTGAAGGGGATTATTAACCTGAGATCCTTGGATCCCTTAGGGATCCACAGACAGATTTTAAGGGGTCTATGAAGCTGGAAAGGGAAAAAAAGTTTTTGCTTTCACTAACCTATAACTGAAAGCTCACATTAAAAACATCATTCTGAGAAAGGGTCCACAATCTTCCAAATTGCTCAAGGGATCCATAACATAAGAAAAAGGTTAAGGACCCTGATCTAGTGTGAATACTAGCTTTCAACAGGATGGGAAAAGCATAACTATTTTTTCCACCAATTATTCCCATTCTGACTTACTGCTTTACAAAAAATTCATTAAATACATACATTCAAATTCCTAAATTTTATCACCTGATACTCTGCAATCATGACAATGAATATTACAATAGGGTGAGATAACTGGGCCAATAACAGATGCTTCCAATGCAAATATAAACTGCCAATTATCAACAATTACATCAAGCTTACAAACACCCTTGAGATTTTATAGCAAAATTATCGAACAATTATAATATACCAAGGCATAAAGAATTCAATAAAAACTAAGAGGCATAGAGGGAAATAAATAGAAATCGAATTAGTGCAATGAAATCAGAACAATTAAGTAGAAATTATAAATATATTTGGCTTCTTATACAGAGTTTATTTGATTTTTATGAGCAGGAAAAGCTGACCTTACAAAGAAAAGGAGGCCCTTTTGCTAATTAGTTGCAATATCCTATAAATGTTAATGATAATTTAACATTCTAAGTTAGGAGAAGGCTTTGGGCTGAATTATTTGAGGTTGATACTTAAATCAATTTGGCATTTCTTGCCCCCCCCCAAAAGATTTATATTCTGATATAGCATACACAAAAACTAACAAAAAACTCTCCTAATTATAATGACCCAAACATTAACTTTACCTTCATCTCTTTTGATGAGTTAAGGGAAAGACACAGCAGCAGGCTGTATCCACCATATATTTTTCCTAAGACAGTTATAGCCTGTGAATATTTCATTTCCCCCCAAGTGCAGCAACATTCCTAGGCAATGTGACTGGTGGAGATGACAGATTTTATCAGAAAAGCATCTATGCTGACTGCAAGTTGTTGAATACCTTCCCCTAAAAAACAGACTAACTGGAAATCATTCAACTTCTGAAAAGGTTCAAAGAAATAAGTTTAAAAACAAAGAGCAAAAAACCCTTTCCCTTTCTTCCATGTGTTATACATGGCCAATTAACTCTATTTCTCAGCTTCTTCATTTTAATTGTACCTTAATACTTTTCCAACCTGCTCTGATTCAAATCTTTCTATCATCTGATGCCTCCACCTTAAGTAGACAGATGACAGATAGATTAGATAGAAAGATAACTGACCAATCAACAATTAGTTTTTATTACATACTTCTTATGAAAAAGATGATGGGGATGAAAGTCCAAAGAATGGAAACAAATCCTCCTTAAAGAGCTTACATTATAATGGGGGAGATAAGTACATGTTAAAATAAATACCTCAAAAACATAAAGTTAATGCAAAAATATATAAAAATAATTTAATAAAAGAGAGAATGAAATAAAATAATAGCATTCTCAGCAACTTATGAAAACAATAAGCAAAGATAGTTGGCTTCTGTTTTTCTCCAATGTTAGCATTTTACTGTCAGAGAGGCAAAACTGATGTGATCTCTTTTTCCTATCTTCTCTAATAAGGTGGAAGGAAAATGAATAAGAATGAAATGTAAAATCAGATAATTTTTTTAAGTTTTTTTTTTTTTGCGCAAGGCAATGGGGTTAAGTGGCTTGCCCAAGGCCACACAGCTAGGTAATTATTAAGTATCTGAGGCCAGATTTGAACTCAGGTACTCCTGACTCCAGGGCCGGTGCTCTATCCACTGTACCACCTAGCCACGCCAAATTAGATAATTTTTAAAAGATATGTTTTTACCCCAACTATTCCAAATGAATTACTTTCCCATCTTTTTAATTAAAACCTCTCTAAAGCCAAACCAGACATCTGAAATAGACCACAATAGCTTATATTAATTTTTTTTAGGTTTTTTTTTTTTTGTAAGGCAAATGGGGTTAAAGTGGCTTGCCCAAGGCCACACAGCTAGGTAATTTTTAAGTGTCTGAGACCGGATTTGAACCCAGGTACTCCTGACTCCAGGGCCAGTGCTTTATCCACTACACCACCTAGCTGCCCTTATATTAATTTTTAAAATTGAAAACCTGTCTTTAAAACATATCACCTAGCTTGGTGCCCATGTAAAATTAAGCAATCTAATGAATATAGCTCTGAAAATAATGTTAACTTTCATTTTTCCAAAACTTTTTTTACTGTCTCACTTGTTTCATATTTCCTACTATGTTCTTTACTGTGATAAGACTGCCATAGTTAAAGAGTAGAAGAAAATCAAGAGACTTAGGCTAATGTTTCTCCCTACTTGTGTGGTCAGATTACTGCACACACCTATAACAGAATCTACAAGTGTATTTTTAAAAGGAGATACTGCAAGGGTTTTTGTAGTTGTTTTACAACTTAAAAGTGGGTAGAAAACCCAATGTCAAGCAAGCGTATAGATGCAATCCCCCCCCAATAGCATGTACTCACATTGTATCTGTGTCATATTTTGGTTATCTCACAATAGTTAAAACTTTTTCAGACTTTTTATTATTATATCTGTTATGGTGATCTATGATCACCGATCTTTGATTTTATGAATGTTTTGGAGAGCACGATCTTAATTGATAAATATTCTGGGGGTCTTGACTGCTCTACCAACTGGTTGTTCCAGGTCCTCTCCCTTTTCTTGGGTCTCCCTATTCCCTGAGACTCAACAATACTGAAATTAGACCAATAAGCCTACCATGGGCACTAAGTGTAGAAATGAATAGAAGAACCAATTTCTCTGGCAAAGTTTTTGTCTGATGAAATTATTGTCTTATTTTAAGAAACTGCCACAGCCACCCAGCTGCAGAAATCACCATTTTGATCAGTCGGTAGTCAGTGAAAAGAATATATGACTTTGCTGTAGGTTTAGATGATTTTTTTTTAGCAATAGAGAAGTTAAAGTAGTTTTTAAATTAAGTATGTACAGGTTTTTGTGAGGGGCATTATACTATTACTCATTTAATAGACTATATAGTATATTCCAACCATAACACAGGGAAACCAAAAATTATGTTTGACTCATTTTACTGTGATATTTACTTTATTGTGGTATCCAGAACTGTTCCCATAATATCTCTGAAGTATGTCTGTATTTGTCCTTGTTCCTTTGGTAAGAAGCCATGTGCTCCACATTCTCTGAGGATGAGAGACTGATCAATTTGCCCCAGGCCACTGAAGTGTAAGGCTTTATTAAAAGAACTCTCAATATACTACAATAGAACTATATATTCCCTAATATTTTGCCAGTCAATTGAAAATAGAATTCTACATTCCTGCTATATATTTGTGGAAATACTGTTGTAATCCATAACCCCAAGTGACACTATTTTCTAGTACAGTAGTTACAATGCAATGGAAGTATGCATCTTTGCATCCATTCCATTTCTTATATTAAGCTGACATGGTGGCCAACCTACAGCTCTAACACCAGTCTGGCCCTTCTTCAATTCAAATCCTATACAGCTGTCAAACTGATACTCCCTGAAGACTGATGTGACCATACTGCTCCCTATCTCAAGCCAGGCTGTCCCTCTCTAATATCTTTCCTTTTTTGTTATCATTGTTTTATTTTTATTTTTTCAATTTTCAGAACTTTTATTTTTTTAATTTTAGAAAGGTTTTATTTATTTTGAATTTTACAATTTTTCCCCAATCTTGCTTCCCTCACCCCACCCCCACAGAAGGCAGTTTGTTAGTCTTTACATCATTCCCATAGTATGCATTGATCTAAGTTGAATGTGATGAGAGAGAAATCATATCCTTAAGGAAGAAACATATAGTATGAGATATAGCAGAGTTACATAATAAGATAACTTTTTTAATTAAAGGTAATAGTCTTTGGTCTTTGTTCAAACTCCACAATTCTTTCTCTGGATACAGATGGTATTCTCCATTGCAGATATCCCAAAATTGTGCCTGAGTGTTGCCCTGTTGGTATGAGCAAGTCCATCAAGGTTGATCATCACCCCCACATTGCTGTTAAGAGTGTACAATGTTCTTCTGGTTCTGTTCATCTCACTCAGCATCAGTTCATGCAAATCCTCCCAGGCTTCCCTGAATTCCCATCCTGCCTGGTTTCCAATAGAACAATAGTGATGACACACATATACCACAGTTTGTTAAGTCATTCCCCAATTGATAGACATTCCCTTAGTTTCCATGTCTTTGCCACCACAAACAGCTGCTAGAAACATTTTGTACAGGTGATGTTTTTATCCTTTTTTCATAATCTCTTCAGGGCAGATAAATCTCTTCTGTTTGGCCTTTTAAAGTTTTTCACACTTCATCCCCCAACTTACCATTCTAAGCTGTAGTTGTTCAATTCTTTCTTTTTTCTTTTTTTAGGTTTTTGCAAGGCAAACAGGGTTAAGTGGCTTGCCCAAGGCCACACAGCTAGGTAATTATTAAGTGTCTGAGACTGGATTTGAACCCAGGTACTCTTGACTCCAGGGCCAGTGCTTTATCCACTACGCCACCTAGCCGCCCCTTTGTTCAATTATTTCAATTGAATTTATGACCCCATTTGGGGTTTTTTTGGCAAAGATACTATAATGGTTTGCCATTTCCTTCTCTAGCTCATTTTACAAATGAGGAAAGTGAAGCCAATAGGGCTAAATGACTTGGCCAAGATCACACAACTAGATCTCTGAGGTCACATTTGAACTTGGGAAGATGAATCTTCCAGGCCCAGAATTCTATCCACTGTGCTACTTACTTTGTTTTATATATCATTCTCCTTTATGCACTCTATTATGTCAATCCAATAGGTCTATTTGTTGGTTTCTCAAACAAGATTCTCTACAACCAGACCATACACAGATCATTTTCATTCCTAGAAACCACCACTTCTCATGTCTACCTCTTAGAACTACACACACACACACACACACACACACACACACACAAACACATATGTATGTATATATACCTCTATATTCTTTGTAGATATGTATATATTTTTTTAATTTTTTTCTTTGTATATATTTTTACTTAGAAAGAAGCAGCATTGTGTAATGGAGAGCAAGTCAAGAAGGCTTGGGTAAAATTTCTGCCACAGACACTTCCAGGCTGGATGATTTTTCAGAAATTACTTAACCTCTCAGTTCTAGGGAATCATCTAGGGCCATATAATTGTAGAGCAGATGCTCTATTTGCAATGATGGAGAGAATTTCCTCATGGGCACTTCCCTATCCCCAAGAAGTCTGATCACCCAAAAGTCTGAAGCAAAAATAATTTTTTAAAATTTACTTCCCCTTTGTCACTCATCTCCCATCATACTCCTGGCATACAGTATAGGTATCCTACTACTTTAAATACCCACACATATGTATACACATATTATATACATATTTTAAATATATATATGTATATATATATATATATATATATATATATAAATGTAAAAACAGAAGTTCATTTTCTTATTCAACCCATATCCCTATTCTTGGTATCTTATTTGCTCATAATAATAGAAAAGAAAAGCAATGAAATAGAAAAGAAAAATTTTAAAATAAAAGTAAGAAAGGCTTCTGTAATATAGTGGTCTAGCCTAGGTAGAAAATTATAGGCCAGGTACATCACATTCTTCTTTTGAACAGACTTAATGACAGAGCAAAACAGTGATGGTCATAGGGTGATCATATACTAAGAAGTGAAGAAGTCTCACTTATGTACTGAAGAAAAATTCCAGACTGCATCAATCCCAAAGTCTATCCTTTTTCACATATAAAAAATCAGCTTAAGGACATTTTCTGACAATGTGTTCTTAAAGAATCTGTGAATGTGGAAACCACTTAAGATAAAATTATCTCTTCAAAAAGAAAATGTTGCTGTTTGACTTGTCAACAGTGTAAGAACCTAAAAAAGTTGGGTTTTTATTTGAGGACAGAACAAAGTTCTATTTCTACTTAGACACTACTATTTCTATCATATAAAGAATATTTGTTACTTGAAATTTTCTCTCATAAAATATTAATCATATATAGACTCCTATTTAAAAATTAAAATTATGCAACTGCATGTACAAATTATTTTTGGGACTATTTTAATCTCCCCTTCAAATGCAAACGTATTCTTGTCATTTTTTTCAAATCAGAAATGAAACAAATGTTAAAATATATCTAGAGTCCATCTTTTCAGAATCTAAAGAAAACTACTACGGGTATTAGCTATATATATAAATGGCCATTTTAAAAACTGAAGTTAATTTACAAGCAAGTCAACTATTGCAGTAGAACAGTCTTCCTCAATAAATTTTTAGGACCAAGTTATTAACTTCCTTTAGGAGCTGAAATATGTTTTTAAATGGAAAACTCATTATAAATTAAGAATCATTTAAAACTATGCTCTAGGCAAAACTATTCCAAAAGAGAAAAGGACTAGTTTTACCTATCAAGAAAAATGTAAAAGAAATTTAAAATCCATCATTCACCACACTATTAATAAAAAAACCAAACAAAAAATCCTATCTAGGCCTACCAATATTCCCTGAGGTATGCAAGAGTACAGACTTAGAAAGAAAGCGATTAATGAATAGGCGGTTAAAAAAAAAAGTAAAGACCTAAAGAGTGATTGTGCAGAGGGAGTGAGGAAGGTAGGTCTCAAGGGAGAGTCTGTAGGAAGGGGAATTATCAAATGACTAAGGAAAATGGAATGATGAGCCAGTTTTTAAAGACCAAAAAGTATTAACTTAGCAATTAGACACATAATATAGTCTGGGGAGGATTAGTTTTAAGATTTAATGAAAGTTACAAGATCATGGTCTGATAGTACTGGAAAATACTCAGTCCCTTAGGTCTATCTTCAAAGAAGTCCAGAGAACATACATTTAGCCCCTTTCTCCAGTCTTTCATTCCTATACTATGAATGAAATAACTTAATAACTTATTTTATTGAGGAAAAACCTTTCAGCATTTGGGGGCATTTGGGCCCAGAATTTTACCCTTATAATTATCTTTAGTTTCTCAATGAGGTAAATGGAATGGATAGAAAATCCTAAGTGGTAGTCAGTCTCATTTTTACTAACCAAAATACATTTTTTTTTTCACTTTTCTTCCTTCCTTGAATTAAAAAGGGGTGAGAGTAAACGACCTTCTCAAAAAGAGTTTTGGATAGATGACCCTCAAGTTGGAAGGGAAAACAACCTGGGGAATACACCTAAGTAACACCCTTTGAAATATGGCTTTATGTCAACAAACTCTGCAGTTAAGTTTCAGATTTTAAAATACAATACATTTTAAGGCAGTATTTGTTGTTTTCATCCAGAGTATCCCAATATTTTTCTGGCACCTATACTGAAGCAAAACTTACAGATTGATGGCCTCCTGAGCCTTTATGTCCTATTTTGGATTTGATCATTCTCTATATCCCTATGAATCAGCATTCCAAGACATAAAAAAGCCTCATATCTTCCCCACCCCTGAAACCCTCAAAGTCTTCTGCCCAAAATCACTCAATTAAAAATGTATGCTATGTGTGCATTTTTAATATAACTGCTCATAAAAGTTATCCATAGCTGTATATAATAATGATACTGACATTTACTTCATCTTTATGTATGCCTATTTATCTATGTTCAGATTTATTCAAGTTGGATCAATGTTACAAGAGGAGAAAGAAGATTCAACAGTGCTATTTTGGAAATGCCATTAAGATTATAAACTCATGGGGTGGCTAGGTGACACAGTGGATTGAGCACAGGCCCTGGAGTCAGGAGTACCCGAGTTCAAATGGGGCCTCAGACACTTAATAATTACCTAGCTGTGTGGCCTTGGGCAAGCCACTTAACCCCATTGTCTTGCAAAAACATAAAAAACAAACAAACAAAAGAGATTATAAACTCCAGGGAAAACACAAGTGGCATGAAGAGGAGGGTATAGATATAAGATGACATATATTACTTAACCTATATGAATCCTTATTTGAAAATTAAGTTGATGTCATGCTATCCTAGGAAAAATTGCCTGGAAGGGAAGAGAGGAAGTATGGGACAGATGGACTAATCATGATATGAATATAATATTAAATTTCCATTTTTGTTTCCTCTATCTTTTATGCTTCACACACAGATATGTATATATATATATATATATATATATATATGTGTGTGTGCGCAAATATATACAAATGTATATATATATATATATATATATATATATATATATACACACACAAACACAGAAACACATACACACACATGTAAAATCTTTTAAATTTAAATTTGCCTGCTTAAAGCAAGATAACCATAGAAGGAAAGATCCAGATTATTTGTTTGAAGATTTATTATTCCATAGGCATTATTCCCATAGATGTGGGTGGAGTAGGGAATATCTTAAGTCTTTACAATTTATGTTTTCTCCTTATTCTTTTCCTCATATCTTCTTTCCATTGCTTTTTTTTGGGGGGGGGGGTTAGAAAACTTAACCAAAAGTCTTTTACTTTTTTTTTCTTTTTCTTTCTCATTCCTGCTTTTTGGTCTTCTTCTCTATTCCTTTTTTCTCTGGTCCTTCCTCCTTCAGTACTCTACAGCTGCTCCTTCATTGCCCTCCTCCTTTCTATTATTTGCTTAATATAGCACATATTATGGTAACACTTAAAATTTGAAAGGATTTCCTCATGCCTGGCTCTTTCTCACAAGCCTAACTAAATAGTACTCTTTATGGTAAGTGTTCCAACAGACATGGTGTATAGTTAGCAAAGCAAGGAAGCCACTGACCTTTAACTTTTCCATCAGGAGGTAATTATACTCAAGGAAAAATTTCACTCATCAAATAACCTGGATGAAGAATTCTGAATCAACCTAAGATAAATCTTGAAAAATCCCTTTATCCAGTTTCTAATTATAAACAAACTATTATTATTTAATGAAAACCTTCAGAATTGAAGGTATTGAAATAATATCCAATATTGAAATAATATCCAAATAATATCCAATCTCAGAAGTAACCCCAATCTAGTATTTCTCTGGATAAGAAATTATTACTATTTTTACATATAAAATAGATAGAACCTAAAGTCATAACCTCTTAAAACACACAAGGAAAAGAAGCTAAGAACATCAAGGCAAAAAAAATGCAAGTGACATCAGGAATAATTATAATTTCCTTTTAAGTTTCAAAAACTCATAGCTCTGTCACCTCACCATCAATTTTTTCCATGTCTACAGAATCTCTATTCAAAAGGGTAGAGATGAATTGCTACCTAAAGGGACATCAGAATAGGTCAGGTAATTTCTCTTTTTCTAGAAGTTAGCTAAAAGATGTGATCTCACATTTCTTAGTTTCATGTCAATGAAAAGCAAGAGGGACAAAATGAAAAGGTATTAAATAATTACATAAAATACTTAAATGAATAAAACTAAATTCCAGTTTAAATGCTACATAACACTGTAGTCACTGTGACTTGTTTATGTCTGTAGTGATAATTCACATGTGCATTTATATACATATACATATATGTATTTAAAATAAAAGTAAACAAATTCTATATTAACTTATCACTCCACTCTGAAGGGTATCCCCTTGGCTCACTTGCAAAATTTGGATATTTATTCTCTCTCTCTGAAAACTCTTCATCTCTACCTCTCCTTACCATTTATATTTCTATTCTATGATTCTGAGTTCCAATGTGTTCCCCTTTGTAGCTTGGCTGACATCCCTTGAACTGGATTTTAAGCACATATGGTCCCTCCTATCAACTCACACTTCTACTATCCTAGATCAGATCTTGTTTCCAATTGCTTTCCCATTTAATTCACCCTACATATGAGGGGTGATATGGAAAGGGGGGAAGGAATAAGCATTTATATAGTGCCTACTATATACCAGAACTATGAATGACAAATATTATCTCATTGGATCTTCACAACCCTGGGCATATGCGTGTATATCATTATTATTTCCAGCTTACAAGTGAGGAAATTGAGGCTAAAAGAGGTTGTCTCACAACTGGAGTTCAACAAATATTGGGGTGGCTAGGTGGCTTAGTGGATAAAGCACCAGGCTGGGAGCAGGAGTACCTGGGTTCAAATCTGGTCTCAGGCTAGCTGTGTGGCCTTGGGCAAGCCACTTAACCCTGTTTGCCTTGCAAAAACTAAAAAAACAAAACAAAACAAAAAAAAAACACCCAAGTATCTAAACGCTGATCTTTCTAATTCTAGGAATATGACTCTTATCTGCTGCATCATCTATCTGCCCTTAAGCATAGCTATCAATATAACATTTCCTGGAGCATAAATCAGAGAACAAATCAGATACACTGCCCTGATCAAAATTCTCTAATAATTCCTTATTTTTTTCTTCTCAAACCAAAATAAAAACTTCTTAGTCTGGCATTCAAGATTCTACAAAATCAGTTCCAATTTGCTTTTCTAAATGTATTTCATGTTACTCTCCATTTTCAGTCAAAGCTCCTAGCCAAACATATGGCTGATTTCTTCAATGTCATAATGTCCTCTCCCATGCCTAAACAACTACACATATCTTGGAAAGAATTTCTCTACCCCTAACTCCCACCAATACCTTCATCTCCAACTCTACCTTTTATATTTTATAAAGCTGAAATGAGATGCTATTTCCTCTCCAAAGCAATTTCTGATCTTCCAAATTAGAAGTGATTCTTAATGGCCTTAATTCTCAGGCTATTCTGTTTGCACATTTCCATTTTTTAGCATATTATATATGTATATCTCATCTCCTCTAAATGAACATAGAAATGTGTATGGTAGGCACTTAATGCTTGCTAAATTAAATTGAATCTAAATTTCAGTGACTCCCTGTTCCCTCTGGGAAAAAAATACAAATTCATATAATCTAATCATAGATTAGAGCTGGGAGTGTCCTTAGAGGTCATTTTACAGACGAGGAAACTGAAACACACAGAGGTTAAAGGACTTGCTTATTTGGATCCAGCCAGTAAGTAATGGAGGCAAGATTTGAACCTAAATCCACCTGACTTAAGAATCCATCATTCTATCCACCACTCATGAACTCTTCAGTTGGGCATTTAAAGCCCTTCACAATCTGGTTCACACCTTTCTTTCTGTAATGATTCCATATTACTCTGTACTCCTGATTTCCCCAAATGTTAGTGAATACTCTATTTCTTTGTTTTTACTTTGAATATATTTTTATTTATCCATGAACATGCTATATGCTGAAGGCATGAGTTGTTTCATTTTTGCATTGGATAATCAGTTTCTAACCCTATACTTGTTATATGGCAAGCACTTAAATCTTCTTAAATGGTTTGAGGTGATAGGTTTAAAAAAACAAGCAGATGGACTAGGGAAGGGTGTCAGCCATTTATTTATGTGGAGGGGGTCTGGTCCTTTTTGTGATGCCAATGAGATCTGCCATAGATGTCCTAAAAGTGATGCCAGCATTGAATACAGGTGAATTATAAAAGAAAGAGAGAAGAGGAATTGTTTTAATAGTGCAAACTCTCTCCAGAAAACATGGCCATGCTTAGAAGCTAGTTAATGAAAAACAATGGCCATGTTAACACCCAAGAAAACCATGCCAGACACCTTTGGTCAGATTAAGGAGATCTAAAGGATAATAATTCTGTGCTCTGTAGCATATTAAGCCAGTATTTTGTGAGCTACTATATTCTGCCTCTCCCCACCACTTCTTCTAGACAAAAAAAAAATCCCAATTTCTGTTTTGTCTGAATTGAACCTGACTTACTCTTGAGGAAATTGGAGTATTCCAGAGACCAAGCAAATTCTCATAAGTGGCAGCAAATATATCTTGCTAACCCAACAACTGCACTGTGGTCCTGAACTAGAAAGAATAAAATATAATTTTGTGCATTTGGATGTGCCTTCTATCTTCCTATGTGAGGTAATTTGTTTGCATTTTACCCTTACTGTAATAAATCTCAGGGAACAAATTTTCTTCCATGTTTAGGATCCTCTCTTGGTTGTCCCATTCAGAGCTATATCTGAGGTTTTCAAGTGTTTGAGGACAGATGCAAACTCCCATCCTCCTGACTCCAAGGCCAGTGCTCTATCCACTGAGCCACATACAACTGTGGGACCGTAGGCAAGCCACTTAACCCTGACTGCCTCGCATCCAGGGCCATTTTCAGTTGTTCTGATCCATATCTGGTCATTGGATCCAGAGACCTCCAGAGGAGAAAGTGAGACTGGTAACTGCAGTGTCCTGACTCGAATCCAATTCACATGCCTGTCATGGCATCACTTCCCACCAGAAAGAGTGTTCGGTTCAGAATCAAAGCAAATCATTTAATCTTTCTGGGCTGCATTTTTCTGATCTGTAAAATGGAGCATTTTGAATAGATGACATATTTCTTCCAGCTTTAAAGCTAAGATGTGCAACTAAAATAGAGCATAGTATTTTTAAGATTTTTATTACAAATAAACAAATTCATATTTTAATCATTAAAATCTTTCACTTACCTTTTTCTCTCCTCTAGGAAAAAAAAATGGGCACTTAATAATTCACTAGAATGGGTTCTCAGTTAATACTTTACCACATAGAAGAGGAGTGCAGCAAATACAGTACATAGTATATATAGTTTAAGGAAGCAGAGACACAAAAAACTTCATTGGTTACAGATTTAACCAGTGCACTGAATATGATGTGGTTAACCTTTAAAGGATAAGCTAATAGATGGATATTTTAAGTGCCTATCTAAAAAGCTAATATATTAATATATATCTGTCAGTTTTGTGACTGGGCCACATATAAGGATATAGAGCTTGTTTGGAGAAGGAATTAAGTGGAAGAGATTTAAAAAAAAGTAATTTTAGATTTGTAGGGCCATGACAGGGATCAATAATTTCTATGATATAGGGAATTACTGAAAGAAATCAATAATTACTCCCCAATTTAGGATCTTAGAAAGATGTCCAAGAGATTAAATGACTTGCCCATGGTCACACAGTATCAGCCAGAAGCAGCATTTGAGCCTAGATTTTCCTAACACCAAGGTTAGTTCTACTCAACACATTATGCTCCCCTTCTCCCTCCCCCTGGTCTTACACACACTCACATCTACCCCCCTAACACACACACACACACACACACACACACACACACACACACACACACACACAGACACCCACCCACACATCAATAAATTTAATATAATATAATATAATATAATATAATGATGATCACTTTCTAGAATGCACTTAAATCTGTGAGCCAATGTTAAAAAAGTCTTTGCCAGTCATTCTTGTTATAAAGATAATATTGATAATGTTAAATGAAGTCTCTACACTGACATTGAAGCTATAGATCCCATCAAGAAAAAGAGAAGATCCAAGTAAGTATTCAATGGTAGACATCATGGAGGATTTTCAGTGAAAGTGTGTCTCTTTGAGTGGGAAAGTGAAGTAAAGCCCAGTGAGGCTGGAGAGAGAGAGAGAAAAAGCCAGATAGAAGTTTTAAGCCACTATGCAGGCCAGGTACCAACAGCTGGACAATAGCAAAGGTCCCAGATAACAAGCCAGCAGGGAGGGTCCCAACCCCAAACAGATAAAATCTGAACCCTGGAACACTGAAGCACTGGGTTGGAAACAAACTGGACATAAAGTAGGAAATAACCTCTGCAAAGGCAAGGCCTAAATTGCATAGGCAACATCTTGGCCAACAACAAGTCAGGGATCAGAACTCAATCCCAGCAAGAAAAGCTTGGATCTATAGTCCCCATACCCTAGGAGCAGAACACTACTTTGCAAATAAAGATGATAACAATGCCATGTCAGAAGAAGAAATCAGTGAAAAATTACTTGCAGGAAAAGTCCCAAAGAGTCAATGAATTGGACTGAAATCCAAAGGTTTGTAGAAGAGGCCAAAAAAAAAATTTAAAAACAAAAGGAGAGAAGAAGAAGAAAAATGGAAAAAAGAAATGAGAGTCATGCAGGAAAATTATGAAAAATTGACCAAAGAAAGCAAATCTGTTAAAAGTAAAAATAATCAACTGGAAAAGGAAACACAAAAACTAATTGAGGAAAATAAAAACTCTAAAAATTAGAATTGAACAAATGGAAACCAATGAATCTACGAGACTATAAGATTCCATCAAACAAAAGAAAAAGGCTGAAAAAATTGAAGAAAATGTAAAGTACCTTCTAAGAAAAACAATCTGGAAAGATCCAGGAAAGATAATTTATGAATCATCGGACTACCAAAATGACTAGATCACAGAAAACATCATGCAGGAAATTATCAGGGAAAACTATCCAAATCTGCTAGAACAAGAAGACAATATAGCCATTAAAAGAATACACAGAACCCCTCCAGAAAGAGACCCAGGATAAAAACTCCAAGGGCTGTTATAGTGAAATTCCAGAACTCTCAAACAAAGGAGAAAATTCTACAAGGAGTAAAATGGAAACAATTTAAATACAAACAAAATACAATCAGACTCGCACAGGACCTATTAGTCTTAAAATTGAAGGACCAGTAGGACTTGGAATACTACATATATATCACAACAAGAATTTACTACCCTGCAAAATTCAGCATATATTATCAGGGGGAAAGATGAATGTTCAGTGAAATAGAGGACTTTCAAAATTTCCTGATAAAAAGACCAGAACTGAACAGAGAATTCAATTGCCAAATACATGACTCAAGAGATACATAATGAAAAGGGGAAGGAAAAAACAAAACAAAACAAGTTAGTCAAAACCATCCAATTGTATACAACCCTAAAAGGGAAGATATACCATCTATAACTCTGGAGAATTGTACTTCTCTTAGAATAATTAAAGGATCAAATATAATTAAAGAGACTGGACTTAGAGTATATAGACATGGTTGGATCTTGTCTCTCCTTGGAAGAGGTCCAAGATAACATCACCACATTTGAGACAAAAAAGCCCTGTTGATAATTGGGGGGTGTTTATTCTAAACTTAAGTGTCTCAGTTTCCTTTTACCTACTCTAATTCTCACAAAGCTTAGTACCTTCTCTGATGAGGGCATCATAAATTGAGTGGTCTTGAGTCAGTGTCTCCTATAACTTAGAATCAGTTGTAAAGGTGTTAAGTAAGACATTGAGAGTGTCCCAGTACTTAGAGTCCTTTAAGATTCTAATGATTAATTAAATCAGGGTTGGACTTAATCCAACTCTACTTAATAAATTATTATCTACTGTACTTAACAGTGGAGAGGGAAGAAGGGCAGGGGAGATATGCTTAGGGGGGTAGCAGTACAAAGAGTTTATGAAATGACTGCTTTGCATGATACTTTGGCTCAGGATTGTGTGTCCTTGGAGGATACTTAAAAAGGGGTAAGGTGACAAATGATTAGAATTTGATGTCTCAGACTCTTGAAAAATGTAATTGTTATGAGACAAGGGGGGAGAGTACTTAATAACTGAGGAAATGCTGTTGATCAAATAGTCAATCAATCAATCTGCGATGGTACTTTGATAACACAAAGCTTATCAAGTAATCAATTGATCATGCCATGATTGATGATACCTGATTAATAGTAGTTGAGGGATAACTAATATATAGTGAAGAAGCACAAAGATTTATGAATTTAGAGGAAAAGAAGAGACAGTGTGAACACTGAGTAAATTTTATTCAATAGATTTGGCCCAAAGAGAGAATAAGATACGTTTCCACTTGGGTTTAGAAATCTATCCTACTCTACATAGTGAGGGGGGGAGGGTGGTGGGGAAAGGGATTGATAAAAGGGAAGGTGAAGTATAAGTGAAAATAAACTGAAAGTTAAAATTTTAAAAGAAAAGTTAAAGGGGAAAGGGAGTAAAACTTTGATGGGGAAGAAGAAGAGGAAAAGAAAGAAAAATAAAAATGGGGAAAGATAGCATGGAGGGAAATACAGAATTAGTAATCTTAACTGTAAATATAAATAGGATAAACTGTCCCATGAAACAGAAGTGGATAGCAGAATACATTAAAAACCAGAATCATACAGTATGTTGTTTACAAGAACCACATCTGAAGCAGAGATATACACACAGGCTAAAGGTAAAAGGATGGAACAAAATAATTGTGCTCCAGCTGAAATTAAAAAACAACAAACGAGGTAGCAATCCTGATCTCAGATAAAGCAAAAGCAAAAGTAGCTATCATTAAATGGGGTTAAGGAAGGAGACTACATCTTCTTAAAAGGCACCAGAGATAATGAAGCTATATCATTATTAAACATGTATGCATCTAGTGGTATAGCATCGAAATTCTTGGAGGAAAAGTTGAGTGAATTATAAGGAGACAGAGACAGCAAAACGTTAATAATGGTCTCCCTCCCCCTCTCAGAACTAAATGAATCTAACCACAAAATAAACAAGAAGTTAAGGAGGCAAATGAAATCTTAGAAAACTTAGATATGAGGGAGTGAAGCCAAGATGGCGACAAGAAGGGGTAGAGTCTTAGGCGCTCTCTGATAAAAATCTGATAAAAACGTGAAACTAAGGACTCTAACTAAACTTTTGAGAGGCAGAATCCACAGAGGGACCCAGTGAGGTAGTTCTCCTAACCTGGAAAAGAGCAGAAAGGCTCTGCTCCCCAGGGTCGAAGGGGCAGCCTGCCAGAGGGGTAGCCCACCAGAGCGAAAGAACTTCAGCCTCCCGGAGGCAGCCCCAGGGCGCTGGGAGCCGCGGCTCACAGCAGCGGGGGAGTCTCCTGAGCTGTACCCTGGGGAGCACCGGGCACAAAGTGGGAGAACAGCAGGGGACTTCTGCCAGAGCAAGCACCTGAAGCCCAGCCCTCAGGGCACACAGCCAGCAGCTTGGCCAGCACAGCCCTGATGCAGAAACAGAAGCAGGTGGAGCTGGTAAGCAGGAGCCCCCAGGGCATGAGCCCATTGAGCTGAGAGAGGGGAGTGAAGACAGACTGCAGAGCTCTGTCCTCTGCCTCTGGAACAGGACTCTGGGGTTCTGACCACATTCAGATTCTGATCCCAGTCTAGGCCCCCCCATAGAACAGCAGGGCTCCCCCACCTCAGCCCCGTGGCAGAAGGGGGGCGCTTATGGTCATTCACAGACCAGGAGGAAGGACAGAGCCTCACACACTGAGACCCTTGTGGGAGTGTCCCAAAAGCTCAGGAAGCACCCCAAAACCAGGCTCAGGCTGGGAAAATGAACAAGCAGAGAAATAAGAGGAAGACCATTGAGAAATATTTTGTTCATGAGCCCAAGAAGGATCAAAATACTCAGTCTGAAGATGAGGAAGCACAAGCTCCTGCATCTAAAGACTACAAGAAAAACAGAAATTGGGTTCAGGCTATGACAGAGCTCAAAAAAGACTTTGAAAATCAAATGAAGGAGTTGGAAGAAAAACTGGGAAAAGAAAGGAGAGAGATGCAGGGAAAACATGAAAATGAAGTCAGCAGCTTAGTCAAGGAAATCCAAAGAACTGCTGAAGAAAATAGCATGCTAAAAAACAGCTTAGGTCAAATGGATAAAACAGTTCAAAAAAGTTAATGAGGAGAAGAATGCCTTAAAAAGCAAAATTGGCCAGATGGAAAAAGAGATAAGAAAACTCTCTGAGGAGAACAAATCCTTCAGACAAAGAATAGAATTCAGGGAGATTGATGAATTTACCAGAAATCAGGAATCAATACTTCAAAACCACAAAAATGAAAAATTAGAAGAAAATGTGAAATATATCATTGAAAAAACAACTGATATGGAAAACAGACTTAGGAAAGATAATTTAAAAATTATGGGAATACCTGAAAGTCATGATCAGGAAAAGAGCTTTGACATCATTTTCAAAGAATTACTACAGGAAAATTTCCCTGATATTCTAGAAGCAGAGGGCAAAATAGAAATGGAGAGAATCCACTGATTCCCCCCAAGAAAGAGATCCCAAAAAAAAACCCCTAGGAATATTATAGCCAAGTTCCAGAACTCCTACGTCAAAGAGAAAATATTACAAGCAGCCAGAAGGACACAGTTCAAATATTGTGGAGCTGCAGTCAGGATCACAAAGGACTTAGCAGCAACTACACTGGAAGCTCGTAGGGCTTGGAATATAATATGCCAGAAGGCAAAAGATCTTAGAATGCAGCCAAGAATGAACTACCCAGCAAGGCTGAATGTCCTCTTCCAGGGAAAAAGATGGACTTTCAATGAACCAGGGGAATTTCAAAGGTTCCTTTTGGAATGGCCAGAGCTGAACAGAAGGTTTGATCTTC
Source organism: Macrotis lagotis (assembly GCF_037893015.1). Lineage (NCBI taxonomy): Eukaryota > Metazoa > Chordata > Mammalia > Peramelemorphia > Peramelidae > Macrotis > Macrotis lagotis. The sequence continues at coordinate 163,302,036 of NC_133663.1, read as the reverse complement.
AGATACAGGACTCAGGTGAAGAATGGAGATTGGAGGAGAGGGGGGAAATATGAGGGACTTAATGATGATGAACTGCATGTATTCCTGCATAGAAAAATGACACTGATAATACTCATATGAACCTCCTCAGTTAATAGAGCAGGTAGAGGGAGTGTTTATAGTTGAAGCACAGGAGAAAGCTGAATTCAAAGATAAAATATGGTGTAAAAATGGAGTCAATAGAAAAAAATGGAAATGTAAGGAGAGAAAGAAAAAGCAGAGGGGGAATAGGCCAAGATATTTCATATAATAAGATTTTTTTATTATTACAATGAGCTATTGCAATGATATGGAAGGGGGAGGCAAGGGGGAATGAGGGAACCTTTGCTCACATCAGAGGTGGCTAGGAGAGGAAACAGCATATATACTCAAGGGGGTATAGACATCTGGAATAAGAAGGGGGGGGAGCAGGGGGAAGGGGTGGGGATGTGAATAAAGGAGGAGAGGATGGACCATGGGGGGGAGAGTGGTCAGATATAACACATTTCTTTTTTACTTCTTTCAAGGAGCTGGGATTGGATGGCCTGTCCAGGACCATATGGCCAGGTGGATGCTGGGCCTAAGGGGTGGTATGGGGGCTCAGGGCTTCTTGGCCCCAGGACCAGGGATCTGTCTGCTGTGCCACTCAGTGACCCTACAGCAGAGTCAGAGTGAAAGGAGAGAGAAAATATAGTACATGGCAGTGGAGAAATAAGAAAGGAGGGAGTTGCGATCAGCAATGGCAACGTTGGAAAAATATGGAAGTTAACTTTTGCGATGGACTTACCATAAAGAATGTGATCCACCCATGAGAGAGTTGTTGGTGTTGGAACAAAGCCTGAAGAGCACACTTATCATTATTATCATTATCATTATCATTATCATTATTATTATTATTATTATTATTATCATTATTTGGGGGAAGGTGCAGGGCAAATGGGGCTGGGTGGCCTGCTTGGGGTGACATAGTAGGGTGATCTTTGGGTGTCTGGGGCCGGATTTGGACCCGGGTGCTCCTGGCTCAAGGGCCAATGCTCTGTCTGCCACCCAGCCACCCCTACTATTATTACTATTTTATTTTATTTTGGGTCTTTTTTTTTCTTCTTTTAGATTTTTGCAGGGCAGTGGGGATCGGGTGGCTTGTATGTCACACGGCTGGGTGATTGTTGGGTCTATGGGGCTGGATGTGGGCTTGGATGATCGTGGCTCCCCGGCTGGTGCTTTGTCCATTGCGCCACCTGGCCATACCTACAATTATTACTATTATTCTTTTTTTTATTTTAATTTTTTTTCTCTCCCCTTTACTTTATCGTCCAAGTAAGTCTATATTCATGGGGGGAGGGGTATTTTGTTTACTCTTAAACAAGAATATTTTATTAATGTAAAAAACCATTTGTACAAAATGAGAATTAAAAAAGAAAATTAAAAAAAGAAAAAAGAAAAGTTAGATATGATAAACTTCTAGAGAAAACTTAATGGGAATAGAAAAGAATATACTTTTTTTTCTTGGCAGTACATAGCACCTATACCAAAATTGACCATGGTTTATGTCTTTAAAAACCTAATAATTAAATGTAGAAAGGCAGAAATAATAAATGCATACTTCTCAGACTACGATGCAATAAAAATTACATATAATAAAGGGTCACAGGAAGATAAACCAAAATCTAATTGGAAATTAAATAACTTAATTTCAAATAATGAGTGGATCAAACAGCAAATCATTGAAATAATAATTATATCCAAGAAAATTATAAATAATGAGACATCATACCAAAATTTATGAGATCCAGCCAAGGCGGTTTTGAGAGGAGACTTTTTATCTTTAAATGCTTATATGAATAAAATAGAGAAAGAGGAGATCAATGAATTGAGTATGCAGCTGAAAAAAGCTAGAAAAAGAACAAATTAAAGATCCCCAATTAAATACCAAATTAGAAATTCTGAAAATCAAGGGAGATATTAACAAAATTGAAAGCAAGGAAACTACTGATCTAATAAATAAAGCTAAGAGTTCATTTTATGAAAAAGCAATAAAATTGATAAAACTTTGTTAAATCTGATTTTTTAAAAAAGTAAAAAGATAACCAAATAACCAGTATGGAAAATGAAAAGGGTGCACTAACCACCAATGAGGAGTTAATTAAAGAGATAATTTTGAGCTACTTTGCCCAACTGTATGCCAATAAATTTGATAACCTGAATGAAATGCATGAATATTTACAAAAGTACAAACTTGCCAGATTAACAAAAGAGGAAATAATATATTTAAATAACCCCATTTCAAAAAAAGATATTGAAGAAATAATCAATAAACTTCCTAACAAAAATTTCCAGGGTCAGATGAATTTACAAGTGAATTCTACCAAACATTTAAGGAAAACTAATTCCTTTGCTATATAATTTATTTTAAAAATAGGAAGAGTTCTGCCAAATTCCATTTAGGCCACCAAGATAGTACTGAAACCTAAACCAGGAAGGACCAAAAAAGACACAGAAAATTACAGATCAATATCCCTAATGAACATTGGTACAAAAATCTTAAATAAAATTTTAGCATTGAGATTACAGGAAGTTATTAGTAGGATAATACACCATGATCAGATAGGATTTATACCAGTTAGGCAGGAATGGTTCAATATTAGGAAAATACTCAACATACTTCAACATATCAATAGCAAAACCAATGGAAATTATATGATTGTCTCAGTAGATGCTGAAAAAGACTTTAAAAATACAACATACATTCCTATTTAAAAACACTAGAAAGTTTAGGAATAAATGGAGTGTTCCTTAAAATAATTACTATCTATCTAAAACTATCAACAAATACTATATATAATGGTAATAAACCCCTAGCATTTCCAATAAAATCTGGGGTGAAACAAGGATGCCCATTATCACCATTACTAATCAATATACTATTAGAAATGTTAGTTTTAGCAATAAGAGAAGAAAAAGAAATTGAAGGAAGCAGAATTGGCAACGAGGAAGCAAAGTTTTCACTCTTTGCAGATGAAAAGATGGTATATTTAAAGAACCTGAGAAAATCATCTAAAAATCTCCTTGAAACAATTAACAAATTCAGCAAAGCAGCAGGATATAAAGTAAACCCATATAAATCATCAGCATTTCTATATACGAATAACAAAGCCCAAGAGCAAGAGATAGAGAAATTCCATTTAAAGTTACTGTAGACAACATTACATACTTAGAAATCTACTTCCCGAAGCAAACTCAGAAACTGTAGGAATACAATTATAAAGCACTAAGCTAAATAGAACTAAATAATTGGGGAAAATGTCAATTGCTCATGGTTAGGTCGAGTTAATATAATAAAAATGACAATTCTACCCAAATTAAATTACTTATTCAGAGCCATAGAAATCAAACTACCAAATAATTATTTTACTGACCTAGAAAGAATAGTAACAAAATTCATCTGGAGCAACAAAAGGTCGAGAATAGCAAGGGAACTGATGAAAAAAAAATGTAAAGGAAGGTGGCCTAGCTCTACCAGATCTAAAACTATACAGCAGCAATCATCAAAACTGCCTGGTACTGGTTAAGAAACAGAATAATGGATTAGTGGATTAGAATAGGTTAAAAAAATGACTACAGCAATCTACTATTTGACAGAAACAAAGACATCAATCATCCTCTGGGATAAGAACTCATTACTTGACAAAGGAAAACTGGAAAACAGTATGGCAAAAACTAGGCATAGACCCATATCTCAAACCTTATACCAAAATAAGGTCAAAATAGGTACAGGATTTAGATATAAAGGATAACACCATCTATCAGATCTATGGAAAGGGGACAAATTTATGACCAAACAAGAAACAGAGTATATTATAATCTGCAAAATGAATAATTTTGACTATATTAAGAAGGTTTTGCCCTAATAAAATCAATGTTGCCAAAATTAGAAGTACAGCTGGGAAACAATCTTCACAACTAGGAGTTCTGATGAAGATCTCATTTCTAAAATATACAAAGAACTGTATCAAATATAGGATATGAATACAGTTTTCAAATGAAGAAATTAAAGTTATTTATATATATATATGTAAATCATATGAAAAAATGCTCCCATTCAATATTTTTAAGTTTTTTTTTTTTATTTTTGCAAGGCAATGGGGTTAAGTGGATTGCCCAAGGCCACAGTTAGGTAATTATTAAGTGTCTGAGGTCGAATTTGAACTCAGGTCCTCCTGACTCCAGGGTTGGTGCTCTATCCACTGTGCCACCTAGCTGCCCCCTCCAATCATTATTGATAAGAAAAATGCAAATTAAAGCAACTCTGAGGTATCACCTTACTCCTATCAGATTCACTAAGATGACAAAAAGGTAAATGATCGATGATGGTGAGGTTGTGGAAAAATTGGGACATTAATGCATTGCTAGTGGAGATGTGAAATGATTCAACCATTTTGGAGAGCAATATGGAACTATGTCCAAAGAGTAATAAAACTATTCATACACTTTGACCCAGTAATTCCAATTGGGGGCCTATATACACAGAAGAAATCACAAAAAAAAAAAAAAATGGGAAAAGTCCCACATGTTCCAAAATATTCATAGCAATTCTTTTTGTGGTGGCAAAGAGTTGGAAATTGAGGGGATGCCTATCAAACGGGAAATGGTTAAGCAAGCTATGGTACATGAATACTATGGAATATTACTATTCTATAAGAAACCATAAATGGTCAGATTCTGGAGAAATACTGAATGAATTACAGGATTTGATACTGAGTGAAGGGAGAAGAACCAAGAGAACACTATCTACATTAACATTAACATTGTGAGATGGTCAACCCTGATGGATGCAGCTGCTCTCAGCAGTCCAAAGAGCTAGGACAACCCTATTAGACAGGCTATGGACAATGTTATTCCCATCCAGAGGAAGAAAAACAAAACAAAAATAATCCTTCAGAAATTGATGAACACTACATTCATTTTTAAAAAATATCTCTTATGTATTTCTTTCCCTTAATCCTAATTCCTCATACCTAAAATAACTAATCTGTAAACATGCTTAACACAAATGTGTATGTACAACATACACATACAACATACAAATGACTATTCACTGTTGAGGGGAAGGGGGCTAGGAGGGAGGGTGGAAGAAAATTTTGTAACTTAAAAATATACATGGGCATGTAGATGAATGTTGAAAAACTTTCATAACATGTATTTGGAAAAAATAAAATATCAATATAAATAATAAATAAATTTAATATAATGCTGATCTTTTGGGTTTTCCTCCCCTCAAGTCCTAGAGTACCTTTAAATCTGTGAGCCAATATTAAAAAACTCTTTGCCAGTCATTCTAGGTATAAAGATAATATTGAGGGCAGCTAGGTGGCATAATGGATAGAGCACCAGCCCTAGCTAGACTCAGGAGGACCTGAGTACAAATCCGGCTTCAGGCACTTAATAAGTACCTAGCTGTGTGGCCTTGGGCAAGCCACTTAATCCCATTGCCTAACAAAAAAAAAAAAAGATAATATTGACCACAAAATAAAAGAACCTCAGTCATAAAAAAATGAGTCAAAAAAAGAAAGAAGCCACTGGGTAAAGCATTTTAGAAGTACTATACTGAATGATGTATACTTTTCCAACATTTATTTTGCAATATAGAATAGTCCCAAAGTGCTTTAACTTCTCACCCTAAACCTAAAATGAATTCTCGGGGTCCACATGGACTTTAACCCTACATGCCTCTGACTCCAATTCTAACTCTAACCCTAAAAGGCCTCAGACACTAACCCTAACCCTCTTTGATAAAAAAAAAAAATTTCAAAATTGGTTGCTTTTAAGAATATATAATTTTTAAAAAAGGAAAAGCAATTATTATCAGGTAAAAGTAGGGTTATTAGACTTTTTCTCATTGCCCCTGCAAATCCACCTCCAATTAGTTTAATGTTAAGGTGATAGGTAGAAATAAAGTAGAGCACACACACACTATCAAGAAGCAAAGCAATGTAATTGGTAATTCCTTAATTAGAAACAGAACAGAATCATAGAATTTTTAGGGCTTGAAGGAGCCTTAAAGATAATTTAATACTAACCCTGGGATTCTTTTATGGAGGTCTTCTAATTAAAAATCCTTATCTTATAGTTAACAAAAAAAAATGAGGTCCAGTGAAGTGGAATAATTTGGCCAAGGTCAAACAGTTAGTTAGTCAATAGCAGAATCACTAATTCTTAACCAGACCATTTCCACCTACTTCATGCCTCCTGGTACAGAATTCTGTTTCTAGACATTGTCAGAGTCCTTCTGTATTTTAGGGATAGTTTTTCATCACAAAATAGATTGGTAATTAACACTTTTAGTCATCCTTATGTCCCCAAAATAAATCACAATTCCATCTAAATCAAATAGAGCTTTATTTTTTCTCTTCCTACTTCCATTCAGGGATTATGTAGGTCAACATTGTGGCACATCCATAATAAACATTCTTTAAACAAAAACAGACCTTATTAAGGAAATGGGTATTAGTTTGAATGATAAATACCATAATTGGGATATGTTGCTCCAGTTTTTAAATTTGGTGCATCAACATATTCCCTCAGATTTATGCTTTGTTTGTATTTTACTTGGTGTTCTCAGTTTCTCACTTCCAAAAGAATAATAAAGTGCACAGGCATTTATGTGCAGGTGAGTATATTTTAATTAAAACAAAATCAAACAAATGGTAAATACTAACAAAAACATGCCAAAAATTCTTTTGTGCATTTCTAATGTTATGTACCATATTTTTGTTTTTAAAATGTGTAAATAGAACTGTTTTAAGTCCTCACCTTAAGTATTCTTCCTCTGACATTAATCCCCATGGAAATTAGAAGTTGATTTAGCAAAAGATATGAAGTCTAAGAAGCTAAAATTCATGCTACAGGAATGGCATGAGACCTAAACAAAATATCAGAAAGTACATAAATGCCAAGCTTCAGAGTCACTGCTAGAAAAATTATAAATGGGAAAAGACAAAAACTAAACCACTTCAAAAGTGGCTTAGAAAACTGACACCTTCATACAAGTGTTGATTCAATTCTTCTCAGCAAGCCAAACAAAGGAAATACTGTTTTTCATAATCAAACGAATCTGACACACTCAAGAAGCATGAGAGAATCCTCATCTCCTCACCCAAAAGAGTGTGCATCTGGTAAATGAACTCTGAAAATTTAATAGTCCACAAATTCCCAAGAGAAGAAATGCACAGTATAAGCTACAGGATACATTCTTGGTATAATCCAGGAGAAAAGAATCTCATAGAACAGGAGAATGTCCAAGGTGGAAGGACTTTAAAGACTAATGAGACCTTTTCCATTTCATTTTCCAGATAAAAAAAACTGAGGCTCCAGGAGATTAAGTGGTTTGTCCAAAGTTACACAGCTGGTAAATGCCAAAGCTAAGATTAAAATCTAGCAATAGTATTTCCATTACAAAGGCTGAGTTCTTTCCCCTGTAGTATGTTGCCTCTCATAACCTGAATCTCCCACTTCCTGGCAATCAATATTTATTTGTAAAGTGCCTTCTGTGATGGATGTTGAATATATATAAAGATAAAAATAAGGAGGAGCCTTCAAGTTTACATTGGGGAAACAACAAATACAAAAAAAATATATACACAAAGTTATAACAAGGGACTTTTCTGAGGGGACAAGAAGTAGCTGAGGTTACTGAGTCAAGAAAGGAAGCATTCTCATCTGGAAAGAGCCCTGGGGACCATTTGGCTTTTCCCACCTGTTGACAAATTCCAATTAGAATCTCTAACATTAGGACCCAAGTTAATCATCTTCCGTTCCTTTTCCAGCCCTGATCCAGATTTTCCTATCATGCCCCTAAATGTACCCCTTTCTCTTTCAGTTTCCTTTTGTATTCTGTCTTCTCCCATCAGAATTTAAGGTCCTTCAGGTAAAGGATTGTCTTTTTGTTTGTTTTCAGCTGTTAGGACAGTGCCTAGCAATAAGCAAACATTTAACAAATGATTGTTTATTGGTTGATTTCTAGGCATGAGAAACAGTCTGTGCCAGGGCACAGGATACAAGAGCCAGGATGCTGAAGGTGAAGAATAGGATAGCTTGGCTAGAATATAAAAAGGCAAATAGGAGAGCAATATGTAATATGTCTGGAATAGGCAGAAATCCAAGTGTTCTGTGGGACAAAGAGTCCTTCTAGAAAAGGACAGATTAATAATAATACCATAATCTAAAGCATTGCTTTGAGATGAGGAAAGGAGTTATGAGAAATTACTGAACTTAAAGAGCCTTTAGCATTTTTTTCTTAGTCTTAAAATCAAAGGCTCACAGGATCACAGATTTAGGGCTCAAAGGGATATTAGAGGTCACTGAGTCTAACCCCTTCATTTTACAGATAAGGAAACTGAGGCATAAAAGATATTAAATGATTTGCCCATAGTAATATAACAAATATGTGTAAAAGGCAGAATTGAACCTAGGTCTTCCTGACTCCAAGTTCAGCAATTTATTCACTTATTTCTATAGTAGTTTAGTTGTTTCAGTCTTGCCCAACTCTACTTGGGGTTTTCTTGGGACCGATAATGAAGTGGTTGCAATTTCCTTCTTTAACTCATTTTACAAATGAAGAAATTGAAGCAAACATGGTGAAATGACTTGCCCAGGGTCACACAAGTGTCTAAGGTCAGATTTGCCCCTGAAAGGCTCTTAAATGGCATGAGGGACTTGAAAATTTTGTAATTCTAAGAAAACAAGCTGAAGTTCCCAGTTAACATGAAAATCAAAAAAAGCTTTCATTCTATGTTTTCATGCACATCCAAGGTACTACATAAAGCAACTTAATTTGCTTCCTTCTGTCTTTAGACCCTCGAAGTCCCCATATCTAGAATAAAGTTAATTAGGTAATTTTTAGGACTGATATTCCTGAACCCTGGTGAGATCCCCCCTACCTGCCAGTGGCACCAGATCAAACTACAAATGAATAGAAGTCTTCCCAAAATTGATTGCACTTTAGAAGGAATTTCACTCACTGCCAGTCTGGGGAGTAAGAACTCATTATCAACTAAGATCATGAGTTTAAAACCAGATCCAGTTCAACCCCTTTTTACAGATGTGACAAAGAGACTTAAAGAGATTTGTGTGTTTTGCCAAAGACCATACACATATAGATAGTAAAGAGCAGGCAGGATTTAAACTCTAATCCTATGACTCCAAAGCCAAAAAGTTCCTTCCACTGCAGTCATTCATTTAGGATACATTTATTAAAAATCAATCAAATGTCATTTAATGAGTATTCTATTAGGGGAGACAGAAAGAAAAATAAATCATGGTCTCTATCTCAATACATCAACATTTGGTAGCTGGAAGCCTTTGTTCCAGAATCTTATGATCTAAATGAGGTAATTGTTGAACTTAATGAATGCCTAATTTAGATAGAAGTCAAAGCAGTTCTCCCAAATGGTTTGGTTTTAATACCTACCATATTATTGGTGCCCAGAAGGAATTAGTAATAAGAAATTATATTTAAGATACATTTAAATACATTAAAGCAGAAGGGGAGTGGGATTTTTCATTGAAACTGTAATATTTTAGCTCACTTTGCAATGAGGAAACATATAGTAGTCAGAAAAATCCATTACCAATTAATTATATACTTCAGTACAAATACTTTTTATGCAATCTTTGTATAGCTACACTACATAAATAAAATTCCATCCATTTCCTCATAACTACTTATTTGCCTCAACATTCCACTGAAATGATTAAGGAATCATCTCTCTGCCTAAGACTTATTTCTCAGAGGAAAAACAAAAACTCCATAGAAATATTGTTGCCAATTGTATAGTATTCTTTTAATTTGTAAATTTAAGTTCCTTAGACAATTATTCAAATCAAGTCATTAATGTGTGTCTTTTGGACTAGAACCATGTACTTATTTACACTCTGCCCCCTTTGTCAATTACTCTTCCCCTCAGGAGTACAGGGTGAAAGAACAATTTGAACATATAATCAAATTCTCAGGATTTCAAAAGTAGTCTCCCAATTTCCATTCAATTCCCCTTCTGAGTCTAATATTTTAAATTAAGATAGGGAAGGAGTACTGCAGCACTCTCTTTGCTTCTTGTCTGGTATGTATCTTGTTCTCAGTGTATGAGAGATTCTGTGAAGATGGAAGATGTGGAAGAAACCCCCAAAAGGGTCTGCTTTTGAAGAAACTATAAAACCAGTATATAGGAATTCTGAATCATGGCCAAACAATCCATACATTTATTCATGGCAAACTGGAAAGTCAGAAAATTACAAAGCTCAAGTGATGAGGTAGCATCTTAGCAGCATGTTCCCATGTTAACAATCCATCCACTAGCAAAGTATTTGCTTCAGCTTCCTGGGCCAGCAGGAAGAGGAAAATGTTTAATTAATAATTAACAATGTATATTCCTCATAACTTTCAGGATTATTGGGGAAAGTATAGGAATACACTTTTCATTCATCTATTTGCATCTCAATGTTACATAATCACAAACTTTAAAAAAGAATGACTTTAATGATTATCCAATGAAGCTCATTTTACAGAAGAACAAATGGAATCAGAGTAATTAAGTGACTTGCCCAGGGCCAAAAAGCAAATAAGGCAGCATTTGAACAAAGGTCTTCTAGACTTCCAGTACTCTATCCATAAAAATTTGCACAAAGATTCGAATCCATTCTTCTAAATTCTAATAGACACAGAGAAGTGTGTCTATTAATTTCACTTTCAAGTTAAGAAACTCTAAATCAAGGTTCAAACTCTCAGCTTCAATTTCCTTATCTGTGAAATGAAGATAATATCACACTACATCAGCTCCTTCCAGGACTGTCATGAAGTAAATCATAAAAATATTGCTTTAATTGGACTAATATAAGATGTCAAACTTCCCTCCATCCAGTTACTACTGGCATCTTACTACTGGGTTAATTTATATCTCTCTATTTATGTTTCCTCCCTCAATATAATCAAAGCTCCTTGACTTTTTTTTTTAACTTGCTTTTTCTTTGTCTCCTCAGTCTAAGTGCTAAATAAATACATATTCATTGAACAATCTGAAGATCTGGGTTCAAGTGCCTGCTGAGCCACTGTTGCATGATCTATTTAACTTCTGGGGCAAATTACTTAATTTTTCTAAGTCTCAAAGTCCTTACCTATAAAATGTGGGTATAAGATGGAATGCCTTTTATAAACCACAAAGTGTTTTTGTAGGTTCTTACTATTATTATTGAAAGAAGGATTGCTGTATTGCAAAGAAGTTGGCTTTGGAAATATGAAGACCTGAGTTCAGATTCCACATGCAACACTTTTCTAATTATGTGACCAAAAGCAAGCCTTTTAAACTAAGAAGCATAACTTGTGGAAAGAGCACTGAATTTGGAGTCAGAGGATTTTGCTTTAAAATCCAGATCTACTACTTTACTAACTGGGTGGTCTTGGGCAAATAACTTCACATTTTAGAACCCCAGTTGCCTCATCTGCCAAATGAGAAGACTGGACTAAATGATTTAGGGAATTTTTTCCAACTCCAAATCTATAAGCCTATAAACATTTCTGAGATCCAGTTTTACCATCTGTAAAATGGTGATGGTAGCTCAAGTCTCTACATCATATGGAAGGTTTCAAATTCAAAGGAGCAAAAATATATAAAAAATTTCTATAATATTTAAAGCACTATATTAATTTTGTTACTATAATACCAAACATGGACATTATACACAATTAATAAATATTTAATGAAAAAAAGACTGAAAGGTAACCAGGGTTACCACTACCCTACATAAAGCAACCAACTCTCAATTACTCAGACATAGCTAATAATAATAATTGAAATCCAGATAAACCAAAAGAAATCATTTTATACAATTATTTCAGTCTTATAATACTTCTTATTTTCACTGTTTCAGAACAAACAAAAAATAAAAAAGAACAAAGGAACTAGGAAATTTCAGTTAAATTATTCTGGCATTCTTATTCTTCATTACTAATTCAATTTAAAAAGAGTCATGCCTAGTCTACCTGTCAGATCTATGGAAAGGAAAGCAGTTTATGACTAAGGAAGAGAAGAGATGGAGAACATCACTAAAAACAAACTAGATGATTTTGATTACATTAAATTAAAAAGCTTTTGCACAGACAAAATCACTGTAACCAAGATCAAAAGAAATGTAGTAAACTGGGAAACAATCTTTACAACTAATGTTTCTGACAAAGGACTCATTTCTAAAATATACAGAGAACTGAGTCAAATTTTAAAAAAACAGTCATTCCCCAATTGACAAATTGTCAAAGGATATGTAAAGGCAATGAGGAGATCAAAGGATATACAAAGATGAGGAGATCAAAGCAATCCATAGTCATATGAAAAATTGCTCTAAATCATTACTTATTAGAGAAATGCAAATTAAAGCTTCTCTGAGGTACCACCTCACACCTCTCAGACTGGCCACTATGACCAGAAAAGATAATAATCATTGTTGGAAGGGTTGTGGGAAATCTGGGACACTAATACATTATTGGTGGAGCTGTGAACTCATCCAACCTTTCTGGAGAGCAATTTGGAACTATGCACAAAAATGTTCATACCCTTTGATCCAGCAATACCACTATTGGGTCTGAAGAAATGATGAAAAAGGGTAAAAACATCACTTGTACAAAAATATTCATAGCAACCCTGTTTGTGGTGGCAAAGAATTGGAAATCAAGTAAATGTTCTTCAATTGGAGAATGGCTTAGCAAACTGTGGTATATGTATATATGGAACACTATTGTTCTATTAGAAACAGGAAGGATGGGAATTCAGGGAAGCCTGGAAGTATTTGCATGAACTGATGCTGAGTGAGATGAGTAGAACCAGATAAAACATCCTAACAGCAACATGGGGGTGATGAGCAACCTTCATGGACTCTCTCATTTCATCAGTGCAACAATCAGGGACAATTTGGGGCTGTCTGTGATGGAGAATTCCATCTGTATCCAGAGAAAGAACTGTGGAGTTTGAACAAAGACTAAGGACTATTACCTTTAATTTAGAAAAAAAAACCTGATATCTTATTATCTGATCTTGCTATCTCATGTACTTTATATTTCTTCCTTAAGGATATGATTTCTCTCTTATCACATTCAATTTGGATCAATGTATACCATGGAAACGATGTAAAGACTGGCAAATTGCCTTCTGTGTGTGGTGGGAGAATTTTAAAACTCAAAATAAATAAAATCTTTAAGAAAAAAAGTCATGCAAGATAATTAGTCTCAATATATGCTGGGAAAAAATGAAAGGAAATATGTTAACACTTATCAGTACGTTAAGTTTGCTAAGCAACATGTTTCCCAAAATGGGCTGGCTCAAATCTCACTCAAGCCACAAGAAGAGGGAGCAGCTAGGAACCAGTATAATCTAGGAATGTATTAATCAGAAACAAAGGAGTTAATATATTTTTCATATCAACAGTAAAGTTTTTCATGATCCATTTAAAGGAAAATCCACATCTCCTAACACCGTTTGTACAATGGGTGTGATGCATGATGAGTTTATTGAGGGAATTAACTTGGGAATGAAACAGCTGTTCTACTTTAATTTAAAAATGATACCTAATTAAACTTTACCATTTCACACAAAGCTTCTATAGCCCCAATAGTTCCAGTTGTACCAAAATCCCAAAATACAAACTATCATAATCAAAAGATAAGAAGCTTGTGAAACTGTTCTCCTGGCCAAAAGATACACTGCTTTATAGAATAATTAAATCATTACCTCATTTGTGTTAGGACACCTGCAACAAAATTCCTTCACAGAAACAAACTTACAGATGGCTTCAATAGGTTTAAGTTCACATGCACACAAAAATGTTCATGGGCTTATTAGTTATTTGGAAAAATGTTAGGTATACTTCCTTGGACAAGTGAACTGCCTAATTAGTTTCAAGTGATTAGCTTATTCTACTTTCCAGCTGATTGTCTATTGTGCTATTCCCTACCTCTAGTCCTTTCTCAGAGACAGCAAATATGTAAGTGAAAAGAGCATGGAATTTGTAGTGCAGATGATCCAAGTTCAAATTCTGAATATATATACTTTGCTACCTATCTAACTTTGGGCAAGCTTCTTCAGTTTCTGGGTCTCTTTTTGCCCATCTATAAATGGAACTGGATTACACAATGACATCAGACATCATCTCTAAACTGATGATGTAAAAAATAATCTGATTAACAAATGCAACATGATGCACTAAATTCTGGGAAGGCATTTACTTTTTCTTTGAGTTTAAAGTCAGGTTGGCAAATATGAAACTTGAATTATTGTTATCTCAATCAAAATTGCACCGATATACCATTCCAACAATTCTATTCTACAATGATTTATTAACCACCCACTACATTACAAGAATACTGTGCAGCATACTAGAAACTGAAATGGAGGAAAAAACATTTGAGTTTCTACCCTTGAGGAATTTCTAATCTAATATAACACATAAATTGTTTCATGTTAAATTTTCATAGAATTTAGAGTGGAATCTTAGAAGTCATTTAATCAAACTACTCATTTTAGAGACAAGCAAACTGACTGAGGTCCAAGAAACTTAAAATTCATCCAAGGTCACCCAGATACTAAGTAGCAAAGTCACAATCTGATTGACCTTTGACATTAAATCCACTGCTCTTTCCAATATTATTTTTACCAGAAAGGGTTTAGAAAATCTGTTACCTTGATTTAAATGCATGCTTACATACAAAATTTTTCACATTCCTTTATACATTTTTAATGCTATGTGAAAAATTTTAACCTGTGTACTTCCTGGTCCCTGGGGAAACCTAAACTAAGCTAAAGTCAATGCAAATTTAAGTGACTCTTCTTTTCTCCAAGAGGGCAGTTAGAGTTCCTCTAACTTGGGGGGGGGGGCAGCAAAAACTCTGAATGTGATCCTAATCTTCAAAATTTTTTGGTATAGAGGAAATAACTGACAAACAAGATCATTATCATATGGAAAAGATCATCCTCATTCAGAGAAAGAAGTGTGGAGTCTAAATGCAGATCAAAGAATACTATTTTCACTTTTTTATTTTTTTTTGTTTTTCTTTCCTATAGTTTTTCTCTTTTGTTCTGATTCTTCTTTCACATCATGACTAATATAGAAATGTGTTTAACATGATTGCACATGTATAACCTATATCAGACTATCTGCTGTTTTGGGGAGGGGAGAAAGAAGGGAGGAAAGGAGAAAATTTTACAAAAATGAATGTTAAAAATTATATATAGTTGGAAAAATAAAAATAATATTATAATAAAAATATAAAAAGATCAGTATCATAAACATATGATTCAACTGACCACCAACTGACCAAATATAATTTTAAAAAAATCTTTTCCAATTGGACATTACATTTTTATTTGACCAAATTCAGTGCTTTAAAAAGGTATCTGATAGTGTGAATTTGAAAGTGTTAAGCTAAACAGGTAAATCTGATCAAGTTTTCTCAAAGTGGCATGTCTTTTTAAATATTCTTCCACTAGTTCAGGAGGAAAGTAAATATTTGTACCAATCTATCGATTTCAATAATTTTTACTAATCATTAGAGAAGTGAGTATATGGGGAAGGGGGAAATGTTAAAAGAATGGGACTATTCCAAGATTTTCATAGACTGATAAGATTTTACTGAAGTGCTATAAAATTCATGTCTGCTAAAGTAAAAGGCAAACAAGAAAAGGCTTCTTTAGACAAAGTTCTTGGAACCAACCAGAGCTCACAGTTTAAGGTAAAAAGGATCACTCAAGAATTCATTTGGTAGAGCACTTTTACCTTATAGAGAATGAAAGTGAGACCCCTGAAGTCTAAAAGATAGTTTTCTGAGAGCGTATAAATTATACATGTAATAACATTATGTAACATAATATATTATATATAATACATGTGTATTATTATACATATAATACATAATATTACATTAAAATACCAGTTCATGTGAGCTAATAAATCAGTTCCTTTATTCTTTGTATTTTAGTTAGCCTTCTCATAATTCCTCTTCAATATGAAAGAAAATAAATTCAAGTTTAGTATGCTCACAAAAGAAAATAAAAAAAGATGAATAATATAATAATTATTTACCAAATATTCCCTGCATCCCTTTGACAAATTTTTGCCTTCCCCTAAGAGTTACACATAACTCAGTTTGGGAATCCCTATATAAAGTTTAGCTATTTTATATATCTAATAAGATTTTCAGTTTTGGAAATCTATACTTAGAACTTCCCTACTTTGGTTTTCCCCCTATTTAAAATGCCTCATGTTAGCAAATAATATTGCACTATTCCAGAAATGCCCTTACTTGTGAATCTATGTGGTAACTTGGTGGTCTTTCTGAACTCAAAAGACAATCAATTATATATTTTATTACATGAATTGAAACATATTATTCTGATATCATGCCCAATCTGAATATTCTGTTTCAGACTAAATGTCTCCAGAAACTCCAACTAATCCTCTTGAAATATGGACTGAAGGACCTTCACCATCTTGATTGCTATCCTTTGAATAGTCTCTACCTTATTAATTTTCTTCTCAAATTGTGATTCCCCAAAATTAATGTCTCCAGATGTAGTAAGAACAGGATAAAAATTTGGTGGGACTATCACCTTCTTATTCTTGGCTTCCTCAATATAGTCCAACTTTGTAGGAGTTTTGGGGGGCTTCCACATTACACTATTAACTTATATTGAACTTGCTCTCCACTAAAATCCTCAGATATTTTCTTTTTTTTTTTTAGGTTTGTTTGGGTTTTTTTGCAAGGCAAATTGGGGTTAAGTGGCTTGCCCAAGGCCACCCAGCTAAGTAATTATCAAGTGTCTGAGGTCGGATTCGAACCCAGGTACTCCTGACTCCAGGGTGGGTGCTCTACCCACTGCACAACCTAGCCGCCCCTCTCAGATCTTTTCTAATCTGCTGTCTTAACACCTCCCCAACCTTGTAGTTGTGAAGCTATCCCTATTGAAGTCAGCCTATTCTATTTTTAGCTTGCTAATTTTCTTTTTTGTCTTACCTTCATCTCATTTTTCTGCACTTTCTAGGTACTGACTAGGTTTCAGGGGAACTGAGTTCATATTCGCTTATAGGAACTTACTAGTTGTGGATGTCACTTAACCTCTCTGACTCATTGTAAAAATGAAAGGGAAAGACTCAATCAAAGGTCAGTTTAGGTTTCTTTTAGCTCTAGAAAGTAACCAGGGACTGATCACATCATTGTTTCCAGTTTTTACTAGTTACTCAATCTCCAGCAACCCCAGGTAATTTCCTTCAATTTTGTTAGCATCTTTTTAAATTTAAATTTAAATCTAAATTTTGTTGTTTGTCTTTAGTGTTTCTTCTTATTTTTGCATTAAAAAACTAGTTTAAGGGGCAGCTAGGTGGCACTGTGGATAGAGCACCACCGTGGAGTCAGGAGTACCTGGGTTCGAATCCGACCTCAGACACTTAGTAATTACCTAGCTGTGTGGCCTTGGGCAAGCCACTTAACCCCATTTGCCTTACAAAAAAAACCTTTAAAAAAGTAAATAAAAAAACTAATTTAAAAATTACAAGATTCTGATTAGTTAAGTACAAGTTGAACAGAATTTTACTGTACTCTATTCATAAAAATATCCACATAGCATGTTTCCTCTATGGTCAGTTAATCTTAAACATCAGTGACAAATATGACTATATAGTTAACATAATTCTACTCAAGGCAAAACACTGCCTAACTGCTAATTTTTTTTAATATGGAATAACACTTTATATCCTCTACTGCTATAGAAGAAAAACTGTTAAAATTAGAGATAAAGAAAGAAGATATTATAAAACTTTTCATGTGGTTAACCAAAAAACATTACAAAAAGAATAATTAGGCCTAGTTTTTTAAAGTTGGATTTTATAGATAGGAATTACCACAGTCTTGAGTAGTAATTTTTCTATTCTGTCATCTTCATGGCCTCTATACCAGAAATTATCAGGCCCTGATGAAACCAGATTATATAACCCAAACTCAAGAGAGACTGATTTGTACCAGAAAAAAAAAAAAACACAAAAAAAATGTAAAAGCTCTTCCATAAATTGGAACACCTATTTTAGGTACATTTTCTTTTCAGTATGAAAATCTATTTTAGAAACTCAAAATTTAAAGATTGTTTGGTGAAGGTAGGACCTGAGCAAAAAAAAAAAAAAACCCACCAAAAACTGGATGATGATTTTAAGAATATTTTGGTCTGACTATATAAGAGTCTAGAACTCTATTAAAATAATATGCCTTGGGGCGGCTAGGTGGCGTAGTGGATAAAGCACTAGCCTTGGAGTCAGGAGTACCTGGGTTCAAATCCGGTCTCAGACATTTAATAATTACCTAGCTGTGTGGCCTTGGGCAAGCCACTTAACCCCATTTGCCTTGCAAAAAAAAAATAATATGCCTACCATTACTACTGAAGTGGGCTTGAGAAAAAAGTAACAAATTCTCTTTCAAGTACTTACTAATTGTACATGTCAATTAACTTCTCCCAGACTAATTTTCCCCATTTGTGAAATGGGAAGAATAGACTCAATGATCTGTTTAGGTATCCTCTAGCTCTATATCTCAGATCATTTGAATACTTTTTTCCAGATTTTATGCAAGATCACCTTTACATTTATATAATTATATCTTTCCCATTTTTATTTCTATATGTTTTTATAAGGTGCTAGAAATGTTGAAGTTTATAATGTATTTTGTACTTATTACATCTGGGAAAGATTCCTATAGGTATCTGTGGACAACCATCTTATGTAGCAAACATCTCATTAAATTCTTTTTGTTGTTGTTTTTGCAAGGCAGTGGGATTAAATGACTTGCCCAAGGTCACACAGTAAGTATCAAGTGTCTGAGGCTGGATTTGAACTCAGATATCTCTTACTCCAAGGCAGTGCTCTATCCACTGCACCATCTAATTTCCCCAGACTTATTAAATTCTAAAAGAACAAGCCATCCTTGATATAAGTGTTTTAATATCTCCTACCTTTACAATCCACCATCTAAATCCTGGAGTCTCTCCAATTAAAGTATTTAAAAGCCCTATTCACGTCATATGATTGGGATTTTTAAAAAATTAAATATTTTATTAAAAATTGTAGAGGCAGTATGGCATAGTAGATAGAGAACAAGTATGAAACCCAAAGAAAGTTAGGTTCAAGACTTGTCTTAGAAATTTTAACATGCCCTTGGGCTGCTATAATATACCCCAGGATAGCCTAAACTACATTGAAATGTCATTGGAAAATATTTAACAAAATAAAAACATACATACCATAGATGATGATAATTAGGGTTTTCTAAGTCCACATGAGGCTTGCAGGAATCCCTTTCTATTTAAGTATGATTACTATTTCTCTAAATTACTCCAAAAGAAAATAAGGTGCAGAGAAGATACATATCTGCATTGTAGGAGAGTTTTCTCATCCAGAAAAATTCTCTTTCAGTGAAATCACAGTCTAGTTTCTATTTTATTCTATTAAAAATATCACTAACCAAACACCAATACAAACACGCACATTTATTTAGAAAATACTAACAAATCAATTTCATTGGTTTAATGACAATGAGAAGAGATGTCAAATGGCAAAGCTCCCTAATACCACAGAACCAGAATTGGGAAATGTTGAAGAAAACAAATAAAAATACAATTGTTAGTTGTTTTAAGTGTTTCAGTCATATCCAGCTCTTTATGACTAAATGACACATTTAGAGTTTTCTTGGCAAAAATACTGGAACAGTTCACTATTTGCTTCTCCAGTTTATTTTACAGAAGACGAAAATGAGGCAAAGTTAAGTAACTTGACCACGATCACACAACCAGTAGGTTTCTGGGACCATATTTGAACCCAGGAAGATGGATCTTCCTCACTGCAGCCTCGGTCTTCTATCGACTCTATCATGTGCCTGTCTACCTCCTTCCCCTCCCCCACCCACCCCCATACAATGCAATATAGATAATGTTAATTTATTGGGATTCATTTCTATTTGAGTTGGCTAACACTGATCAGGAGGAAAAGTAAGGAAAATATAATGGATAAAAAGGCTGATGGCAACATAAAGGAAAGACTTTTTTTGTTCCCTCTCTGTAAATTCCCATACTCCTTTGTACATTCACTTCCACTTAACTTTTCCTGATAGCATCAAACTTAGTTTGGACTCTAATTTTCTGGTTCCTGAGTTCCCTCCCCTCCACTTTACATTATTTAATAAATGACTCAGAATTTATAAGATTTTTTCAACCTTTCTAACTCAGATAGTAAAATTCTTTCACAAGACTGCTATGATGGGAATGTTAGCCATTTCTGGGCATCCATGTCCCACTCCTGTTTTCACAAGCTTTAGTCAGGTTAGTAAATATTTACCTTGCATGCCTGATCAGGTCTACGAAAAAAGTGATAAACTCAGTTTGACTGCTGCTAAGAATTAAGGGTGGGAGAAGGAAGCAACTAGCTCTATTTAAATGCATCTGACAAACAAGATAACAAAATATCAATTGTGTAGGATGGAGTTAAGAACAATTTGGCAAGGTTTAGTGAAGAGCCCTTTATTGAGAGGTTTAATTACCCATAATTCACAGTTGTTATGAAACACCTCCTAATGCCCCACTTATCTTCCCAGGCATCATTCCCTCTAAATCCAGAATATCTTCAAACATTTCTAAATGAAATCTCTTCTGTGTTCAACAATTAAGTTTAAAAAGATGTAAGGTAGAAGCAAATTGCATAGTTAACAGGGATGCTGCATACAATTCTCTAACTCTAATTGCACTAGAAACATCCCTAGAATTGGTATAGCAGAATTGAGATTTGTAAATGTTTTCCACATACAAAAGTACACAGACTGAATAGTTTGGGATGAACTAATATCTCCTCCAAGTCCTTCAATTATTTTTATTTCTACCTAGTATTCAGGCTGAAAGACTGAAAGAGAACTGCTTTCGGTTTTATTCATGTCATATTCTAAAATCACTGTTAATATGTATCAACTTGCCTTCTTAGATGAAAAGAGGTCGCGGCAAATATATTACCTTCCACGTAACAGTTTCTCCTCTCATTTCTCATCTGTATCTTCAAATGATTCCATATCTTTCTCCATTCTTTCCTTCTTCCTTGCAGTTGAGGATGACATGGTTTTTCAGTTGTTCCTTCATTCCTTTCCCTTCTATGTTCAGCAAGACCTTTTTCCATTGAGCATTCCTTGTCTCTCCTTTAATACTTCTTTTCTACTGACACAAACATTCCTTGATCTCTCTAATCCTAATAGCAACATAAAACTTCATATTTTCCCTTGACCCTGATACTATTCAAGAATACTACTTTTAACATTTTTTTCTTCCCTTCAGTGCTAAAATTCTAGAAATTGATTCTATTTCTTTACCATCCACTTGGCTTGAATTTCTCACTGCTGTGCTAAAATAGTTCTCTATGATATCATCAATGAGTTTTTAATTTCCGTATCTTTGCACAGTGCTCATCTTTCTTGAACAGTAAGAGACATTGTTGATAAACCTCTTTCTACCTTGCCATACTCTCTCCTTCCTTGGTTTCTTTACCACAGTTCTCTCCTTTTACCTCTCTTACCGATCTTTGCTTTGTTTGTTTGTTTGTTTATTTATTTATTCGTTCATTCATTCATTCATTCATTTATTGCCTTCCTCTGTATGCTGCTATGTACCTCAAAGTTTTATCCTTGGCTCTTATTTCTTTTTTCCTTACTTTCTTACCTTCATTGCAGTTCTTACTCCCTCCCCTGGCTTTGTTTACCACACCTTTGCATTTGTGATTTCCTGGCTTCTTCAATTTTCAACTTACATGACCCTGCTTTCTGAAGGAATTCTTGTCCATTCTCCCCACCCCACTTCTCTGAGGTTACCTTCCATTATTTATGCCATATATCATCTTATATCTACATAGGCATAATTATAGAAATGTTGTCTCCTCCATTAGAATGTAAGACTATTAGGGGTGGCTAGTGGCATAGTGGACAGAGCGCCGGCCCTGGAGTCAGGAGTTCCTGAGTTCAAATCCAGCCTCAGACATTTAATAATTACCTAGCCGTGTGGCCTTGGGCAAGCCACTTAATCCCACTGCCTTGCAAAGAGAGAGAGAGAGAGAGAGAGAGAGAGAGAGAGAGAGAGAGAGAGAGAGAGAGAGAGAATGTAAGACTATTTGAGGAAGAGACTTTGCTATTGCCTTTGTCTATATTCAGAGGTTAACACAATAACTGGCATTTAGTAAGCTCTTGATAAAGCTCTTGACTGCCTTCTGACAGCAGATGATGCCACAGCCTACATATCCAGTCCTGAATTTGGAGTTCCCTCAGTTCCGAACCTATATTTTTAAAATGGCCTGAATTTCCACAAGATCATCAACCAATGGCACCTCAAGCTCAATGTCTCTGATAATCTTATCATCACCCCCCAATTCTGCCTATCTTCAAATATGCCACTCTGTTAATTCTCCTAATATCCTGTATTTGAAAAAAGTGACATCATCAATGACTTTTCTCTTTCTCCCAATGACTTCCGATTCTGTCATTGCAGCATCTCTCACATTAGTCTCCCTTTTTCTACCACCCTAAGTCAGTCCCTCTTTATGATAGCCTCTGCTTCCTATCTCTCCCTTTGACATGTCATGTGCCATATCCTTTTTTTTTTAGTTTTTGCAGGGCAATGGGGTTAAGTGGCTTGCCCAAGGCCACACGGCTAGGTAATTATTAAGTATCTGAGGCCGGATTTGAACTCAGGTACTCCTGACTCCAAGGCCAGTGCTCCATTCACTGCGCCACCTAGCCGCGCACCATATCCTTTACATACCCGTCCAAAGTAAACCTCCTACACTAATACATTGTTGGTAGAGCTGTGAACTCATCCAGCCTTTCTGGAGAGCATTTTGGAATTATGCCCAAAGGGCAACAAAAATGTGCTGTACCCAAGAGAGGAAAGGCAGACTTGGAAGACCATGGTGGGTTGGTAGAGATAAGGTTACTTATACCCTGAAGGTTAAAAAGCCTGAGAGTTGTTTCCCCAAAGTGGCAGCAACCAGCTATCTGGCCCTGTGAAAAGCCATCATATTATCCTTAAAAAGCGGGGAGGAGGAAGTTAGGTGGTGCAGTTCTCCTGGAGTCAGGAGAACCTGAGTTCAAATTTGACCTCAGACACTTAATAGATACCTAGCTGT
The DNA here is from genome assembly GCF_037893015.1 of Macrotis lagotis. NCBI lineage: Eukaryota > Metazoa > Chordata > Mammalia > Peramelemorphia > Peramelidae > Macrotis > Macrotis lagotis. Next base: position 163,278,795 of record NC_133663.1, on the reverse strand, counting down.
GTGATCTTGGGCAAGTCACTTAACCCCATTGCCTTATAAAAAAGGCAAAAAAGGGGGGGAGAGGAAGGGATGGGATGGTTCAGTTATGTTGTTGGGGGTACAAGCAGCATTATTTACTGAATAAAAAACCTTTGTGTGTTGTTAAAGGATTTTAACTTTTAGGATAAAGAATTTTGCTAAACTGTCATCAACTTCAATTGGAGTAAAGAGTGCTCGCTATTAAAAATACCTGAATTCCTTGGCTGGCATTTAAGCCACACCACAATCTGGCTCTCATCTACCTTTCTAATTTCATTTTAGGTTTCATGACATCAACATTCCAGTTAACCTTATCTCCTCCCTTTTTGCATACATTTTCACACAAACATATTCTCTCTCTCTCTCTCTCTCTCTCTCTCTCTCTCTCTCTCTCTCTCTCTCTCTCCCTCCCTCCCTCCCTCCCCTCACAGAGTTTCTCTATATCTGAAATGTTCCCTTAGAACATTCTCTAAGAATCTTTATCTTCCTTTAAAGCTCATCTTGAGTGCTACCTTCTCTCCATGATTTCCTTGATTCCCTGCTATGATCCCCTACCATATTTGTTAATACACACTGTTAAATTTTCTGGATACTACAATTATTTGTGCAGGTGTTCTTTCTTTCACATGCCAAGTTCAGCATCAGTATCATGTCTAAGTACATAGTAGACATTAAATGTTGAATTGAACTGAACTCTTGTGAACAGAACAAGAAGCATCTGTTAATTTCCTATTATGGGAACAATACAGAGTTCAATACAGCTAAAGGCACCAGAGTTAGTTTCAACCCCTCATGAGAGCCCTAAGATTTCAGAGTCAGCATTTACACATAAGGGACTTAATAAATGATTACTGAATGACTGACATGGAAAGATATCTATTGAAACTACCCAGATCTTGGTGAATAACTGAATGTGAAAGAGCATGAACTGTGGCTAGCCAGGTATGGAAATCTGAGGTACCAATTGATTAACTCACTCTAACACAGAGAAGTTTATGAAACTGAATGAATACAGAAGGAAAGAGATATTATAGGGTAATGAAAATGCCAAACCAATAAATCCATTCAATCATTTTATAAAATCCAGGTTTCTCACAAAAACAGGTTCTGGGAGAGAATAAAATGATTCATAGGTAAGTTTTAATATCTACCATCTTTTATCCCTCTCAACCCTTCTCCATGGCAATTTTAAAGAAGTGTAGTACTGTCTTTATGCACATAATATCAGTATGTCCAGATAAGGGATGACTTCACTATAATATAATATGCAACATACAATATTCATGCCATCTTTTTTAGTATTTTATTGTGAACTTAACCAAAAAATTTTTTTTACTCATTTTCTATAAATGTAACCCAGAACCATGGGAAATAACACAGAAAAAAGACAGCTGCAAATCAGTATTATTAAAGAAAGCAGTACTTCTAGTCAAGTAGACTACTCAAAAAGCAACAAGCTATTTTCAGTAGATTTTTTAATTGAAAAGCATTTACAAATCATAGATTCTACAGTTATCAAAGACCTTAAGCATCATCTAGTCTGATCAAGTCATGAGCCTCAAAGAATGAAATGTGTTTAGCATAGCTCTTTCTAAGTGGATACTGACCTTGTCCTTCCACAAAATGTTTCTAAGCAATCATTATTATGAATGAGATCCTTGAACCAATGAGAAATTGAAGATTATCAGATTTAAGAAATTCTTAAGTATACCCTTTCTTCCAGAAATATATAATCATTACTCAGTCACTCTACACATGCCCATAATGGCGTCAGTCATCTCAATTCTAACACAGAGCTCCTATATTTAAACATGGTAGCTAACTCCAACTCTTCTAATATGTAATTCATACTACTACTACTACTACTACCACCACCAACTACTACTACTACTACTACTACTACTACTACTACTACTACTTGTTTCATCTTGAGAGAATTGTTTTGTACTGTTTTTGATACCATAATTATAGTATGAAAGAGGAAAATTAGATGAATGAGTTAGTTCAAGAAGGAAATCACATGTTTATTATTTAATCTGTAAATAGGAAATTGGTGAACAAAGGAAGGATATTAAGTTGGTGGTTAGTGCTTTAGGATATCAGAAATTCCCTTCCCATAAATCTTTGGCATAGTTTTCTTAGGATCTTCTGAGACAAATTTCTGTGTATAACTAACCCCTCACAAGACTGAAAACAAAAGTAAGAAAAAAGAAAAAAACCTAAAGCATCTAAACTAAATTCTCTAATAATATTCTTCTAAGAATCTCTCATACATTAGGATTTAAATTTACTCTTGGAAGAAATTCAAGTGAATATATAAGCATTGCTTATCAGACTTTGAATTTTTTAATCCCTGGATGGCTGATAATTCCACCATTTTTTGTTCATGAGGAATGTTTCAACCTTATTGTTATCTCTTCACAATGCCATCTTTAAGTACTTGGGCTGTTCAGTACCAAATTCTTTAGATCTTAAGCCTTAATATTTATGTTCCAACATTGGGGAAAAAAGAATCAGCAGATGGCAAAACACTTTCAAAGAAAGTGTTAAAAGTCTTCAGATATTACCATTACCAAGGCAATGAAGTTAAATTGACTCACCAGTATTCACTATATATTTCAGCACAGTGCCTGATCCTCAAGAAAATAGTTTATTTTCTAAGTCAGACCTTACTCCAAGGGTCATAAACCTAAGATTTCAGAGTTTGAGGCATGCAGAGAACTGTGATAACTTGAGTTTTAGCTCCTTCCTTGGTATAAAATAAGTGTATTGAATCATTAGAAGATGTTGAATATATTTTGCAGTACTTAAAAGTCCTCCATTCTGTCATCTTGGTTGCTTCTTGAGGTCTCCATCCTGTAGCACATCTTAACTTATGTAAGAAGGGATCCTCAGATCAGAAGAGTGCTGATCAAGGGTTAGGAAGAACTTAACAGATCATACCTTCATATGCTGCCACCCAGCTATCATTTTTGAAATTAGGATAAAGTATATATATATATATATATATATATATATATATATATATATAAAATATATATATTCTATGAGTATTAAAGTTTAATACATGGAATATACTTTTATTTAGCTGAGCCTGCAAATTTTCTGTAAGGAAAAATTATAATTTTGTTTCATTGGAGTTTATGATAAGTGCTGACAGTCCCAGATGCCAGGTTCTCTATGAGAGCATCTGTTTATCTAGTCAGGATTAGGTTAAACTACTTAACCTCCAAGATACTAAATCTACTTCTTGAAGGTATTGAGTTTAAGACACAAAAAGCAGTTTTCTGTTATATTAGTTGACTTAAGATTTCAAACATTACACTGACAATTTATAGTTTATTGATAATATAAAAGGAGTCTTTATCCATATGTTATTTGGACAAATCATTGTTAAATATATTTATTTTAAAAAGGATATCTTTTTGAGATAGACTGTTCCTATGTCCTTAATTCAAAACACCATGCTGAGTGTGGAATTGCAGGAGCCTCAGATCAGTCAATGAATGATGCTGAGCACCATATGGGCAGGCATAAAGAGGAATTTTTAATTGGAGCAATAACCTTTTGGAATTGCCTCAACTGTACTTAATTTAATGGAAACACCTTGTTTTATTCAAAATAACAAAGCTATATTCTTTTTGTTTTATTTTTAGAATGTTTGGACTTAAGCATACATGTGCACACACAGAGTCTTCACATATGGTCTGAGATTGTCACTAGATTCAATTTTTGGCATAGGATCAATGCATCATACTACTAAAGTACATTCTAATGCATTCTTAGGATCTATTACAGAGCTAGCTGACAGATGACAGTGTATTGAGTACAGTATACTCCAAATATTAACAAGTTATAAAATATCATCCCACTGAATTAGAGTGTACTTAGAAAGCACTGGACAGCTGTTCCTGTACACACAGAAAGAGAATTTATGACATTTTTATGGAACTATTTAAACTTTCCTGGGGCTCAGCTCCAAGGAATAAGGTACAGTTTGTTTTTTTTAAGTCCAGTAGTTGTAACTTTTTAGTTTATAGGTTGAATGTAAACAAAATTGGTTTAGTTATTTGGAAAATAAGGTGTGAAAATTGAAAATACCAATGAGAGACAAAATGGTTTAGTGTCTAGAGGGCTATTCTGGGAGTCCTTTGCCCAGCTTAAGTCTCTTAAATTCTCAGTGCTTCAGGCAATACTTAAGACCATAAGTTTCCAAACAGCAACAGATCTGCCCAGATAGAGAAATGGGAGTTCCTGTACAGATAAAATTACAGAAGGTTCATTTACCACCTTGGCTCCATCCCCTTAAAAAAAAAAAGAAGTATACTCACAAGCTAGCACTTACCTACTAGTTCTGCAACTAAAACTGAAACAAGAGCAATAAAAGTAATGATTACAAAAAGAATTGCTGGTAATAAAAATAGAAACAGAGGGCTTGCTTCATATTAGTCTTTCCCCCTACATTCTTTAGTGTATCTAAATACAATGTATCTGCATACAATAATGTTTCCTCTACAATCCAGTAAACTATAACAAATAATAACTTCTTTTATATCAAATTTGTTTATTTAACTGTATAGGAATCTTCTGACAAAGAACTATATGACATACATCATTGTCTTCTGACAATGAAGATTGACACCTGCTATAAGATAGCATATAAGAAACAACTTTTTCTCCCACAATGAGCTCATTATTAGAAGTAATTTGCCTTTTGAATTGTACTTCTGATGGGGGTGGGAAGAAGTATTTATTATGCACCTACTATATTCAAGGATTGTGCTAAAAGCCTCACAATTATCTCATTTGATAAAAGAATTGGTGGTATGCTTTTCTCCCACACTGGCTAGGCCTGACATATTTGGTCTCACCTTCTATATATGAAAAAAACTTCAGAAATAAGCCTATTATACCATTTGACAAGCTGTGGGGAGGCATCTTAACCTATGAGAAGCAGCAGAGGAGATAGAACCTTGGTAGCAGAGGCAGATCAAGAGGCTATATAAATGGCAGGCAAATAGAAACCCTCCTGTAAACTCCTAGATCAATTTGTTTTATTAGCCAAAGACACAAATAGCTCAGCCCTCACTGCTTTTAAAAGTCAAGTCCTAAAAACTACTGGGGTACACATGTTTGGAGAGCTACTTGAGTGAAACCATGTACAGAAAATTGCAGAATGTGTTACTGCTCCCTATTTTCAGTTACTGAGCCTGCTTGCCTATTAAACATACCCAGAACACATAGTCAACAAGGAGAGTCAACCTAAACTAACCATAGCCCCCAAAACAAACTTTTGTAAGCTATTGTGAGCTTGGCAGCAAGAATGAAGTCTTATTTCTTGCTCAGAGTCACTGAAAAATGTCTTTGGATACTAGACTTCATCACTGAAGCTGTCTACACAGATATCATTTAAGGCCAGCTGGACCAGTGCTGTGGCACACTTCTGCATTGGTCAATATATTCAAAGAAGGACATCGAAAATCTTGTTAAGATCTTGCAGATATGATATCCATAAAGAAGTGAAGCACTTCTGTTAGGGATTAAGGGATACTGAGAACCCCCCCCAACAGAAGGAGAACTTCAGCTGGACCATAGCAGATGAAACCTAGGGTCATTAACATCAAGAAAACATTAAAACTAGAGCATTATATTGTCAACTCAAGAGTGGGCAGAGCCAAAGTCCCCCTCTTATGCTGAACAATTTGAAACCCACTAAGAAGATGTCCAAAGTGAAAGGTATGGTCTTCAGCAGCCAGAGGACAGGGAACTCTATGGGGAAAGGGAAAGAGAATGGCAGTCATCACAGTCTTCTTCCCTTTTTATTCTAAGTGAGCCTGCACTAAATCAATCCCTTATCTCTCATCATTTCAGTAACATCCTCCTGCCAATTGGTATGGTTCTAGCTAGCAATGCTCTTATTTCCAGTCCCTAACTATTCAGTGTCAGCTGGTCAGGGATGGGGGAAAAGGAGGGGAGATTGTCTTTCTAGTAACTTTTACTCAAACCATTAATTTTCTTTTCATGAATCCAAGAAAGATCATTTGGAAATAGGTTTCAAACTTTCTTCCCTTTGAGTATCTCCAGAACTACAATCTATGAACAGTTCTTTTATTTCATACCCTGATTGCTGACTGCTATACGTATTCTCTAAGTGGAATGAAAGTCAGAGCTGAAAGTTTATGTTATCTATATAGAGAGACCACCTTCAGATAAACTACAGAAAGACTTTTTAAGTTTTTGTTTTATTTCTTTGCTTATTCTTCTAGCAGGTGATAAAATGGAGAAAAGTAACTTGGAAAAGGAGAATTATATAGCTGAAAATAATTTCTCAAAAAAAAAAAACAAACAGCACTCTTCCCCACTGCCCTTTCAGTTTCTGATGAGTATAAGAAATGACCTCTCTGATAAAGTTAACTTAAAAGTTAAAAAGCAAGATTTTAAGCAAGGTTGGAAAATTTATGTTATGGCTAGAGCTGTGATGAAATAAGAAGATTCAATTCTAAAGTCACCATAACCTTAGAGGTCAGCTTTGCACTTATTTCAGTTTCAAATGCAGACAGCTGAACATCAGTCTCCACTTAACCTAGTGACCACTATATTTCATGAACCAAATTATGACATCTTAACAAAAACTTGAGAATATTAAATAAATGTTTTATTGATGCTTTAAAAAATAACCATGATTGTTTTTACAATGGAAAAAGAATGAGGGAGAAGAGGTTTAAGGATGAAAAAGGAGGAAGGATGAAGGAGGGCCTTCACTTAAAATATACAAAACAAATAAGCACATTAGCATGGTCTGATGATTTCTGCTTCACTCTGAATCTATGCCGTACTACTTCTCTAACAGGAAACAACTAGAGTCCTTTATATCAAGATGGTCATGAGAAATCAGGTATCGATAATGAAAATATTCCTCTTTTCTTCTTCCTTGATTGTTCAATGTGGTCAGGAAAGTCTCCCATAGATTGAAATAATGACAAAGAAGGTCCCATGTTATATTATTATTAATCTTCTTGATCCCAATATGGTTTTCAGCATTCTAATGTGGGTTCAAGTCATATTAGGTTCAAGGAACTCTAGAGAAGTCAATGAATATCACAGCATGTCAGTCCTAAAGCCATGCTGGTCATAAATCTTAAGAGTATGATTATGATGATAGATAAACTACAGAAGGTATCCACCTATTCTATACCTGGCTCCGGAGCAACCCAGAACCAGCCTGCTTTAAAGGATCTTTCTGAATCTATTAGTATTTAAAAAAAAATCCCTCATAAAGCTACTCCAATAGTTTTACAATATTATTAGGATAAATAAAAACTAAACTTTAATTCTCCATTACACTGCCTGTCCAGTTCTTCCTTTATAATATTGTTCCTGTGAAATAGCTTTGGCTTAAAAATCATAATTTTGAAAAAAAAAACAATGAAAGCATTAGGTAGAGCTGTATCTGTAATGATTAAGAACCTTCTAGGGGATCACATAGTATTTAACCCTCTTAGAACCACTTCAATTTCTGCCCTCTTAATCTGAATTTAATAGCAGAGTTAAGATTGGGAGATTTTTTTTTGAATGAATGAAATTCATTTTTTGAATGAATGAAACTCATTCAAAGGTGGAATATGAAATATATATGGAACATATGCAGAGAGCTAGTATTTTAGAGTAAGCCATGTGATGTACTCTTTATTTAGAATAGTAAGAGCTTTAATTCTCTCTTTCCAATGTTCTTTGAGGACACAGAGTATCCCAGTAATAGGAGGAATGAGAAGTGGGAAGTGGTAGGTCGCCACTGTATACAACTCTGGAGTTTGCCATCAGAGCATCTAGAAGGGAGAACTTCTAACTGTGAATTAATCTCCTTGTCCCAGAATCCACTTGCTACTCAATGGGTTGGGGAGTCAGTGGAATTGATTCTATTTCTTCAATTCCTCTTTAAGTAAAATATTCCCTGAATATATTGTCTCTATACTTTTAAAAGTTAGAGGTTTTATTATTTTTACTTTTTTTAACATCATGGATTCAAATTAATTGAAGACAACAAATTGAATAAGGAGAATAAGATTAAACCTAAAACATTGAATCTACAGGATTCCTGGGGACCACAATCTTAGAACTAATACTAATTACTATTCTATTACCAATTATCAACTAATTTCAGCTCTTCTACCTAAATGGTGATTTATGTAGTGTTTAAGAAGAGCTTTCAACCTCAGGGAACATTATTCATTATTAATAGTACTGGCAAATTCAAGTCAAAACACAAATACCAAAAGTAAACTTCAATAAAAGACCCTATGGCTTTCGATTCACTAAATAATGGAATCAGCAGGAAGTCATCTTTAGTAGAACACTAATAGAAATCACAGAGATGTTTTAAAAATTGGCAAGGAGAAGGGAGCACAGTTCCTTCTCTACCAACAAAAGCACAACTGAGAGAAAGTTGTTGAGGGCAATATACTAACTTGCACAGCATCATCAGTCTTCCTAAAGCATTCAAATCTTTATGTTTAAATTAGGATGGATGTAAACACATTACTTAAAAGGATCATGGAGCAAAAATCAATATAATTTTGTAATAGGGGATATAGTTGTAATCTTTTTTAGATACTCTATCCAGATATTAAGTTTGAAGGGGAAAATGTTTATTTAAAAAACTGAAATAAAACCACAAGAGTTTCTGTAAGATTCATTTTAAAATATGCATATTCCCCCAAATTCTGTTTTCCCATATTTCCACATAGAATTTGGACAAGTATTTTTAAATAGTAAATAACCAAATAAAACCCAGAGCTTTAAAAATCAAATTAAGCACATAGTTCAAAACTGTCTGATCACAAAACTTAGATTCCTCAATCTTCAGTAAAAATTGTTTTCATTTTGGAATAAATGTGACTCTTCCATCCATCCCCTTTACTACACGATCACAAAATTTGCAAATTTCTGCCACTTTGGAGAAAGTCAGTTATGCTTAACTCAAATGTAAGTAAAGAACAAAACAGAGAACAAAGAAACCACTGAACTACAATACTTGTTTGGAATTTGATACCACAGTTGTAACACCCCAAGACTCAGACTAAACTATCTTTGTTTTTCTTAATAAAATGAATCCTCTAGAACGGATTAATTTGCTAGTGTGTCTGGCACATAGTAGATACTTTAAAATACAAATTCTTCCCCCTCCCCCTTTTAAGTCCAAATGGGCACAACATTTGGATACAGTTTTAACAGGATTGGATCAGTACCTCTGTTTCATTCAGACTAATCTTTCAGAAAACAGAATTGTACCTATTTTATACTATTGGATTCATGACCATGTGTATTTTAGGGTCCTGGATTGCTTCATCAGCTACATATGGTAGTTTTATGATTATTTTTTCAAAAGTTTTTAAAGAAGTCTCAAAGATGAGGGAGAGATAAAAAAAATTTGTGAAGGAATTAATCTTCTTTATGCTTAGGTTTCCATCAACTGTATCACTAGAAGAGGTCAAACAAAGAGAGGTCTCCTGGACAGCCATGATTTATATTACTGATGATATGAAATGAATCTGACAAAGTGTCATTAATCCTAACCCAACCTACCATCATGTAGAAATATCAGGATAAAAAACAAGTAAAGTAAAAAAACAAGTAAGTAAAACAAGCATACTTTTATTATTGTCTTACTAAATTCCACTGAGGAAGGGAAATGATAGTTTTTTAGGTTCACCTATGACTTCTAATAATTTTTTGTTTTTGTTTATAACTACGCTAGTTTAATACAGATTGTGATCATCAGAATTTCTCAAAGATATTCTGAAGAACAAGAACTCTATAAGAAACATGTAGCACAATATTTTATATTTATTTCTTTAACTGTTACATGAATCATGTGTGCCTCCAGTCCAGGAAATGAACAGGGGTTAGATGTCAGCTATTCATCAGTTTAAGGCTTTATTCTCTTCTCATGCTTGAAATTGTTCAGTCACCACTGCCAAACTATTCACAGGGAGAGAGGGGCATTTTATATTCATTAATTGTCACAATAGCTCAGCTGGGTCTTGGAGAACTACAAAAAAAGAAGGGGAAAAGATCTTTTTCTCCAAAACACCAAAATGTTAGCTTATTATTCTGAGCTCAGAATTTTTTCCCCAGAGTTATTTACATTTTGTTTTTTTTGGGGGGGGGGCACTTCAAAAATAATGTAGTTACCCTTTTTTAATTAAAAAAGTAATCTTTCCTTGTATCCCCCAGCTCAACAGTCAAAGGTCATAGTCATGATTAATGACAGACTTGAATTCACTTTTTTGAGGGGTTCTTTTGAAAGCACAGTTACCCTGAAAAACAGGTTAAACTATTCATTCATTACACATTACCAGTGAACATGACCTATTTCCCAATCTTTCAAACCTTTCTCAAAGAAGATTAATATGGGGGTGGCTAGGTAGCATAGTGGATAAAGCACCGGCCCTGGAGTCAGGAGTACCTGGGGTCAAATCTGGTCTCAGACACTTAATAATTACCTAGCTGTGTGGCCTTGGGCAAGCCACTTAACCCTGTTTGCCTTGCAAAACCTAAAAAAAAAAGAAAAAAAGGCTAAAATGATGAGGATTGCTACATGCCTAATTCACCAACTCCCAAAGGCTAAAAGATAGGCTAGAACCAGTGTCATGTGACTGAAGTCCACTTTGTCAATAATCCTGTTACTTGGGTTGATTGTACTCCCACAGCAAAATTCTCAATCATCTATGACTAAAACTAAAACTATATTATGAGGATGGGGACATTGGGGAGGAGAACCAAGGAAAAGATTTGATCTTAACTACATAATCACTCCCTAAAAATCACTTTCAACATTATTCCAGATTTACCTTAGGGGAAAGTTAAAAACTAAATTGTCCCTTAAAGTGATAGCTAGCATTTATATAGCTTTTTAAGGTTTACAAAGTATTTTAGATATGTTAATCTTATTTGATTCTCTCAACAACCCAGTGAGATAGGATAGGTGCTAAGATTATCACCTCTTTACAGGTGAGGAACCTGAGGCTACAGTAAGTTAAGAGACTTGTCTTGCATTATACAACTAATTATCCATTGCAGGAAATTGATTCATGGAGGTCTTTCAGTCTTCAAGTTCAGTTTAGCTGACATCTATGGAAAATTACACTTTGAGATTACTCTAGATGAAAGGTTATCTTTAGCTTCTTTTCTCTTCATTTATAAGGATTGCTGGTCCAGAAGAAGAGTGTAAATGAAAAGAAAGGTGGCATTTCTGCATTCAAGTTATGATTATTTTTTGTTTTTTTATATGCTTAGTCATTTTCAATATGAATTCAAAGACTTCATTTTTTGCCTTCTATGGAACTAAATGTACGAGACAAACTTGTCCAATGAAATTTTCCCTACAGTCAAGTTAAGATTAAAAACAAGGTAACCAAGAGCTCAAGGAGAAGTAGTAAATGACTTTTCTCTGGGCTAAAACAAAAAGAAACATAATGAAAGGAGAATTTCCACATAAAAAATCATAACTCTATTAAACAGGGGAAATGCTTCTCAAATTCCCGATTCATCAAGATTCATCAGAACTTCCCTGACTTGTTCACCTTCATATTTGTAAAATGTTCTCTGAGGCTATCTTTCTGACAAGTTCTAGTTACAGTCAGGGGATGTGATATCTGGATTAGTGAGAGTCCACTATACTAGTCTGCCTAAACCTCCCAATTATGATCTACGTTCATCAGAAAGTATGCTCCTTGATGGAAGGGTGTGTGGATTTTGTTTTGCTTTGTTTCTTTACTTTATATTCTTATCCCTTAGCAATGAACCTGGAATTAATAAATATTAAAGTTGATGACTAGGTCATCATGCTACCAGTATTAGGCTTACCCCTCACTCTCTCTTTTCACTTCCATTCTATCATTGCACACACTAAAGACAAGTCAAATGACTTAAGGTTTCATCACCACCTTCTGTTACTTCTCAGTCATTTCTCCTCTAACTTCCATAAACTCCTTAAGATATAAGAATTGCCTCTCTTTTGGATTTGTATCCCCAATTCTTGGTACAATTGAGAAATACTATGTGCTAAGCAAATAAATAAATTCTTGTTTCATTAATTAGTTCTAATTTTAAAGTTATTTTATATAACTATGAAGCACACCAAGTTTACTACAAGAATAATGGAATTTAGATAGAGTACAACAAGTTAGTCTTTTGTTCAAGATTTGCTTTATCCTTGTAAATATGCAGTAGGTATTCACTCAGATGCCTATTTGATATTCTTGTAGTATTCTAGAGAGAAAAAATTTTTTTTAACAAATGTTAATAGCTCTCTATATCATCCCCCAAATAATCTAAACACTAAGGATATATATTTATTTTACATAATTAAGTCATTTTTAAACTATGAAAATCATTTATTCTTTATCAATCACTCATTCAAATGTATACACCAGGGGGTTTTTTGGTCTTTTTTGTTTAACTTTTACTTAAAGTAACTTTTGCATATGTTCCCAGATAAAGACATATCCCTCAATTCAAGTCTATAGTACTGAACTTCCTGTGTTAGCAAGATACTCCCATATCTCCTCTAATTCAATTACATGTGTACACAAGACAGCAAGGGTAGTGATTTTTAATTACAGTGTTTACAGGATTGCTTAGAGAGATCTACCCTCATAGATGACTGAGTCATAAGCAGGATTTATATTTATGTTTATGTTTCTTCCTAAACAGAAAAACAGAGGTGGATGAGAAGATGAAATGTAATAATGTATATAAATATCCCCTGTGATCATATTTTATAAATTTAAGCTATTATGGATATTTGTATAGAAATTCTATAAACTATGGTTGTTTGCTATATTTAGGATTTTCATATTGGTATGTGAAATTATTATAAAACTGTTGCCATTTTAAAAGAACTTTTATTGCTAGAGAACATGAAAAAAGAGTGAAGTCTTAGATGGCTATCAAGTATTTGGTCTGTTGTTTTTGTTGTTATTGAGCCTTTTTCAGTTGTATCTGATTCTATGTGACATCATTTGGAATTTTCTTGGCAAAGATACTGGAGTGATTTGCCTCTTCCTCCTCCAGTTCTTTTAACAGATAAGAAAACTGAGGCAAATGGAGTAAAGTGACTTACCCAGTGTTACACAGTTAGTAAGTGTCTGAGTCCAAATTTGAACTTAAAAATAAGAGTCTTTCTGACTTCAGGCCCAGAAATTTATCCACTGTGTGCCTCCTGACTGCTCTTAAATTGTCTTATATTATCTTATATCTCCTATATTTGTACATTTTAAAGTGTTACGCAAAATCTCCTTCCACAAGCTCTACTGACAAAATACATACACAAGCATTGGTATGCATACCGATTTCAGTTCTCTAGTGATATGCTCCTAATCAAATGAACTTCTAGAATGAGACAAAGTTGGGACCAGAGAAAGAAACAGACTTAAAAAAAAATTGTTGATGAGGAGATCAAAGCAATCCATAGCCATATGAAAAAATGCTCTAAATCATTAATTATTAGAGAAATGCAAATTAAAGCTTCTCTGAGGTACCACCTCACACCTCTCATATTGGCCAGTATGACCAGGAAGGATAATGATCATTGTTGGAAGGGATGTGGGAAATCTGGGACACTATTACACTGTTGGTGGAGCTGTGAACTCATCCAAACCTTCTGGAGAGCTATTTGGAACTATGCCAAAAGGGCAACAAAAATGTGCATACCCTTTGACCCAGCAATACCACTACTGGGTCTATACCCTGAAGAGATGAGGAAAAAGGGTAAAAACATTACTTGTACAAAAATATTTATAGCAGCCCTGTTTGTGGTGGCAAAGAATTGGAAATCCAGTAAATGTCCTTCAATTGGGGAATGGCTTAGCAAACTGTGGTATATGTATGTCATGGAACACTATTGTTCTATTAGAAACCAGGAGGGATGGGATTTCAGGGAAACCTGGAAGGATTTGCATGAACTGATGCTGAGTGAGATGAGCAGAACCAGAAAAACACTGTACACCCTAACAGCAACATGGGAGTGATGTTCAACCTTGAACGACTTGCTCATTCCATCAGTGCAACAATTGGGAACACTTTTGGGCTGTCTGTAAAGGAGAGTGCCATCTGTATCCAGATAAGGAGCTGTGGAGTTTGAACAAGGTGCAAGGACTATTCCCTTTAATGTAGAAAAAAAACCAGATATCTTATTGTCTGATCTTATTACCTCTGAGAATTCTCTTCTCTTTAAGGATATGATTTCTCTCTCATCACACCCAATTTGGATCAAGGTACAACATGGAAACAAAGTAAAGACTGACAGAATGCTATCTGTGGGGGGGAAGCAAGATTGGGGGAAAATTGTAAAACTCAAATAATATCTTTAATAAAAATAAATTTTAAAAAATTGTTTCCATCAAAACAGCTTAAGAAAAGTCATCTCCGTGTATAAAATGTTGAGGGCAAAATAATGGAAAGGGATCTTGACTGCCTATCTTTTCCTTAAGAGGCTTGGGCTAAGTTCAAAGTTATTATCTTTAAGAAAACCTATCAATTTCATATACTTGGCTAATAGCTCAAAAGAGAAAAGCTTTAGGTTTCCATATGCTGCCAAATGATTAAGCAGAAAGCTATCTCCCAAGCAAGTGTTCCTGATGATGCAACTTTATGGATTTTTTAAAAGTAAAATGCTGAAGAATTAAAAGTAACGCTATATTTTTAAAAATCAAAGTGCAATAAAACTTGAATATGCATGTATATCCATATATATGCATGTATATATACATACAAATAAATAGATATATTCTTATTGATAAAGTATTTATGGTTGGCTGTGACTTGTGTGGGGAAATAGACTAAAATAAAACAAAATTATTTTTGCCACATTTACTACTGAGTTATCTTGTTTCTTTTGACAATGACAAGAGGAAGAATAAGAAACTAAGGGAACTTGACTAATGTAGTCTCTGTAAAAAGGACCAAAGGAATTGATCCAGATGGAGAAAGATTTTAGTTTAGGAATAAATGGCTTTTGTGCTAAATCAATCTGGATTGTACCCACTTAAAATGACCAAAATTGAAGGAAATGCAATATGGAGATTTTGAAGAAACACTTTTCTTTAAAAATAATGGATTAACAACAAATATTTTACATATATTTTATTTACACATAGCTGTTTGCATGTTGTTTCCCCTATAAGACTGAGTTCCTTGACAACAAGGTTTTTTTTTTTTGGTCTTTTTTTTATTTGCTGACCCCTTAGTACAAGTCTAACAGAGGAGGAGGTATTTAATAATTTTTTAAACTTGGTTTGACTATTATAAAATACAAACAGACTCTTTAAGGGCTACTATGTTCTAAGCTGGGTCATGATGAAAGGGATAGAATACCAGTATTGCAGTCAGGAAGACTCATCTTCATGAGTTCAAATCTGGCTTCAGACACTTACTAACTTTAAGGACCCTGGGCAAGTCACTTACCCCTGTTTGCCCCAGTTTCCTCATCAGTGAACCAGTCTGGTATCCTTGCCAAGAAAACTCCAAATGGGTTTAAGAAGAGTCAGACACAACTGAAAGGAGTGAACAACAAAGGTGTTATGCATTATGCTATAAGGCAGGGACTACAAAATAAAAAGTCATTCCCTGACCTCAAAGAAACTTTTACATTTCACTTGTTCTATGTATGTGGATGGAGAGGGTTGGGGTGGCATGTCTCCACTTGTGGTCCATATGCTTGTTTATTTTTAAACAGTGTGATAGCTCCAATTCAATATAAAGATCTTCCTTTGTAATTCTGAGTATTTTACTTTATGGATATAAAAATATTTGAGAAGTCTACAGGCTTCATCAAACTGCCAAAGAAATTCAAATGCACACACACATACACAAATATTTAAGAGTCCCAGAATTTAATGCTAACTTTTATTTATGGTTACCATGATTTACTCCTTCCACCTCACACAGTTCTCATGGTCTTCATTGGCCAACTCTACTACCCAGTATATATGATATATCTAAGCAAAATTTAATAAGTAAGATAAACCATTACCATCACTACTATAGTCACATTTCCCCTTAAAACAAAAGTAATTACAAATTAAACATCTATATTTGCACAAAAAGAAAATTAAATTTGCTCTTCAGAACTCTCTCCACTTAAGCTTTGGTGAACTAGGTACATGATTTACAATAACTGGAGGTGGGAATTAGACTAAATCAGAATTTCTTATCATGAACTGGGATGTAAAAAAATATAACTTTATTTTCTTTAACCTCTAACTCAATTATTTAAAAATATCATTTTGAGAAGGGGTTGAAATACTCTGTCAGATTTCCAAAGGGATCCATATAAGTGGTTACAAAAAAGGTTCAAAACCTCTAAACTAAGGGTTTCTCAGGTCCGCCAAACACTGTATCATTCTTAAATTCCTACAGAATTCTTGTCATCAGTCACTTATCATGTATTGTTATCCACTACTCAGCAAAAATATCTTTGTCCACCTCCTCAAGAGAGGAAGGCAAAATCATGGTTTCTCTAGGTCTACGGCAACAGAAAACATAATTCTATCAGGTTGGACTAAACAAGAAAGAATTTAAGTATGGGAAGTTTTGACAGACAACCTTACTGGATAGGCAGTCTAGCTAAACTCTGACTCATCCCGAGTTTAGTCACAGAAAACTACAGTCACTGTCTGAATCATGAAGGAGTTCATCTCTGTATTAATGGCCTTCACCAAATCACCCTACAAATATCTATGAATTTGCTGTGCCCTCTAGGGCACTATGTTGGTTGAAGAGGGAAAGACAACATTTAGGCTGACATTTTGATTTAGAATTCCTGTCTTCATGGAGTTTACAATCTAGTAAGGATATAAATACAAATGATGTAATACAAGATAAAGCAGAAGAGTACTAAAGAGGAGGGGAAAGTGCTTTGGAGAAATGTTTATGTTCCAATTATAAAAAATTACCAAATATTTCCTATGTATAGGAACAAAAAGAGTCTTCTTTTTCTAGCACCCCCTTATAAAAACTTTAAAATACTTATTCTTTAATCTACTCAGCTGTCTAAAATTATGACAAATATAAGACTATTTAGTATAAACTGTCACCTCAGTATCTTATTGCCAAAATTGCCACTGGAATAAAATATAAACTTTTCTGTTTCAATTTTAAAGTCCTTTTCAATCTGTTTTTCCAGTCGCATTACTCATTCTTCTATATTTTACAGTCTACCTAAATTGGGCTTCTCTCTGTTCCTCACATAGGACACACCAACTTCTACCTACCTGTCTTCACAATGCCAATGTCCCAAGTCTGGAATTCACTCCTTTTCTCACATACAGCCTATTGAGTCCCTCTCTTCTTTCAAGATGCTTCTCAGGACCATCTTCTATATATTACCTTTCATGTTTCTATCACTTGGCACTGAAGCTATTTTGTATTTGCTTTGTATTTATTTACTTTTTAATTAATTCTCTCTATATATATATTGTATATGTGTGTAAAGCACAGACATGTATGTATATAAATGTGCATATTTATTATGCATGTACCTCCTTGTTGTAGATTCTTTGGGAGTAGTATTAAAGTACCATTTACTAATAGTGATCACTCACAAAGCACTGCATTTAACGCAAAGATATGGACAGGAAGCACAAAACTAATATCATTAACTGAAATGATGGTGACAGGCCCTGCTTAGATTTGTCATATTTCTTCTGACCTTGCCTGAGGGTTTTTGTCAGATTTGTATAGTATATAGGTAGCCCAGATTTCTTTGTTACAAGCAGGAAAACTGAGTTTGAGACAAGCTGGTCCCCCTCACACAACAGCAGTTGAATACTTTGTGAAAGTGTATTAATACTGTGAACAAGGGAAGGTAGCCAGCTGGTTGACGTATCAGGATATACTTACCCTCCTGACCAAAGAGGAGGAGTTGGGACACAGCCAAGCTAAATTAGTTCAAAAAGACCAAAGAAAAGTGGGGGAGGGGGAAATAAGATGCATTGTTTCACTCTAAACAGTCAAGACGAAAGGAAAAATAGTAACAAATGTACTTTTCAAAGCAGAATTAGTTAACAACGTTACTCCCTAGTAGACAGGCTGTAGCTAGGCCACTTGCAAAGGATACAAAGCTGTGAGGCAACTCCAGCCAGTCTGCCTGGACACTGCCAGGAAATGAAAAGGTTATGTCAGTATTGGAGTATTTCTTTGCACAGTACAAAGTGGTGCTTGTTTCAGGATTAGCCACTGGCTAAAATTCTTTCTTGAAATTAAAACGTCATACTTTCTTTAAAAGAACTCTGGTTACAATACATAACAAATGTTTTCTACACCATCACTGTATTTCAATTGTTAAGAAATTCATAAGTGATTTGGGTGGGTTTTTCTTTTAACTCAAATCCCCGGAAATGTTGAAAGTCTATTTGAAATTTGGGATTTAGACACGCTTTCCAATTGCCTTTAATAAAATTAGTACCCACAGTGCCAAAAAGAATGGCATTCTAAATGGTGACTCCCAATTCACCTGGGAGTCTGTTTTTCCTTCATGAAGCAAGCAAATGATCACATTCTGCCTTAATAAACAAACTAGATCACTTCATCACCACAGAAATGGGATTACATTGCCAATTCAGTTTTACAGATAATGTATAAAATATAGAAAGACAGCACATGTATAAAACTAAAATGACAAGTACAAAGCTAAAGGATCATACAAATCAGTATAAAGATGATTTGATTTTGACGATGGAAATTTTTTTAAATGTTATGTATAAAGCTAAAATAACAGGTATAAATTAACTAGCACTGGATGATTAGTTTAATATTATGAAAAATATAGAAACATCTTGGAAAGATGTACATGAATTGATACTGAGTGATGTGAGTAGGATCTGGAGAATATTGTAAATAGGAATGGCAACACTGTGTGATGAACAGCTATGATAGACCCGGCTCCTCTCAGCAATACAGTGATCAAAGACAATTCTAAAAGACTTCTGATGGCAAATGCCATTCACATTCAGAGAAATATGCAATCTGAATGCAGATTGAAGCATACTATTTTCACTTTTTAAAAATTTGTGTTTTACTTTTATCCCTTTCTCATGATTTTTCCCTTTTGTTCTGATTCTTCCTTCACAACTTGGAGACAGATTTAACATGATTTTTATCTGTATGGTTTATATCAGATCAGATCATTGGCTGTCCTGGGGAGGAGAGAAGGAAGAGAGGAAAAAAAACTAAAACTCAAAATATAAGAAAATGAATGTTGATGATTTTTTTACAAATAACTGAAAAAATAAAATACTATTAAATGAAAAATATATTATGCAAAATAATCACCTTCTAGAGTCACAAACCAAATTTTGCTATACCTTGGGATAATATATTAAAATCTATGGACTTTATATTTTTCAAAATGTCTCAACATGTATTACTCTGCTTTTCTTCACATTATCTGTCATAGTTAAATGGATATCATTATTCCAAATTTTAAAGTTAAGAAAATTCAACCAGGAAAAGTAAGGAGTATGACAGTCAGAACTAGAACCCAAAGTTCCTGTGTGTTAGTCTAATTCTCAAAGCCAAAATTCACTTTACTTGCAAAACATCTGGCAGAAGCTCATATTCCAGGATCCTCAAAGGAGGTCAGCTCTGCACGTTGTAAAATGCTTACAAATGAAACTGGTTAAAAGTCAAGGAGAGTTTAAATTAACATAGGTGTAAAGAGATACTCTAAATTATGACCTCCAATTCTGTAAGGTGCTACAATGATTTTAATTTAATAAATTTTTAAAGTTAAATTTTTAAGTTCAGATTAATGTTACCCATTTCCAGAGTTGTTCAGTGCCTTAATAAAAGTAAGTTACATTTTTCCCAGGAGAATCTTGGTGCTATGCATTATCATAACAACTCATTTGTTTAAAATTTTCTAGGGAAAACCCTACCATTTTATGATTTTTCCATTGACAGTATATACCCTAACTCAAATCTTAAAAAAAAACATAAGCAGGTCCCTAAACAAACAAAATGTCAGCAATGAACTAAAAGCAACAGAGGAAAAATTAACAGGAAATTTATGTAACAACAGAAAAAGAAACAAACAAATAATGAAGATATTCTGTGGACTGGTAAGAACTGGATCTTTGATTTCATTGGTATAGATGAGAACATTTCCTCTGTCCATGCAGGCTAGCATTTCTCACCCATTATAATTTAGATTTATCTAGTTCCATGAGAGGTTAAGTAACTTAAATACAGTCAGAACCTGGGGTTTCTTAGATCTAAGGATGGTTCTCTATACTCATCATACCACTCTGATCTTTAATGATAGTAGCACTTGGTTCAGAGTAAATAAATACATGAAATATACACTCCACATTCATCCTATAATTGGAATTAGAAAAAGATGATGCATTAAAGGAACTACCTAGTATTATACTGGGCTTCTCATTCTAATTTCATGACTTTAAAATATTTTATTACATAAAAATGACAAAGCCTAAACCTTTTCCTATACAATCTACAATGGACAAGTGCCATTTTCATATATTAACCTACTGCTATGAAACTGACAGTACTCCTTAAATCTAGTGCCTTCTTTCTCTTTTTTTCTCATTTATCCTAAAAATGTCTTAATGTACATGATTATTTAATGAAGTCTTCCCATTATACTGAGAGTTCCTTGACTATTTTTGTCTTTTTTTATATCCTTAGAAGTTAAGCATAGTGGTTGGCACAGAGTGGTCAACTACTTAATACTTGATGATTTGATTTGACTATAGATAAAAATTTTAAATAGAGCTAGTTTCATTATTTTATGCCAAAAGTAATTCCAAGTTCTTTTACAATATAACTTCATCATCCTTTGCCTTTGCATCACTTTAAAACAGGCTTGTAGAAGGGCCTTAGGGCTTGCTCAGCTTTCAGTTATACTAAGCATGGAAAACAGATCCAGTTACTTAACCTGCTCTGGAAAAAAAAAAGTTGTAGTCTAATTTACAGACTACCCTCCAGCTGCTGGAGGTTTTCTCCACTCCTCCTCCCAAATAAACTAACCATAGTCTGTATGTTTTGTTTTGGATAGTGGGGGAAGGTAAGAGCATTTATGAAAGACATAAGACACAGTATAAAAGAAAAGTAACACAAGGAAGGCTATTTAAGGAATGATCTGCACAGAGAAAATTCAAGACATATGTCTGATTTTTTTTATACTCCTACACAAGCATGTTTTGCATCAAAAAGTACCATCTGTACTACAAATGTTGATATTTTCATAAACATTAGTAAATGCTCTTCATATAACTTCATATATTCTCCTTCCCACCCACACCTTTCCCACTCACTAATTCCATTCAAAGCCAACTAGGCTTTTTCCCCCAGTCAAAAAAGTACACAATCACTGAGATTTGGAGAAGACAGATTAAATGTAAGCTGGGGGAGTTCTGATGAGAGGAGTGGAAAACAGTAACAATATAAAATAAGAGACTGCATTTGCTTTGAGTGTGAATGTATTTTGTCACCTTTTTTTTTTTCTCCCCCAGAAGTGGAACTTTTCTATCCAGCCTAACCCCCACAACAAGATATTTCAGCAAAGGAACAAAGCTGTGAACATTTTCCCTCCAAATCTTTCTGTCTCTGGAATGATTATTATTGAAAAAGGCTTTTTACTATTCCTAAATAAAAGGAGGGATTAGGATAACTATCTCCAGCTATTCTATTTCCTCTTACTTTCACCCTGCTGACAATGTTCAATAAAAGCTGTGAAGACCCAAGTACAAAGCTAACTTCAAATTCTGTGTTGGCCTGTTCCTAACATTCTGCAGATGTTGGAGCAATCCAGAGAATGGAGTAGAATCAGAGCATCTGTCCATGTGGCATGATTCTTTTCCTGTGCTCTCCTCAAGGAAATAGGAAAGGAGCAATCACTCTAAGAATGGAAATCTAAGAGGTAGTTCAACCAGGTGCTTTTGAACAAATGTGTATAAGCAGTACAGATTAGAATGGGTTAAATCTTCATCACTCTATTTCCACAAAGCAAATAAGTAGGAAGGAGTGTTTTTCAGTTTGTTCCAGACCACTGAGCCCCATGAACTCTATCTCTCAAATGCTCATGGTGTTTATTTAAAATTGAGTGGCCGTTTGCTAATGGCTAAGACCAAAAAAGGTAATAGACATTCCTGGGAAATTTTTTTCAATATATAAAAACCAATTATAAGACAAAAAAAGTACTATCAGATGTACAAAAATCAGTACTGGAAAGGACTTTGGAGGAATCAACCCTTTAGTTTTACAAATAATGAAATCAGAGACCAGAAAGGTTAATGGCTTGCCCAAAGATATATGGCTAAAAGCTATCTGGGGTAAAATTTTAACTTAACTGTGTGACTCTGGGCAATTCACTTAACTGCATTAAAGTGGGGGGAAAGTGTTTTGATCTGAGCACAGACATTTCAGTAATATGAAAAAGAACCCATTTTTATATTTTTATAATCAAGACATGCCTAGTGGTAGACAAAGATGTGTAAGCAAAAAGTCATTACATACAATTTCTGTGATGAGAAGTCTTGATTCCCTGAGGTCAACTGTTCAATAGGCTAGGTTCATAAATGGAAAATGAAGGTTCAAAACCTGTAATATACTGAAACATTCTAGATTAAGAAGGTAATAGTTCTTTGTTGGGATAGTAAATGGATCTCCACCCCCCCCAATCAGAAAATGGTTCTTCTAAAAAAGGGACATGTGTTAAGTTGTCAGAAGCCCAATTACTGAGGTTTCATCTTGATTTTTGCAAAATCTTCCAGTTTCTTAAATAGCTACTTATCTAAGAAATTAAAGTAACCTAGTGCTACCTGAAACTAAATTCACATAAATTATCTTGGTTAAAGTTATTCAATGGTAGCAAAAACCGAAAAGTAGCTTAACCAGAGAATCATAGGGTCTCTAAGAAGAATGAAGCTTAGATGTTAGCTCATACTTATATGGGGCTTGAAAACTTATAAAAAGCTTTCTTCACAGTAACAGGATGTATTAATATGCCATTGTCCTATACAGATACCTCCTATGACTCATTACCACTGACCAAATAAAGTAGTAACTTATGACTATGATATTCAAACCTTCCACAATATAGTTCCAACCCATATTTCTAGCCTAAGCTTCATATCATTCTCTTCCTTAGTTTTATTTGCTTTATAAAAAAAATTAACAAGAAGTAAAACTTAACAAGAAAATATGTTCTCTCTGTTCTATCTCTGCCCAATTAAAAAACAACCCTTATAACAAATTTGCATAGTTAAAACAAATTTTCATGATGTGTCCATATCCAAAAATGTTTCTGTCTCTACATCTTGAATCTTTCAATTCTGTTAGGATGTCAGTCTTTTGGGAACATGATTGGTCATGCTTCAATCAGAGATTTTAAGTCTATCCAAGTTTTACTTCTATACAAATAATTATGGTTGTGTTCACTTCATTCACTATCAGTTAATATTAAGTCTTCCCAGATTTCTCTCAATCTAATCTTTTCATTATTATTAAATAATAATACCACCTACCTCACATCGTTGTGGTAAGGACCAAACAACAGAACATGTAAAGAGCTTTATAAATCTAAAACTCTACATATATAAATGCACACTATTATTATTATTTATTTTCTGGTTAACTCTAAGCTTCACTTGGTTATTGATTTATTTTAGTGTTTTGGGTGTTTAAAAAAAATCATATAAGAGAGAGTAAAAATCCTTTAATCCTCAGGTCTTAATGTATGAGAGAATAACACTTATCTTATAATCAGACTTCTTAGAAAACTTAAGATACTTACACAGGATCAGAGCATGACTATTTCTTTCTGCCTGGTCTCCAATTCAGGAAATCTCCTGGGTTTTTGGTATAATCAGTTGGCTTCTAAAAGCCACCCATATTATTAAAACTGCTTTCAGTGTGTAGGTGGAATTCTTTTTTAAGTTATACTCTCTTTTCATTTTCACCAATTACCACTATCAAGCATGTGCACATAAGCAATATATTCAAGTTGGAATGCAAAAGTGCCTGGGAAAAAAAGTCTCCTCATCTTGATATATACCCAGATTCTCTACAACAGACCTTAAAATACTAGGTTTAGGCTGTATCAAAATACAACGTGTAGGCTGTAAACATAGGATTCAAGTTGCTATTGACCTTGGTATAATAAAAAACATGCCATTATCAGTCTACTATGAAGTTTACAGAAAATGAAGGACAAATATACTAGGTTCAAGAACTCAAATCAAATTTCTAACTTTGCATAAGCTTCACCAGAGGCAATTTCCCTTCCATTCTTTCTCCACTCCATAATCTCCCCTCCACCAAGGTTCTTTCATTTTTCTCCTACCTGATGGACAATGAAATCCCTATGACAATACACATCTCAGGGAGGAAAATATTGTAGTGAGTTCTTACTGGTCCATTCATTCATTTGGAAATCCTTGTAACAGACATTATCAAGTGATACAATACTGTATGAAAAATATTTTGCTAGTAAGGGAGATCAAAGATTGGATAATATACAATGTTTGTGTCCTCACAGTCTTATAATTTAGGAAGGGAAAATAGAAATACATTCAATATTACACAATATCAAAATATCACATGATAAAGCACAAAAACCAGGTATTAGTTCCAAGTCTGAGGAGGAAATGTGTTACTATAAGGCATTGGAGGGGAAGTGTTTCCATCAAAACAGCTTAAGAAAAGTCATCTCCGTGTATAAAATGTTGAGGGCAAAATAATGGAAAGGGATCTTGACTGCCTATCTTTTCCTTAAGAGGCTTGGGCTAAGTTCAAAGTTATTATCTTTAAGAAGACCTATCAATTTCATATACTTGGCTAATAGCTCAAAAGAGAAAAGCTTTAGGTTTCCATATGCTGCCAAATGATTAAGCAGAAAGCTATCTCCCAAGCAAGTGTTCCTGATGATGCAACTTTATGGATTTTTTAAAAGTAAAATGCTGAAGAATTAAAAGTAACGCTATATTTTTAAAAATCAAAGTGCAATAAAACTTGAATATGCATGTATATCCATATATATGCATGTATATATACATACAAATAAATAGATATATTCTTATTGATAAAGTATTTATGGTTGTCTGTGACTTGTGTGGGGAAATAGACTAAAATAAAACAAAATTATTTTTGCCACATTTACTACTGAGTTATCTTGTTTCTTTTGACAATGACAAGAGGAAGAATAAGAAACTAAGGGAACTTGACTAATGTAGTCTCTGTAAAAAGGACCAAAGGAATTGATCCAGATGGAGAAAGATTTTTTAGTTTAGGAATAAATGGCTTTTGTGCTAAATCAATCTGGATTGTACCCACTTAAAATGACCAAAATTGAAGGAAATGCAATATGGAGATTTTGAAGAAACACTTTTCTTTAAAAATAATGGATTAACAACAAATATTTTACATGTATTTTATTTACACATAGCTGTTTGCATGTTGTTTCCCCTATAAGACTGAGTTCCTTGACAACAAGGTTTTTTTTTGGTCTTTTTTTTTATTTGCTGACCCCTTAGTACAAGTCTAACAGAGGAGGAGGTATTTAATAATTTTTTAAACTTGGTTTGACTATTATAAAATACAAACAGACTCTTTAAGGGCTACTATGTTCTAAGCTGGGTCATGATGAAAGGGATAGAATACCAGTATTGCAGTCAGGAAGACTCATCTTCATGAGTTCAAATCTGGCTTCAGACACTTACTAACTTTAAGGACCCTGGGCAAGTCACTTACCCCTGTTTGCCCCAGTTTCCTCATCAGTGAACCTGTCCGGTATCCTTGCCAAGAAAACTCCAAATGGGTTTAAGAAGAGTCAGACACAACTGAAAGGAGTGAACAACAAAGGTGTTATGCATTATGCTATAAGGCAGGGACTACAAAATAAAAAGTCATTCCCTGACCTCAAAGAAACTTTTACATTTCACTTGTTCTATGTATGTGGATGGAGAGGGTTGGGGTGGCATGTCTCCACTTGTGGTCCATATGCTTGTTTATTTTTAAACAGTGTGATAGCTCCAATTCAATATAAAGATCTTCCTTTGTAATTCTGAGTATTTTACTTTATGGATATAAAAATATTTGAGAAGTCTACAGGCTTCATCAAACTGCCAAAGGAATTCAAATGCACACACACATACACAAATATTTAAGAGTCCCAGAATTTAATGCTAACTTTTATTTATGGTTACCATGATTTACTCCTTCCACCTCACACAGTTCTCATGGTCTTCATTGGCCAACTCTACTACCCAGTATATATGATATATCTAAGCAAAATTTAATAAGTAAGATAAACCATTACCATCACTACTATAGTCACATTTCCCCTTAAAACGAAAGTAATTACAAATTAAACATCTATATTTGCACAAAAAGAAAATTAAATTTGCTCTTCAGAACTCTCTCGACTTAAGCTTTGGTGAACTAGGTACATGATTTACAATAACTGGAGGTGGGAATTAGACTAAATCAGAGTTTCTTATCATGAACTGGGATGTAAAAAATATAACTTTATTTTCTTTAACCTCTAACTCAATTATTTAAAAATATCATTTTGAGAAGGGGTTGAAATACTCTGTCAGTTTCCAAAGGGATCCATATAAGTGGTTACAAAAAAGGTTCAAAACCTCTAAACTAAGGGTTTCTCAGGTCCACCAAACACTGTATCATTCTTAAATTCCTACAGAATTCTTGTCATCAGTCACTTATCATGTATTGTTATCCACTACTCAGCAAAAATATCTTTGTCCACCTCCTCAAGAGAGGAAGGCAAAATCATGGTTTCTCTAGGTCTACGGCAACAGAAAACATAATTCTATCAGGTTGGACTAAACAAGAAAGAATTTAAGTATGGGAAGTTTTGACAGACAACCTTACTGGATAGGCAGTCTAGCTAAACTCTGACTCATCCCGAGTTTGGTCACAGAAAACTACAGTCACTGTCTGAATCATGAAGGAGTTCATCTCTGTATTAATGGCCTTCACCAAATCACCCTACAAATATCTATGAATTTGCTGTGCCCTCTAGGGCACTATGTTGGTTGAAGAGGGAAAGACAACATTTAGGCTGACATTTTGATTTAGAATTCCTGTCTTCATGTATATAAATACAAATGATGTAATACAAGATAAAGCAGAAGAGTACTAAAGAGGAGGGGAAAGTGCTTTGGAGAAATGTTTATGTTCCAATTATAAAAAATTACCAAATATTTCCTATGTATAGGAACAAAAAGAGTCTTCTTTTTCTAGCACCCCCTTATAAAAACTTTAAAATACTTATTCTTTAATCTACTCAGCTGTCTAAAATTATGACAAATATAAGACTATTTAGTATAAACTGTCACCTCAGTATCTTATTGCCAAAATTGCCACTGGAATAAAATATAAACTTTTCTGTTTCAATTTTAAAGTCCTTTTCAATCTGTTTTTCCAGTCGCATTACTCATTCTTCTATATTTTACAGTCTACCTAAATTGGGCTTCTCTCTGTTCCTCACATAGGACACACCAACTTCTACCTACCTGTCTTCACAATGCCAATGTCCCAAGTCTGGAATTCACTCCTTTTCTCACATACAGCCTATTGAGTCCCTCTCTTCTTTCAAGATGCTTCTCAGGACCATCTTCTATATATTACCTTTTATGTTTCTATCACTTGGCACTGAAGCTATTTTGTATTTGCTTTGTATTTATTTACTTTTTAATTAATTCTCTCTTATATATATTTATATGTGTGTAAAGCACAGACATGTATGTATATAAATGTGCATATTTATTATGCATGTACTCCTTGCTCCTTTGTATGTAGATTCTTTGGGAGTAGTATTAAAGTACCATTTACTAATAGTGATCACTCACAAAGCACTGCATTTAACGCAAAGATATGGACAGGAAGCACAAAACTAATATCATTAACTGAAATGATGGTGACAGGCCCTGCTTGGATTTGTCATATTTCTTCTGACCTTGCCTGAGGGTCTTTGTCAGATTTGTATAGTATATAGGTAGCCCAGATTTCTTTGTTACAAGCAGGAAAACTGAGTTTGAGACAAGCTGGTCCCCCTCACACAACAGCAGTTGAATACTTTGTGAAAGTGTATTAATACTGTGAACAAGGGAAGGTAGCCAGCTGGTTGACGTATCAGGATATACTTACCCTCCTCACCAAAGAGGAGGAGTTGGGACACAGCCAAGCTAAATTAGTTCAAAAAGACCAAAGAAAAGTGGGGGAGGGGGAAATAAGATGCATTGTTTCACTCTAAACAATCAAGACGAAAGGAAAAATAGTAACAAATGTACTTTTCAAAGCAGAATTAGTTAACAACGTTACTCCCTAGTAGACAGGCTGTAGCTAGGCCACTTGCAAAGGATACAAAGCTGTGAGGCAACTCCAGCCAGTCTGCCTGGACACTGCCAGGAAATGAAAAGGTTATGTCAGTATTGGAGTATTTCTTTGCACAGTACAAAGTGGTGCTTGTTTCAGGATTAGCCACTGGCTAAAATTCTTTCTTGAAATTAAAACGTCATACTTTCTTTAAAAGAACTCTGGTTACAATACATAACAAATGTTTTCTACACCATCACTGTATTTCAATTGTTAAGAAATTCATAAGTGATTTGGGTGGGTTTTTCTTTTAACTCAAATCCCCGGAAATGTTGAAAGTCTATTTGAAATTTGGGATTTAGACACGCTTTCCAATTGCCTTTAATAAAATTAGTACCCACAGTGCCAAAAAGAATGGCATTCCAAATGGTGACTCCCAATTCACCTGGGAGTCTGTTTTTCCTTCATGAAGCAAGCAAATGATCACATTCTGCCTTAATAAACAAACTAGATCACTTCATCACCACAGAAATGGGATTACATTGTCAATTCAGTTTTACAGATAATGTATAAAATATAGAAAGACAGCACATGTATAAAACTAAAATGACAAGTACAAAGCTAAAGGATCATACAAATCAGTATAAAGATGATTTGATTTTGACGATGGAAATTTTTTTAAATGTTATGTATAAAGCTAAAATAACAGGTATAAATTAACTAGCACTGGATGATTAGTTTAATATTATGACAAATATAGAAACATCTTGGAAAGATGTACATGAATTGATACTGAGTGATGTGAGTAGGATCTGGAGAATATTGTAAATAGGAATGGCAACACTGTGTGATGAACAGCTATGATAGACCCGGCTCCTCTCAGCAATACAGTGATCAAAGACAATTCTAAAAGACTTCTGATGGCAAATGCCATTCACATTCAGAGAAATATGCAATCTGAATGCAGATTGAAGCATACTATTTTCACTTTTTAAAAATTTGTTTTTTACTTTTATCCCTTTCTCATGATTTTTCCCTTTTGTTCTGATTCTTCCTTCACACCTTGGAGACAGATTTAACATGATTTTTATCTATATGGTTTATATCAGATCAGATCATTGGCTGTCCTGGGGAGGAGAGAAGGAAGAGAGGAAAAAAAACTAAAACTCAAAATATAAGAAAATGAATGTTGATGATTTTTTTTACAAATAACTGAAAAAATAAAATACTATTAAATGAAAAATATATTATGCAAAATAATCACCTTCTAGAGTCACAAACCAAATTTTGCTATACCTTGGGATAATATATTAAAATCTATGGACTTTATATTTTTCAAAATGTCTCAACATGTATTACTCTGCTTTTCTTCACATTATCTGTCATAGTTAAATGGATATCATTATTCCAAATTTTAAAGTTAAGAAAATTCAACCAGGAAAAGTAAGGAGTATGACAGTCAGAACTAGAACCCAAAGTTCCTGTGTGTTAGTCTAATTCTCAAAGCCAAAATTCACTTTACTTGCAAAACATCTGGCAGAAGCTCATATTCCAGGATCCTCAAAGGAGGTCAGCTCTGCACGTTGTAAAATGCTTACAAATGAAACTGGTTAAAAGTCAAGGAGAGTTTAAATTAACATAGGTGTAAAGAGATACTCTAAATTATAGCAAAGAGATACTCTAAATTATGACCTCCAATTCTGTAAGGTGCTACAATGATTTTAATTTAATAAATTTTTAAAGTTAAATTTTTAAGTTCAGATTAATGTTACCCATTTCCAGAGTTGTTCAGTGCCTTAATAAAAGTAAGTTACATTTTTCCCAGGAGAATCTTGGTGCTATGCATTATCATAACAACTCATTTGTTTAAAATTTTCTAGGGAAAACCCTACCATTTTATGATTTTTCCATTGACAGTATATACCCTAACTCAAATCTTAAAAAAACATAAGCAGGTCCCTAAACAAACAAAATGTCAGCAATGAACTAAAAGCAACAGAGGAAAAATTAACAGGAAATTTATGTAACAACAGAAAAAGAAACAAACAAATAATGAAGATATTCTGTGGACTGATAAGAACTGGATCTTTGATTTCATTTGGTATAGATGAGAACATTTCCTCTGTCCATGCAGGCTAGCATTTCTCACCCATTATAATTTAGATTTTCTAGTTCCATGAGAGGTTAAGTAACTTAAATACAGTCAGAACCTGGGGTTTCTTAGATCTAAGGATGGTTCTCTATACTCATCATACCACTCTGATCTTTAATGATAGTAGCACTTGGTTCAGAGTAAATAAATACATGAAATATACACTCCACATTCATCCTATAATTGGAATTAGAAAAAGATGATGCATTAAAGGAACTACCTAGTATTATACTGGGCTTCTCATTCTAATTTCATGACTTTAAAATATTTTATTACATAAAAATGACAAAGCCTAAACCTTTTCCTATACAATCTACAATGGACAAGTGCCATTTTCATATATTAACCTACTGCTATGAAACTGACAGTACTCCTTAAATCTAGTGCCTTCTTTCTCTTTTTTTCTCATTTATCCTAAAAATGTCTTAATGTACATGATTATTTAATGAAGTCTTCCCATTATACTGAGAGTTCCTTGACTATTTTTGTCTTTTTTTATATCCTTAGAAGTTAAGCATAGTGGTTGGCACAGAGTGGTCAACTACTTAATACTTGATGATTTGATTTGACTATAGATAAAAATTTTAAATAGAGCTAGTTTCATTATTTTATGCCAAAAGTAATTCCAAGTTCTTTTACAATATAACTTCATCATCCTTTGCCTTTGCATCACTTTAAAACAGGCTTGTAGAAGGGCCTTAGGGCTTGCTCAGCTTTCAGTTATACTAAGCATGGAAAACAGATCCAGTTACTTAACCTGCTCTGGAAAAAAAAAAGTTGTAGTCTAATTTACAGACTACCCTCCAGCTGCTGGAGGTTTTCTCCACTCCTCCTCCCAAATAAACTAACCATAGTCTGTATGTTTTGTTTTGGATAGTGGGGGAAGGTAAGAGCATTTATGAAAGACATAAGACACAGTATAAAAGAAAAGTAACACAAGGAAGGCTATTTAAGGAATGATCTGCACAGAGAAAATTCAAGACATATGTCTGATTTTTTTTATACTCCTACACAAGCATGTTTTGCATCAAAAAGTACCATCTGTACTACAAATGTTGATATTTTCATAAACATTAGTAAATGCTCTTCATATAACTTCATATATTCTCCTTCCCACCCACACCTTTCCCACTCACTAATTCCATTCAAAGCCAACTAGGCTTTTTCCCCCAGTCAAAAAAGTACACAATCACTGAGATTTGGAGAAGACAGATTAAATGTAAGCTGGGGGAGTTCTGATGAGAGGAGTGGAAAACAGTAACAATATAAAATAAGAGACTGCATTTGCTTTGAGTGTGAATGTATTTTGTCACCTTTTTTTTTTTCTCCCCCAGAAGTGGAACTTTTCTATCCAGCCTAACCCCCACAACAAGATATTTCAGCAAAGGAACAAAGCTGTGAACATTTTCCCTCCAAATCTTTCTGTCTCTGGAATGATTATTATTGAAAAAGGCTTTTTACTATTCCTAAATAAAAGGAGGGATTAGGATAACTATCTCCAGCTATTCTATTTCCTCTTACTTTCACCCTGCTGACAATGTTCAATAAAAGCTGTGAAGACCCAAGTACAAAGCTAACTTCAAATTCTGTGTTGGCCTGTTCCTAACATTCTGCAGATGTTGGAGCAATCCAGAGAATGGAGTAGAATCAGAGCATCTGTCCATGTGGCATGATTCTTTTCCTGTGCTCTCCTCAAGGAAATAGGAAAGGAGCACTCTAAGAATGGAAATCTAAGAGGTAGTTCAACCAGGTGCTTTTGAACAAATGTGTATAAGCAGTACAGATTAGAATGGGTTAAATCTTCATCACTCTATTTCCACAAAGCAAATAAGTAGGAAGGAGTGTTTTTCAGTTTGTTCCAGACCACTGAGCCCCATGAACTCTATCTCTCAAATGCTCATGGTGTTTATTTAAAATTGAGTGGCCGTTTGCTAATGGCTAAGACCAAAAAAGGTAATAGACATTCCTGGGAAATTTTTTTCAATATATAAAAACCAATTAAATGCAAATCAAAGCTTCTCTGAGGTACCACCTCACACCTCTCAGACTGGCCAATATGACCAGAAAGGATAATAATGATCATTGTTGAAAGGGTTGTGGGAAATCTGGCACACTATTACACTGTTGGTGGAGCTGTGAACTCATCCAACCTTTCTGGAGAGAAATTTGGAACTATGCCCAAAGGGCAACAAAAATGAGCATACCCTTTGACCCAGCAATACCACTACTGGGTCTATACCCTGAAGAGATGATGAAAAAAGGGTAAAAACATCACTTGTGCAAAAATATTCATAGCAGCCCTGTTTGTAGTGGCAAAGAATTGAAAATTGAGTAAATATCCTTCAATTGGGGAAATGGCTTAGCAAACTTGTGGTATATGTATGTCATGGAACACTACTGCTCTATTAGAAACCAGGAGGGATGGGAATTCAGGGAAGCCTGGACGGATCTGCATGAATTTATGCTGCATGAAATGAGCTGAACCAAAAAAACACTGAACACACTAACAGCAACATGGGGGTGATGATCAACTGATCAACCTTAATGGACTCGCTCATTCCATCAGTACAACAATCAGGGACAATTTGGGGCTGTCTGCAATGGAGAATACCATCTATATCCAGAGAAAGAACTATGGACTTTGAACAAAGACCAAGGACTATATTAACTTCAATTTAGAAAAAAAAATCTGATATCTTATTGTCTGATCTTGCTATCTCTTGTACTTTATGTTTCTTCCTTAAGGATATGATTTCTCTCTCATTACATTCAATTTGGATCAGTGTATACCATGGAAACAATGTAAAGACTGGCAAAGTGTTTTCTGTGGGGGGTAGGGGGAGGGAAGTAAAATTGGGGGAAGAGTTATAAATTCAAAATAAATAAAATCTTTAAAAAATAAAAATGCACACAATCTCTCGTAAAGTAGTTTTATTTTTAAATCTTTCATAATATGGGGGGGGGGAGAACACCCATTTAAACCTCACAGTATGCACATGATTATGTTCTAAATTGTTATTAACCTAACATGAAAGTCTAGCAGTAATTCTATTCAAGTCCAAAATTTCCTTCAGACAATTGATAATGTTGATATTACTTTGAACTTTACTGGGGAGGGGCGAGAAATTTGAGAATTTCAAGAACATGCCACTGAAAAGTGTGTGTTTTTTAGTAACATTTAATTATTTGCTTAAAAATGACAACATATCTTAAAAAAATTTTTACAAAGTCCTGTAGAATTCAATACCATCTCACTATACAAAAGAAACAGAATAAAGGAATTCACTCAGAACTCACTCAGGACTCAGTAATGAAAAATAAAATTTATCTACTTAAATTCTGTAAACAGCATTCTAATTCTACCATAGAAAAGAACAAATCAAATTCACAAATACAGCACAAACACAAGGATATTTTTTACCTTGTACATTGAATAAAACAGATGTTAATAGTCATTGTGCTACCAGTTTCTCATCCCTCTAGAACTGAATAATAGATTAGAAATGTCAAATACTACTGCAATAGGCACAATGAATTTTAGTTTATTTGAGGTTCCCAAAAAGCATCTTCTGAACAAAACACTCTGGGGTCTACAATCAAAGGGGGATCAATGTAATAGAGTAATTCCCAAAATTCTTCTTCTAGACATTTGCTAGTTTTTTTTTAAAGAAAATATTTTAAAATATGCTTATTATTCACCATCCCTAGGGGGCAGGGAAGGAAGAAGAATCCAAATCCTTACGAGGACCAAAAACTTTCAATAGAGCACATAATAAGCTTGTGTCCTCAATGCAAGCTAAATTTTAGGAACTGAAACTGAACCATAAATGTTAAGATGAGTGACAAAAGGTTTATTTTTTTTTCCTAAGTTAAATATATATGGTATAATCTTTTCCTGCAAGCAATATATTTTATCCTAACAAAAATATATATTTTTTTACTTTTTCATTAATGAAATTCATAGACTAGTGTTAATGTGTACATTTCCAAATTTTCTTTTAGTCAATGTCTTTATATAAATGACAGCCTTTCAAATTACTCTCCAATATTTTATTAAATAAGAATAACATTAAAAAACAATAAAATAAATTCCCTTCAAATTACAATATTGATTTAATGCAACCTTTATGAGTAGCCTGATTTCTGATGATAACTATGAAGCAGCAAAATGAAAGTATTTCTGGTTATTCATGCTGTGAAACAGGATAGAAAATAGGTATTCTTCCACACTGGAAAAGAAAAATGAACACTTCTGCCTCTGGCAATATGAAAAGAAATCACCAAGAGGGGTTCAAGTTCAAAATTCAGTTGGGGACAGATCTGTTTCTAATTAGTCTTGATACCAGCAGGAAGAGCCTTTGAGAAGTACAGAATGCTCTGTGACTGTGTATAGTGAACTTCCAATATGGAAACTTCTTCAACCAATGTAGACTTTAACCACTCTCCTTCACCCCTCCCCCCCAACATATGCTTCTATAGCTTAGAAGTCAGGTCCTAGGGAGTTGCCCAAAGCCAGTATCACAAGGTTTGAAAGTACTAGACTTGGGGGGGGGGGGATTTGATTTATTCCTGACTACAAGCCTAGAATTTTATTTCACAACACTGCCTTTATTTTTAAAGTCTCTTGAAAAATTCAGTGCCTGCAGTAAGAGAAACCAACATAGAAATGTAAGCAACTGCAAGTTTTCCTCACACTTCTGTACAACTTTCATAATGGTTCATCTAAAATGAACTTTGTTTAATGCATTGTAGCTTTAAATGGAGTCTGTCAAAGAACCATCAATTGGGGCAATAGGCTAAGTTTTAAAAACAAAACATGATGTGTTTGGGGTCTGTTAATGTTCTAAAGTTTATATTTAAGTTAGCCTAGAGAGTGTAAAATTGCTTCAGATATACATTGGTGTAAATATCTTCTAAGGTCCTTCTAAATCATCTTTGATTCTATAGAACACATACAAAATATCTCCAACTTATGCCAGGCAATCGATAAAGTATTTATTGCAATTTTACAGTGGATAAAACACTAGTCAGGAGGACATCAGTTCAAATTCAGCCTCAGACATTTGACTCTTCCTGTGATTTAAGTTACTTAACTCTGATAGCCTTGCATCTAGGGTCATCTCCAGTCATTCTGATTCATATCTGGCTACAGGACCCAGATGGCTCTGGAGGAGAAAATGAGGCTTTTGAGTTAGTTCAGTCCTCCTCACCCAAATCCATTTCGTGTGCTTGTCCATAGCATCATTACCTGAGGTCATGATCTTATATGAAAATGAAGGACAAACATTATTAAATGGAGAAATATATAAGCATACATGTACATATATATATATATATATATATATATATATATATATATACATACATATATATATATGGGCATAAAGACCAGATCTCAATGAATTCAAAGTGTAATGGGGAGACATATGCATACAACTATGTGTGAACAATATACATATATATATATATTTGTGTGTGTGTGTGTGTGTATATATATATATATATATATATATATATATATATATATAATATGATAAATCAGGGGCAGTTTCAGAGAGAAGGTGTTAACAATAAGGAAAAGTGGGGAAAAGTTTGTCACAAAACCTTTTGGTCAGTGCTAAATGAAAACAAGAAAGCTAGGAAACAAAGATGAGGAGGATGAGAGTTCCAGGCATGGGTGAGAGTAGGTGGGAGAGGGGACAATGAAATTGAATGAAGTTGGAAGATAAAATATTTTAGAACAACTTAAGTTGCATCAGGATTATTTCATAAAACATATCATTTTGTCTCCAACAACATTCCTTAATACTCTCTTGCTCAAAACCTCATCTAACCAATTTCAGTTTTCCTTATTCCAGGGTTATTACATCCTTCAATTTCTCTCAAGATAATTTTATCTGTTTCTCATAATTGCCCATTTTTGCCACTGTAACTCTACACAAGCCATTCCCTTCCCTTAGAAATTTCCCCATTCATAATCATCACGTACTTTAAAATCTTACTCAAAGGTTACCTAGTGTGGGAAACCTTTGTTGATTCTAAACCCTCAGTCTAACTTAAGAATTTATGGGTATAGTTTTCATTGTTGCATGTTAATTTGTCTTACAAATGTTATACTGAAAGTGTTCCTGTGTGTTTCTCTGATTCTGTTTTCCCCACTACTTTCCCCTCTCCATGCTTCAATTTCTCTAATTTCTAAGAGGGCAAAGAATCTTGATTCCTATTTCTTTTGTTCTCATAAAATTACAGCCACCATCATCATTTTGAAAATCAGAAAAATCAAATTGCCAAACAGATCTAAGACACTTCAAAATTTAAAACTCTCTAAGAAGTTAATCAACTAAAGTCTCTTGCAGTACTAATAGACTTTAATTCCATTTTCCTTACTCTGTCTACTTTTCAATGTTGATATAAAATCCAAAGAATATGATTTGCAGCAAATTACTATGAAAAGTAAAGAGTTCAATATAAATCCAAGGTATTATGTCTGCCCACCTAGAGTCTCCAAGATAGAAAGTGATTCTATAGAATCAGCAAATCATGAAACCTGAGCACAAATGGAGACAGACACTGTTTATCAAGTAAACCTAGAAAAGTTAATTTGACACATATTTAATGCTACAAAAAACATTTTCCTGCTGAATGGTAATGAGGCAAAACAATAAACAGTTTATGCAAATACCTAGAATTAGTAATAACTTTAACACAGCCTAGCTAAATCTTCATTGTTTTTCTCTTCTTTATTAATCCTCTAGAATTATTCTTAAAACTGATATTTCTATAATACCACGTTTAACTTAATTATTCTTTCTTTCACAAATACACATTAGAAGCATTAGATTTAAACATTAAAATTCTGGATTCCTGCTTCCTTTGAAGCACTTAGCAGAGTGCCCCACACAGAGTAGGTAGTAA
Source organism: Macrotis lagotis (assembly GCF_037893015.1). Taxonomy (NCBI): domain Eukaryota; kingdom Metazoa; phylum Chordata; class Mammalia; order Peramelemorphia; family Peramelidae; genus Macrotis; species Macrotis lagotis. Next base: position 163,241,351 of record NC_133663.1, on the reverse strand, counting down.
ATAAATGCTTCTTGAAGACCTGATTTATCCCCTTTCATTCAACCTTTTTCTCTTCCATAATACAATTACAAAATGTTCTACATAAACCCTTCCAACTATATGGTGAGGTAGATATTTTATCCATTTCACAGATAAGGAAACATTCGAAAAGTTAATTTAATCACTTAGACAAGCATTTATTAAATACCTATGTTCCAGACACAGTGCTACCCACTAAAGATATAAAGAAAGGCAGGGCAACTAGGTGGTGCAGTGGATAGAGCACCAGCCCTGAAGTCAGAAGACCTGAGTTCAAATCTAGCCTCAGACAATAATTGTCTAGCTGTGTGACCTTGGGCAAGTCACACTTAACCCCATTACCTTAAAAAAAATTTAAAAACCTAAAAAAAAAAAGAAAGGCAAAAAAGTTAAGTCTCTACTATAAAAGAATTCATACTCTAATGGGGGAAAACAACTATGTACAAAAAGACAGATATAGTGTCAATTGAAGATACACATCAGAGAAGAAACAAGTACTAAGAAAGATTGGGAAAAGCTTCTTCTCAAAAATGAAATTTTAGCTGAGACTTTCAAGAAGCAAGAGAAACTTGAAGGCAGAAAAGAAGAGGAAGAGGGCAACCAACGGAAATTCATGGAACTGGGCTTTGACCAAAGAAACACAGCTAATTAGTGACAAAGAAAGAACTTGAAATTCAAGTCTCCTAACCTATCCAGAGCTCTTAGAGATAAAAGTTGTATATCCAGCTGCTACCTGACCTTCTTCCCCTTGTCCAGAATATACTGGAAATTCTGGGTCAAAGGGTATGTTTAGATGATCATTTGACAGAGGTGTGAAAAACCCAGTAGTCATGATCCAGAGAGCAAAGATATCATAAGAATAAACTTAAAGCCCAAAGAACATTAGTCTGGGGGTCTTGAAGTAAAAAGAAAATCTCCCATAAACCATAGTCAATCCATAAGTTGCTTTTATCTCATTTCCAAACTAACAATCCCTAGTGGAGTGGAGGGTGAAAGAATGATCTTTTTTTCATTTTGGTCTGAACTGAAAATTTTACCAGAATAGGAAACCCCAGATGACCAACCCTGCTCTAAGAATGTCATACTATTTTGGGGGGGGGGTTGCAAGGCAATAGGGTTAAGTGATGTGCCCAAGGTCACACAGCTAAGTAATTATTAAATGTCTGAGACTGAATTTGAACTCAGGGCTGGTGTTTTATCCACTGTGCCACCTAGCTGCACCAAATATCATATCTTTTAAAGAAATTGAACAATTTTGACAGATAGGAGATAAATTATTGTAAAAAGAATTTGACTATTTTGAAACTTAATAGTATTAGAAAGTTATCAATAATAAATTAAATTAAAAAATTAACTGTTTTATAGTGACATATATCTATCTTTTGTTGATATTTCTCAGTGACTAGGGAGCAAAAATTTTAATACTATATAAATCACTTAAATATTTTGGAAAAAAATCATTTCATCTATGTGAACCTTGAGAGCTACTGTTTTAAAGTTATAAAAATTAAGAGTTTACCTGAATGATCTCTAAGACTTCTTCCCGGTTTAAAATTATACTTATGTTGATATAAGTATGTAACCTCAGTTAACTGGTACAATGTTCTGGTTAAACAGTTTAATTCACTCATGAGTATAATTGTAGTTATAATAAGTAAGTTATTAAATTGAATACTTTTTTAAAAGCTTATTACATTGATTACTTTAAAACACTGATTACTCACATTGTGACTCTCAAGTCCCATGTTCCTATTAGAGTTCTTAGGGAGCTCTGTGAACACATTTAAAAAATTTTTTTTTGATGATTATATATATTTAGTTTCCTTTGTAATATGCATTTTATTTAATACATTATTTTGAGATGGGGATTAAAGGTCACCAGATTGACTACTATTATATCATGACAGAAAAAAAATTAAAAACCACTGGAATAGATGTTCTCCAAGATTCTTTCCAGCTTTTTTTAATCATATGATTTAACCATCTCTGACATCTTTACTAAATACTAGTATATTTTACTGTTTACCATTTCAAAAGTATTAGCAAAACCAAGACTTAAAAGATGGGACTATCTTTGAATAGTTATTATACAACAGTATAAAACCTCAACTATATATTTATTGACTGTTCAAACACAAGCTATGACCCTGGGATCACATGACAATCAGAAAAAAATCTTTAGTACAATGATAATCTTGTTTTTCCAGAGTCAATTGTGACAGGAACTCAATTCCCCAATCCCCCATTGAGGACCAGGTAGAAAGCAACAAAAGCCTCCATGTAGCTAAAATGGAAGGCACAAAGTACATGATTGAAAACTTTTTAGCTTTACACAATAGCTCCACAAGAGTTCAACCATAGCCCCCTTTATTCTTTGCACATAATTCCAACAAGCCTTGCTATCTAGTTACTCAAACCACAAAAGATTAGAAGCAGTCAAGAAGGGGTGAAAGTCAGGTGGGGATATTGCCAGGTCCAGAAACATTGATAGCTGAAAGAAAAAAAAACACCTAATATGGGAAAAAAAAGAAAAACTGTAAAAAGCAAACATAAGAATAAAAAGTAACAATTTGAGACCATTTAAAATATGGATAAACCTAAAAATGCTCAAAATCTCAAGACCCTCACTATACAATCATGCAGTATAATCCCCTTTAATAATGATGATCCTTAATTGTCAAGGAAAAGGTCAAATCATATTTAGTACAATCTGTTTAAGAAGACAGGGGGAAAATGAGGTGCATTTTAGAAAGATTTCTATAAAAATTGTTAAACAAAAGTTTTATTATTTAACCAGGTAAGCTCCAGAATACGGAAATTTACTTGTGGAACTCTTTATGCTGTAATCATGCCATTCAGAAGAGTTACAGTATTGCAACCTCTATCTAAACTTAACAAACCATCAGCTGGTCTTTACTCACACTAACAGATGCTAACAACCTAGGAATGAAATCTAGGTCTGGGGACTATTGTAGAAAAGCTCCTTTGAATTCTAATCAGACAAAAAAAAAACCCAAGTAATTTATTCATGAGGTAGGGTAGTGAATAAAGTGCTGGATTTGAAGTCATGGAAGACCTGAGAAATTTGGCATCAGACACTTAATGAATTTGTGAGCCTGAATAAATCACTTAATTTCTCTCAATCTCAGTTTTATCATCTCTAAAATGGGATAATAATAGTACTATCTCATAATGTCATGATGAGGAGATAATATAATCTATGTAAAGTGCTTTGCAAATCTTAGAGCACTATTTAAATGCTAGTTCATTTTCATATTGACAATTATATGTTTTGTTTGACTTTACTAAAATTATTAAATTTCTTTTGAGTAGTGTCATTAGAATTCAATATAATTCTCTTACTGGACTGAGAAAAGAAATATATATAAAAATATGATTTATTTTAAGCAAATACTTGGGAATGTTGTGTTACTTTGAAAATAAGGTCAGACTTCTTCCCAGCTCTACCTTCCCCCTCTTAAATATGGAAGTTTATAATACCTTAATATAAAACTTTATTTAAAATTGCAAATTACATATCACATCATTTTCATCTTTTACTTTGTTTTCTTTTCTGCAACAAATTTCCATAAAGAAAGAGTATAAAAATTAAAGAGTTATGGAAAAATGAAGGCCTAGGTTAGAGTCACCTTGAACACTATCTTCAATGTTTCATCAGGAAAATCAGTTAACCTTTTTGTGGCTCCATTACTTCATTTATAAAATGAGGGGCTTGGAATAGATGATTTTTTTTAGTTTTTGCAAGGCAATGGGGTTAAGTGGCTTGCCCAAGGCCACACAGCTAGGTAATTATTGTCTGAGACAGGATTTGAACCTAGGTACTCCTGACTCCAGGGCCAGTGCTTTATCCACTGCACCACCTAGATGCCCCTGGAATAGATGATTTTCATTGCTCCTGCGAGCTCTAAATGCAACATTATAATATTTGAGAAAATAGATGATTTATAAGACAATATTACAATCTGAGTAATTTTTAAATAAAATGTAACTTCTATGATCCCAAGCTAGTGATTACACATTAGCTATTTTTCAAATTCTTATATATTACACATACAATTATTTTGGATGGGTATTTTAAATATGAAACACTAAAACAAAACTCAAAATATAGAACAATCAGCTTTTATAATTTATAGAAAAAAGCAGCTACAAAAATAGATAACATTGAAAGAGATAAGGAAGGAAACTAAATCCTCCTAAAAGGTACCACAGACAATAAAGTAATTTCAATACTAAATATATGTACACCCAATGGTATAGCATCCAAATTCTTAGAGGAGAGGTTGAAAGAGTTATAGGAAGACATAGACAGCAAATCTCTACTACTACTAGTGAGAAACCTCAACTTCCTGCTATCAGATTTGGATAAATCTAATCACAAAATAAAAAAGAAGGAAGTTAAGGAGGTAAATAGATTGTTAGAAAACCTAGACATGTCAGACTTATGGAGGAAACTGAATGGGGATAGAAAGGAATATACTTTCTTTTCTGTAGTATGTGGCACTTACACAAAAATTGACCACATACTAGGGCATAAAAACCTAATAACCAATTGCAGAAAGGCAGAAAAAGTGAATACATCTTTCTCAGATCATATGCAATATTGGGCCAGGGAGATATAGACCCAAAACTAATTGGAATAAAGAATGAGTGGATCAAACAACAAATTATAGAAAGAATTAATTATTTTATCCTAGATAATGACAATAATGAAACAACATACTAAAATCTGAAATGGAGAATGCCATCTGTACCCTGAGAAAGAATTGTGGAGTTTGATTAAAGTCTTGATTAAAGACTTTCTGTGTAACTTTAATTTAATTTTTAAAAATGTCTTATTATATAATTCAGCTATATCTCATACTGTATGTTTCTTCTTTAAGGATATGATTTCTCTCTCATCACATTCAACTTAGATCAATGCATACTATGGCAATGATGCAAAAATTAACAAACTGCCTTCTGTAGGAAGTGGGAGGAGGGAAGCAAGATTGGGGCAAAAACTGTAAAACTGAAAATAAATAAAACCTTTCTAAAATTAAAAATAAGAAAATATCTATTTCTAAAATTGAGAAGAATTCCAAAATCTATTTTCTAATCTGCTGGCTAAAAACAAAAACATATTTAGCCTCATTTTAAACAATATTATTAAGTGACTGAATAGAATTTAAATATAAATCATAATTTTCTGAAGCCAGAAATGAAATGTAGACAATTAAGCAAAATCTCACTGATATAAAATAAATGAAGATGACACATTGCCTTTATTACACATTATTTTAAAAGTAGTTTGATGCCAGCAATGTGCTATTGAGTAGAAAACCAATGATCTGATGCAATCAATGGATAAGATTCATTCTCACATAAATTATGCTAAATGCTTAAAAACAGTTTCTTCTTTATACTATTAATTTGCAGGGTAAACCTTTTTCATAGATAATAAAAAGCTAAATTTAAGTTCAATCCCTGGCTGAATTAACTACTTGACATTAGTATGGTCTAGATTAATGAAATAATAGGTCAAAATAAGAATAAATTGCCAAAAATTAATAGATTAATCAAAATGTGGTTTATTATTTTAAAGTAATTTTAATAATTTTTAATTTTAATAATTTTAATAATAACTTCAAATGCAAAAGCATTTGTTATTTACTGTTGAAATGTTAATTAATCAGTATTAAATTAGATTCAAAGCAAATGGACAATGCTTCTAAAAGGGTAATGAAAAGCTATAAAATTTGTGGTCTTTTAAATATGCCCATGGGGGAAAAAAATCTAAATTGTAGAAATTAGTGCAAATGTAGAAATACATGTTTTCCTAGATACTCTAATGGAAATTTAGCTTATCAAAACTATGGGAGTTTTAATGATTAATAAAAATAAAAGTCACAAATTATAAGAAGAATAAAGACTGATAATGCCAAAAAAAGTATTTCAACCTCAACCCTAATGATTTTTCCAATCTCTCTAAGATTATAGTTCTTCATATTCACCACAGAAAGACTATATCTGAATATTTTAAGGAATATTTGAAAAATAACTTTTCATTCTTTGTGCCTTAATATGGAGAAACAACTCTCTATACACACACACACACACACACACACACACACACACACACACACACACACACACACACACATGATCCACCTATCTGAACTCCATTTTTTTTCTTGAAGAGGAAATGAGGGCAGGGTAGATATTGGGCCGCACTGCATGACAGGCAGCTGCTTTTATTTCACTATTGGGAAGTAAAACCTTTAACTGCCTGTTACCCATGCACAAGAGTATCATAAAAGTCAGATGGCTTAATTAATTCATGTCTATAAAACACTAAGGGCCCCAGGTTAAAAACTTCTGTGTAAATCCCATTGCTGTCATAGAATAATTACACTGAGAGTTCTGAGGTCTCAAATAGTCATCCATTCCACAGTCTTTCTTTCAAACAAGATTGCTCCTCAACCACCCAGTTAGTTGGTTAAGTTCTAGGATGGGAACTCTATCTTAAAGAAACTTGGTACCTTCCCAAGCTTCTAGTATAATAAGTACTTAATGTGAATCTTGAATTAGCACCTACCCTTAAAGAGTCTCCCCCTCCCCACAAAAAGTAATCTTGATACTGTACACCCCTTGGTAGTCTGGAGTGTTTAACAACCTCCCAGCAACCAGGAGTCCTTTGATATTTTTACATCTTATATACATGTTATCTTGTTCTGTACTCTGTAGAGGTTGAAAACTACTTAGAATTCTTTTCATTATATCCTTTCATACAACTGATTTGTTATTGAAACCTACTCTCAATCTGCCCTTCCTTTACTAATAATCTTTATTTATGGCCCCTTCAAAGTATCATTCACCTCATCTTAAAATATTTTTTAATTATGTGAAGCCTTAAATCAGAAACAATATTTGCTTTGAGATGTCCCTTATTATTTGTTCCATAATGTGAGATACATTCTCTGCAGTTATTTTTTTCTTTCTGATTTCAGTGGAATGACCAGTCAACTATGAGTTATAGCACCTAGGCTCTGGTATTGGTTCTGTTACTGTTATGTCCACCTTCAATTGGCAAGTTGGTATTACTGCACTCAGAAGAATTCTAAATATACCGCTTAATTACTCTGAGGAAGGGGTAAGGATTTCTGAATAAAAGTTTCCTAATCTACTCATTCTTTATCCATGTCCTATCCCCCTTTCCATCCCTAGGAGATGACCAGCTCCAAGCTGCACATTGCAAAATACTTTAATGATTATATTATTTTTAAAAATCTCTCAGGCAGCTAGGTGGTGCCGTGAATAGAGCACCAGCCCTGGAGTCAAGAGTACCTGAGTTCAAATCCAACCTCAGATACTTAATAATTACCTAATTGTATGGCCTTGGGCAAGCCACTTAACCTCATTGCCTTGCAAAAAAAAAAAAAAAAGCCAAACCTAAAAAAAAAATCTCTCAATGTAAAATGAAGCTAAAAAATGTTAAAGATACAAACCCTCAAAGACAAAAATCAAACTAATTAAAACTTTTCCTTTCCTTGCCCCTTCTTCACTTCAGTTTTATGTCTCATATATTTCCTTGAAAAATTTAAATTTCATTAATAATGTGAAACTAAAAATATTTAAGTGATCATCACTCTGAAGAAAACATAGTATCAAGTAATTGATACTAAAAGATACAAAGACTGGTTATGGGGTGGGGCACAATTCCAGTTGTTATTTTATTTGTGTAAGGAGAAAAGGTACATCAATTAATTTAATAAGAAAAATATGGGGTGGATAGGTGTCACAGTGGATAGAGCACCAGCCCTGGAGTCAGAAGTAGCTGAGTTCAAATCCGGCCTCAGACACTTAATATAATTACCTAATTGTGTGGCCTTGGGCAAGCCACTAAACCTCATTGCCTTGCAAAAAAAAAAAAGTATGCCAATAAATACAAAACATTTCTTCAAAGAATCAAAATTTTGTTGGTAGGGTTCTTCCCTCAACCAGTGAAAATTATAACTTATAGGGCTTAACAGATGTTCTTTGTGCATTGCTAAGACAAAAAAAAATTATTTGCCTTGCAAACTATCTGTTGGTTGGTGACAAGACAACTTGTGGAAATGATGAGCTTCCATAAAGTGACCTAGACTGGGGTTCATTTACAACATAAACACACAGAATCTATCACTTGTCTCACACCCAAAGATTTGACCAGTTTCATCCACTATATCAGGGCTTAGGCACTTCTGGCATAAACTTCAAGAATCTAGGATCAACTCCACACCACAATCTGCTGTTGGAAGAAGATTCTGGAGAAAAACTACTTTTATTTTGTTAGTTAAAATAAAATTGCCCCTCATTCTAGAAAGTGGTAAAAACCACAATTAAACTAACTAATATCATCTTAATTTCTCAAAAAAAGAATAAAAAATTTACTATATATTTTTCAAATCTATGGGGAGAGTTTATATCATTTTATGAGATAAAACTTTCTATGTTTCTGTTTTATATCAAAGATATGTCTTAAGACTTTACATTAAGATGTAAGAGTCATCTACAACATTGCTAAGGTTGGCAGCAATTAAGAATACTTATCTGAGTTATTAATGAATTAGTCAAGTTCAATAAATATGACTAGGCATCTGGTACCAAAGTCAATACAAGAGGTTCAAAGCTAGTAGAATCAGTAACTTAATCAGAAAGGCAAAGCATCTTGGTATCACCAGTCAAAGCAAGTCAGAGGCCTTCTAGGACCCTGGAGAGTTCCTGGGGAGACTAGCTATTCTGAAATCTCTTTAAAAGAGACACAGATTTACTAAAATGACTGTGCTCTTTATCCAGAATTTCCTGATTGCTTATATAAAAAAAAAAACACTTCACGTATTTACCAGTTCTAATTACTATGAGATTAAGGTACTATATTTCCCTGCTCAAGAATCTGAAAAGGCTGGCTTACTATCCATCCCATTCACCATAACTAAAGTTTCTTAAACCTTACCTACTTAACCTACTCAAGCTCTGGGATCAATCCATGCCTTAGAAAGATAAAATATAAGGTTCCATGCTTTCATTAGTCAGCTTATTGACTAGGATCTTATCTCTGAACACTAAATCATTTCATTAAGAATCATAATGCTTACTGTCATATCCCTCCTGCCCCCCCCACTTACATGTATGACTCTCTCTGTGGGACTCTTTTGGTTGACTACCAAAGGGCCTCTATTTCTACAAACATCAGCTTACCCAAAACTCTGATTTATTGCCTGTAGCTAAACTCTTTATTACCACTTCAACTCAGACTTCCCTCTATCGTGGAGGATGCCATGCTATAGATATTCTTAGATTACCTTCTCCCAGGTGGTAAGTTCATATAATTACTGGACTCTGGAACTGAAAATATTCTTCACAGAAAGAAGAATGTCAGAAACATGGTGTATCTATGATTCTATTCTTTCAGGAACTCCGGGAGGCAGGCTGGTGAAAGAATTCTCTTCTATATCATTTCTGCATCTATTCAAGGTATCCTCAGCTACTCCTTCACTACCTGTAATTCTTGATACCATCCCTAATTGAGAAGGAAAAATGACTTAAAAGACTTTTTTTTCATTCTTTTCTTCTAAAATCCTAGTCTATAAGAAGATCTACAAGAGGCTTCCTTATACTAGCCACATGAAATTTTTGAGGAAACTATTCTCATAAGAGTAGAATGAATGAAAACTATAACTGTTGTGCCAATTCAAAAGGGTTTAAAAATAATCAGAGGAAAAAGTTTGACTCCTTTAAGATATGAACAAGTTGTTAAGAAAACAATTATAAGCCTTAGGAATAAATTTATTTCATGTACTTCAATATGGATAAATAAGAGAGGATGGATGAATGACTTGAGTAAGTTAGTAATCTGGTTACTATAGTAACTTTCTCATATTGAAAAAAACATGAGATTAGATGCTGACTTTATGGAAAATAGAGGAAGAAATATAGAATAATCACTTTCCCCCCATATTTTCTGTTTCTGATTTAGAAAACAAAATAACAGGAAACATTTCCTGGGATCCCATTTCCAAGGATGAACAAGGCAGTTATCTTTTGGATTTTAATAAGAGTTAAGCAAAAGCTTAAGAATATCATGCCATCAACAAATCTTAATTAAAACAAGTGCCTAGTACTTTGAAGCTATCCCAGGAGGTTGGAAGCCAAAGGAAATTTAAACTAAAAGAAAGTGGAAATTTTTTTTAGGATATGGAAATAAAGATGTAGTTGTGTGATCTTTAAGTAGATGCACATTAATTCACATGCTTATATCTCTTTAAATTTTGCTCACTATATTGAATTTTGCCTTACAATGAGATTTTAATTATTATCGCAAGACATTTGTAACTATTTCAATTAAAAGCTATTAACAAAATTCTATTTTAGTAGAACAAGCTCACCACCATAAAATGTGCTATGAACAATCCATGCTTCGGGAAAAACCTGTACCTACACTGCCAAACCTAACAACACTGTTCATCTGTTGATTGTTAATGAGTTAGCCAAGGTCAATAATGCCCATTAGTTTGTTGGAATCTTGACCCTTTAACTTAGCTAAGTCCTCAAATCAATAATTCTTTTTCCCCAAGGTCTCACATAAACATCTTTTGTGCTGTTTTGTGCATTTATAATTTATTTTGTATATAAACTATACTCCAAAAGTTTTGGTGTATGTGTTGTATTGTAAACTCCAAAATGTCAGCAGCTTTTCATCTTTGTTTCTTAAATAGTACCTAGTTCAATGCTCTGAACATAAAATGTACATAATAAATATTTTTCAAATATAAATAGGCATTACTGATAATTTAACAATAGTTTGTTTTTTGTCCATTTCATGATTCCTTTGATCTACCTTCTTGGAAGTAGTTTCTTCTTCCTTCCTTGGCTAATGGATGGGCTTCAGAGAAGAGATAGCAATGAACAAGAATAGAAAAGACACATCTACAATTGCAAATTATACAATAAGTAAATCATTACCTATAAGTAAAGCATTACCTATAAGGTCAAAAACCAATCAATCAACCAGAAACCAATAAACCACTAGTATTTATTAAATATCTATTATTTATCTGTACTGAGTTATATAGTGGGGAGATAACTACAAAGATGTAAATGACCCCTATCTGCAGTAAGCTTATATTCTAATAATCACTTGTAACTGTTTTAATGATTCATCCCAGAATTCTAACAGAAAGTAATTCCAATTAATTACTAGCTTATAAATTAGAGATTTCAACTTATTTCCCTTTTTTAAAGGAGGATATCTTCCCATCCCTAGTCCCACAATATCTCTACCATATTCAAAGATTCCCTTGGACATTCACTGCTGAAGTTTCTAGCATTCACATTTGCAAGTTCACAGAAACACAGAATTATAAAATACCAGAGAGGTCAACTTGACTAAACACTTCAGTTTATAGAAAAAAAATTGAAATGTGATAAGACTTGTCCAAGGTTATACAGTAGGAGACATAGTCAAAACTAAAATCTGTTTCTTATTTCCAAGTCTATTACTCTTGAGATTGCATCATAACCTTTTCTATGTACTCAGGTACAGTTCATCCATGCCAGGCGATTTGAACTTAATGAGGGCAGCTAATTATATGCACACAAGTGCAATCCCTTTTTTGAACTGTATCTCATCTAGTGTCTAGCATTGCTCTGCATATAGAAGGTGCTATAAAAATGCTTTACCACTGAAGAATCTCTCTCTTTAAGCAAAGATTCATTTATTTATTGTCTCTTCAAATGCTACCTAGTCAATGAGATGATGCAAAGGACGGAATATTGGGCTTGGAGTCAGGAACACTTGAATTCACATCTAGCTTCAGACATTTAATAACTGGGTGACCCTGGAGAGGTGACAGAAATTGTTTGTCTCAGTTTCCCTCAACTGTAAAAAGGAGTTCATAAAAGTGATTACAATGGATTACAATCTCCTTCCAAGGTATTCAAGAGGATATTTAATAGCATGTTTCATGCCTGATTTATAAACAGAAGCAATATAAATACCTATTCTTCCTTCTCTTTCCAATTACTGTCCATTCTTCAGTAATGGAAGGTAAAGAAGAAAAGAAAATGAAAATCTGGAAGATTTGGTAGGATTTTTTTGAAATATTTTTTTATTTTTCCTCCATTACATGATAAAACAATTTTTAATATATTTTTAAAGTTCTGAATTTCAAATTCTATACTTCCTTTCCTACCCTCCCTGAAACAGTAATTAATCAGATATAGGTTATATTTGTACAATCATGTAAAACCTTTCCATATTTTTATATTGCTCAAAAAAACTAAAAGAAAAGAAAAATAATGAAAGTGAAAAATAATATGCTTCAGTCTGCATTCATATAATGTCAGTTTTTTTTCCTCTGGAGTTACACAGTACACTTCATCATTAGTCTTTTAGCATTGTCTTAGATCATTTTATTTCTGATAATAGCCAAGTAATTCACAGTTCTTCATCCAATAGTATTCCTGTTATTGTGTATAGCATTCTCCTGCTACTATTCACTTCATTATATATCAGGTCATGTAAGTCTTTCAAGGTTTTTTTTTTTTTTAATCATCCTGTTTGTCATTTCTTATTGCCCAATAATAATGTATTACAATCATATATGCTTTATCTTGCTTAGCCATTACCCAAAGAATGGGGAATCCCTTTGATTTCCAATTCTAAACCATCACAAGAAGAAATGCTAGAATATATATATGTTCTTTCCCTCCTTTTTTAAAGTCTTTGGGATACAGAACAAGCAGCAGTATTGCTGGATCAAAAGGTATATAGCCCTTTGGAAATAGTTGCTTTGGTAGGACTTTCAATGCAACACTATACCTTATGTCAATGCTGTTAAATTTGCTTATGCTATTATCACTCAGGGCTGTGATGTTCACCCTGTTCACACCCACCTCAAATGTCCGTCATTGATGAAACTCTTTATGTTTTAGGGCTTTGGATAAGAAAGCTACTTTTACAATAACTAAAAATGCTTGACAGGTTCACATAGCTCCTATTGTAAAATATGCATAAACTGAAGAAAAAAAACTTCGATCAACTATTTAATGCTGGGCAGGTTCTTTGCTGTGTCGTGATGCTAGGACAAAAATCACTTAAAACTGCATGCTAGAAATTCTTGGCTCAAAATTACAACACTCAAGCATAAATATACTTCTTGTATTACTTCATTTCAATCATTAAATGAACCTTTTGTAGTAGAGGCTAAAATGTAGGCAGCGTCTGGAAGAAGGAAAACAAATTTCCCACTGGCTAGGAATTAATTGGAGCATCTTATACGTCATTTCTTGGCAACTTTTTTTCTAGGAATATTGTACATTACTAGTTGTAATTTTAAAACAAATTTATAGGAAATATGTGCTAAATAACTGTATTTAATAGTTTATTTTCTCTAAGAAAATTTAACTTATATTTCTAAAGAAATAAATATCTAAGGACAGCAATATTTATGCCATCTTTTTCATATAGAAATCACTAGAACCCCCCAAAATGTTGCTAAATATTTATTGCTTTTATTATCCCATAGAAAATTTGTATTTATAAAATTATATATAATTCTTTGGGAAAATTGTTAATAAACTCCAATATAAAATAAATTGACCTGAAGGTCACACTTCTTCCCTGTTATACAGACTAATATAGCAATTGTTAAGTGCTTAATCTGTATTAGGCACTGCATTAAACATTAAGGTTAAAAATACAAGTAAACAAGGTAGCTCTTAACATGAGAGAGTTAATATTCTAAAGAGAAAGAGAAGACATAAAAGACTTCTAGATAAAAAAAACGACTTCTAAAAATTGGATTTCAAAGGGCAGAATTCAAGGCTCTGATATGGGAGAAGAAAGAGATGAAGGCTAGAATATATGTTGCATACTTTGGAAATGGTGGCCAGAGAGGGGCATGGTAGTCTTCCAGGGCAAGATACTGTGAAAGTTCACTTATTAGTACCTGGGGTAGTTTCAGGAGCAGTGTCCAAGGTTTTGGGGAATAGGAGGAAGGAGAAAGGTTGAGGATGAGTATGTTTTTGAAGTAGGCAGCATGCTTTGAAAATGGTGGCCAGATGAAAACACCTACTATGTGTAGATCCCTATACTAAATATAGTCAGGGACACAAATTTTAAAGCATGAATATTGACCTTGAGAAATTAACATGTATTTGGAATAACAAGATATTTATATAAAAATAAATTAAAAGCAAGGCCATGTAAAAACTGTCCAGAAAAGATCTAAGCAAATTCTCACTTTTCTAACCTATGATAAGGTTGGAACAAAAACATCTAAGTGCCTGAATTGTAGGCAATTTCACTTGGGAGTTCATTTTATTCTTCAGATAAAGAGCTATAAGAAATTAGGAAATATATAATTAATCAGACTTTAACATAACACAAAAAAACTGTTAGACTATTTTTCTATGAATTAGAAGTTGACAAAAAAGAAGTGGTTATTGCTTGGTCTGGTTCACAATGTACCCTACTGTCACCTCCTAAACAGAGAGAAGGCCCTGAATTTATACTGAAGACTTAGTCTTTTCAACCCTGACTGGAGAGAAAGGAATGTCTGTTTGCTAGAATGAGATTGATAACTGTTAAGTCACTCAATAGGATATTGTTGAGGAAGTATAAAGTGACTCTCAGACAGCATCTCCATTAACTAAATCTAGTAACAAAAGCTTAGTGGGAGGGAGGAAAAGAGTCTCCAAACATTTCTGTACTCAATGCTCCTTCCTATAACTCAAGTGAATTAAGTAATAAATATATTCAAACTAACATAGCTAAACACTGACCTCTTTTTGACTGTTCCATTTCCTTCCAAATCACTCTTTCATAACCCATCCTATCTCTACATCACTGGGATATTCCAAGCTTTGCTCTATTTCCCAAAGAAATGTACCATATTATGTTGCTCTTTCCAAGGGAAAAAGGAAAAATAAAGCATTTATGTGACTGGTCATTTGAGTGCTCAGAATCTCAACATTAAAGGTCATAAAACTTTTTTTCAATCTTTCCATGAATTGAATACAACATTTTCACCTCTAGGTCACCAAACTAGGTCTTGCCAAATTTCATTTGGTTCTTTAAAAATCAATAGCTGTCTAAGGGTTCATATGGGTTCAGTGGCCAGTCTTAAAAAGAGCTTCTCTTCCTCCAGTTCCTTGTGTTCTCCTTAACAATTTCAAAGCCAAAATTCACTGACTCCCTTTGTCAACAATTTCAGCAACAAGACAAAGCCCAAGAATAAAGATGGAAAGCTGTGCTACCCCTTTACCCACATAAAAGCACCCTCTGAAATAGGGCACAGGTTGGCAGGACAACGGAGAGAAGCTGGCAGCATTTTGGCCAGTGCTGAACCAGTTTTGTGAACAAAATGAGAATGTTATTTTTTCCAAGAATATCTGGTCCATGTACCTTTCAGTAGCTTCAAAAAGGAAGCAACAAGGCAAAAAGAGGGGAGAGAAACCAGACAGTGGGAAAGGTTACCTTAGGGGAATTAATCAACCAATTAGTATTTTAGAATCCTTTTTCAAAAAAAAATCCAAAAAAAAACTGGCCCTCAGGGGGTAGGAGGTGTTAGAAGGGAAAGAAAAACAGAAAAACTCATAAAGGTTATGTATGTTTTTACTGGAATTTCAGAAGGGGCAATGTTAAACAGTGGAAATTATTCTCTTATCTAGTTTTAAAATGTCTACTTTTTAATGGGCACAAAGGGAATATAACAAAACTTAAATATATCAACAGAGTTTTCTACCCAAAACAATCTCTATCATCTTTCCCTATCACTTAATCAGACATGCAAAAAAATTTCAGTCATCACAGTAAAATCTAGCTGTATGTAATGAATTGTTAAAATAACTGTTAAAAGGGAAAGCAATCCTAGAAGAACAGAGCTATAATTTAGCATTTCCAGCAACTTTTCTTAGTACTTTTTTAACCTAATGAAATTAAATTTAAATGTTATAAAAATCTGATGTAAGGGTTTTGTTTTAATTGAAATGTGCAGTATATACCATGCATTCTATTGAGATCTTTGATAAGTATATCCTGAGATCTCTTAATAATTTAATTTTGTCTCTTAATAAAATATATTACATTCTTGAATTATTAAAGTCTTCTCATTTGCTTATGATGGTATTCCCTATGTGGCTTCAAGAATTATGACATCTCAGTTTATTTTGTTTTTACATTTAATAGAAACATCTTATTCTTATGTGACAGTCACTTTCAGACATAATCACCCCATGTGCTCTCCCTAGTAACAAAGAAAAAGAGGTAAGCAAAAGCAGCCGACAAAAGAACTATATCCAACCAGGCATGCAACATTCTTTATCCTGTCTCTAGTTTCATATATAAAATGAGGATGTTGGAACATATGACTGTTAAATTCCCTTGCAGTTATATATCTGCTTGTGTGTGTGTGAGTATGAATTCAAAGAAATATGGGAAGACTTACAATGAACCAATTCAGACTGAAGTATTCAAAACCAAGAGAGTAATAAACACAGTGACTGAAGTATCCATAAATGAAAAAAACTATTTAATGAAAGTCTAACTGAGTAATTGTAATTGCCTATCATGGCATAAGATCAAACACATTTTTCTTCCATTATGCAAATTCTGTTTCTAGGTTTGGGAACTTGCTACCATAATAAGTAAAGCCATTAATATTTTAGTACATATGGGATGTCTGTCTGTCTTTGACCTCCAGAAGGTAAAGGCTTCAACTCTGATTGAAAGGTTGAGAACCTATTCTTACATAATTCCAAATTGTTTTTCCTAGAATTTTTGAACAAACTCACAGTTTCACCAGCAGTGAATAGTGTGCCCCTCTTTTCACAGCCCCTCAAGCTTTGACTATTTTTGTCCCTTATCATCTTTGGGAATTTGCTTGGGTGTGAAATAAAATTTCAAAGTTATTTTAACTTGCATTTCTTGTGTTTTTAAAGACTTAAAGTAACCTTTCATATGGCTATTAATAACTTTCAATACTTTTAAAAAACTTTTGTTTATATTCTTTGAGCAGTTAGCTATAGGAAAATGGTTCTCAGTCTTTTGAATCAATTTCCTCTATACTATGGATATTAGATTTTTGTTTCTGTTATTCATGGAAAT
The DNA here is from genome assembly GCF_037893015.1 of Macrotis lagotis. Classification (NCBI taxonomy): domain Eukaryota; kingdom Metazoa; phylum Chordata; class Mammalia; order Peramelemorphia; family Peramelidae; genus Macrotis; species Macrotis lagotis. Next base: position 163,224,184 of record NC_133663.1, on the reverse strand, counting down.
TTTTTTAATTTACATAGTCAAAGATAATTATTTTATCTAATGATCAACTCTATCTCTTGTCTACTTGTTTCTCTCATAGTCATAGTTATGAAAAATAGCTCCTTTCATTCATCTCAAATTTTTCTTTTTTTCTTTTTTGATGATGTGAATTTTGATGCTTATCCATTTGCAACATATTGTGGTATATAGTACAGGATACTGATATAAAGCTAATTTCTTCTAAATTGCTTTCTGTTACCATAGTATTTATTGTCAAATTTGAAGTTCTCACAAGTAATTTATATGCAAGGGTTGATTGAATTCTAAGCTATTGCATTCTTTTTTTTTTAATCTTAGCTGTTCTAGTCTGATTCACTGAACCATTTCTTAATTGAATTCATAATACACAACAGTAAAACAGAACAATCAGGATTACAGAATTACAAAAGCTATTGCATTCATTTTTTTCCTGTGCCTTCTACTTTCCAAAAATAATTCAGCCCCATACTACAGTCCTCTTCAATGATAACTGCTGTTCAGAATTCAATATTCAAAACTCCGAAATTCATTAATTTTAAAATTCTGTTAAAACAGGTTATTTTTAGTATTTGTACTCCTTTATATGTCTTAATGATTGTTATAAATTTACCCAAATTTTCAGTCTTCCTTATTATTATTTTCTTTAAAAAAATCATTACCATAAAAAGAAAAGGCCACTCTTCAATTTTTTTCCATTGAGAAGATGAAGCATTTTAAAGTACAGTACAAATAAATTAGTGCTAAAGGACTCTTTCATGAGCCTTAGGTTGAAATTTATATTTTCATTTTTAATTAATTATTTTTTAAAATTTAATTAATTTAAATTTGAATTAATTTAAATTAATTTTTTAAAAATCTCCTTTCTTGTGATTTCAAAAACATGCCACTAACTAAATTAGCACAGAAAAAAAAATTGTGGATATTACCAAGTGGTTTAGAAAGAGGCTCCAAATCTGTCTTTTCAATACTGTAACTGTTAAGTGTTTAGTTTCATTAGAAGATACCAAGAACATGCTACTAGACAGCACATGTAACAATTAGACATATAGACATATACCCATTAAACTCCTTATGACCAAATAAACTCAATGTGATTTCTCAAAGTTAAGACTATAACAAAATAAGTAATATAGAAAATTACTGATGACTTCCATTCTAGGAACTGTTAGGGAAAATATATTCAGTCATAACATAAGAAGTGGCAAGCAAGATCCAATTCTGCTGCAGTAAATATATTCAAAAAATGGCAAAGGATGCAAATGTTTTGTCCATCTTAATTTTTTTTCTTTTAACAATCTTTGGTTTATGTTCTCTGAAGAATCTTTATCCATATATGCCTTTAATCCTAATTATAAATTTATAATTTTTTTCTGTTACTAAAATGTCAATGTTTTTAATTAGTGTTATTAACTAATTTTATTTATACCAATCAAAGAAGCAAATCTTTTAATCAAAACAATTTTCAAGAGTAAGATTAACATTAATATTGACTTTTCCCCAATTTACATTATTCTTAAAGTATGTAATCACAATTCACAATACAACAGAATGAGAAGGGACCTTAATGATCACCTACATTCACCCCTCATCTTACAAAAGATGAAACTGAGACAGAGAATCTGAAAAAACCTTTCCAGGTTCAATCAACTTTAAAAACTGTTATTTTTTTTTTTTTTTTGGCAAGGCAATGGGGTTAAGTGGCTTGCCCAAGGCCACACAGCTAAGTAATTACTGTCTGAGGCTAGATTTGAATTCAGGTACTCCTAACTGCAGGGCCAGTGCTCTATCCACTGTGCAACCTAGCTGCCTCCAAACTGCTATTCTTGATCTTCTAAATGTGATCTTGAACAATAGAAAAAAATATTTAATAGAATGTGTATTTTAATTATTAGTTCAAAATGACTATAGAATTTCCATTGTTGAAGGGAAACAAGTGTGGATTATCTAAAATGGCAGATAGTTCTAAAATTATTCACACTTCACTTTGAATGCAAATAATGTATATATAAAATAATAATAATAATAATAATAATAATAATAATAATAATATATGTATATCTTCCCTTTTTTTGTGTGTGGGGGTATCCAGACTTAAGATTTGCTTGGTGAAGGTAAGAAGCACATGAAGAAATTCCTACCATGAGGATAAAATAAATTTTAAAAATTTGGAAACTGAGAGCTTACTGCAACGTCATAAACTATCTAAAGAATTTCCATTTTATACCAGAGAAAATCTGAGTCCCAATAAGGATAATATAGATTGGTTACAGAGTAGTAAGAAAATAATTAGACATATAAACTAGTTTCATAAGTTTAATGCAGAGATTTGACTGGAATAGTCACTGAAGGCTTCACAGAGGAAAATAGATATAAGAAGGTCTTGAAATATGGATAGAATTTTGGAAGGATGGAGAGTCACTGAAAAGAGGATAGAAATCTACCAAATAGGATCAGAAGATAAATCTGAATGAAATATGAGTTCATACAAGGAATTACTAGGTAAGGAGCATGAAAAAGCAAGTTGTGACCAGACTTTGGAGGATCTTGAATGCCAAGACAGAAAATTTTGACTCTTTCCTATAGACACTGAGAATCCAATGAAAGAATTCTTAGCAAGGGAGACACATGATAAAAGTGTAGCATTGGGAAGGTATATGCTAGATGATCACTGTACTAGCATCTGTAGCAGCATTCTTACAATCTATGAGACTCAGGTTATCTGAGCATCTTAATCCTTCTAAATATCGCAGTACTCTCATTCAGAACACTGGACCCTCTCAGAATGAGAGTTTCTTAGTTGGTTTACCTACTGTGTTTCCTGTTTCTGATGACTGGCTCTATTTCAAATTATTTTGGGGGTTTAAACATTCTTAGTAGTGTAACATTGAAGTATTCCTTCTTCCTGTCTGGCTGAAAAGTGTCTACCTGGGAAGTATCATGGTGTTAAAATGTTGGAAGATGATTTCAGAAAACGTGCATATAATTCTCTGACACATGCTAGTGGTATGATAACTATGCCTCAAGTTCCATCATTTGTAAAATAGGTAAACAAAACCTATAGCACATAACAAATGGGGTTCTTAAAAGGTTACAAAAATGTTAAAAGTCAATTATAATCATTAATATCAGAAGCACAATTTCATCTTCAGTCAGTAGGCAGCTTGAATATTATTCATTTTCTATGAACATTCAGCCCAAGGAAGAACTTGCCTTAGTTTGAAGCTTTGTTTGTTTCAAGTGCTTTTTTTCTTTTAGATAAAAATCAGGGTTAAATTACTTGCCCAGGATCACAAAGCTAGTGTCTAAGGCCTATTTTGAACTCAGGTCCTTCTCACTCCAAGACTGTTGTTCTATCCACTATACCACCAAGCTGCCCCTCCCCAAGTCTTTTAACAAAATTGTAGTGGACTACCCAGAATCAATGGAAGGATTGACATAAATTTTATTCTACCTTTTTCTGCTTTCTTTGTGTTGGCATGGATTCATTTATTTAGCAAGCTTTGATTTAGGACCAGCTATGTACCAGAAAATATGATATATACCCAACAAAATGGATAAATCATTTGTTCAATTAAGTAGAGAGTCAAAATGATTGGTTTCATATAGCAAATAATTTTTGGAGAAGAATTTGATGGGAGGCCTCTAGGAGAGGTGGGAGAATACAAATTATAATGATCATAGTCAAAATATTTTTAGGTAGAATTTTCTTACCATTAACTTAAAATTCTAACTCTAATGTTAAGAAATAAGTAAATTGATCAGTTCAGGGTGGCATATTTGAGTTCCAGGGCCCATAGAACTAATTTAATACAATTTGTACATGGATAAACAACAGTACAAAGCTTGCTGATATACCATTATTCAAGTAAAGATAGAAAACTGCTGTTAAAAAAAGTGATGCCCTAACAGCAGCTTGAAGATGATGATCAACCTTAATGGACCTGTTCATGCCAATCAGTGCAATAATCAGGGACAATTTCAGGGTATCTATGATGGAGAATACCATCTGTATCCAGAGAAAGAAAGATCTGTGGAATTTAAACAAAGACCAAAGATTATTATCTTCAATATTTTTAAAAAGTTGTCATATTACCATATAATTTTGTTGGTTTTAATATTTTATTTCTTCCTAAAGGACAGGTTTTTTCTCTCAACACTTTCAATTTTGATTATTGCATAGCATAGATTGCCTTCTGTGGGGGTGAGGACGGAGGGAAGGGAGGGTGGGGAAAAACTATAAAATTCAAAACCTTACAGAAAATAATAGGTAGAAACTACTATTGTATATAATTGGAAAACAAACACAATATTTATATTTTTAAAAAATGATGAGTATCATCTTCCCTCCCTGTTGAGTGGAAAACTGACAAGTCTCCAAAGTTGCCCAAGCTTAAGTGAGAAGCGAAGGTAGAATGTAGACCTATCTAGGAAAAAGAAAAGGCATGTCATGCAGTGTATGCCATCTGAAGGGTTATCAATCTTAGGCAAAATGGATATAAATAATGATGGATGACAACCACAGGAGTATGATGTGGTTTTTAGTGCTGGAAAAAATATTCAAAGAATTTGTACTAAAAAGATGACTGTGGCTACACAGTCACTTAAAATAAACAATCAGGAAAAGGACCAGGAAACCAAATCCCCAGGGGAAGAAGACACAGTCCACAAAACTTTCCCAAAGGAAAATTGCAAATAATCTTGGCAATATGCCCCAGTTCATCTTCTTGGAGGGAAAAGATAAAGCATAAGAATTCATTCACTGAAGACTTGCAACCAAAAAGGATAACACAAATAAAAAGACTTAACTCAATAATTGGAAAGTTATTATCAACTGAGTCAAAAGTAAACTTTAAGAAACAAAAATTTTAAATGTTCAAAGATTTGGTGATATTTTTTTTTGCAAAACTGTATAATTATCTACTGCTTTATAGCCCTCCAATTCAGTGAGCACTAGTATAGATGATCAGTGGTCAGACAATGTTTTCCAGCTGTTTCATGACCTAACCACTCCACTTCTACTCCAGAGATACAATGCTGACTTTCTTTCCTTTGCTCCCTATTCTTTGTTCTTTTGCAAAGGACAAGAGAAAGCATGTGCTCTACCCTGAGGAAGAAAACTCTAACAACGCATTTTTTAAAAGAGGGAGAAGGGGAGTAAGGAACATAAAAGACAGAAATTCTATGAATAAAAGTATACTGTGCAGAAAAAAAATCGTATAATTCTGTATGACACAGAGGACAGAGGACTGGATTTAGAATAGAAGACCTTGGTTAAATCTTGTCTCTGCCACATATTATCTATTTGACCTTAAACAAGTCACTTAACTTCTCTGGGTCCCCAATGTAAAAAGAGAACAATGGATTAAACAATCTCTAAGGATCTTTCTAGCTCTAAATTCATGATTTTTTTAAAAATTCCCCTAAAATAATAAAAACCTCTTACTTTAATCTTTCCTGTTCATTCTGAAAACTAAATCCCTTCAGGACAATTAGAATGATTACAATTCACAATGTATAGTATGTACTCATAGTGAGATAGAGATTTAACCTATAATTTCATTGGTTTAAGATATTCCCTGGTACACTTGGGACAGCTAGATATCAAAGTGAATAGAGTGCCTGGCCTGGAGTAAAAAAGATTCAATTTTAAATCCAGCCTCAGATACTAGCTATGTGACCGTGGCTAACCTTTTGCCTCAGTTTCCTCATCTGTAAAATGAGCTGGAGAAGGAAATGGCAAACTACCCCAGAGTCTGACAAGACTGAACAACAACAACAAAGTTCTCTAGTGAAGAATCTAAGTTACTAATTAAGTTGTCACTTTGTCTGAAATGTATTATTTCAGGAAATAACCTTGGCACAGAGATGTCCAACTTGGACCTCCTGAGGGCCCCTAAACTCTGGAGTGCAACCTTGAAACACATTAAAATGTAATTGCCAAATATTTAACAAAATAAAAATAAAACAGAACACAGGTAATCTTAATATATTGTTTTCTAAGTAATCATGTAGTCCAAATGAATCCCAATGTAATATAATCCCCTGCTTCCATTTCAGTTGAATGCCCCTGAACTGGAGAATTTGAGGAGCTCACCCAGGGTCACTGAGATGGGAAAGTCAGGGGACAAGCCTGAACTCTTTCTAACATGGGGGCCAGTTCTATTCACCATGTACTAAGCTTTTAGAGGAGTCTTACTTAAAAACTTATTAGCACAAGTATCATTAAGATGGAATTATAAATAAGAAAAAGTTTTTTGCATGCTTCTCTTTCTGTCCCTTAAAAACAAAAATTTAGAATATGCAAACTCAAACAAAACAAACCCTAAATTTAGTGGAGAGAAATTATCCATCCAACAAATTTATATCAAATAACTTCTTTATGTATCATTTTATAGTGGGACAAAATAATACTTAACTAAGGCAAAAAAACCTTCATCCCAGTCCTACTCCTACAATTATTTAATCTTGAAGAAATCATTGTGAGACTATGTATGCTCTCATTTAGAAAGAAAAAGCTTTTGATAATCTCCAAGTTATTTCTATGTCTAAAATTATATTTACTACTAAGTTAATAGAAAAGAATAAGAGTAGAAAATATGATCTCAAGTTTGAAGGGGATTATAATTTAGAAATAAAAACTATGAAGTATGAAAAAGAGAAGCACATGTGGGAAAAGATAGGGATTTTGTAACAGAGAAAAACCTTGGGTTTTTATGAGAGGAAAAATTAGAAACAATGCACATGTCCAATAGGGAGAGAAGCTAAACAGACTGGCACATCACTAAAATAGAGTACTATAACCACAAATTCTAAAAATACAGAAATATAAAAAGTGTTCAGAAAATTGAAAAACAAGTTAAAAACTATAAATGCACAAACTACAAATATTGGATCTATATGCTCAAATATGTACTCATAGAGACTGAAAAATTTATTTATTCAAAAGCTAACACTGACATGAATTTGTCAGAAGTTTTTATATATTAAAATAGACAAAAAGAACTAGAAAAAATACATATATAGATTCAAGAGGGTAAAGCACTGAAAAGATGAGGGACAAATAAATTCACTTACATTCCTTCTTTATTTTCCATTGCCATTCCTAAAACTCTACCTGAGGCAATTGTTATTTTTCTTATATAATAATATGTCAGTTTGCTTGTTTTCTAAGGTGACAAATATACAACACCTTTTCTCCATGATAAGATCATAATTTAAGTGATACATGATTTCATTCCTGTGATTATTTCCTCTGCTGATAAAAATCAGTGTCTTAGTAAATGTTCTCTACAAACTGCTAAGGGTTCCAAAATAAAAATCATTCCTTGAGAGGGAAAAATACTTCCACTTCTATCTGGTTAAGTGTGTATGCCTGCACATTTACACATATACTCACATACAAAGAAAAAAATCATTATAATCAACTCATTAAATGTTTATCAAAATAGCATTTTCTTCTTAAGACACATAAACTCTACAAACATATGTCCTAATGCTACTCAGATAGTTATCTTTTAAATTATGAATGGGGAACAATGTTTTTGGAAAGTGTGCTATAAAAACAAAAAACATCAATAAGACTTTTTAAGGTACAAAATGAGGCAGCTAGGTGGTGCAATTAATAGTAAGTTGAACCTGGAATCAGAGAGGTTGTAGCTATGTGACTCTGGGCAAGTCACTTAACCCTTTTTGGCTCTATTTCCTCATCTGTAAAAAGAGCTGAAGAAGGAAATGGCAAACCATTACAATATCTTTGCCAAGAAGACATCAAATAGAGTCATAAAGAATTGTACACAACAACAAAAACAAAGTACAAAATACTTCCTATAGACAAAAAAGAGTCTCATTATAAAAGGAAAAAAAATACAATATACACATCTCCATCACCCTCCAGTCTTCCTTACTCAGTAATTAAACTAGCTATTGGCAGATGCCAATGAAGAAATCACTTTAAAAGTCCAATTTTATTGCCTTTTAAACATTCAATACTGTTGCAAATTCCCTGGAAATAATCCATTTTCTATGTTTACAATTTCTTTGACTGGTAAACAATTCTACCTTCTTTGGTTTAGGGCTGCAGGAGAACACAGCTTAATGTTTATGCCCTAAACTGCATTCAGGAATCATTTAATATAACTTATTGGTATAGAATTTGGTTTAGCAATTCATAACAGTCACTAAGCCCAGGATAGTTTCATATATCAGAAATGCTAAAAGTAAATATCTCATGAATAAACATGTTTGGAAACTAATAGCAATACCTTCACACTCCAGCTTTTAAAAATCCTACAGAAAACAGAGAAAAGCTCCCAATGATTTTAACAAGCTATAACCCTCAATATGCCCTAAAGTTTCAAAAGATTAGCATAGCTTTATTCATCATACATTAAAGTTCCTATGTCCTTGACAGATTTTAATTCAACAACAGAAAATGAGGAAGTTATTTAGGATAGAAGCTTTCTATTCTGTATAATAAAAATAGCAGATTTATATAAAGCTCTTTTTTAGAGCTCTCTTCCCAAACAACATCTGATGCTTATCTATGCCATTTTTATAATGTTGGGGTACAAATATAATCACTCAAATTATAGCAATATTCTGAGCAATGAATTACTCTTAAGTCAAGAGAAATAATAGTACTTAATAAAGAAACCTAGAATTTATTCACAATCATTCCATCTATCTTTTCCCCTCCTATAATCTATTCAAAGCATTTTTTCCTTTGGTGACAAAATACATTCACTCTCTGCTTCCTTCCTTCCTTGTCTTCTCTAATCGTTTTTAAATCTTCTCTAATTTTCCAATATGTAAATAACCAAATTTGGTAAATTCACGAGGTATTCAAAGTGTGCATAGTACTTTATGTCCTGAACAAAAAGAACAGCAAATCCCCACTCTCTGAGCTGTAGCAGTATACCATCTCAGACTGGCATAGGACATTACAGAAATGAATTGAGGGAAAGATGGGTAAGCTGTTCATATACAGAATACAGAACTCTTATCTATCTATTACCTAGTATTCAATTACCACCGCCACCCTTAAAGGTATATTTTGGAGTTTACATTTTTGTCAACAACTTACTGGAACTTCGAATGCTTCTTGTGTATCATCCAGCATCTGAATTTTAATGGAAATAAGTTTTCCCGGTGGTGCTGTGGGCAATTTTTGTCCATGTTCCAATGTACTGATTCCAGCATTCTCAGGAGCTCCTAATCGTGATCCTGGAGTTGGCTTCTGCTCTATTTCACCCATGTTTAAAGAAACCTATATAATATCTAGGAGGGGGGGGAAACAAGAAAAGAAACTGAATGAGAAAGAGTATTTTTTTAACCATTTCATAGTATATGTCACCACTTAAACTTTTTTTGCCAGATGTGCTGTACATTACAAAAGGATAATTCACTCTCAGTCCACTAGTTTCCAGGATACTACCCATAAGATAAACAAAAATGGTAGGATACCTTACTATTTTAAATAGAATCACAAAAGTTTTACTATGGAGCATAGGATTTAGAGGTAGAAGGGGCCTTTGTGATCCAATTAATCTCCTGTTTTACTGAGTAATCTTAGAGATTAAAAACCATCCTTCTCCGAAAAATCTTCATTTTCAGCTCAAGTATCCACAATAGATTTCCCAAACACTCCAGAGCACCCCCTCATTCATTTATTCATCCAACAAGAATTTGTTAAATATCTACTATTTGCCCATTTCCCAAATGAGGGACCATGAGGTTTACATAATACAAAATAAATAAGATGCAATTTTTGCCCTTCACATCTTACAATCTGGTTATGAATAAATGACGAAGTAATTATAATTTCTAGTGAGTACAAGCTGGGTCAAAATGAAAAGAACAAAAAAGTAAGTTTTAAAGAGTAGCTAGAAGGGAGAAATTAATGAGCTGGAGAGCTGAAGAAATACTTCATAAGAAGACAAGAGTTAAGTTGGATATTGTATAGGGATAATAAATTGCTAAAGGTCTTTCTCCATGAAAATTCACAGTGAACACCAGAGGTATTTTACTATTTTACAGATGAGGAAATAGGCTTAGGTTAAGTGATTCATTTGTATTTACACAGTTAATAAGTGTCAGAGATGAGACTCAAACTCCAATCTCCAATCTCTCACAGTACTTCTCCAACAAAGATGCACATAGTTTTCAAAGTTTGTTGTCACAGATTTCGGTTTGGTTGAGAAACTAGCCAAGCCCCATTCTGTGGTGGAAATAGCAATGACCTAGGAAACAGAAGATTTGTATCTTAGTATCATCTTAGTACCTTAGTATCTCTGATATTAACTAGCTTGTGACATTTGATGAATCACTTTAGTTCTACAAACTTCATACTCCTCATTTAGAATATAAGAAAACTTTCCAGGTGACATTCTATGGCTATAAAACTAAATGAGGCATAAGAAGAGTAAAGAAAAACAAAAACGAAAAATGAAAAACCTCTAACAAGGACTTAAACCTGAATGACTGATGTGACTGAGGGAGACCAATGAGAGTGACTGGTGGTATGAAGGAAAGAAAGCAGAGTTCTGTTCTGCATATGATTAGTTAGAAGGAATGCCAGATGGAAATACAAAACAGGAGTTTAGGGAAAAAAACAGGCTAAAGCTATAAAACTAAGCATACCCACATAGTAGAGAGTTGAAGCCATGCAAATGAATGAGATCTCAAAGGGGGAAAAATGTAAAGAAATCCAAAAAATCAAGGAGTGAGCCTTAAATTTAGGGATTAGAAAGAATAATTAGTTTCAAGAGTTAAAGGGAAAAAATGGAAATTTAATATTGAAGAAGAAGAAAAGTTTCAAGAATGATGAAGACATGTTAAAAAAAGTTTAAAACATTATATACTTGACAATAATTAAAATGAATTTCACTTCTGGGAAAAAAACCCATTTCTTTTCACTGTCTTACTGCTAATCCTTGTTTGTCCTTCTTTGAGACTTCTCTTGGTTCTTCAAATCTCTCAATTCAAGCTTTACAAAACAGACCAAAGCATAGTCCTCTCACACCCGAGGGTTATAGTAACAAAATGAAATAGATTATTGTCTGAAGAATCGAGTACCCAGGAGCCTAATTCAACAAATCATAGACAAATTTTGAATTATTGTGAATCATACTAGGTATATCCATAACTCTCATTTTAAAAAAGGGAGGCATAGAGTAATGGTTAATAGTTCAGTTAGCAGTTCAGAATTGATATTCAGAAACTAAAAGATTCAGAACTTCACTCTAAATGGCAATCCTGGTTTACCTCTCCATTTTACCACCCAACCAGTTAGTTTCAAAAGACTCTGGCTACTACTTTCTAAAAGGGATTTCCTTTGAGCTGACAAAAAAAGGGAACCTGCATGCAATCTTTTTCTTTTTTCCTTTTTTTTTTGGCAAAGCAAATAGATTAAGTGACTTGCCCAGGGCCACACAGTTATTAAGTATCAAATATCCGAGGTCAAATTTGAACTTGGGTCTTCCTGACTCCAGGGCGGGTGCTCTATCCACTGCACCACCTAAATGTCCCTGCAAATCATCTTAATAATGCCTGCTAGTACTCAGTGTGTGTGACCCCTTCATCATTTGCCTCCAAAATGCCTACTAATCTTATTTTCTTATCTGTAAAATAATAAAATACTCTAGTGTTCATTGTGAATTTCCATGGATATCCAAGAGAAAGACCTTTAGCAATTTATTATCCCTATACAATATCCAGTTTGATTCTTGTCCTCTTATGAAGAATTTCTTCATCTCTCCAGCTCACTGATTTCTCCCTTCTTTCTACTCGTAACAACCTACCTTTTTTGTCCTTTTCTTTTTGACCCCTCTTTCACTCACTAGATATTTATCTTTGTCATTTTTCCATAACCAGGCAATATACTATGGCAAGATAGTTAAGAATGAATCTTTTGGAGGGGGGAAAAGCTTTTCTTCTGCTCACAGGATCATAAGATTTAAAACTGGAAGGAGGGTTTATAGGTCATGTAAGTAAACCCTTTCATTTTACAGATGAGAAAACTGAAATATAGAAATTTCATTTAAAATTTCAAACCTAATTCCTTCCCTCACAGTATTACTAGCTTTAAAATATTGAGTCCTAAACTATTCGTTTTGATGAAAGTATGGGAGATATGGATTGAAAGAAATGCTTTCATTTAAATGAAGAATTCTTAATGTGTAAACCAACCAATGAAGATCAATGACATTGATCAACTCTCAGAGTTTCCTGTGGTATCCTAAAATGGCTTGCAGAGTTGTGAGTTGACCACATGACTGGAACTCAAGTATTTCTGACTTGGTCAATCATTTTTTATCTACTACTTCCAGGCAACCACTCAGACAACTCATATTATTTGTTTGTTTGAGTAGTTTTTTCATTCTTTTTTTGCTTTTCAGAAAATTCCCAATTATGCATGTGATATTGCATAAATAAATAATATACAAAACTCTGTAGGGAAATTTCCCAAACTAATCTGACTACAGTATACTTTGGGGCATGAAATATATTCAATCAATTTATAAATATTTAACTTTTTTTGTCAAGATCATCAGATTATTGGGGTGGCTAGGTGGCACAGTGGATAAAGCACCCACCCTGGAGTCAGGAGTACCCGAGTTCAAATCCGGCCTCAGACACTTAATAATCACCTAGCTGTGTGGCCTTGGGCAAGTCACTTAACCCTGTTTGCCTTGCAAAAACCTAAAAAAACAAAACAAAAAAAATCATCAGATTATTAGAGAAGAGAGGGAACATTAGCCATATACAGAGTTAACACATGGGTTCTGCTAGGTGGTACAGTGGATGGAGCATCAGCTCTGGAGTCAGGAGGACCTGAGTTCAAATCTGGCCTCAAATACTTAATAATTACCTAGCTGTGTGACAGTGGGCAAGTCACTTAACCCTACTGCCATACCCCCCCCAAAAAAGAGTTAACACATGAGTAAGGAATGGGTATTTGTTTAAAAAAAGAAAGAAAAAGAGATGAAGGGAGGAAAAGAAAGAAAAAAAAAGAAACAAAGAAAAAAGAAAGAAAGAAATATCTTAAAACTGAGGTCAGGGCTATAACCTCTTCAACTTTACTATGTTAAAAAGTTTGGGCCATATATTAATAAACTAAGAAAAGGAAAAAATCAAGGGTTATAAGGGATGACTTGGTATGCCTCTTGGACTGGGCCTTATCCTGAAAAGTACCATTACCATTAGAATTTATATTTAAGGGAGTTAAGATCTGAGAATGATCTGCAAAAGGCAAGCCCTAGTCTGATTCCTCAGATTAGAAAGCCATCTTTGCTGAATTGGGAAGAGGAATAGCCCCTTCTAGATGGTTCAGTGGAACAGAGAAAAACCCTTGCAGCAATGTTGCTGGGTAGCAGCTTCTCTGTCTGGAGGCAAAGAAGAGGAAATTGCAGGGATGTCCATCAACTGTGGAATAACTGTACAATTTATGATATGTGACTATGATGAAAAATACTATTGTGCTAAAATAAATGATTGCCTTGATTATTTTTAAAAAACTTCGATAGGCTTGCACGAAATAGTGAAGACTGAATAAGCAGAACCAAGAGTATACTTTAAACAGTTAACAACTTTGAGTGGCTTGGCTATTCTGAAAATTACACCTACCAAATTTAACTACAAAAGACATATGAAGGAAGACTCTAACTTCATCCAAAGAAAGAATTAATAAATGGAAGTTTGCATAGAATGATTTTATATATATATATATATATATATATATATATATATATATATATATATATATATATATATTTGTGCCTAATGATTGCCATCTCTAAGGTAGGGAAAGGGATTGAAAAAAGAAAGTGACATGATAACTATTATATATTTAAAAGGAATATAAGTTGTACATAATAGATTTGCAGTTCACCTTTTTTCTATTTTACTATATTATAGGAATGTTTTTTATTTCTTAAGTTCAAAATAAAATAAATACTATTAGAAACAAACCCCTGTTCAATAAGAGGAACAACATTTAGGAAACTAAGTTTTGATTTCAACTAGCATCAGCAAGATACAAAGAGGTAGGGAATGAAAGGAATCCATTATCAAGGATAGAAGAGCAAGCCGACATTCTGAGGCAGAAAAGGGCTGGAATACTCTGTATCAATGATTACTTACAGAGAGAATCAGAATATGCCACATTGTTATAAACATCTGCCTTATTAATTTACACTGCACCACACTGAGATTAAGTAAAAGGAAAATTGAACTTGACACATAGTTGATCCCATTCTCAAGAGTCTTAAATCAACAAGTAGTTATTTGGCAGACACTGTGCAAAGTGTTGGGACCACAAAAATAAGTCCATGCCCCCAGGAACTTATATTCTAAAAGGAGAGGCAAAAATGTGCATTATATAGATAAAAACAAAATAAATATAATCATTTGAATCCTTTGCAATCACTTCCCTATTACTTGCACAAGTTCATAAAAAACAAAAACTAGAAGACCATCATTTTCCACAAATTCCAGATAATCTTTATAAGTCATCACCATCCCATAAACAATACTATCATAAGTGCCTATATTAAGGATTCCTGACCTGGAACTTCTCATATTACCTAGCCCAATCCCTTCAATTTTCCCCCAAGGAATTACAACAATGTTCATTGAGCTCCTATTGTGGGTAAACTATTGAGCTAAGGGTACACTAAGGGTAAAAAGTTAAAAATGAAACCATACCTGCCCCCCAAAAGCTTATATTACACAGAAATACAGAAATACAGATATACAAGTGATATAAGTACAAAATGACTCAAAAGAATGAGAGACAGCTAATAAATGAGGAAAACAGGAAATTTCTCTAAAAGCTAGTGGCAGTTGAGGCGACTTTTGTTCAACCAAAGATTCTTCAGGATGATGTTGAGGAATCCACAAATGGAGTCAATTACACAAAGACACAGAGGCTGACAAGGTAATGCTGTACTGGGTATAGTGGGATTCACACATCTTAATTAAGCTCTCAAAAATAGAGACCATTTGTAGGGCTCCATGTTAAATTAAATGCAAACTGATTTAAAACAATTTTAAGATAAGTTCTTTTTTTTTTTAGAACTTTTTTTTTTGCAAGGCAAATGGGGTTAAGTGGCTTGCCCAAGGCTTAAGATAAGTTCTTAAAGAAAAAGTCCAAAAAAGAAAATTGATTCAAAGTTTCAGGCAAAATAATGACTTGAGATCCAATAGCAATCTCAAATATACTTTAGAGGTACAAAGGTAATAGAAAATTCACTATTATGTAAGGATGATCAATTTCTCACACTCTGATTAGTGAAGAAAGAACAAATAACAAAATATACTAAATTGACTGAATTTTCCTCCATGTTTGGAAACTTTTCCAAACTTGACTTATCTAAACTCTAAAGAAACACAATAAAAATAACAGTTTTATCAGTGCTGTGTGGGGAAGAAACAAGCTTAAATCAGAACACTTGTTTAAAGCAGAAGACAGAATCTGTTTTGACTACTTATGGAAACTCAGATAAGGCATTTGTAAAAAATATTCAAGGACTACTTTCTGCTAGGGTCATTTTATTTATTTCAAAATGTCTGTGGTCAGAAGAAAAACCCCCTAACAGTCACTGTTTCACATCATACAAATAACTTGAAACAGGCACGTTTGGACTACTGGACAATTTGAGGAAACCCAGAAGAGGATGTTAGCTTTCTCTATTCAGCAGCACACTATTTTACCACCATGGTAAGAAAAAAAAATTAAACTTCTTAAATTAAATAAAGTATCCACCCCCCCTTCTCCCAATAATGTTAACTTCTTAAACATAATTTTCAAGATAGTCAAAATGTCATTTCTAAAAAAAGTCAAAATGTCATTTTAAGGAAAAGTCTATAAACTTTCTATAAAATATCTTTTGCATAAAAATGTAATAACCCTTGATCACAACATAAGAAATTCAATCATCTCAAAGACATGAATGTACTCAAATCTACAGTTGGCTACATTTGACTAGCAATTTATAATGTTGAGCAGTATGTGGGGGAGAGGGAGTGGTAAACAAGAGTATAAGCAATTTATCCAGGTTGACTGAAATATTCATATATCTTCAAATGTGGGACTTAAACCAATATCTACTAGCCTCTCTATCCATTCCTCTGCTTGACCATATACCAAGACAAAAAATGAAGAATACAGGGTGTTCCAAAAGTCTTAGTGTAGCTTTAAATTCCTCATTAGCTTGCAAGGCTATTTAAATTAGTAAAGCTTCAAACTGCACTAAGCTTTTTGAGATACCTTCTATACATTTGAAAAGCTGAAAGGTAAGATTTAAAAAATAAATAGCATAATAAAATGACAATGTGTGTGATGGAGAATCTTGGAATTGAAGCTGAAACACCAGAATTTTAATCTCCAGTATTTACCAATTCTACAAACAAGTTGTTTACCCTTTCCTGGGCTATTTCCTCCTCTTTAAATAAGGATTACTACTTGTAACATCTATACCTCACTGGGATGTTGTGACACTCAATGGATAACAAAACATGTCACAAACCCTAAAAAGGTGATGTAAATATCAGCTGTTAATATTAATTCAAAGTTCATTATCATTCACTTTATAATGATTTTTATAGTACAAAGTTAAATCTATAAACAAGAGAGTTTGGCCCATTATTTCATTTGCTTTGTTTTTTTGCTATCCATTTGCTATCCAAATGAATGGTTTTTATTACAGAAAAATACCTGGTCATTTAAAGAAGCAAAATCAGGGTTATGACCAAGAAAAATTTATCCAGAAAAGCTAGGTATAATCCTGAGTGGGGGAAAAAAAGTGGACATTTAAGCAATTGAAAGACTTTCAAGTATTTGTGAAAAAACAAAATAAAAATGACCAAAACTCAAGGGAAAATACTATATATAAGATTAAGAAGAGATATTAGGAAAAAATTGAAGATTAATTATAAAGGACTCATTAAGGTCAAACTATTTACATCTTACATATGAAAATATTATTTTTAAGATATCTCTTAGCAGTAGATAATCAAGTCATTACTAGGGTAGTTTGAAAGAATGGTTGAGGCCAAGTTGAGTGTGATAAGGTGATTTTTAAAAAACAAAACTGGGTGGGAAAATATTTTAAAAAATAGTGCATTTAGCTCATACTTCCCAACAATCTTAGAAACATCCATTTTTATAAAAGTTTTATCAGTACTGTGTAAGAAAAGTATTCTTCTATTTAGGTTCATAGAAAATTCAGAGAGGTATAAAACCTTAGATACCCATTTCCCTTCATTTTATAAATAAAAAAAATTGAGACCAAAAGAGAGATCACACAGTTGATAAAAATAGGAGGTAAGATTAAAATACAAGTCTTCCTTACTCAAAGTTCACTGATCTTTAGCTCCTGCTTTCCCACATACATTGATTCATTCTCATTTATTCATAAAATAAAGCCTGTCAAGCAACATTTGGTTGGTTAATACAATTTCAATTACCCTTTATACTCACAAATAACAAAACTTAATTTCTTTTAAAATTGGTGAGGTGCAGAATCAGAAAAGCATTGTATACCTTAACAGCAACCTTGATGGAATTGCTCATTCCATCAGTGCAATAGTCAGGGACAATTTGGGGCTATGTGCGATAGAGAATACCAACTATATCCAGAGAAAGAACTGTGGAGTTTGAACAAAGACCAAAGACTATTACCTTCTATTTGGAAAAAGAAAACCATTATCTTATTATGTAATTTTTCTATCTCTTATACTTCATTTTTTTACCTTAAGGATATGATTTCTCTCATCACATTCAATTTAGATCAATGCATACCACGGAAACAATGTAAAGACGAACAGACTGCCTTCTGTGGGGGTGGGGTGGGGGGAGGGAAATAAGATTAGGGGGAAATTTGTAAAATTCAAAATAAATAAAATATTTTTAAAAAATTGGTGAGGTTTTACTATAATCATCACAATTTCCAACAACAGGTAACAAAAATGAAAATTTTTCTCTTCATTAGTCATATGGGTATCCATGAGCAAATTAAAAATGTCAGATTCCACAAGGATTCTTCCTCTGTGCATGCACACACAAAGATACATGCATACAATCTAGTAACCCTCAGGTTCTACATAACAGTTCATCTCACTAATTTATAAACTATTACTTGCTACTTACTCACATTGACTCACTAACAGGTACTAAGATCTCCTATCTTTTTAAGCCTAAAAACTATTTAAAACCTAAGTAATAGGTAATACTCTTTCTTGCAATATCCTCCACCCCCAAAAAATGAGATGTTAAGAATTGTGCATGAAGTCTGGACATATAAATCAACCATAATTCCAATGAATGAGGAAGCAGAATCTCTAATATGAATAAAGAATTGCAAAAGAATTAACTATTGAATGAGTCATTAATTCAAAACTTATTGGGTGCCTCCTGCTGCCTAGTAGAAAAGGCAAAGAATAAATTTGTTGTTATACAGTTTACTAAACTTATAACAGTAGTTTATTGTTATTTTACAATTCGAGTCTTAACGGTTCACAAAATACAAAGATAATGAAATCAGTATTTATTTTTCAACATTCGTTTTATGACAGAGCAAAACAGAAATATTAACTACTTTTATCAGAGGGCAAAAGAAATCTCGAGCTTATAAACCCCTTGAAACAACTATGTAGGTGAGTTCTATAAAAAGAACAGACAATAAATCTTGGTAGAAGTTGTAGCTATGATATACAATCTTGATTGTAGAAATTCTGCATCTGAGACAAAGAATTTAACTTGGCTTTCCCATATGGGTAATATAAGTTAACCATGCTCCTTTATTTTATGTGAAAGTAATGAATTAATGAAGGACTCTGGAGTAATGTATCAAAAAATGCTAAGTATTTCTTTTTATTTTTTCTTAAAATATTTCCAATTAATTCAGAAAGAAGTGCAGGCAAGTTCACCCTAATGGTTTTCTTTATAATGAGGTTTCTATTAAGAAGATCACAAACACTTATCTCACTGAGTGCCACTCTATTATTCCTGCTGTAGTTTTACCACTATGAAAATCATTTTCTAGGAGCTGGAAGACAAAACAGAACCATAAGCTACTTTAAAGAAAATTATTTCATTGACATCAATCTGTTAGTGAATAATAATTTACATTTTAGCTAATTTTAAGAGTTATAAGAAAATGTTTTCAAAATGATATATTAAAAATAAAAGCTTCCCCTCGGGTTGAAATGAGGAAAGAATGAAATCAATTTCTTTTAAGCTACTACATGTTAAAGTTGTTTGTTAAATTCTATGATAATAAATTCTACAGAGGGGGTAATATCCTATTTTTTGTTGAGATTAATAGTTAAAAGTTGATTAAAAGACAAAAATGTATTTTAAAAGCACAGTATTATATAAGAGAACAATGAAAATGATGTTCAAATCATAGCCTAATTAATAACCACCATTTTATATTTCTAGGAGCTAAAACAATTCCTTCAAAATACTGTAAAGTAGGTAATACAAATGTTATTGTTTTTGTTTTAGATGAAGAAATTATGGTTCCGAGAGACCGATTATGGAACTTAATCTTGGACAAAGAAATGAAAGGTATTGAAATCAGAATTAAAATAAGCTCTTCTGATTCAATGTCCAGTGCTTTTCCCATTTAGAAAACCTCATTAAATAGTATGTTTTTCAGTTTACCGAGTATAATCATAGCAATAAGACTGGAAGCTCACTACCTCCAAAGAACTAAAAATGTGCATCACACAGAAAGAACTGCAAAAGTACATAACAAGTTTGAGAAGACAAACAGATGAGCAAAAATGAGAACTCTCAACAGAAGTAAAAGTGATTAGCAAAGAATTTGAGGACAGAAAGAGAAGATAGGTTGGTCATGAGTTGAGAGTAAGGGTTAAAAGAATGACAGAAAGCTCTAGCTCTACAGGAAGCATTCACAAGAAAAACTGAACAAACCCCTTTAGTAGGTTAAGTGGATCCCATATAATGAACTTTGGGGTGGAAATGGACAAGAATTATATAGGCTAGTCAGAGTAATCTTTAATCATCATTGGAGGGAACCCCCAAATGATAATATCAGAGAGTTAAGTATTGTTAGAATATAATCATTAAACTATGCCCCAAAATAAAGTAGAAATGTCACAGGAAAAACAAAAATATCAGGAAAAATATTTTAATGTGGTGACACTATCTGGACTATACATAAATTATCCATAAATGTGCCTCTGCCAATGGTTTCAACTCTACACATTTCCTGTACTGCAACTCAAATCCTTTCTATCACCATGCCCTTTATACCATTCATATATATGGTCACACTATGGACCTTACCATCATTTGATACTGTAGCACCCTGAAGACTGAGAACTTTAAAAGTCTCTGACAGTGGCTTGCCTCTCCACTTCTCCTACTCTCTTATCTCTTCACTCTTAGAGGCCCTTCAGTTTCTCAGTCTCCTAGTTTGTCATCTCATGCCTGGCTTCATTTGCCCCATTATCCAGTCTGGACTATCAAAGTCAGTCATTTCAATAATGCTCTCATCACTACCCTAAAATCTCTCCTCCCCAGGAATACTGTAGAAAACTGGTCATATACTTTCTCTGCCTAAGCTGTAGAACATGATGAATCACAGAACTGTACAAATTCATGAACAACTGAAACTCAAAAACACCACTATTAGAGATCTCTTATCAAGTCCTTAATATCATTTTGCAGAGTGATTGTTCTATTTCCACCTGAACTTTTTCCATTCTCCTCAAGCCCCCAACTCTATCCTCTGTACCCATCACTTTTACCAGGTGACTTTACTTGATTCCACTTAACTTTAAAAAGTAGTATCATGGAACAAATGTTCATCAACAGAACTTGAGACTATTAACAATCATATGAAAAGTTGCTTTAAATCACTAATAGAAATTTCAAACAAACTCATACCTAACAATAGGAAAAGAGGAAATACTGAGCATTGAAAAGACACTATTGATTTTGTAGCTGGAACTGTGAACTGTTCCAATCTTTCTGAAAAATAATTAGGAATCATATGAACAAAATGACAAATATGTCCATTCCCTTGGCTTCCAATATAACCTTTATGTAGAAAACTAGGAAATCTGGATCTCCAATCCCTACTTTTCTCCTGAGCTCCAGATTCACATTTCCTACTACTAATTGGGTATCTTCACCTGAATGACCAAATAGAATTTCTATATCAACAGATCCCAAAATGAACTCATCATCCCCCCCCAAATAAAACCTATTTTTCCTCTCTTTTACTTCCATATTCCTATTCATGTAACTTTCCCCCTAATCACTCAAGCATGAAATTATCATCATTGATTCCCTCATCCTCCACATCTAGTCACCAAGTTTAGATTCTATTTCCAAAATGTCTCAATTTTTTCTCCTTTCCATTAAGAGCCATCTCCTTAGTTCAGATTTTCATTAAGTCTTCTCTGCACTATTCTCAGTCTGCTAATTGACCTTCTCACTTAACTGTTCCCGCATTTGTCCACCTCCATTTAACCAAATAGTCTTTCTAATGTCCAGTTTGCATTATTTTCTTCAAAACTTTAAATGATTTTCCAAAATTCACATAAAATTATAATGAATTAACATGGCATTCACAGTTTAACCTGAAGTGACTTCACCAGGGTGTAATCAAAATTAAGAATTCTAAGCAGTCAGTTGGCTTCTTTCCCTCACCATCTTTTCATTCAACAAATATTTGACAAGACAGACCTTGTCTTATTTATTCTCATATCTATATGCAGGGACTATCACAGCACCTTGTACTTTGAAGAAACTTAATAATGTTTTGTAAAATAATGGGTTTGCTAGATTTATGGATCAATACACATTAAACTTTCTTATTATTTGACCAGAAACTTCTAGCAACCAGAACTCCTACTGATTTACAGTATAAGAAAACTGATGTTAGCTGTTCCTTCACAAAATGTCCATCTTTTCAAATACTGATGTTTTCCTGGTGAGGATATATGACTTCAATTCAAGGAATACCAGGGTCTCGGAAGAATCAAAACTGTAGGTTATCTAAAGGAAATATGTATGGTAGTGGCAGCATGTTACAGATCATTTGCATATAAGATATAGCACAAATGGCATCTTCATGATTAGAAAGGAGTGGGTCACAGTAATATAGTAAAAATGAAAAATAATTAATAACTTGAAAATTGTCCTGATTACACACACATATACACACACACACACACACACACACACACACACACATTCTTGCATGTGGAAAGTTCCTTTAAGCATAATCTAATAAAGAATATGGACTAGAGTCACATAGGGTAAGAAGGCATAGCTAGTTGATCCACACCAATACCCATATGGATGACTTCAGGAAGCAGTGCACAAAATGTAATGGAATATAATGACCCTCAAGATCCTGAGTTGCCTTCTGAATCAAAGAAATACTTTTTATTTTTAAAACCATAATTCAGTACTGTTTTATTCTAATTCTTGGAAAATGTTCAATCCATTTATGAGATAAACTTACTCTGTAACGAAAATATTCAATTTAACCAAAAGATTCTATTTTTCAACCTTATCAGATAACAGAAAATTTACTGCACAAAAGCATAAGTTGCAAGAAAATCGTATAATAGTATTATATAATTGGGTGAATTCCTACTACCTTACAAGCATCCCAGAAGAGGAAAGACTATAACATTTTGACACATCAAATATAACTCACATCAAAATATCTCCAAACTATGAAAAATTACCATATCAGGCAATAATGTAAAATCTATTTATTTTGAAAGACTTTAAAGAGTTAGCTACATGTTTTCTTTAGGTGCTTTAAAGTTAAAGTAAATTTGTATCTATTTCACTGAAGCCTATCTGATATAAAGAACATACGGCTTAATAAAGTGTCATTCATATAACCTAGGTTATACTAGAGCCCAGTTGAACCTGTTCAGGGATATAATGTTAAATTTTCAGTATGAGCACCTATGCTTCAGTTTACAAAACAGAAACTGACAAACCATGATTTAGGACTTGATTTACTGTTTTGTTGATTGTTTAGACTGAAGAAGGTGATCAAAAAATGTTAAGAATGCACTTTTTCCCAAGAGAATCAGTTGTTAAACATTTACTAGTCCATCACTGTATAACTTTTACTTCTTATATTTGTCTTCAATTCTGTGTGGGGCAGACTTGGTTTCAATCAATAAATGCATTTTCAAGTGAAAACCCATTTAAGTTCCCATTTACGATGATAAATTTAGGAGTGGAAGGGACTTTTGAGAATATGGAATCCAATCTCCTCATTTTTAAAAAGGAGTAAACTGAGTTCCCGTCAAGTTATGACTTGCCCACAGTCACACAACAAATGAATATCTAAATCAGGATTCTAACCATGCCTTCATGATCCTGTCTGGCAATTTGTATTGGCGATACAAAAGCAAAAATCATTTAATGATCATCCAGAGTTTACATTCTATCAGTGGAAAAAATATAAGCATACATATACACATAAATAAACATATGTTTATATAAATGCATGAACACAGATATATGCATTGTGTGTATAGCTAAACATAGAAACATACATATGAAAAGTAGACAATATTTATTATTATGTGTACACACATATAAAACATGCTAAAGATATTTAAGTAACAGTTTCCATTCCAGAGAGCCAGTGAAATTTACAGAACAAGGAAATAACATAATGAGACTGTGTTTTTCTAAGAAAATCACGTTGATAATGGAGGGCAAATTGCAAGGCAGAGAGATTTGAAGGAGCTAGAAAAATTTGAGCAGAATGATTTCAAAACTTTAGGATGGGGTAATTAAAGCCTGAAGCAAGATGGGTGGCCATGTCAGGGAAGACAAGAAGATAAATTTGAGAGGTGTTGTGGAAGTGAACTGACATGGCTTGGTAACTAAATGAACATATATGGCATCAAGGAGAATGAAAATCAAAGCTGTCTCCAAGGTTGCAAACCTGGGTGACTGGAGTGATGGCCGTATCTTGATACAAATAAGGGGATAAAGAAGGTAAATTTTGGGGGGAGAAGGAGAATGAGGAGCTCTGCTTTGGATATACTAAGTTTGAGATTATTATGAGACATTTATCTCAAAACCCTCAGTAAGCATATATATGATTGAAGTTTAGGAGAAAGACTAAGGTTGACCTGGAAGTTATCTGCATGACTGAAAATTCAACCTGTATTCATGTGTTCTTTTAACATCATTTTTTTAGGCTTCATGTTTTGTAAAATAATGGGGTTGGACTAAATGACATTTATGGTCTCTGCAAGTTCTAAATCAATAATTCTCTGATTCAAAAGAGCAATTATTTGAAGTAAAAGTAGCTACAATGAAAACACAATGATAAATTGCTTCTTTACAAAGTTCAAAATTCTAAGATCTTATAATTTCCTAAAAGGCAAAATGAGAAGAAAATAGCACTGACCTCCCAGAGTTAAATAAATGTGAGGATTAAATGAGGTAATATTTTTAAAGTGTTTAACACAGTGCCTGGCACATGGGAAGTTCTTAATAACTGCTTGTTTCCTTTCTTCCTACTGTACTTTCTCCTGCTTGTTTCCTTTCTTCCTACTGTACTTTCTCACTCTAAATTTATTTTAATCCTATGAACTTACAAACTACCAAATGGACTATCTGTAATGGAAATGAAAATGGGAAATTATATAATGTGGTATAAAGGCATTATTAGTGAGCATGACAATACTAAGGCTCTTAAGTCAATTTATAGGAGTGATATAGAATTCTATGCTACTTTTACTCCATGAAAATATACAAATTATTTACCTATTCCCTATGATGCCACATCTGCTTTTTATATCCATATTTAAAAAACATACTATATTTTAGATAAATGAAGCAGATGGTTACAGTTTTGTTATAGTCAAGGTCCTGAACAACCCTAGAATTATATTAAATTTTAGAACAAAATCAAAAGATGGAAAAAATATATAGGATATCAAAATCAAGTGATCTGGAAAACAGATCAAGCAGCAATAATTTAAAAACATGGAACTCTTTGAAAACCATGATTTCATTAAAATGGCTTAGACCCCATGTTTCAAAAACTTACAAATGCCCAGATCTATTAGAATGAGAGCCCAAAGATAAGGGGGGGGGGGATCTGTTAATCATCTCCTGAAAGGAGAAAAAGTCCCAGGAATGTTGTCAAAATAATAGCTCCTACAATAAAAGGAAAAAAAATTTTAAAAAAATGACTGCAAAGTATTATGAATGTACAGTATGACCTGACAGCATTTACATTTAGTAAATAAGATAAATAAATAAGATACCAGCTTACAACTAAAAAGGTACTGAGGGAGTTAAATAAGAAAAATAGATTCTGGAGAAAGTCTGCTTCTGTTTTGAGGATTTACAGAGAGCAAAGAGAAACAAGGGTAAAGGAATACATTAGTGTAAAAAAGGGAGAAAGGAAATAAAACTTGCAAGTTCTCATAATTAAGACTTATAAGGAGAGTAAATAAAAATGGCAGAAGAGCAGAGAAAAGGTATCAGATGAGCCTCACTCTATTCTGAGAAGGACTGAACACAAACACACAAACATACACATATGATAGAGTTTGGTGTAGTTAGTTATCAGACTAAGCAGCACATGGGTAGAAAGAGGAGAGAATGCCAAACCTGAAGTCAATATCTTCCTGAGTTCAAAAGTAGCCTCAGACACTTACTAACTGAATGACCCTAAGCAAGTTACTCAGCCCTGTTTCAGTTCCACATCTGGAAAATCTGGAGGAGGTGGAAAAGGAAATACCAGATTATTTCAGTATCTTTGCCAAGAAAACCCCAAATGGGGTCATGAAGAATCAGATACAACACGTATATAAAACTCAAGAGTGGAATAAGTAGGCAAGGGAGCAAGGAGGAGGAAAATCCTAAACAAGGAAATGCAAATGAAAGAAATTTTCTAAACTTGAAAAGAGGATTAAAAGGGGTGGGATGGGGAAGAAAACAACTAGAATTTAAGAGAATGTTAGACAACTGGTTAATGACAACACAATGTAGGGTATGAATATAAAGGAATAGTACTACTTTAAGAATTTTTTTAAAAAAAAAGTTTTGGAGAATCCTAGGAAGTACAAACTTATATAAATTATAGAATGAAGTGATCAGTACCAGGAGAATAATTACACAAGGATAGGAACATTGAATAACTTTGAATAACCTAAGAATTTTGAACAATATTTGAACAATAGGTCTCCAGAAGACCTATGATGAAGCACAATTTCCACCTTCACATAGAAAGGTGATGCACATCAGGCCAGAAACTGACAACCAGGTCACTTTGTGGATTTGTTTGAAAATCTATTATTACCAGAATCCCTTCTCACACACACTCACACATTCTCTCTCTCTCTCTCTCTCTCTCTCTCTCTCTCTCTCTCTCTCCACACTTTCTTCCTCTCTCTAGGTTTTAATTTAATTGATGGGAGAGGGAGGACCTGAAATGAAGAGAGGTTAGCAATAATGATCAAAATAAAGAGGATCATTGAAAGATATTTTACAATGCACAGAACTATAAAAGAAGTTCAAAGGAAACAAAACAAGCAGAAGAGTTTGGAAAGTAATGTGTAAGAATTATACAATTCTTTAAAGAACAAGCAGTAAAAATGATAATAATTTCATGAAGAATTCTCTTTTGTGTTTTTTCCTTATATGAAAGTGCTCTTTTTAGTACTTATATTCAAAATAAAATTATTAGAAATTTTAAAAATTAAATGAATAGTTTCAGAGAAGAAAACTATGTAACACATTAAGAGTTTGTATAAATGAATGATTTGGATTTCATAACTAAAATAAACTAATTAATTATTACAAATCTCAATAAAATTTGTGTATCTACATAATATTTCTAAAAATTAAATGAGCAGGGGCAGCTAGTTGGTTCAGTGGATAGAGCACCTGCCCTGGAGTGTGGAGTACCTGAGTTCAAATCTGACCTCAGACACTTAATAATTACCTAGCTGTGTGGCCTTGGGCAAGCCACTTAACCCCACTGCCTTGCAAAAACCTAAAAAATTAAAATTAAATGAGCACCAGTGTTTAGACAGCTGCAAAATTTTATTTCATGAACTTTGATATAGCAAAATCATTTATATAACATTAAGTATATTTTAGTAGTACATACTACCCAAAGTTACTTTGAATACTAAGTTTTTGAATTGTACTAAATATCAAAACAGGAAATGAAAAAGAAAATCTGAGATAAAACCAGTATTATAACATGAACATTAGGAAAATCAGGGTCAGCAGGGTCATGGTAAACCCACTTTGGAGATGTTGCTCCATGATCTTGGACACTATTATTCTTAGATTGGGAAAAGGAAGAAAATGGAGAAGACCAAAAATGTTTCATCAGCATCAGTTTTCCTTCTCTTACTCCCCTTTTTACTACACAGACTTTTTCATTGTTATTGTGACTTTCTCTGCCTTCTTCATTATCTGCCTTCTGCTTGCTCAGAGAGTTTTTTTTCCTTTAAGAAGACATATTTATGAGATGTTTTAGCTTTAAAGTAGAATAAGCAGCTATACTATCTTTCTAAATGGAATAAGATAGTCCCCAAATTTCAAAGGAATCTTCCCAAAAGTTTACTGTTACTCTCTTTGTCTTTTAGGACATCGAGCTCATCTTCCTTCAGAAATAGTAATTTCTTAAAAGGGTTAATAAGTGCCTAGGCTTGTTCACAAAAGTCTATTTTTTTCATACTATAGCAAAACTATAATCCTGAAGACCTTAGCCATCAGCAAAAATGTTATTTCTATTAAAAGTCACAACCTGATTTCCCAATTGGAATACCAGAAATACACACCTTATTCCCTGGGTCTGTGAACTGCTAGAAAACAGTCCCAGAAGAGGTTCTAAGTTCCAGTTCCAGTTTACCACATGCCTACTGTACATGCATAAGCAATTCACTTAATTTCTCTAAGCATTAATTTCTTCTGAAAACCAGAGGGTTGGGCTAACTGGAAATCAATCTGCTTTTTAAAACCTGATTTCACAGGTTCTTTTCAACTCTAACATTCTATGCTTTAATACCTCTTCTAATTCCCCAGGTGGTAGTGGTGGTAGAAATATATGAGACTTTAGCAGCTAATCTGTAAGGAAAGCCTCTTTGGTGAATAGATGGATCAGCATTCACAAGAGTTTTTGCCATTCCTCAGAGTACTGCCTTGTTCTTCACAGAAAAAAAAAAAAGCAGTTTTAAATTATATTTCTTGTATGTTCAACATTCAACATAAAACATCTTTCACAAGAAATTATGCTGTAAAACACTCTTCAAAAATAGAATAATTTCAATAAATTCCAGTAGAATATATATATATATTTCTCCTGTGTTTTGGGGCAAACTCAATTCCTACCTTCATCTCAAGATATTATGCAAGAGTACCAACAAATATCTAGGCATTGCTAAGCAACATTACTTCCTCTTTCAGCAGAATTGCTAAAGAAAGAGAAGATAAAATATGCTATTAAAAGGATGGGAGGTGGAGTCAGAGAGAGGTGGCAAGAAGTCTAATTAATAACAAAAGAGACATACAAATAAAGTGCACAAAGCACACACACACACACACACACACACACACACACACACACATTTCTATGTGGGTTCTGAGGAGTTAAAATTCACAAGGAAAGAAAGAAAGAAGAAAACAGGAGAAAAAAATCCAAATGACAAAAAAGACATAGCTGACTGAAAGGCAAAAGGGAAAAAATACAAATGCAATCAACTAAAAATCAGCTGTTGTTCCTAAGGCACTGTGATTATACATCTTCACAGGAAATCTTCCTGGTGCACTGAAAAGAAGAATAAAAGAACAATCCATGTCTTATTAATAGCTCAACTTCTCAATGAAATCAAAATTCAGCAGTGTGTGGCTTACAAAATCTTTATAATGAACAAAAATTTTATGCCAACATTTAGCATGTTGAGTTTTATATTTAATTTTATTATTATGCCTTTCTGGTTGGGGAACTTCTAATCTTAAGTATTCACCTAGAGAGGAAATTTATTTATTATTTCTCATGTTCTTATGTTAAGAATTATAATATCTAACTACTTAGTTGAATCTTGAATTTCCATTGTATCATTACCCCAAAAGTATTAATTCTATATGTGATAATTCTGAAAATTAAAAAATCTCAAAAGCTTAACAAACATTACCCAGGAAATCAGTTTATAAAGGACTAACAGCCACAAAGATAAATACAATCTTTAAAAAAAACACAGAGCTGAGATTGAAGGTATTAAGATGATAACATGCACTTACATGAATGGATGCATAATAAGCAGAAGCAGGAGAATATTATATACAGTAATAGCAATATTGTTCAATGAAGAACTGGGAATGTCTTAGCTATTCTAAGCAATGATTAAGGACAATCCAAAAAGAATAATGATGAAACATACTATCCACCTCCAGAGAAAGAACTTATTTTGACTGAATATAGACTGATTTTTTTTTTTACTTTCTTTTTTCTAGTCTTCCTGTATAAAATGACTAATATAGAAATTTTTTGCATAATTGAACATGTAAGACCTATATCTAATTGATTATAATTTCGGGGAATGGGGGAAGATGAGAATTTTTAACTCAAAACTTTAACAATGTTTAAAAATTGGAAAACTGACAATTTTTAATTAGTTTCTTGCTTCCTCAGTAGTATAAACATATCGAAGAGATCAAAGAAAGAAGAACCCAGGGGTATAAATATATTTATGGCAGCTGGTGAGTATTAGAATTTAAGGAGCTGCCTACAAATTGTGAATTATGAATATAATCAAATATGCTTGCTTCAATAGAAAAGATGAAAATTTTTCACATAATTAAAGTCAAATCCCTAAATAATTGGAACAATGTCAATTGCTCATGGTTAGGTGAAGATAATATAATAAATATGACAATTCTATTTAAATTAAATTACTTATTCAGTTCCATACCAAATAAACTACTAAAATTATTTTAAAAACCTAGAAAAACAGTAACAAAATTAATTGCCAAACAATAACTAAACAGTATTCAATGACCAAACAAGCTATGGCATATGAATGTTAAGGAGAATTATTGTTCTGTAAGAAATCATGAGCTGCCTGACTTCAGAAAAGCATGAAAACTTTCATGAACTGATGGTAAGTGAAGTAAGAGAACCAAGAAGACATTATATACCCTAACAACAACACTGTGAGATCAACTGTGATCAACACAACTCCTCTCAGCAATTCCAGTGATAAGAACAATCTTGAGAGACTGATCTTGGAAATTAGTATTCACATCCAGAGAAAAAAGTATGGATTCTGAATGCAGAGCAAAACATACTATGTTCAATTTTTAAAAACTTCTTTTATGTTTTTTCTTTCTTTCTCATGTTGTTTTCCCCTTAATTCTAGTTTTTCTTTCACAGCATAACTAATATAGAAATATGTTAAATGTAATTTTACATGTACAACCTATATCAGATTGTTTGCTACCATGGAGAGGGGGTTGGGGAGGGAAGGTGATAAAAAATGTGGAACTCAAAAGCTTGCAAAATGATAAATGTTGAATGTAATTTGCATGTAATTGTAAATAAATAAGGGAGGAAAGAAATGAAAAGATGAAAGACAGTTTCAGAGGTACATAGGAAGATTTAAATCAATTGAATCAGAGTGTAGAACAGAAGAAATAAGAAAACAATGTGTTCAAAAATAGTATTGTAAGGAAAACAACTTTGAGATGCCATCTCATACTTACTAGATTAGCTAAAATGATACAAGAGAAAAATGATAAATGTGAGAGGAGATGCAGAAAAGTTGGGAAACTAATACAAGGTTGGTGAAATGGTGAACTAATCCAATCATTTTGGAGAGCAATTTGTAATTAGGCCCAAAGAGATAAAAAATTGTATATACTCTTTGACACAGCAATATCACTAGTAGGTCTGTTTCCTAAGGTCATTAGAGAAAAAGGCAAAATAATTATATATTCTAAATATTTACAGGGGCTCTCTTTGAGGTGTCAAGAAATTGAAAATTGAGGGAAATGTCCATCAGTTGAGGAATGGCTGAGTAAGTTTGTGGTATATGATTGTGGTGGAATACTGTGCCATAGAATGATGAGCAGATTGATTTTAGGGAAAAAAAAGAAAAACTTGTGTGAAATAACAATGAATGAAATGAGCAGGTTCAAGAGAATACTGTATACAGTAACAGTAATATTGTTCAATGAGTAATTGAATGACTAAGCCATTCAAAATTACATGAATATTCAAATCAATACAGGACAAAATGATTACTTTTCCCAATTCAGGTTTAGGAGGGAGAGGGGGAAGGAAGAAAACAGTTTAGACCTCAAATACAGAAAACCATTTTTAAAAATTTTACGATCTCTGAGTGATACAGGGACTAAACATGAACCCTGAGGACCAATGATGAAGCATGCTTCTCAATTCCTGACAGAGAGATGATGAACTGAAGAATGCAGAACAAAGTATTCATTTTTTTGGATAGAACAAATATATATATTTGTTAAAGGGGTTTTCTTTTTTTTCAATTTGGGGAAAGGATGTATTAGAAAACAAAAAAATCACTTGCTTATACAAAATAAAATGTTTCATGTGTATTCACACACACAAACACATACACACATACACATGAAGAAGAGAGAATCTCATTTTCATAAATCACAGATCCTAACAGTGCTGCATACTCAACTCAGCCTGGAATATCTACTTACAACACCTGCATGGTCTTATAAATTCTGTGATTGTGTTCTCCTATAACTTATGACTGTGTCAGTAGGCACATTTCAATCAGTCAGTCAGTCATTACTGAATTTTAGTCAGCTGGTATAGGCATCCACTGCATATTCAGCATTATAGGAAGTATGACAGAACAGGTGGCATTATTTCCACTGGTCTATGGGCACCCTGCTAAGGAATTCTATGGTATCTTCCTGGCATCCCGATAAAGTGACACTTGCCAATCCCAAAATATCCTAGTTCCAAAGGTCAAGAAGTTTGTTTCCCTGCTACAACAGAAGAAATTCAATGTTGACAGAAAATTAAACTACTATTCTGGATGATTTGCTTTCAGAGCTCCTCATGGAAATGATTCCTTTTATTTCAATATAAATGGTACTGAATGGTGATATAGGCAGCTAAACAGTACAGTAGTTAAGAGTGCCAGATCTTGAGTCAAAAAGAGTCATTTTTAGGACATCAAATCTGACCTCAGACACTTAACTCTGTCTGCCTCATTTCCTCAACTGTAAAATCAGCTGGCAAAGGAAATTTGCAAATTCCTCCAGTATTCTTGCCAAGAAAACCCCAAGTGTGGTCATGACATGATCAGTCATGGCTAAAACTACTAAACAATAAACAATAATAGGTTTCATCACTACGTCTCCAGAGTACCCAGGGAAGTTTCATCATCTGAGCTATTGCCTTATCAGAATCCTAGAATTTAGGAGTAGCAAAATCTTAGAAGAGTTCATTTATTCTAACTACAATCTAGAATAAAAATTGACTCTGCCAAGTATTCATTGACCTTTTGCTCCAACATTTAGGATGATGAGGAGGACTAAATAGTATCCAAGGTCCCTTCCAGTTTTAACTTGACATAGCTATCTTAAACAAGCAAAAAGCATTTATTAAGCACTTACTAATGACTGGAGGAGGCACTTATTCAATGTTTGTTGATTGATACTATATCCTAGGCACTATGCTTAGCAAAAACACAAATATAAGAAAAAGAATGGAAATAGCAGTCCTCAAACAGTTTATATTAGAATAGTGGAAAGACAACACAGAAAACAAGAGCTGAAAAGTCAATGGAGGGAAAAAGGTGCACATATGGAAGCATGGTGGTTAAGGTTAGAGAATCAGAGTTCCTGGAGTCTTCTGCAAAATGGAGGCTCACTAGTGACAAGAACTCACTGATGGTATAATGAACCCACAAAAGCAGAATCAGGATGTAGTTAAGACATAGTGGTGATTCTGGAGATACTAGTCTTGGGCCCTAACTCCAAAATGAAGGTTCCAGGAAGAACTCACCAAGGAGGAACCCAGAGGACCATAATCCAGAAATAGATGAGACAAGTGCTCTTATAGAGCTTAATATAAAAAAATAAAACTAATTAGATGGTATAGTGGATAGACCTCTGTATATGAGTTTTAATCCTGCTTCAGATACTTATTAATGATGTTACATTAGACAACTCACTCAGTCTTCAGTTTTTTCATAATGTTGTGAGAATCAAATGAGATAACACAGGCAAAATCTTTTGCAAATATTCAAGTTTACATAAGTGCTAGCTACTAAAACCAGAATGAAGTAATTCAAGAAGAGTGTGTGACAAGGTTGCAAACAGAGGGAACTAGGAAAGTTTTCTATGGACCATGAAATAGACTTTAAATGACAAGTAGGAATTCAGGACAGGATGAGAAAGAAAATAAAGAGAAGAGATAACTGCTTCAACAAGCTCGCTCTCTCTCTCTCTCTCTCTCTCTCTCTCTCTCTCTCTCACACACACACACACACACACACACACACACACACACACACACACAATAATCAAATTCCAGTGAAGGCCTTTCTTAAAGCATCTGACATGATGTAAAGATGTTCACCTATCTCAAACTAAAGGTTCATTCACTAAATGTGGGTGAACCATTAAATTACTTATTAATATACCATACTAATTAGTCCCAGTATCAAAAGAAAGAGGAGTTTGCTAGAGAGATTGTTCAGAGAAGATTGAATCTTGGGAAAGGACTGAGAGATTAGATGCCACCAAACAATTCAGACCAATCCAATCTTTTTTTTTGTCTATTTTGTCTTTGATTAAAAACTGTTGGGAAAATTGGAAGTTAGTATCGCAGAAACTTGGATTAGATCAATACCTCACACCCTATACCAAGATAAGATCAAAATGGATACAGGATTTAGACATAAAAAAACAATATTATAAGTAAATTGGGAGATCAAGAGATGGAGAACATCATTAAAAATAAATTAGACAATTTTGACTACATTAAATTAAAAAGCTTTTGCACAGACAAAACCACTGTAACCAAGATCAAAAGAAATGTAGTAAATTGGAAAACAATTTTTTACAACTAGTATTTCTGACAAAATATACAGAAAACTGAGTCAAATTTTTTTTTAGTTTTTTTACAAGGCAATGGGGTGTTAAGTGGCTTGCCCAAGGCCACACGGCTAGGTAATTATTAAGTGTCTGAGGCTGGATTTGAACTCAGGTCCTCCTGACTCCAAGGCCAGTGCTCTATCGACTGCACCACCTAACCGCCCCTCTGAGTCAAATTTTTAAAAAGACAAGCCATTCCTCAATGGATAAATAGTTAAAGGATATGCAAAGGTAATTTATAGATGAGGAAATCAAAGCTATCCACAGTCATATAAAAATTGCTCTAAATAACTACTTATTAGAGAAATGCAAATTAAAGCATCACACCTCTTAGACTGGCAATATGACCAGAAAGGACAATGATCAATGTTGGAAGGGATGTGGGAAATCTGGGACACTAATATATTGTTGGTGGAGCTGAGAACTCATCCAAACCTTTCTGGAGAGCAATTTGGAATTACGCCCAAAGGGCAACAAAAATGTGCATACCCTTTGATCCAGCAATACCACTACTGGGTCTATACCCTGAAGAGATTATGAAAAGGAGTAAATGTATCACTTGTACAAAAATATTCATAGCAGCTCTGTTTGTGGTGGCAAAGAAGTGGAAATTAAGTGAATGTCCTTCAATTGGGGAATGGCTGAACAAATTGTGATACATATACATATACATATACATATACATATACATATACATATACATATACATATACATATACATATACATGTATGTATGTGTGTATGTATGTATGTATGTATGTATGTGATGGAACACTATTGTTCTATTAGAAACCAGGAGGGATGGGAATTCAGGGAAGCCTGGAAGGATATGCATGAACTGATGCTGAGTGAGATGAGCAGAGCCAGAAGAATATTGTACATCCTAACAGCAATATGGGGGTGATGGTCAATCTTAATGGAATAGGTCATTACACCAGTGCACAATCAGGCACAATTTTGGGGTATCTGTGATGGAGAATACCATCTGTATCCAGAGAAAGAATTGTGGAGCTTCAAAGACCAAAGAATAATTTTTTAAAAATTATCTTAATATGTAATTTTGCTATCTCTTATAATTTTATGTTTCTTCCTTAAAGATATGATTTCTCTCTCATCACATTCAATTTGGATCA
This sequence comes from Macrotis lagotis, assembly GCF_037893015.1. Taxonomy (NCBI): domain Eukaryota; kingdom Metazoa; phylum Chordata; class Mammalia; order Peramelemorphia; family Peramelidae; genus Macrotis; species Macrotis lagotis. The sequence continues at coordinate 163,188,886 of NC_133663.1, read as the reverse complement.
ATGCATACCACGGAAACAATGTAAAGACTAAATAAAAGAATAAAGACCACTGCCTTCTGTGGGGGTGGGGAGAGGGTAACAAGATTAAGGGGAAAATTGTGAAATTCAAAGTAAAAAAATCTTTCTAAATGAAAAAACAGAAAAAATAATTTTTATATAAGGGACAATGAGGTTAAGTGACTTGCCCAAGGTCACACAGCTAGACAATTATTTAGTGTCTGAGGCCAGATTTGAACTTAGGTCCTCCAGGGCCAGTGCTCTATGTCCTCCAGGGCCAGTGCTCTATCCACTGCACTACTTAGCTGCCCCCTGACCAATGCAATCTTAAGCTAAATTATGATGCAAGTTAACAGCATCAAAAGATAGGAGAAAAGTACTGAACTTGGATCAGAGGCCTGGGTTCAATTTGTGGTTCTATTTACTATGTGATCCTGAAAAGGTCACAACCTTTGTAGACCTATGTTTCTCTGTATGTCAAGTGAAGGAACTAGAACAGTTTACTTCTATGGTCCTAAATCTATATTCTAAATCTACTACCCTACAGTTAAATTAGAAAGAACAACCCGAAGTGTATACAATTCCTTGTAAGAAAGGCAAAGTCTTCATTGTCTTCAAGTAATCAATTTTCAAGATATCAGAAAGAGCCTAAAAGAACAGAAGACAGGCAAATAATAAATTTAAAGTGACTGAAGAGATATCTACTAAACAATATTTATTTTTTCTTCAAAATTTTTATGAAAATAGTCTCTGAAATCATCAAGGGCACACTTGATGAAAACATGAGAAGGCCATATGAAGGCTTTAAGCACATTATTTCCTACAATAGATTTATTGTTATGGTCATAAAAATGACTAAGATATAAAAAAAATTTCTCAGTGTTTATTTTTGAAAAAAAAAGTCTCCAGTGGTAACTCCAAAGAGTTACCTCAAACAAGAGATCTCACACATGTATGAAAGTTATACAAGATTAGGGGAAATGTACCTTTCACATTTACTTTGTTTGACCATCTACTGGCTAGCAACATTAAGTAAAGTGTAAAAATAGTATGATGTATGTTCAACTAAAGTGATGTAGAAAATATACCATATGGAACTGGAACAAAAGAAAGAAACCCTACTGATGGCTTGGTTTATCAAATGTTCCTATTTGAAAATGACACAACTAATTACATCAAACCTGGAACATTATAAAATCTCCTCAATTAAATTCATAGCAATGCAAAAGACATTTGTCTAACTATAAACAACTGAAATCAATATATATGAAAGCACACATATATTGCCGAAACTATGAAATACAACTGGAAAAGCAGTCAAAAATTTAATCACAAGGGAAGGAGGGGGAGATAAGGAAACAGAAAGATAAGGGGAAGGGAGAAAGAGACAAACAGACAGACTGACAGAGGGGATATTTTCCATTATATAACACTTTAAGGTTTACCAAGTGCTTGATACAAATTATCCCATCTGATTCTCACAATAGAACTACAAATTATAAACTACAGTTACTATTAGATCCATATTAAATATGAAGAACCTGAGGCTTAGAGATAAATTACTTGTCTACTATGATCATACTAACAATTTTATTTCTTTTGAGACTGGGTCTCATTATCTCCCACAGGCTGAAAATATAGTAGTCACTCACAACCTAATCCCAACAGGGACCAATAAGCACAGAAGTTTTAACCTAATCTATTTTTCAGATCTGGGCTGGTTTGTCCCTCCTGAGGCAGTCTAATTGACCTGCATTCTTAGAAGCTTACTACTATATTTGCTTATGACACATGATCCATATAAGTTTCATTGTAGAACTCCCAAACTCAAGCAATCTATCAGCTTCAACCTCCCCTAGAAGCAGAGACTATAGGCATTCACCAGCACACCTGGTAGCTAAATTTCAAAAGGGAAATTTGTGCCCAACTCCTCTCTAACTCAACATTCAGTCCTATTTAAATTTTTTGAGAAACAAAAACAGTTTAGATTACATTTAGGAAACAGAATCACACTTTTTTTTAGGCTTGTAAGGAAAACGGGGTTAAGTGGCTTGCCCAAGGCCACACAGCTAGGTAATTATTAAGTGTTTGAGACCAGATTTGAACCCAGGTACTCCTGACTCCAGGGCTGGTGTTTTATCCACTGTGCCACCTAGCCACCCTAGAATCACACTTTCAATGATCTCAAACTACTTGTCACAAAAGCACATTTTAATATCAACTTTTTTTTTTCTAATTTTGATGCATGGCTATGAATTGTGAAATATCATAACCATGAAAAAATCAAAATTACAATGGAAAGGACATGGAAACGGACAATTAAAAGACACATAGTGGGAATAAGCATGCTATAGTATTTTCCCTACACATGGAGAGGTATGAAAGACTTCATGGAGGAAATTAACATGTGACCAGGAAAGGAAATAGAAGAGTCAACAGAGAGTATGAAATAACAGAAATGTTACCTTATTACTCGTAAGATCTTAAAAGTTCAAGAGCAAAGCCATTAGGTCAGTTTTTACAGAGTATTTATGAGGAAAAAAATGGACAAGAATCAAGCAGGATAAAAAATGATGGAGACGTTAATTATAGTAGTAGTAGTAGGGAAAACCTTTAAAGACAAGAAAAAAGGGACCTAAAAGAACAGATCCTAAACAAGTACTACTACTACTACTACTACTAGGGAAGAAACAATGGGATAGCAAGAAAGCATAGTCAGGGATAAACACAGAGAATTAGTAAAAAATCGATATATATAGTATTTCTTATTTAGATTTTTCAAGGCAATGGGGTTAAGCAGCTTGCCCAAGGCCACACGGCTAGGTAATTATTAAGTGTCTGAGGCCAGATTTGAACTCAGGTACTACTGACTCCAAGGCCAGTGCTCTACTCACTGTGCCACCTAGCCACCCCAATATATAGTATTCTTAATTCAAATTATTTGTTAGAAATTTTTATGATTCCAAATTCCTACAGTCTTCAAAAAAATTACCTCAGGCCAAATGCTCCAAAAAGAAGAAATAATCCAGTTTGACTAAAATAACTCCAAACAACTGGTATTTATAAACACTGAGTGCTAATTTTACTTTCCCTGCTATGCCCTTGTTATAATTCACCAGCTAATGGGAATGATTTTCTCTCATTCACATTCGAATAGTATTTTAACAATAAAATTATATATCCTAAAATTTAAATAGCTATAACCCAAAAGAGAGTCTATTCAGTCATAAATGTGAGTGTTAAATTAGTTTCTTATTAAAAAGAGCCAAAGGAAGACTACTTTTTATCCATATAAAGGACTTATCTCATAAATTCTAAAAGTTGGCCACAGTATCTTTCATAAGGATAGTGTAATCTGTCAGCACTGCTAAACACAATACTGAAAGTTAAGTGAGATGTGATTAAAGCAAACAGTTGGACCTATTCTGCAATTATTGAAAAGCATCCACATTGTAAACAACACATTACTTAGGTAGATAATTAAAAACAAAAACTGATCTAGATTCACATCAATTTTAGTGGTAACCTGTCAAAGCAAAATACTGCCACTGTATGGTACTCTGTTTAGACAGACTTGTGCCAAAAACATTTTTTAAAAATAATTTTTACTACCATCTTTATCCAAAGAAAGAATTGTGAAGTTTAAACAAAGACCAAAGACTATTACCTTTAATTTAAAAAAGTTATCACATAATTTTGCTATCTCTTATATTTTATTTTTTTCTCAAGGATATGACTTGATTTCTCTCTCAACACATTCAATTTTGATGAATATACAGTATGGAAACAAGATAAAGACCATTAGACTGCCTTCTGTGGAGGGGTGGGAGGAAGTAAGATTGGGGAGAAAACTCTAAAATTTTTTAAAATTTTTAAATAACTTTTATTTATATATTTTTGTATCACCATATCACCATAGCTTTACCTAGTACTCCTACTGCTTCTCCCAGAGAGCCTTCCCATATAACTAATATTTTTTTCAAAAAGAGTAATTAGCAAAACTTATGTTAATATATGAAAAAAGTTGGAAAATATGGAACACTTGTGGATTCTCCAGTTCTGCAAAGGAATGGAGCTAGAGATTGTCATCTTGTATCTCTTCGTTTAAGCCCTAACTGTTCTTTATAATTTTGCAACATTCACAATGAACAATATCTTAATTCTTGAATTGACATTACCTTAAGATGAGATTAGTCATTTTAGGAGGTATAGAGGCAATGATTTGGACTTCTAAATAAGTGTTAAATTTTATTTCCTCTACCCCGACTCTTTTATCCTAAAATTCTTCATTCCTGGAAATTTACCTTTTATTCCCTACTTTTTACAGATTTTCAAACAGGAAAAGAAGGCATTTTGATCAGAGAAATATTATTTCTTCTTATATTTTTCATTTTAACTAAAATGGATATTCTTTAAATATGCTTCCACAATTCCAAAATTTTAACAAGCATAGTTAAGGAAGTAGGGTAAATGATGCTAGATCTAAAATACGAGAAGCTTGGTTCTAACCCCAGTCTTACCACTTGCTACCTTAGACATTGAGCAAATTAATAAACTTCTCTGGGCCTCAGATTACTTATATTCAAAAGATTAATGTGTACAAAAAATTAAATTAAAATAATAAGGTATAAATGAATGACATTTAAGCTCTCTCTTCAAACTGTAATTCTATGGCCCTAAGATTCTAGAAGTCAGTATGGCATAGATCATAGGTTGCCTGCTTGGATTCAGGAATATCTGGACTTTGGTTGAGTGGACTTATCCCTGATATACAGGACTTGTGATCACAGGCAAATCACTTAAATCCAGGGAGGGAGTTTCCTTAGCAAGTTCTCTGCTCTGATGAAATCACAAATAAGGACCAAATGTCATAAGAAAAAAAATACTTAAATAAATTATATTTTCCTTACCAATTCTATCCACAAGGATTTTCACACAAGAGCTATTAAATGTAATGGCATTCAGTCAACACTATGTAATATTCTTAGATGTTCCCAACCTATTGTTAAGAGGACCCAAGTTAGAGGAACTGCTGGTTTATTGGCAGGAAAAGTAAATAGCTTAAGTTATACTAAAAATTGAGTCATTTGGTCAGTATGCTATGTCACTATTATTATATCCATTTCACACTTGCCACATTTCCCCATGTATAAGACACACCCTTTTTTGAAAAATTTGGAGTCTAAAAACTGGGAGAGTCTTATACCATAGTTGTAGATCTTTTTACTTGAGCATTTCTCACTTTTTCCTGCTTATTGTCTTGAGCTCATTGTTTTGCATTTGTTACCTGTATGTTTGGGTTTTTTGCCACATTCTGCCCAGAAACAGCTAAGAAAAGATTTTCACAGTGCTGAATTCAAGTTCAAAGTGATCCAGTTTGAAAAGTGAATGGAAATTGTACTGCTAAATGTAAGTTTGATCCTCCTCCAACAGAGAAAACAGAGACTGGTTGTGGGAAGAAGAAACCCTACTGAAAACACCATGGCAGAAGAAGGCCATGAGAGGCAAGTCAGTCAAATGGCCTGATTTAGAGAGGTAACTGAAGAGATGGATTGAAGAGCAAAAGGTCATCATCCCTATTTATAACACATTTTTAGATTTAAAAAACTTTTCTAAATTAGACCCTAATTTTTCTAAATTGGACTTAGCAGTTGGGTTTTATTTCAACAAAAACAAACAAGAAAGGATCTGCATGGCTTCTTTTAATTTAGGGTTAAAACACTCCAATTGATTGTCCCATTAACAATAGTTTAAATAGTAATGTGAGGGAATGGTGATAACAATAGTAATAGACAGATCTATTTACATATAGTAAGGACCAGTCAAAAACTGCATTTCCATGCAGAGAAATTCAAGATTCTGTTATAAGAAATATCAGATTTATATGATAAATTATGTTTGTAATATTAGTAATGGAAGAAAAATGAGCCATTACAAGGCCATGGGCTAAATAAATTTAACTATTTTGTTATGGAATCTTCTCATGATTAAAGCTTCTTTTCTACAAAAACAGAACTGAATTAAAATCATCTCAAGAACAAATGGGCTGATCAAATGAGTTTACTAGTACAAAGCTCCAGAGCTCTAACATAATAGCAATGAATATTTATATAATGATTAATCTCATTTTAAAAATGAAAAAACTGAAACTGAAAGAGGTTAAATTATTTGCGTAGAGTCACACAACTAGTAGGTATCTAAGACGTGATTTGAATTCTGGTCTTGCTAACTCCAAGTCAAGAGCACTTACTGCCCTATCTAGCTATCTCAGAGGTCACCCCTAATTTCCAAGGTAATATAAATGTCAAATAAATACTTTTATTCTTGTTTTGGAGCGGAAGGCAAGAAAATTTAAACTAAGGAAATGTCAGGTATCTTTTAATATTTTTGATCATCAGTAACTCTGAGCAAGTCTGTTTCCTAATCTATAAAATTGGGACAATAATGCACCTGCTTCTCGGGGTTATTTTTGAGGATAAAACAAGAAAATACTTGTACAGCACTTTGCAAACCTTAAAGCACTATATAAATAGTATTATTACTATTAGTATTCTATCAGGTCTCCCTGGAGGCAAGTTAGTTCATGAGTAATTCAGTTAATCTTTCAGTGTCCCAAGCAACTATAATTTTCTAACATTATATACAGCAGATCAATTTCAGATCTGCTTTAGCAAAAGAATTTCCTTAACCAAGTAGTTCTCTATATATCAATTAAATCACAGATCTGGATGCTCTCTTCCCATTTGCTAGTGGAGATTATTCACAACAGACATTGTGACAGAGTAAAGGTCATGTAACAACCTTGAATGAATCTTTCAGTGCAATCATTATTTGTTTTTTTTTAAGATATTATTTGAGTTTTACAATTTTCCCCCAATCTTGCTTCCCTCCCCCACCCCCACCCCACAGATAGCACTCCATCAGTCTTTACTTTGTTTCCATGTTTTACCTTGATCCAATTTGGGTGTGATGAGAGAGAAATCACATCCTTAAAGAGAACAGAATTCTCAGAGGTAACAAGATCAGACAATAAGATATCTGGTTTTTTTTTTCCAAATTAAAGGGAATAGTCCTTGTACTTTGTTCAAACTCCACAGCTCCTTATCTGGATACAGATGGTACTCTCCTTTGCAGATAGCCCAAAATTGTTCCCAATTGTTGCACTGATGGAGTGAGCAAATCCTTCAAGCTTGAATATCACTCCCATGTTGCTGTTTAGGGTATACAGTGTTTTTCTGGTTCTGCTCATCTCGCTCAGCATCAGTTCATGCAAATCCCTCCAGGTTTCCCTGAAATCCCATCCCTCCTAGTTTCTAATAGAACAGTAGTGTTCCATGACATACATATACCACAGTTTGCTAAGCCATTCCCCAATTGAAGGACATTTACTGGATTTCCAATTCTTTGCCACCACAAACAGGCTGCTATAAATATTTTTGTACAAGTAATGTTTTTACCCTTTTTCCTCATCTCTTCAGGGTATAGACCCAGTAGTGGTATTGCTGGGTCAAAGCGTATGCACATTTTTGTTGCCCTTTGGGCATAGTTCCAAATAGCTCTCTAGAAGGGCTGGATGAGTTCACAGCTCCACCAACAGTGTAATAGTGTCCCAGATTTCCCACATCCTTTCCAACACTGATCATTGTCCTTCCTGGTCATACTGGCCAATCTGAGAGGTGTGAGGTGGTACCTCAGAGAAGCTTTAATTTGCATTTCTCTAATAATTAATGATTTAGAGCATTTTTTCATATGGCTATGGATTACTTTGATCTCATCTGCATTATTTGTTAATTTAAAAAAAAAAGGTTTAGGGGCAGCTAGGTGGCACAGAGGATAGAACACTAGCCCTGGAGTCAGGCGGACCTAAGTTCAAATCCCACCTCAGACACTTAATAATTACCTACCTGTGTGACCTTGGGCAAGTCACTTAACTCCACTGCCTTGCCCCCCCCAAAATAAGAAAAAAGCTTTTAGTTTCTCTTTCACTTTTAAAAAAAATTCTTAATGTAGCTGATAGAGTCCCTCCCCATTACCTTAGAAGGGAACTAAGGAAATGGCCTAAACACAAGTGACTCAACTCTTCTGAAGAGGTACTACCAGATACAAATACCTTGTCCATGGAAAGGAGTGGATTATAGAACATCATTTATGGTTTGTCACTAGCTCTGTCTTTCTCAATCCCTGCCCCTCCCCACTTGGTCAAAAAAAGGGACAAGCAAAATATTTGTACCTATCATAGAAGTTAAGACAAGTTTTGGGGTCCTGAACTAGGATAGAAAGAAAAGGGAGATAAGAGGTTTTTGTTGGGATATTTATCCATATAGGAAGGAATACTAGCAAATAATGGCTGAGGAGCAGATCACTTCCTCTCTGAGAGTCCCTGGCTGAAATTTCAAGCAATTCCTCCACCAGATCTCTGGCCCTAAGGGATAACAGCTAAAGCTGTGATCTTCTCAGGGTCATCCACAGGGCCTAACTCTCCAGGATCTGCTGAAGGTATCTTAATAAACATTAATTGGAGAGGTCAGTTCTGCTATAACCTGATATGTGACCCTAAAAATCATCTCACTATAAAAAATCATGCAATAAAAAACCATAGGACTTATGGGGAAATGGAGTTAGGAGCACGATCCTCAAATACTTTGTCAGTGATACATAAAAAAAGATAGGAAATTAATAAAAATGGTAGCAAAGTTTTATAAATTTTGAATGGTTAGGAAATATATAAATACTATGGTTAAATTGTGGCTGTGTCCAATGCTTTGGGCATTGTTTGTCCCTGTTCCCATAGGACCTGGGTTGGAAAGGTTGAAAGCTAGCAGAAAGAAGTTCAAGCAACTCTTGGGGGAGAAGGGAAATGCCAAGATCACACATTAAAATTGGGTGGGAAGAGGAGTGTATGGGTACTTACAACTCCTACTGCACCAGAAGATAATAAATGTAGCACTTTTCCATGAAAAAAAGATGAAGTTTGCTTTGGAATTGAGGGTAGTTTTCTCTCTTCTCATTGTTTCTTGAGACTAAAACTTACATTAGCAAACCTAAAATCCATGTTATATTCTAATTGTTCCCTATCACATTGGAACAAAATCTCGTTTTTAAAATACATGTTATAGCATAATATATAGTATTAGATTGCCACCATATTAGGGTAGATCCCAGAGCAACAATTCTTAAATTTAACTTTAGCACCCCACCCTCCTCAAATTTCAACAAGGCCAGGAGGAAATTAAGACAAGTAACTTTCTCAAAACAAAGGTCATGGGTCATAAATTCTATAGAGACATTAATTGGTTAGCAAAGTGTTGAAAAGTTGGGTATTAGTTCATTTCCTTCTCTATCCAACTTCTCCACTCTCATAGGGATAAGTGTATGTTGATTGCCTGAGGCCTAAAAGAAATATAGAAACAGGCTAATAAAGTTCTAATAAGATTTATTTTTCTTATTTCATATTAGATTTTAATAATAATTCTTTTGTTCATGAACTTCGAGGCTATTTGGCTACAGGCAGTCCAGTGTTTCTTACACAGATGATTATAACCTCTGGGGTGGTGAGGTCATGGGAAAATTCCAAGGGGGAGAGGGAGGTATCAGAGACTGTAGCTCTAGAACTTCAAACAGCTATTTGGAAGTGATAGTTACACAGCTCAACAGGATGAGATCCTTCCACAACATTAACAAAGATGTTTTCTCTTCTTTCTAGAAATCTTGCCCCCTCACCTTACCTCTCCTCACTTTCTCTACCACCCATTATCATTTAATTCCCTATCTGTTAGCTACACCCCCTTTATTCTGAACCAAATTACTGAACACAGTGATTCTCAAACTTTTTTCCCACCACACCCTATGATACATACTACTTTTTCATGGTAGAAAAGAAAAAAAGGGATTTGTATATCATTAAAATGTAACATCTTGTATTTTTTCAATCCAGAAGAGAAAAGGAAAATTCTTAATGAGATAAGAGTTGATAGTCTGTCAAACATAGAAAGGAATAATGAAAATATTTCTATTGTTTCTATCCTTTTAAAAAAAAACTTTGCTGACAGACTGATGGGGAGGGGCACTAGGAATTAGATTAATGAAAAGAACGGAAGTAAATATTCAAATTATATACAGTTGGGTGTATGGTTTTATATGGTGCAAATTTGAAAATACATTTAAATCTTGTTAGACCTATTCCCACTTGGGGCATACCTTAATTTGCAAAACAAATTAAAATGTGTAACATGGATTAGCCTAGCAAAATACACAAATGTGAAGTTATATTTGAGCAAATCTAAACAAACTATGATTCATAAAGGAAGGAAACTTTTTGTTACATGTATCAAGAATATTAAAAATAAAATGGGAGTTGGGCATCCCAAAGTACCAATCTGCTTCTCTCATTTGATGCTTTCCCCAACATATGATAAGAGTCTTAATTTGAGTTCTTTTTCTGTCTCTCTGAAATGCAGTTTCAGGATTTGTCCAAATATAGGTATATATAGTTCTAGATATTCACAATTTAAATACTATTTGGAGGCAAATCACAATTGCCATGGACATCCCCATATAACTAGTTTCAAGATTCACCGTTAACACACACAGGTCATAAGTAATTGTTTCTTTAAGTAGGTACTGATTGGGGCAACTAGGTGGTGCAGTGGATAGAGCTCAGTCCTTGGAGTCAGGAGGACCTGAGTTCAAATCCAGCCCCAGACACTTAATCACCTAGCTGTGTGAACTTGGGCAAGTCACATAAACCCCACTGCCTTGCAAAAACAAAAAAAAAAGACATGAAAAAAGTAGGGACTGATTATCCCCTCCCCCACCCACCTATACAATTCCCAGCAATACACTATGTTAACATTTTAAATACATAAAACATATTTTAATACTGATATTTTGGGTAGTTACAAATAAATTATGTATGTCTAGGCTATATAGACACAGAAAAGTTAGTAAGATGAAATGACCTAGTGATCAGAAAGCTATAAAATGACAATTACCAAAGATATATTGGTGGTGATATTCACTATGCTCATATTACCAATTTTCTTTCTCTTCTTTTCCATCATTTTCTCTTTTCCTTCCTTTTCACTAGGACATACAATCTTAGAATATAAAACTCTTATTAAGGAAGGACCAAAAACCATTTAGTCCCCTAGACATCCAAAAAGAAGTCATCAACTTTAAGAAATAGACTTTTTTGCCCACTCTGTTATCCAAAATATCAAAGAGATACATTTAGCTAACACATATGAACTATCAAAGCCACCATGTAGCTTATGATCTCCCAAGTGTCATCAAAATTAGAAATAGTTTTAAAAAAATCACTTCAAACACATACCTCTAATACATGATCCACTACTAAATATAAACAAAAAATATTGTATATCTTAGATCTCCCTCAAACCCTTTGTTGTACAGATGAGTTAATTGAAACCTGGGGATGTTTAATTATTTCCCGAAGATCAATTAGCTAGTTATTGGTAGAGCCAGGGTGTCTTTACTCAATCCAGAGTTCCTTCCCCCAATACTAAATCAAATCTCCTATCCTTAGCTTGCTTCCCTTCCATGTTAACTCAGAACTGTCAGTTATAGCACAGGCATTTTCCAGTGCATTAGAGCAGATATCAGGACTAAAGGGAGAACAATTTGGACCAGTGAGTTGAAAGGGAAAACAATTTCAACTCAAAATAAAGGAAATCTTCCTAACAATAAAAGTTGGAAGTAGTAAAGGTTGCATTTATAAAATTTCCTGGAAGGGTTCAGCAGAGATTAGATAGCTTCTTGTTAAGGATTTGCTAAAGGGATTCATGTTTCAGGTTAGGATGTGTCTAGATAACACCTAAAGTTGCCTTTGAATATAATGCCTGGTATACAATGTATTTTCTGGTGAGACAGAAATACAAAGCATTACTGGTAGTTGTCAGTAGAAAAATACTAGCCTGAGATTTGAAACGTGTGTTACAGTTTCAACACTTTCAACAGTGCCACAAATTAGGTGCTGTCATTCGGGACAAGTAATAAACTAGTTTGGGACTCAAGTTTCTTTATTCGATAAATGAGATGATGAATCCAGATAGACTGCATTACAGGTCGATTCAAGATCCCAAATCCTCTAAATATTATCTTCCTTATTTATCCAATGTCTTTATGAATGCAACTTAGACTTAACATGTCCATCAAATTCAAAATGGGACTTCTTTGGTTTGGAACTCGTATTTACATTAGTAATTTTTTTTAAGGAAATCTTCAGTCTCAACAGAGTGTAAATTTGCCAGAAATTTATTAATATCCAAATTAAGGACCATTTGGTATCAGTATTTCTATGGCTTTGCTAAAACCTTAAGGTCTTAAACTTTTAAATAAATACTGTGCTATAATTATCATCCATAAGAGGGATAGTCAATTTAAGGAATAAATATAAAAATGAAATAATGAAATCAATAACTATAAAACTAGATATATAAAATTTTATTCCAATGTTCCATTATCAATTTAAAATTAATCATGTAAGCCTTCTTATGTATACAATCAATAGCACACCTATTTTAGTGAATCAAGCACTGAATTTGGTGTCAGAGAGACTTGGATTCAAATTCACTTCAAACACTTAATAACAGTTTTCCTCTGGGCACACAAGCTACCCTGAACCTCGGTTTCCACAACTGTAGAGAGAATTCTAAGTTCTTATTTCACAGGGTTTTATGAGAATTATTTGAGAATAAAATATATAAAATAAATAATATATATATATATGGTAAATATATTATATATTTTATGCTTTATAAATATAGTTTTCATAAATACATATTTATATATGCTTTATAAAAATGTTTCCTTTTTAATAAAATATATAAATATATGAACAGATAAGTAAAATAAAATAACAAAGGTATGTATCAAACTTCAAGATACTATAAAAATGAAAGTTACTGCTTTCTTTATAACTACTGCATACCTACTTATGCTATGAAATAACATCTTAGACAATTCTCTAAATTGAGAGACTAGAAGAGATGGTAAAGAACAATGTCAGAGAAAGAAGCTGATTAATATTCTGCCCTCTTAAACCAATCAGTTGTCAAGTCTTGCTATTTTAACCTTTTGAACATCTCAATTGCTTGGTACTTAAAAAATTCAGCTCTAAAATTTTATGATTACTTTGTAAAGTTAGATTTCTAAATTTTGGCGACAAAACAAGATCAACCAAACAAGAATCTTAATCTTCTATTTAAAAAATATACTGAAACCCTTCCTCTGGTTCATAAAATAATTCAGGGATTTCAGTGCAGCATTCAGGCTATGCATCTGTTATCTTTCATGGTGTGATTAACCCATTAATGGTTAAATATATCCTTAACAATATTATTATTTTGTGCCTACCCTTTGATCCAGCAATACCACTACTGGGTCTATACCCTGAAGAGATGAGGAAAAAGGGCATCACTTGTACAAAAATATTCATAGCAGCCCTGTTTGTGGTGGCAAAGAATTGGAAATTGAGTGAACGTCCTTCAACTGGGAAATGGCTTAGCAAACTGTGGTATATGTATGTCATGGAACACTCCTGTTCTATTAGAAACCAGAAGGGATGGGAATTCAGGGAAGCCTGGAGGGATTTGCATGAACTGATGCTGAGTGAGATGAGCAGAACCAGAAAAATACTGTAGACCCTAAAAGCAACATGAGGGTGATGATCAACCTTAATAGACTCTGAACAAAGACCAAGGACTGTTAATTTTAATTTAGGAAAAAAAGACCTGATATCTTATTTGCCTGATCTTGCTATCTCTTATACTTTATGTTTCTTCCTTAAGGATATGATTTCTCTCTTAGCACATTCAATTTGGATCAATATATACCATGGAAACAATGTAAAGACTGGCAAATTGCCTTCTGTTGGGGGTGGGGGGGAGGGAGTAAGTTTAGGGGAAAAATTGTAAAAATCAAAATAAATAAAATCTTTAAAAAAACAACAACAATATTATGATTTTGAAAGAAACAAACAGGATGGCTAAGTAGTGCAGTGGATAGAGCACCAACCCTGGAGTCAGGAGTACCTGAGTGCAAATCCGACCTCAGACACTTAATAATTACCTAGCTGTGTAGCCTTGGGCAAGCCACTTAACCCCATTGCCTTTCAAAAACAAAAAAAAAAAACAACAAAAAAACTTAAAAAAAAGAAAGAAACAGGGGCGGCTAGGTGGCGCAGTGGATAAAGTACCGGCCCTGGAGTCAGGAGTACCTGGGTTCAAATCCAGTCTCAGACACTTAATCATTACCTAGCTGTGTGGCCTTGGGCAAGCCACTTAACCCCATTTGCCTTGCAAAAACCTAAAAAAGCAAAAGAAACAAACAGCAATATAATTAATATAACCAGAGTATATAATACAACAGAATCTCCTAGCAACAGAGCATGAATGGGGGAAAAAGTTCTTCCACATCAATCTCTTTAAACAACAAAGGTCTATCAGTTTTTCCCCCTCCCCGATGTTTTTGTATTCTATTAAATATAAGCTATGGTGAAATTAAGATGCCTGAATCTGTATCAATAATATTGTTTCAAGTTGTCTAACAAAGCATTGCTGTTACCTAAGCAAAGCAATATAAGTATATGCAAAGAATTAAATCAAGAATAAAGTAAAACATGCACTATGGAGAAAAGATAATGTTTTATTTTATGTATTAGATACTAATTTAAGGTGCTATACTGAATAAATATCTGGTTTTCTTTTTCACCTGACTATTCATTGACTTTTAAAGAAATCACAGTTAATTTATTACAGATTGCTCTATTTAAAGACATTAAATAATAACCAAAAACCCTATCACTTTACTTGGAGTTTTGAATAAGACAATAGTAAAAAACCAAAACAAAGGTGGTTAAGTTATTACTAGGGGAAATCAACTTCCCTTTGACTATTAAGTTTATTTTCAACCAAAATAGTTGTTGTTGTTCAATTATTTTTCAGCCATGTTCAACTCTTCATGATCCCTTTTGGGGTTTTTCTTAATAGATATACTGAAGAAGTTTGCCATTTTCTTCTCCAACTCCTTTGACAGATGAAGAAACTGAGGCATGCAGGGCTAAGTGACTTGCCCAGGATCACACAAGGAAGTAACTGAGGCTAAATTTGAACTCAATAAGATGAGACTTCCTGACTCCAGACCTAGCACTCTATCCACTCCACCACCATAATATAAATAGATATTCACTAGTTTCTACAGGTAGTGAAAGAAGTATCTTGCTTTATTTCAAGGGAGAAATTTTTCTACTTTATTGAATGGCTTAAAAAATAAAACAACTTCCCTCAAATATCCTAGAGAAGTATCTGCCTGGCAGATCCACAAAATTCAACATTTGTCTGTCCATCAACTGCTTTACTTCATATAAGTAAGAAAGTATATTCTCATAATGCTTTAGCCAAACTCTTCTTACTAACTTCACTTACCCCATACTTACTAAATCCTTGAGCATGAAATAAATGTGAGGGCCAAAGGATTACCTATAAAAATGAGTGCTTTGTCTAATTTGAAGTGTGATATTCTCATTTATCTTCCCCTAGGCACACTGAATTTCACCCAAATAAAACTTTCCTGTGCAAGTCATAAAACCAGAATTTTAGTAGGACAATGAGCATGTATCCCAGTTCCTTCATTTTATAGATAAAGCAAGAAATTTGCAGTTTCTCTGGAATTGGGGAAAATAAGAGCAGAGGGCTTTAGATAACCTGTAGTTCAAATCTTTTATTTACAGATGAGGAAAATAACACCCAGAAAGAAATGACGGTTAGTCAATAGTAGAGTCAATACTTTAATCCCGGTCTTCTAACTTTGAGTTCAATGTTCTTCCAAAATTTTAAATTGGTATTTTTAGAAGTTAAGTGTTCATTCATTGTACAAATGTAAAACAAACTGAATAGAAGATGGGAAAGGGGAGGGAGGAACTTTGTTCTTAATATTGCTTTTCAAAGAGAGGGGAGGTAACATTCTAATACCTCCTCCCTGCTCAGTGTTGAGCTAAGCATATTTCAGGTCAACTTCCATAAGCTACAGATGTTCAAATGTCAAGTCTTCATACCCTTCAAGGTGCCTGCACATGGCTATTGTCAGTAGAAAATGCCTCTATGAGGTTGTCTCTACCACAACACATGACTTTAATGAATTTATTTTGGAATAAGTCATTCTCAGTCAAAATACAATAAAAGTACAGATGAGATACATTAAAATTCCCTTAAAGACTAATTCTCTAGGACTTGCAGGAATCCCTAGAGCACCTGAAAAAGAAAACCAGGTGATAAGAGAGTCATCAGTCTGTGAGAGGCCATTTCCCCATATTATGTCTCCAGAACACAACTGCTAAGAGAACAGTAGTATTGCATTAGCATTCTCAGAAAGCCTCATTTCACAGTCCTTTTATTATGTGACTTTAATTTAAAAACAGAACTCCTTTCTTCTGATGCATTAGTACACAGATGCTAAACACATAATTTTCTGGCCATGCTACCATTAACAGATTTTATCCAAATCTACATTATTAGTCTTACCAAAGATGGAATAAAAATTATCTATAGAGCTTCAATAATTGCTTTTTTTAGTGCAGTCCTCAAAAGCAAAACCAAGTTAAATTTGAAAGCTTTTGCAGTGTGATTAAACTTCCATGAAGTAAAAAGAATTCACTACAAGAATTATAACGATAAATCTAGTTGTTGGCTTTAGTCAGCCTTATCCTATTAACAGATCTTTCCTTATTTTATTCCCCCCTCCCCCATTTACTAGATTGAGCACTGAAGCAAATGTATAGGACAGAAGAAAGGTGCACAGGACTTACCAGAAATCTGTCATACTATATATTTGAGAAGAAAATGGTTTAGCTCTTAAAGGTAACATAGGAAGCAGAAATTCAGTAGTGTGGAATAGATTTCTAGCTCTAAAAATGAGCATTCAAGTCTAAGAGGAAGAATAGTATAGTAGACTTGGAATTGGGAAGACCTGTTTTTCTTCATTCCAATTATGCCACTCTCTTAGCTCTACAACCTTGAATAAATTAGGACACAGAAACACACAGAAGCACAAATCCATCCAAAAGGGGAACATCCACTTCTCCTATCTGGATCATCCTGTGACCACTCCCTATTATGGCCTCCCTTGCTTCCCCATAATTTCAATATCATTATATGTAAAGAGTTTTATAAATTCTACTGAGCCGTGTAACTATTTTTTTAGGGTTTGTTTGTTTGTTTTTTGCAAGGCAATGGGGCCAAGTGGCTTGCCCAAGGCCATACAGCTAGGTAATTATTAAGTGTCTCAGGCTGGATTTGAACTGAGGTACTCCTGACTCCAGGGCCGGTGCTCTATCCACTGCACCACCTAGCTGCCCCTGAGATGTGTAACTATTGCGATTTTAATTTTCCTTATTGTTAGCAGACCTATAGTTTTGCCTTAAGTAGCTATTCCCAGCCCTTTTCCATTTTTTTAGTGTTAGTTGAACAAGATCATTGCAGCATTCTTATGCAAGGCAAACAGTCAATTAATATACAATTTTTAAGTACCAAGCAATTAGTTAAATGTCAGACATAAAAATAAAGGCAAAAGACAATCCTAATAGGGACAGCTAGGTGGTGCAGTGGATAGAGCACCGACCTTGGAGTCAGGAGTACCTGGGTTCAAATGCGACCTCAGACACTTAATAATAATAATTACCTAACTGTGTGGCCTTGGGCAAGCCACTTAACCCTATTTGCCTTGCAAAACCTAAAAATAAAAAAAAAAGAATTATAAAAAGACAATCCTAATAATCCTAGAATAAATCAGTAGTGAATAGCCTTCTAAAGTGAATAGAAATATATGGGTCCTATCCCTCTCTAAAACAATATAGATAGTTTAAGGGTTCCTGTGATTTAATTTAATGTGACTTAGATTACAAAAGTAACTATTCATTTACAAAACCATGATTGCTAATATGACCTAACTATATTCTAAACTGTGCTAATCTGTCATCCAAGAACAGGGAGGATCAATTAAAAAAAGAAGTTGAAAGAATTAAATAACCTATATTTCTTCTGTTCCACTACTAGTTTTAGCCATAGGGTATCCTCCGAAAAGCCTAGAAAAATGTCACAGGATTGCTGCAAATTAAAAAAATTAGCCCTGTTCAGAGAGTGGAAATGATACTATTACCTTATAATCTGGGTTTTTGTTTTTGCTTGACAAATAACACAACACACAAAATCAGTGTTGAAGGAGTTATGGGAAGATAGGTACACTGATTTATTTTTGGTAGAGTTGGGAAATGGTATAACCATTTTGAAAAAGCAATTTGGAATTATGCAAATAAAGTAACTAAAATGTCCACAGCTTTGAACCAGAGATTGTATTCCTGGGTTTATACTCCAAGGATGTTATTGATAAGAAAAATTCCCAGATTCTCCAAAATATTTATAATAGAACTTTTTGTGAAAACTAAGAATTGGAAACAAAGTAGATCTTCATTGACTGGGAAATGGCTAAACTAATTGTAGTTCATGAATGTAATGGAATACTAGTGTACTGAATGATATGATGCATGTGATAAATTACAGAAAGATTCATATGAACTGAGGGACAACAAAATCAGAGTTAAGAAAACAATACATACAGTTATCACAAAAGTAAATGGGAAAAAACTACATACCAAAAAAATCAAAATCAAAAATAATAAAATTATAAATATCAGGTAGTCCTCAAATAAAGAGATATGAAAGGACATCTCTACCCCAAATCTTTGTTAAGGTTGAAGGTCCACAGCTATTGCACATAGCATATATTTTCAAAAGTTGCCCTGACTTTTTTTTTTCCTCTCCCAAAAAATCCTCAACTATTTATGTAGATGACTCTCAGGAAAGGAAGGAATACATGGGATATTGCGGTAATGTAAGAAAACATCAGTTTTTTAAAATGTCACAGAGTTGAGGATGTTCACTAGAATATGCACAATGAACCTGAGCCACTGTAAGATTCTCAAGATTATTCATTCTCATATTTAAGACCTTTTCCTTGGCACTGTTTACTTGCAAAGCTGGACCAGCAATACTCAGCAATTATTAAGAGAAAGACAAATATACCAATTATTCTTAAAATCAAGATGAAAGAGAGGGTGGTCAGCTTTTATTCCTATACCACTTATTTCAGCCATAGTCATAAGCAGAATTACATTATTTGGAATATTGATCAACAAGGAAAAGAACTCATTTTAGTAACCTAAAAGATACGTTCCTTTAGAAGATTTTGTGTGTTGTGTTATTTCTCAAGCAAAAACAAAAACCCAGATTACATGGTAATAATATCATTTCCACTCTCTGAAAAGGGCTAATTTACCAAGCTGTCACTTAATTTCCTAGCCCTAAAACATGTCTTGGATAAATACACTTATTATTTTCTTGGTCTAGTAGAAATGAGAAAGGGAGAAACAGGTTCAGAACTTTGGTTTTGTCTGGCTTAACATAACCAGATTTGCTCTTTTAGGAATAAAAACAAACATTTGCCTGGAATGGCAGAACTTTAGACTTCGAAGGGACCTGAGAACATACCTAAACAATTGGTTCTAAAATGAATAAGGAAATTGAAGATCTGGGAAGTGAGATGATTTTCCCAAGATCACACAGTTAATTTAGTAGGCTGAGCTGGAACAAGAACTCAATTTTCACAAGTATCAATCCAATAATCTGACCATCTTACTTGAAAAAAAAACTTCAAAGAACATGCAAATGAACATATTTGTTGTGTACTAATCCAAAAATGCAAGCTCTTAACCAGATTTATTTGTTGTTTTCCCTAGGTTAAGATAGTCCATATTTTACCCAACTGACTGTTCATGTATTCACCACTGTTCATGTATTCACTGTCACACATACCATATGCATTTTTAAAATAGTTTTAAAGTTTAAAAATTAGACTGTTTTCTTCTGAGATAAACATTTACGAGACATCCCTTTTTAAATATATTTATTTCCTGCTGGAATCACTAGTTTGGCCTTTTGTTACTTAAAACAAACAATTGAATCATTGAATTAAGAACTTTAGAGCTGAAAGACAACATAGACATGCTCTAGTTGGTGTTCCTTTAAATAGAAAAGTAGTGGAGAAGCTCTAGTTAATCCAGGAGATTATTTAATTCATTTATCAAATGAGCTCTCCTTTAAAGATGCTTTTCATTCTCCAATTTCTGTTATCTTTTTGCTGCATTTATTCTTTGCTACATTTAGTCTGGGAAAAATTCCAATTCATTTTGTTTACTCAGGCAAGCAATATCACCTCTTTAAATACCCAATTCCTAGTGCTGTTTTTCTTACCACCAAATTCTGCATTATTTACTCATTTTTAAGGCAGAAACATGATTACAATCCCTGTTATAATCATATATTTTTTAAGATTCTCACTCTAGGGGCAGCTAGGTGGTGTAGTGAATAGAGCACCAGTGCTGGAGTCAGGAGGACCTGAGTTCAAATGCAGCCTCAGAAACTTAATAATTACCTAGCTACATGATCTTGAGCAAGTCACTTAACCCCCATTGCCTTGCAAAAGCCAAAAGGAAAAAAAGGTTCTCAAATCATTTGATAGGAAAACAGAATTTTAAAATGCATTAGGAATGGAATTAAATCAGAAACAGCTCTATTCTCAATGCTGAATTTAAAAAGATAAACGTCTATCATAAACTTAGGAAATACGATCCAGAATCTATCCTAAAAAGAGGGGGTTAGAAAAAGCCATTCCCCAATTGGCAAACGGTCAAAGGATATGCAAAGGCAATTTACAGGTGAGATCAAAGCAATCCATAGCCATACGAAAAATTGCTCTAAATCATTAATTATTAGAGAAATGCAAATCAGAGCTTCTCTGAGGTACCACCTCACACCTCTCAGACTGGCCAATATGACCAGAAAGGATAATAATGATCATTGTTGAAAGGGTTGTGGGAAATCTGGCACACTATTACACTGTTGGTGGAGCTGTGAACTCATCCAACCTTTCTGGAGAGAAATTTGGAACTATGCCCAAAGGGCAACAAAAATGAGCATACCCTTTGACCCAGCAATACCACTACTGGGTCTATACCCTGAAGAGATGATGAAAAAGGGTAAAAACATTACTTGTGCAAAAATATTCATAGCAGCCCTGTTTGTGGTGGCAAAGAAATGGAAATCGAATAAATATCCTTCAATTGGGGAAATAGCTTAGCAAACTTGTGGTATATGTATGTCATGGAACACTATTGTTCTATTAGAAACCAGGAGGGATGGGAATTCAGGGAAGCCTGGAGGGATCTGCATGAATTTATGCTGAGTGAAATGAGCCGAACCAAAAAAACACAACACACTAACAGCAACATGGGGATGATGATCAACTGATCAACCTTAATGGACTCACTCATTCCATCAGTACAACAATCAGAGACAATTTGGGGCTGTCTGCAATGGAGAATACCATCTGTATCCAGAAAAAAGAGCCGTGGAGTTTGAACAAAATTCAAGGACTATTCCCTTTAATTTAGGGGCAAAAACAGATATCTTATTGTCTGATCTTGTTATCTCTAAGACTTTTTGTTTCTTCCTTAAGGATATGATTACTCTCTCATCCCACTCAACATGGAAACAAAGTAAAGACTGACAGATTGCTTTCCATGGAGGGGGGTGGGATGGAATGAGGGAAGTAAGATGGGGGGAAAAATTGTAAAACTCAAAAACTCAAATATAATCTTTAAAAAAGGGGGGGTTAGAATGTTGATCTACGATATCATTAGTATAGGAAACATCTAATTATAATTTAGTCTTGGAGAGATGTCTAGAGCATTAATTGATTATATATGACTAGCCAGTATCACACTGCTAGTCATTGTATCAGGAACAAGACTTGAACTGATGTCATTTTAGCTTCAAAAAAAAGTTTTCTATCCTTTTTTGTCATTCTAGTTCTTATCTTTAAAAAAATAGAGGTTTTTAATGAGGAAATAATAGATATGGAACTCAAAAATACAGAAGTAAAAGAAAACATGCCAGAAGAAAAGCAAAAGAAAAATATTTTAAAATAACAAATAGATTCTGTACAAACTAAAGAAACTGCTTAGAAAGACAGGATACTCAGTTATAATTTCATTATCAAACTACCCAAAACTTTTGGAAACTGATAAATTAATGACTGATTAAATATTCAGATTGCTATCAGAGAATAACACTATGGTGAAAATGTAAAGGTTTAACTTTTTAATCTCAATGCCAAACAACAAAATATAAGGAGCCAGGAGAAGCAGCTTCAAATCTGAAGGATTAAATTTGAATAACTCAGGATTATTTTGCAGTTATAAGAAACCAAAGGAAAAAGCAGGATAGAACATCCCCTGGAGTTGGGACCTTTGCTGACCAGACACTATGGAAGGCTATGACTATGGATGAGGTGGATCAAATGCATGTCAGTGAGTGTTGTGGCAAAGAATTAGGGTCCTGCTGGCTGTGATCATTAAGAAGAAAACCACCTTCCCTGGTTTCATATCCAGGGCAGAGCTTGTATAAACCAGAGGGACTGTAAGGAGTAAAAAAGTTTTCAATGACAGTGCTGTTGAGGGCTCTCAACAAAACTATCTAAGGTCAGGTACCCAGGCAAAGTTCAGAAAACAAGAAGTACAAAAAACCTGAAGCTTGAGACATTATCTCTCACCCCTTAGGACCAGAGCCCAAATCTAACATAAAGTTTACAGTCAAGAAATAAGCTACTAAAAGAAGTAAGCAAAATAAAATAACCTGGCTCTGAATAGTTATCACAGTGATAGAAAAAATCAAGATTCAAATTCAAGAAAACAGTGAAGTCAAAACAACATTTCTACTTCAAAGAAAAATATTAAATAGTAAAAAGTCCAAAAAGAGTTCTTGGAAGAGCTTTAAAAGGACTTTAAAAATTAAATAAGAGAAGTTGAAGAAAAGTTGGGAGGAATAGAGTAATACAAGAAAATTGAGAAAAGTATGAAAAGAAAGCCAATCAATTAGAAAAAGAAATCCAAAAGCATACAGAAGAAAATAAGACTTTAAAAATTAGAACTAGGAAAGGAGAAGCTATTGACTTCATAAAATACCAAGAAATAATAAAAAGAATGAAAAGATGAAAGAAAATGTGAAACATATCATTATAATAAATACTGACCTGAAAAACTTTTCTAAGAGAGACAATTTAAAAATTGTTGGACCACCATAAAGTTATGAATAGACAGAATACTTCAAGAAATTTCTAAAGAAAATTTGCCCTGAAGTTTTAGGGAGTGAATTAGAGAGTAAAACAGAATCTAAAAAATCCATAACTAACAACCTTGAAAGAGATCACAAG
Organism: Macrotis lagotis; assembly: GCF_037893015.1. Classification (NCBI taxonomy): domain Eukaryota; kingdom Metazoa; phylum Chordata; class Mammalia; order Peramelemorphia; family Peramelidae; genus Macrotis; species Macrotis lagotis. The sequence goes on along the minus strand of NC_133663.1, from coordinate 163,165,549 downwards.
ATAAAAATTTACAGGAATTTTATAGCTCCCAGGTCAAGGAAAAATATTAAAAGCAACTAGAAACAATTTAAGTACTATGGAGTTTTAATCAGGATAATTCAAGATTTAGCAACATGTACATTAAAAGAACAAAAGGGCATGGAATATCAGATTCCAAAGAGCAAAGGAGTTGGGTTTGCAATAGAGAATACTTTAATCCAGCAAAGCTGAGTGTATCCTACAAAGGAAAAAAGAATTTAATGAATTATAGGACTTTAAGGCATTCTTGAAGAAAAGACCAGAACTGAGTAAAAATTCTGACTTACAAGAATCAGGAAAAATATAAGGGATTTACTAAGGTGAAATGATTTACTTCTTATATGGAAAAACATTATTTGTAACTCTTGAGAATGTTATCATTACTAGGAAAATTTGAAGAATATATAACTAGGTCTGGGATTTTGTTTAGTGGGATGGGATGATCCTAAAAAATGAAACTGTGGAGGGAGAGGTAAAATGGAGCAATAATCACAATAAATAAGTGAATGGAAGAATTGTTACAGTGGAAAACAGGAGCAGGTAGATAGTTAGAAGTGCTAGAACTTTATTCTCATCAGAAATGAATTAACATATACATCTAGAAGGGTATAAAAATCTTCTTAACTTATTAGAAAAGGAGGAATAGAATTTTTTAAAAGAGGGAGAAAAGGATAAACAGTGAGGAAATTAGGATGGAAGGAAATAACACAATTGGTGATTATAACTTTGAATGTAAAAGGGATGAACTCACACATAAAATGTAGATAGAATGAATTAAAAACCAGGACCCAACAATATGTTGTTTACAGGAAATACATCTGAAAATGAGAGGTACACATAGAGTAAAAATAAAGCACTGGAGTAGAATTTATTATGCTACAATCAATGCAAAAAAAAGTAGGTGGTAGCAATCATCCTCTGAAAACGTTAAAGCTAAAATAGATTCAATCAAAAGAGATTATGAAGGAAGATGCTATCCACCTCCAGACAAAGAACTGTTAAACAGATGTATAGTAAAGGAAAGAGGGAGACAGTTCAGTACTTAAAATGTTAAAAAAATAAAATTTAATTTTAAAATATTGTTTGGGGAATAAAATGTGAAAGGTCAAATAAAAGGAGAGATATTTATACAAAAATATTTACAACAGATCTTTATGTTGTGGTAAATAACTGGAAACTGAAGGAATATCCATCAACTAGGGAATGACTACAAGTGTCAGTACATAATTATGATGGAATACTACTGTACTTCAAGAAATAACAAGCAGGTTAATTTTGGAAAGACATGTAAATTGATACAAAGTGAAGTGAGCAGAACCAGGAGAACATTGTATACTATAACAATAATCATATGTAAATAAGTTAGTTTCAGGAACACAATAGAATTGTTTTGGATAAAAGGACTCATGATGAAAAATGTTCTCTACCTTTAGAGAGAGAGAGAAAGAATGAGTCTGGAGGCAGATAAAAGCATACTTCTTTTTTAGGTTCTTGCAAGGCAAATGGGGTTAAGTGGCTTGCCCAAGGCCACACAGCTAGGTCATTATTAAGGTCCTGAGGCTGAATTTGAACCTGACTCCAGGGCTGGTGCTTTATCCACTGTACCACCTAGCCACCCCAAAGCATACTTTTTTTTACATTCTCTATTTTTTTATTTGCTTGGATTTTCTTTTGCAACACAGATAATATAGCAATGTATTTTGAATGATGTCACACATGTAACTGATACCAAATTGTTTGCCCTTACAAGGGGGAGGGACAGGAGGAAAGGAGAGAATTTAAAGCTCACAATGTTAAAAATTAATGATAGAAAAAAGTTTATATGTAATAAATTGGGAAATATTTGACAAAATTAACTAAAATATACATACAGGTTTGTTTTTTTTTTTAAAAAAGGGAGAAGGTTCTAAAAGTTGTTAGGTAACAACTACTAGAATCTTGATTAAGTGGTAGTATTGAATGAAACTAAAACTAAGAGTAAGGCCTGGAGATGGCAATGGGGAGCAAAGGAGTATTCCAGCTCCCTACCTTGAGCACTGAGTCAGGGAATGACATCAGGAGAAAGTCAAGCCTCCGTGAGAGCAAGAAGAAGGAAGGAGTATGAAAGGAAAAGGTTTAAAATGAGAGCAAATTTGTCACTTTTGGATCAGGCATTCTGAAGAGTACTGCCAAAGGAGTAGGTAGCTTTAGAGGAGAACACAGAATGGAGGAGATAAGGGAGAGATCAGGGAGGGACAAAGGACAGGGGTTTAAACAATGGGAGTGTGAGATTCAGGATCACTGAGAAGAGGGAGGGTATAGTGTAGAAGAGTTCAGTAATCATTGAGGAATGTGTTCAGGTAATCATCATCCCTAGATGATCTATCTACTTAATGTTGAAGTCTTCCGATGGTATCAAGCAACTAGCTATCTGTAAGGTCCCAGGTAAGGTAACTGGTGGGTGGGAGTTGCAGTAAGTCAAAAAAGGTGCTGAGAGGGAGTGAGATGGCATGGCTGCTTATAAGATGTAGGTCACTAAGAAGTGTCCTCCTTTAGTGTCAGGGTTTTGGATACTGACATGTGCCCTTGAGTGGCACAAATCTTCAATTTTCTTTTGTCCATCTCTCTTCCTGGACTAGACATGCTCACTTACTCTACCATTCCATAGCAGCAATTTGGATTGGTGCCCCAGAAAGGTAATCACTCAGCTATTATTCTAATATTCAGGGACTTAGGAGACAGTCATTGTGGTTGACTTCCCTCAAAACTGGATAGATAGATAGATAGATAGATAGATAGATAGATAGATAGATAGATAGATAGAGATATATACCCTTGACTAATTTATTTCTCATGAATATATCAGTTACTATCAAATATTTACTGAAAATACAAAGCAAACATATAATTTTCCACTCAAAATTATACATTCCCACTCTCCAATAATGCAGAATATCCACAGAATGACTGAGCACACTCTTGAAGTTGCAGGGCAGTGAGGCACACATGTGGAAGAACATGTGGCCAGGACAACTCACAACTTCATAACTGTAGACTTTACATAAAAGTTCCTTGAGAAATGATTTTCTTTTCTTTTTTAACAAATACATCCATGCTGTGCTCAACTAACAAAGCAACCGGATTTGTCCATCTACTGAGCTAATTCTTTGATGCTTTTCTTTCAAGTAAACTCTTTCCCTTAGCTGAGATTACTCCTCAGCAGCAACTATAGTATTCACCACTTCTGAATTCAGGCTTTTAGTCAGTGTCTTCAGTTAAAGTAGTATTGTGCTAAAGCTAACAAAAGCACGTCTAACTTCGCACCCTTATCAGATTCTTGTATTTCACTTCCCAGTAATATGTGGCAATGCAGAGAAGTAAGGTGTTCATGGAAGTTTTTGGAGAGAAGATAAGGTTTGAAAAAAGGAGCTGGAAAAGAAGTATTTTGCTGTAATGAGGGTCCGTTTGATATTGGATATTAAAATCTGTTGTGAATTCAGTTAAAACATTTACATAACTTCTTAGAACTCTATTCAACAAATGTTGATTATGAATAGAGGCAAAAGATGAAGGAAAAATCCAGTGTTGGAGTTTGACAGGTTGTGAGAAATGTACTACTGATTGGTTTTGCTAAACTGATTTTTTCTTCTATAATCTTTACTAAAAGTGATTCCTCAGTGTGTAGTGGATGGGGAAGGGATATAGGCAGAAAAAAATGTAAAAAACAAGTTGATTTGTACTGGTTAAAAACTAGAGAAGTTGACTGGAAAAAAACAAATCAGGTAAACAATATAAATAAGTAAATTAACCCAGTAGCTTTGTTTTGATAAACTCAGAGGCTCTATATAGTTAATGAGGTGAGGACTTGATAGTTGTTGTCAAAAACTGCTGGGGAAAACAAAAATAATTTAACAGAAGGTAGGATTATACCAACACTATATACTGTATATCAAGAAAAGTTCCAAATGGATAAATGACTCAGATATAAAAGTTCATATCTTAAGCAAATCGAATTACCTTTCACATTTATGGAGAGGGGAACAGTTCATGAAGAAACAGGAGATGGAGAGGTAAAAGGTAAACATGAAGGTTAAGAAAAACAATTTTGATTATATAAAATTTAAAAGTTTTTATACAAAGAAAACCAATGCATTTAAAATTAGAAGGAAAAAACTAAGAAAAAAAATTGTACTTGTCTTCTCTATTAATCATCTCATTTGCAAGATAGATCAATCAATACCGAACATTTTTAAAAACCTACCGTGCCAGGATCTGTGTTAAGTGCTAGGGGAACAAAGAGGCAAAAGAGAGAGAAGGCACTGGGATTAGGAGGAGTTGGGGAAGACTTCCTATAAAAGGTGAAATTTTAGTTGAAACTTAAAAGATAGCCAGGAAAGTCAGTTGTTAAAGAAGAGGAAAGAGAAAATTTATAAGAATAAGAGCCATTCCCCAATTGATAAGCAGTTTTTAAAAAGTTAAGAAACTCAAATTATAAGCAGCCAAATGAAAAAATATTCTAAATCACCAAAAAATTAGAAAAGTATAAGTCAAAGCAACTATGAAATTCAACCTTACAATCTTACAGCTAATTAGCAAAACTTCCTTGAATAAGATAAAGACTAGCTTATCTTATGCAAAAATTCTACTCCATTGCAGATATCTATAGCAGCTTATCTTCTTAATCTAAAGCATCATATAATATTGGTTAATTAGTTAATTAATTTAAATAGTTAATAATTAGTTAATTTCTTAATCTTATAAGACATATGACACTTTTGACAAGGTCATATTTAGCTTATTTTAGAGGTATCATATTACTTATAGAGCATATTTTTGTAGTTGGCATAGAGGATAGAGCAACAAACCTTGAAACAAGAAGATCTGAGGTTAAATTCAACCTCATACATTTACTGGTTGTGTGACCTCGCGGTCCCCCTGGCAAGTCATTTAACCCATTGGCTTTACTTTCCTCATCTGAAAAATTACAATAATAATAGTCTGTACCATCCAGAGTTGTTCTGAAGTTAATATTTATGAAATGCTATTATAAATTCTAGATATTAAAACAAATAGATAAATTTATTTCTTTTCTTCCTCAAACTCCTTCTGCACTGACAAAGAACAACTTTTCATTTTTGCTTTCAGACCATCTGTTTGTTTGATTGCAGTCTTAAACTCATATTTCCTGCATTTTTAAGACAACCATGTAATATTTTCATTTTATAGGTCTTTTTAGCTGTTTTATTGAAGCAATAGCAAAATTCCCATATGCTGTGATCAAGCACATAACAATTGTGTTCAAATGTAATGTGACCTGACCTCAAATTCCTAAATATTTTTCATAATTCATAGAATAACACAGCAAGAATCCTTTCAGAGCTGAATAAGTCAATTGACCTTTACTAGTTATAGTACAGTTAGCTCATCCTTATGGACTGCCTTCCCAACAAGCAATATCAAGGACCATCTTTGGCAAGGTTTTAAAGCGGCAGATCATTCAATAATATAAAATAGGATTTGACCAAATGGTAGACTTTCTTGTGCAACATGCTATAAGGAACAATCATCTTCTGAGTTAAGAGTTGGCATTACCCTTAGAATGATCATTGGAAATAACTTCCATAATATTTAATACTTCATGAGAATAAAGACAATTAAAAATGTATAAATTTTTGAGTTATTTTTCAATTTTAGGATGGGGGAGAGGGAGAGAGAGAGAGAGACAGAGAGACAGAGAGACAGAGAGAGACAGAGAAAGAGACAGAGTCAGAGAGAGAATTAAGCACCTAAAGGTCTTTCTTGGGAATTTTAGTATAATAAATTCAATCAAGATAAGCAGTTAAAAAACTGGCTTCCAACCTCTCTGAATACTAGAAAGTTGTCAACATTAATATTAAACATTCTTTTTTAAAAAATGAAAGACTAGCTTTTGCATACTTTAAAACCATAGAGAACACCTAATCAAACAAAAGAAAACAACAAAGATCACCTTAAATTGGATTTCCCTATCATCTTGGTATGATTTAAAACAAATCATGAGACTAGACTTAAATCCAGTATAAAGGAAATTCAGAGGAAATCACTGGTAATGGGGAATGACTCTAACATAATAATATAATGTCCAAGTTCACGTTTCCCTCATTTAGAAACTAAATGCAACCCAGATTAACTATCATAGCTCCCCTGAAAAACCTATGGTCACACATGACAATTTTACACATGAAATTAATTGAGCAAACTCGATCTACTTCCTACACGGATTCAATCTGAAAAATCTTCATTCAGAAATTTAATAGAAAGGAAGTTACAGGTCAAAGTTGAAGATCACTCTCAGTAATGAACACAAATATTAAGAGTCACATTGTACTTATTGGTCCTATCATACTAATTGTGCAAGTATCAAATTCTCCAGATGATATATTTTTTCAATGTCTCAACTAAATCTTTTAGTTTTAGTACCATTAGAAGGTCATGATCCTAAGTGGCACACACACATAGAGAGAGAGACAAAGTGGCCCCAAAAAGGCCTAGATAAAGAATTTTCTCCCCTTTAAAATGAACTGAACATTCTTGAGGCACAGTAAAATAAAAACAATCTGTGTTCAGCAAGAAATGACTCCAAAACTTATTTGTCCAACCTTATGAAGCAAAACAACTCTAAAAAAAACTTTAGTGCTTTCCTAATTGCAATGATAAGCCATCATTCCAGAAGAGAAAGGATGAAATGAGCTACTTGTCTTTTCCCAAAAAAAGTGAGTGAATTAAAATTCAGTTTCATACACATGGTCAGTGTATGAATTTGTTTTGTATATTTGTTATGGGGGCTTTATTTTCCCTTTCTATAAAATTAGAAGAGGTGAAAGAGAGATAAAATAAATGTGTGTAAAGCGAATGTTTCATATCCAATCTTCTCTTTTATCCCTTGATTTCCAACATGCATGGTTTGGTAATAGTTAATTTCATCATAAAAAAGAAAAGTTAATTTTTAAAAAATTTTACTTTCTCAAGGTGTTTGATAGGTTACTGGCTGGTAATTTTACTTTAAAAATAAGGGGCAACTAGGTAGCATAGTGGATAGACCACCTGCCCCAGAGTCAGGAGGACCTGAGTTCAAATCAGATCTCAGAAATTTAATGATTACCTGTGTGACCTTGGGTAAGTCACTTAATCCCACTGCCCTCCCCAAAATAGATAAATAAGTTTGGAAAATGAATGCCAGCATAATATGAGCAGTTCCATCATGATGATAGCTGTTGGCAGCAGAGAGAGAAGAAATGCTATCAAGTACTTTCTGCAGTACTGTAGACTTTTGCAAAACAACACAATCAGGGACTAGGGGAAGTAAAAGAAATAAAGAGATCAACATGGAATTTAGTACTCAGAGTTGAGATGACCCCAAATTGAACAAAAACAGCACAAAACTAAATGAATGAAAGACAAAGAACCAACATGGACATTCTTCATAGTTCACAGCCACGAAAGAGACAGATTAACTGTGTGCCCAGAGGCAAAATAACTGAGTCATATGTAGCAACAATCTTTCACAAGGATAGCAAACATTACTACTATCAAGAGCAAATTCTTCAAAAAAGTAAAAGAAACATTACTCAAAACACAGTGCATAAACAGGTGTTTGCAAATAGAACATTTAAAAAGACTAATCACCACCTTAGCAAAAAGCTAGATGATAATCCTAACCTAAAGCAATTTCCCTCATTCTCTGGAGGAATTCTAAAAATCAACTTTTCTAGAAATTTCAACATGTTGGTTGAATCTATTTTCTTTCTTTGAACTTATTTACTTCAGAAATAGAATCTTATTATTAATCATTATTATTCAAAATCATATTTGCAGATTGCTTATTTTCCAGTGAATTATATAGCCAAATAGTTATAGGCATTTTTTTGTTGTTGAGGGGGTATAAATTTCTATACTGTGTTGTTTAATGTTCAATAAGTAATTAAATAAATCTCTTGGAAACTATTTTTCTGTATAGTTTACAATCTCGGTATTATCAAGATGTAATTTCTATAACCAATCAAAAAAATGAATAAGAATAGAGAAAATATCTGATGGAATGTTGGAAGAGAAGCATTAATATTCTAATATAAGCCAATGGTACTCAATCTCCATAGTACTTTGAGAAATAAAATTCATAAGGAAAGAGATTTTTTAAATACCAAACTCTACAAATTTCCTTCAGTTATCTTGAATGCCAGTATTTCCATTTAGAGTTGAAATACACATCTTACAGGGACTAGGATTACACCATAATCCAAGTACTCTTGGATTCTTTCCATTCCACATTAGGCAAAGACGTTACAGATTTTCTGAGTTCTACTTGAAGAGGCAGGAAGCTGTTTATCTCTAACCCAGAGCTTCATTTTACCTCTGTCATCCCTGTGGTGGTGAGATTTATATTAGCTTTGGTTATGCAAAACTAAATTATTCCTAGTAATTTCACTATTATAAAAAAATAGATAACTAAGGTGAAGTTTTTTGATAATATGAAATACAGTTCTGATACTAGTTCTTTGATAATGAACAATTCACTTCATCTCCCTGAACCTCAGTTTCCTCATATATAAAATGAGGTTAATGACACCTGCAGTACCTGCATCACAGGATTGCTGTGAGGATCAAGTATGAATGTAGGACTCTGTAAATTTTAAAATAATTATATTGTCAGATATTATTATTATTTTAAAAGATATTGTTATATGGGGGGTTGTACCTGTGACTTCATTCCCTTGTGTAAGGAACTTCAAGTTCTCTATCAAAGCAGGTACTATATTAATAGTCTTAGAGTTCTAGTATGTGTCAGTCAGGACTGGATTGCATTTTTTTCATGGCTCCACCAAGCTGCCAATTTCATTATGGCCGAACTAATTCCAGTACCAAATTCTTGCCACAATTATGTTTTGCGAGAATGCAAGGCAATCCGATTGGACTAGATTTCCATAACCTTTTATACATATCTAAAGGGCACAGTTTTGTTTTTGTTTGTTTTTATTTCCCTGTAGACTGCTTAGAGGTAGGACTGAAAAAAAGAGAGAGAAGAAAAGCTTTGTTGCACCAAATTGGGTCATTCAGAAAATGGGGTGGGGGAGAGAGAGAGAAGGCAGCCAGATATATAGAACTTGAAAGAGCTTTCTTTACTTCATCCTAACAATGATGCCAATTTTGAAACCAGTCTTCAAATCTTTCTCACTTTTAAGATGGGAAAAATGAAGTTAAAAAAAAAATGACTGACCGCCAGACACTATTAATGGTAAAGCTGCTCAACTAAACCATTCAGTTCTTCCAAAATCTGCATAACAATTTTGGATCTAAGATTATGCAGTCTATTGAAGGGAGAAGAGTTAGATCCTAGCTGAGTTCATAAGGATTGGAGTGCGCGTGCTATATAGAAGGGCTAGAAGCAAGAAGGGTTTTTTTTAAAAAACACTGCATTGTAAGTCACAGAGGAAAGGTCCGCTCTCTCCTGACCAGTCTGCTTAAACAAATAACTGGCAATCAATATGGTTTTTACCATAGAATAGAATAAAAACGGCACACTAGCCACGCTGCTATTATGTACACTGCTAAGCTGTTCCAGATGAAAATCAAGATTTTTTCCCTCCAAATCCTTGCATTGAATAAGCCCAAGGAGCTACAAGGAACTCATTCCTTTGTAAGGCTCAATCCGGAGGACACTGAACATATTCCTCAAACCAACAGGAAGCAATGAGTTGTTCATTTGGCATTATAGCTATAAATGCACTTCAGACTCATTAAGAGGAATTTATCCTTTGCTTTAAAAATAAACAGACGCACATTCAGCACCAAGCTGGATCACGCATTGAAAGTTTCCAGAACTTGGGGTTTTTAAATCACATTCAAAAGATTTTTTTAAATGGGCACCACATTTAAGTTTGCCACACGTGGAAGGGGGGAGGGGAGGATGGCTGCTCTCCAATTTGCGCTCCGACCCGACCCGTCTTTGTCGCCCAGGTCGAGGGATTGCAGTGTAACTTGGTGTCCACATCTGAACAAGCTCCGGCCACTTCACAGGACACACAATCGCGTTTAACAGCTCCCCGCCCCATCCTCGGCTCCAGGAACTAAGGCAGACACGCCAAGTGTCCAGAAGCAGCTTTCCAATGCTATCACCCACGCGGGGGATGGGGGGGTGGGGGAGTTTGAGGGCAAGACACCCAGGGTCCCTGGGCTTCCTTCCAAGCAGGCGCAGCGCCGGGGGTCTCCCACTATTGTTACGCTCCGTGTCCAGCAGCCTGGCCCAGGGACCTCCGACTCGCCCAAAGCCCCACCCACCGCCCCATCTCCGACCCAAGCGAAGCCATCCTCACCTGCCCCACACCCCCAGCCCGCTCCCAGAGGCCGCCCAGGGTCCCATTGCCTTCTCCTCGGCCCTTGCACCGCGGCCTCCAGCGCCTCGGCTTTCCCCGGAGCCAAGCGACTTCCACAAGTTGCTGCAGCCGCAGTTGCTCTCCCTCTCCCCACACCCTCCGGGACAAGTCCGCTGCCCTCCTCTTCCTCCGAGCCGATCTCCCCGCCCCCCTTCATTGTTCCCATAGCAGCTCTTACCTCCACGGCTGGGGCTGGGGCTGGGGCCGGGGCCGCGCTGCTCCCCCAGCGCCCGGGCTCAGGCTCCTGCCGCTCCCCCGCTCCCCGGGCCCCGGCCGCCCGGAGAGGCTGCTGCCGAGGCTGCTGCTCGCGCGGCTCCCGGGCTGGGGCCGCAGCGGCCGCTTTCTATGAATACCCCCTTCTCCGGCTGGAGAGCAGAGCTGGCAGGGGCCGGCGGGGGTCCGAGCCATTAAAGGGTGCCCGGGGATGGGGAAGAAGGGGAGGAGCAGGAGGACGAGCGACGAGGGGCGAAGGGGAGGGAAGGGAGCGGGCTCAGGGTCGCCATGTCCGGCTCGACGCCCGGGCGAACACCATCTGCCCGGAGAAGCCCGAGAGGCGGCGGCTGTGCCTCCTTCCTTCCCCGCCCCCTTCTCCCTCTCCACCCCTCCCGAGAAAATGAAAAGGGGGGGACGGCGGGGATGGCTGCCTTGCCTCCGGGGGAGCCGGCCGGCGAGCGGGAACTGAACCGGGCAGCCCCACCGCCGCGGGCGCCCGCACCTCCCCGCCCCTGGGCCAGCCCCCTCCGGAGGGGGAGGGGAGAGGGAGGGGGAGGGGGAGGCTAGGCGGAGGAGAGCGAGGGAGAGGGAGAGCGACAGCCCCCTCCAGCGTTCGGTCCGGCTTCCAGCCAGCCTGCTGCCCAGGCGCCGCCCCGCCCCGCCCCAAGCTCCCGGGGAGACCCCAGGACACGCCCCAGGTCCCGGGGACACAGCTTGGGGCGCAGCGCCTAAAGGAAGCTGGGGGTGCCGGGCGGGATGTCGTGGCCGCCGCCCCGGGCTGGGGTCGCCATCCGTCCTCCCCGCCCGGCACAAACAATGCTCCCCCTCTCCCCGAAGAAGTCACCCCCCTCCCCCAAGCTCCACCCGGGACTCCCTACCCCTAGTTCCTTATCATGACCATCAGGACCGAAGGTCCGGGCTTGTTTTCTCTCTGCGACGCCACCGGAGAGGGAATAAAAATGGGAGAAAGCAGAGGAAGACTGGAGCCATTCTTTATACCTTTTAAGAGAAACAACCGGGTTTGCCGAATTTAAAGAAAGAAAACTAGCGAGGCTGATGAACAGGTAAACCTCGAGACCGTGTAGAGGTTAGGACAGAAGAACTGGGGGTGCCGAGACCCCCGGATTGCTCCTGCTCTCTCCCTGGGGTAATCTGAAGCGGCGTCTCACCTAGCTACCCACCGAGGTGTTTTTCTTTCGGCGGCCCCCTGGGGACAGGAGCTCGTCTTTGCTGCCAAAGCACCCGCGCCACCCCTTTCCTCCACCGCCGCGCTCCGCCTCTCTCGCGCCCCTGCTACCTACAGGCGGCAAAGGGGTTAATCCCGAAGGGATCAGCTGCCGCGAAAGCCCGTCCCACCCGACTGGAGGAGCCTGAAGTGGGCCCTGGGTCAGGCGCAACCAGTATCCCTAGCCGTTCCCCACCCATTCCGGCCCTTCCTGCCCTCTCCTGGACTTCACAGCAAGGACGGATTCGCCCTGGTGGGAGGCACACCTGGATTCCTCCCCATCCGTCCCCCGCCCCTTATATTCTCGCCCCAGCCTGGTTCTCCCGCGGGCAGACAAAGTCCCTCTCCCCAGTTTATTTTCTTTCCACGAGGGAGAATAGACTCCCTTGGCTAGAGAGGCTCTCGGACTCTGCCCCCAACCAAATGCAACGTTCCTTTGAACTCCGGAAGACCGGGAAGGCGTGCTCCAGTGGCCCGATTGACAAAAGAGAGATACTGTTCCAGCAGGTGCTGCCATAAGTATTCACCCTTCAGACTGCTATCTTTCTTTACCGCCCCTCCTACACCTTCTAGCTTCCTTATCTTAACAGATAAGAGCCCTCTTAGACTATTTTTTTTTTACCTGAGAAGTCCTTTGTGGCAGTTGATCAGAATCTGAGCTTCTAGAGATAGAAACGAGAAAAACAAAAAGGTTCAACCATATCTTCGGCCACCAAATTCACTAAAAGGTCTCACTTTCCTGTATGTGTGTTCGACTTGAAGGGACACTGGACCCAAGACCCTTTCCAGTTTGACTCCTATTGAGGATTATAAAACCCAGACTGTCAGAACCCCTCCACCAATGAGAGAAGTTTTAATAAATGGTAAATATATATATTCGTATATTTACCATTGCTGTCAACTTACAGGTCATTTTGGATGCTTAAAATTTACAGATAAGCCTAGCATCTCACTTCAACCCAATCAAACCTTTTAAGGAGACCTCATTTTAATGAATGGTTCCAAGAGAGACTCAAATTTTTCATCTCTTTTCTTTGACCCTCCATAGGTAGTGAAAATGCCAATGAAGAGTTCAACAAAGAATCTAATGGAGCTGAGTCTCACAGAATGACTAAATCAATAGGGTAAATTAAGGGGCTAGACTCTTTCTCCAGTAGAGTGGTTTTTAAATTATTCCAGGGATTAGCCAGAGTGAAGTCGAATGAAAAGAGCACTGAGCTATCAGTGAAACTTCTCTATAACACCTAGCTGGTATGACCTTGGGTGAGATATTTGCCCCTCTCTAGGCCCCAGTTTCCTCATCTGTAAAGCTGATGGTTGAATAACAATATATATATATATATATATATATATATATATAAAATACTTTTTGGTTCCAAAAAATTGTACAATTTTTAATTAAATTGAAAACAGTTTTAAAAGATTCCATATCTCAAGAGCTAAACACAGATTTAAGTATCAGAATGTTAAAAAAAATTCCTAATTAGGTCAGAAAAATCTCAAGTCCCCCTTCCCAATTCACAAACTAAATTATAAAATTATATATCATAGATCCAGATCTCAGAATTTATCTAGCCTACTCCTCCTCCTTTTGATGATGATGATGACATTTGTTGCTTTCTCTTCCTGAAACCATCTGGATTCAGTGACCAGATATGAATCAAGATGAGTGGAGATGGCCCTGGATTTGAAGTAATGGAGATTAAGTGATTTGTCCAAGGTCACACAGCTAAAAGTGTCAAGTGCCTGAAGTGGGATTTGAATTTGAGTCTACCTGTCTTGAAGCTCAGGACTCTATCCACTCTACCACCTAGCTGCCTTTTTTTTACAAAGGAGATTAAGACTCACAGAGGTCTAGGCTTGCCCAGTTTCTCAAAGGCAATAGAGAGATAGAGCTATAGATACACACACACTTACATATACACATATAAATACTGCCTATATGTGTGTGCTTGTAAACATTTGAATTTATAAACTATATTACTTATAGATTAGCCATAATCTCAAAGGTGGGTCTAAAATATAAATATATATATTATATATGAAACAGACATCTATGGATATTTCATGGATATATAAAATAGATATATTATAGACATAGAGTATATCTATAATCCCAGAAGTAGAGCTTGAATGGAACTCCTTAATTCAGAGCCAATGCTCTCTCTAGTCAGTCAACAAGACTTCATTCTGTGCCAGCCATGGACACTGTCCTAAGAATGGGATACAAAGAAAGGTAAAAGAAAATCCATTTTCTCCATGAGTCTAGTTGGGAAGATAACAGGAAAACAATTTTGTCTTCATAAAGAAGTTCCTGAGAAAAAGTGAGAATTGTCCATCATCTTGTGTCAGTTATTCAACACAAATATTTAAGCTTAAAAATTCAGAAACTTCTAGGTCCCAGTTCATCCTCATTGTTCTCATAAAATTCCGGTGCTGAGCTCACTCTGTCAAAAAAATTTATGAACATCTAAGAATCTTTCTAGTTATAAAGCAGTCACCTCATACCTAACCTCTGCTTTTCAAACCTGAAATCTTTTCTTTCCTCACACTCACCACTCCAACATTACATCTTCTGAAGTCTAGAGAAGAATTTTGAAATGCACAGCTCTTTGTGGAAGTAAAGAGAAATAGGGTAAAAATGAAGGACTTGCTGATGATGCTTTTTTTCCCTTTGTTTTTCTAAAGAAAATAGCAAAAATCCAGGAAAATGTCACAAGAGAATTACAGACTATAAATATTTTGAATTTGATATAGTCTTGCCTTTTGATTTTGGGGGAGTGAAATGGAGAAGATAAGTCATTTTTGGTGATTACTTGACATTCTATCATTATCAACATGCTGGCCTCCTCCTCCCACCAAGTGCCTCCTGAGGTCTCCATTTTAGGAAGAGTTCCAGGCCCTACAAACTTCATTCCTTTCCCCCTTCTGCTTCTGACATTTTATACTTCAATGCCATACCCTGGGACAAGAACCTTTCTTCCCCCATGACCACCCCTTCAATTTTCTTTTGTTTTATCTTCCTCCCATTAGATTTAAGTCCTTTATATTTTTAAAACCCATGATTTTATACAGTGCCAATAATAGGGTAAATACTCAATAAATGATTGCCACATGCCTGCCTGTTTGTCTCTGAGAGGAAGTAGGTTTGTTTTATATGCATTATGTGTATTCCACATAAAGATAACTAATCTCCTTTTAGCTTCAATTTATAGTTCTATATATATTTAAGTTCCTAATTAAAATAACCTTGAAATCCACAAGTGTTATGATAGGATTTAAAATATTGAATAAATGAAAAAAGCCTTTATTAAATATACTTACAATGTTCTGATTACTGCTAAGCTCTGGAACCTAATGAATTGCTCTTGCCCCCAAAGAATCTGCTTTCCTCTATTAAGGGAGCTTATTAAGGTCTTTCCTATTAAGGTGGCCCTATAAAGATTAACTGTCAAAGGGGAACTGAGTTGGAAAGAGAAAAGGGGCGATAGCAACTCAGGACAGAATGAAAAGAATTGGAAAATAGTATGGGTACCTGGTTCTGGTCAAGATAAAGTGAAATCACCAATCAGAACTCAAGTTCTCCAGGTAGGCCCAACAGGAGAAGGGGGACTGGAAGGCCTGGTGCTTTGAAAATTATTAGAAAATGGCATGGATACTCACTTCCATGCAAGAGAACTCTAGTCCCAGTAGCAGTGTCTGAGGTTATTTACATAATCCCTGTCTTTGCTATTAATAATAACTGATATATAACCCAACATGCATATTTTCCCCCTGAAATCAAGAAAAATATTTTTCACTACAAAAGCTCATATAGTTCAATGGATAGCTCAACAGAAGGACAGTTAATGCTTCTTCTTCCTAAGACTAAAAAGTGCTAAAATCCCAAACCTAAAACTTAAAATTATATATGACCCTCTTCCATCCCAGAGTGCAGTATTAAAGTAAGACTTGGTAGAATCTTGAGATCATATGAAATATGATATCTGTATTTCCAGGCCCAGTTCTGAGCTTCAGACCCCCATTACCCATGATCTCTTTCCCCTTAAAATTTGTCCTCTTCCAACTTCTCTTGAAGAGACCACCATGCCTCCAGTAACTTAAATTCTTAACACCTGATTTATTCTGGACTAATCACTTGACCCATTTACCTAATCCAATCCATTTGACCCCATTCTCTCCACTTATACAACTACCATTTTAGTTCAGAATTTCATCACATCTCCACTAGGCAACAAGTTTCCTAATTGATGTCCCTGACTCAAGTGTCTTCCCACTCCGTTACAATGGCCAGAGTAATTTCTCTTAAATCCACATCTTACCATGTCACTTTCTTATTCAGGCAATCAGGCAATTATTCCCTGTAGAATAAAATGTGAACTGCTCTGCTTAGCTTTTAATGCCCTACCCAAGCAGACCCCAAGTCTTTCCAGCCTATTAGATATTCTCCCACAGTCTGTGATCCCTCTAAGAAGCCTTTTCTCTCTTCCTCACAAAAAATACTCCATCTCTTCTGTCTGTGCCTTTGCACAGGTTGTCCCAATGTCTGGACTACATCTACCCCAGAGAGTCCCACACTTCCTTAAAGATTCAGCTCAAAATCATCTTTTGCACAAAGTCTTTCCTGATCCTCCTCAAATGTGTGTGCTCTCCCTAATAAACTACTTTTATTTAATTACTTTGTATATTTTTAATAATTTGTACTTATGCTATATATATTTATGTATATACTTTTTATCTATCCCCTTAGAATGTAAGATGATTACAAGTGGCAATTATTTCTATATTCCTCAGCACCTAGCACACACAGTGATTGACATATAACTTCTTAATAACATCTAGCAGATTGACTAACTTATAAAATGAAAAATTATTGATTTCCAGTTCACCCCAGCTATTGTGGGAATGAGATTTCTTTTTATGATTTTTCTAGGGAAACATTTCTCATGCTTCTTTTTTTTGAAATTACCTTTTTTTCTTGGTACCTTATTTATGATGCTTTAGTTAAAAGTTTTTTAAGGTCATCTTATCTGAAATAGATATAATAATACATTTTCTACCTTCAGTAGCCTTAAAAAAAACAACCCACTCAGTCCTTTTATTTTCAATTCCCTTTATTTTCTGACTTTTTTTCATATTACATGAAGCAGAAAATTTAGCGCAAAATCTGCAATAACTACATGAAGATATTCTACATACTCCAAGGATAATACATACTATATTAATATACATTTCCAGCCCTCTAATAACTTTGAAAACAGTCTTTGAGGATTGCCATGGACCAAAAATTCATCAGCCTTCATAGAATCTGTGTCTGGCTTCTCTGAATTTCACTGACCTCCAGATGTCAGAAATACCATACATCTTCTGATTATACTTGAATCTTGTGCTTTTGAAAACCTCCATGAACAATAATAATGTTTGGAAGTAAAATTCTATTTGGGGGAGGAGGGGAATATAAGGATCCAGGAAATTATCAACTTCCTATAATCATTGCTCTTGATTTTCTTGCAGACATTTGGTTCTTAAAATTCTATTTTTCACATTGCTTTGGAACTGTGTTGGATCTATGTTTTCAATGGTGTAGGCATAGCCTCTCCCAAAGACAACATAGCTCTTCTTCCACTCCTTAACCTGTATGATTCTTTTCAGTATCTTTCAGAAATCTCTTATAGGGAGATTCACCCACTTCTCACTCTTGTCCCTTGCTCATCCTACATCACTGCTCATCTCCTTTTCCAGTCATACTTATCTTTTATGCTACTTCTTACTAGCAATAATGTGTTAATAATAAGAATAGCTAACATTTATAGAACACTTACCAATCTAGATGCTTTATAATTATTATCTCATTTGACCCTCAATTGATCCAACAATTCTTGGAGGAGGCGCTACAATTATCCCCATTTTGCAACTAAGGAAATGGAGGCGAACAGAGGTTAAGTGACTTGCCCAAGGTCATACAGTTAATACATATCAAGGGCTTAATTTGAACCCAGATCTTCCTGACTCTAAGCCTAGCACTGGTTCTATTGTGCCACCTA
Source organism: Macrotis lagotis (assembly GCF_037893015.1). NCBI lineage: Eukaryota > Metazoa > Chordata > Mammalia > Peramelemorphia > Peramelidae > Macrotis > Macrotis lagotis. The sequence goes on along the minus strand of NC_133663.1, from coordinate 163,147,661 downwards.
GCTGCAATAATGTTACCATCATGAATTTTTTCTCTTTTAATTCTAATTCTTCCAAGAGTGTGTAGTTTCAAGATTGTCAACCATATGTTATCATAGGAAACATATTGGTATTAAAGAGATGGGCTTTTTCAGTAGGAGCAGCTGGGGATCAATGAAAGCATTGCACAATTTCCAAAATATAAAACAACCCATTATTTCCAGAGGTGGCTCGTTTTGCTTTTGAATAGCTTTAATTCTTTTTTAAAAACTTTTTTTCAGTGTAAATTTTCATTTTATTATGAATTTTCCAATAATCAGAAGATATCTCAACACAAAAAGAACAAAGATTTTTTAAAATTATGATAAATCCAATAGAGTAGTAGCAAAACTATTTGTGTCACCATCTGGAATTTTTTTGGGGGGGGGTGATTCTGTGCATTTTAAAATGTCTTATTCACTACACAAAATAGCCAAATATATACAGTTAAGCAAAACAGACAAATACATTCTTTTACAGCTTCTTTTACAGCTTCTACCTATTGCTTATACTTCTGCCCTCTGATGCCAAGCATAAAAAGCCCTTTCCCAAAACTTCTTCTTCATATTTAACATCCCCATTTTCTTCAACTGATCATGTAACATTTTCAGGGTTCTTTACATTCCTGATTTTCCTTCTAAACTTAAAAATATCATTTCCAAATATGGTACCCATAGCTAGACATCATACTTCACATATGATCTGACCAAGGTAGTGTATAACAAGACTATTTCTACTTTCACTAATATCCTAGACCCCAATCATGTGTAAGATGCATTTTTAGATGTTTCCTTCCTCAAAAGTAGTAATGGAACTAAAAGTCAGCAAAGGCAGAATTAAGTAAAGTAAATTTATTTCATTGTGTTTAACCTATGTAAGGGAAATTTTGAGGCTTAAAATAAAATGCCCTTAGGGGGCGGCTAGGTGGTGCAGTGGATAGAGCACTGGCCTGAAATCAGTAGTACCTGAGTTCAAATCCGGCCTCAGACACTTAATAATTACCTAGCTGTGTGGCCTTGGGCAAGCCACTTAACCCCGTTTGCCTTGCAAAAAAAAAACAACCCTAAAAAAAAGTATTACTTGGAATGAGGTAATCTTAGTCTATTCTTATGCCATCGTCCATGTTGTAACATCCTACATGTGATGCAGGTTGGGGTACAACTATATGGGGTATAAAAATCTGTGTGTGTGTGTCTGTGTGCGTGTGTGTGTGTGTGTGTGTGTGACACCTCACTCACATCTCTCCAAATTGATAGCATCAAATCTACAATCCTTTTGATAGCCTATCTCCATCTCTAAATGTTAACATTTCTCATTTCTTTAGTTTTTATCAACTTTAGTTATAAAACAGTTCTATGAAAATTAGATGACATATCAGCTTGTTTTGAAGTTTGAGGATACCATACTAGCATAGTAGTCTCTTTAGACTCCTTGAAACTGTGTTTCTTCACACTCATATTTCTCAAATTTTTAATTTTAATTCCTTTGCCTCTTTGTAACATTAACTGCTCTGTTTGGTTGCTCTCTCACCTGCTCTCATTGGTATGAGATCTTTGTTTCCAGCCTTAGCACACCAAAATAGTTACATTCCAATTTTCTTAGGGGCTAAGGGGTAACACTGTTACAAAGAAACATACTTCCCCTTGTTCAACACTCAAATCCAATGTTTTATATCAACAAAACCAGCCATTCAGCAATAATGATACTTCTGAATCTTAAAAATAATTATTATTTAATAATGAGGCAAAAGGAATAACCTTACTGCTATTTAAGAAAGCAAAATAATAAATGTTAGATCAATTTAAATTAATTTATTAAAGCAGTTGCATAAATAAAAAATATATCACAATACACATAACCCAGATCGCATTCTTCTACCAATTTGATTAATAACCTATGGTGAAGAGTGTATACATACTTCAAAATCTTTCAGGGAAGCCTATGAGGAAAGAAAACATGCTTAAGGAAACTCACCGTGGGGGGCGGAGCCAAGATGGCAACAAGAAGGGATCCAGTCTTAGGAGCTCTCTGATAAAACTCATCAGCTAAGGACTCTAACTAAACTTTCGAGAGACAGAACCCACAAAGGGACCCAGTGAGGCAGTTCTCCTACTCAAGGTAACCTGGAAAAGAGCAGAAAGGCTCTGCTCCCCCGGGGTCAGAGAGGCGCCCGCCAGAGGGGTGGCCCGCCAGAGCCAAAGAACTTCAGCCTCCCGGAGGCAGCCCCAGGGCGCTGGGAGTCTCAGCTCACAGCAGCGGGGGAGTCTCCTGAGCTGCACCCCGAGGAGCACCGGGCACAAAGTGGGGGAACAGCGGGGGACCTCTGCCAGAGCCAGCACATGGAGCCCAGCCCTTGGGGCACACAGGGAGCAGCTTGGTCTTTCTGCAGCCGAGAGCTGGAAACAGAAGCAGGTGGAGCTGGTAAGCAGGAGCCCCCAGGGCATGAGCCCATTGAGCTGACGGAGGGGAGTGAAGAAAAACTGCTAGCTCAGTCCTCTGTCCCTGGAACAGGACTCTGGGGCTCTGACCACATTCGTATCCTGATTGCAGTCTAGGCCCCCCATAGAACAGCAGGGCCCCCCCACCTCTGCCCCGTGGCAGAGGGGGGTGCTTATGGTCATTCACAGACCAGGAGGGAGGACAGAGCTTCACACACTGAGACCCTTGTGGGAGTGTCCCAAAAGCTCAGGAAGCACCCCAAACCAGGCCCAGGCTGGGAAAATGAGCAAGCAGAGAAACAAAAGGAAATATTTTGCAAATGAGCCCAAGAAGGATCAAAATACTCAGTCTGAAGATGAGGAAGCACAAGCTCCTGCATCTAAAGACTCCAAGAAAAACAGAAATTGGGCTCAGGCTATGATATAGCTCAAAAAAGACTTTGAAAATCAAATGAGGGAGTTGGAAGAAAAACTGGGAAAAGAAAGGAGAGAGATGCAGGAAAAACATGAAAATGAAGTCAGCAGCTTAGTCAAGGAAATCCAAAAAAATCCTGAAGAAAATAGCATGCTAAAAACCAGCTTAGGTCAAATGGATGAAACAATTCAAAAAGTTATCGAGGAGAAGAATACTTTAAAAAGCAAAACTGGACAGATGGAAAAAGAGATAAGAAAACTCTCTGAGGAGAACAAATCCTTCAGACAAAGAATAGAATTCAGGGAGATTGGTAAATTTACCAGAAATCAGGAATCAATACTTCAAAACAAAAAAAAAATGAAAAATTAGAAGAAAATGTGAAATATCTCATTGAAAAAACAACTGATATGGAAAACAGACTTAGGAAAGATGATTTAAAAATTATTGGAATACCTGAAAGTCATGATCAGGAAAAGAGCCTTGACATCATTTTCAAAGAATTACTACAGGAAAATTGCCCTGATATTCTAGACGCAGAGGGCAAAATAGAAATGGAGAGAATCCACCGATCCCCACGAGAAAGAGATCCCAAAAGACCAACCCCTAGGAATATTATAGCCAAGTTCCAGAACTCCCAAGTCAAAGAGAAAATATTACAAGCAGCTAAAAGGACAGTTCAAATATCGTGGAGCTGCAGTCAGGATCACACAGGACTTAGCAGCAACTACATTGGAAGCTCATAGGGCTTGTAATACAAGATACCAGAAGGCAAAAGATCTTAGAATGCAGCCAAGAATTTTGGGACACTCCCACAAGGGTCTCAGTGTGAGCAAGGCTGAATGTCCTCTTCCAGGGAAAAAGATGGACTTTCAATGAACCAGGGGAATTTCAAATGTTGCTGTTGGAATGGCCAGAGCTGAACAGAAGGTTTGATCTTCAGATACAGGACTCAGGTGAAGCATGGAGATTGGAGGAGAGGTGGGGAATATGAGGGACTTAATGAGGATGAACTGCATGTATAGAAAAATGATACTGATAATATTCATATGAACCTTCTCAGTTAATAGAACAGGTAGAGAGAGCTTTTATAGTTGAAGCACAGAAGATAGCTGAATTCGAAGATAAAATATGGTGTAAAAATGGAGTCAATAGGAAAAAAAGGGAAATGGAAAGGGAGAAAGAAAAAGGAGAGGGGGGAATACTCCAAGATATTTCACATAAGATTTTTTTTTTATTACAATGAGCTATTGCAATGATATGGAAGGGGGGAGGCAAGGAGGAATGAAGGAACCTTTGCTCTCATCAGAGATGGCTAGGAGAGGAAACAGCATATATACTCAGTGGGGTATAGACATCTGGAGTAAGGAGGGGGAGAGCAGGGGGAAGGGGTGGGGATGTGAATAAAGTAGGAGAGGATGGACCATGGGGGGAGAGTGGCCAGATATAACACATTTTCTTTCTTACTTCATGCAAGGGGCTGGGATTGGAAGGCCTGCCCAGGACCATAGGGCCAGGTGGATTCTGGGCCTAAGGGGTGGTATGGGGGCTCAGGGCTTCTTGGCCCCAGGACTAGGGATCTGTCTGCTGAACCAGTCAACGACCCTACAGCGGAGTCAGAGTGAAAGGAGAGAGAAAATAGAGTACATAGTAGTGGAGAAATAAGAAAGGAGAGAGTTGCGATCAGCAATGGCAACAGTGGAAAAATTTGGAAGTAACTTCTGTGATGGACTTAACATGAAGAATGAGATCCACCCATGACAGAGTTGTTGGTGTTGGAACAAAGGCTCAAGCACATTTTTTGTTATTATTATTTGGGGGAGGGTGCAGGGCAAGTGAGGCTGGATGGCCTGCCTGGGGCCACATAGCAGGGTGATCTTTGGGTGTCTGGGGCCCGATTTGGACCCAGGTGCTCCTGGCTCAAGGGCCAATGCTCTGTCTGCCACCAAGCCACCCCTACTATCATTACTATTTTATTTTATTTTGAGTCTTTTTTTTTCTTCTTTTTGGTTTTTGCAGGGCAGTGGGGATCGGGTGGCTTGCATGTCACACGGCTGGGTGATGGTTGGGTTTAGGATGCTGGATATGGGCTCGGGTGCTCGTGGCTCCAGGGCTGGTGCTTTGTCCATTGCGCCACCTAGCCATACCTACAATTATTACTATTATTTTTTTAATTTTAATTTTTTTTCTCTCCCCTTTACTTTTTTCTCCCAAGCAAGTCTATCTATATTCAGGGGGAAGGAGGGGTATTTTGTTTACTTGTAAACAAGAATATTTTATTAATGTAAAAAAACATTTGTACAAAATGAGAATAAAAAAATAAATTATAAAAAAAAGAAAACTCACAGTGCTGAGCTGCAGGTTTCAATGGTACAGATCCATTCAAGAAAATCTGAACCATGTGAAACTGCATTTCTGCCCATTGCTTGACCACTGAACCTCTCCACTCTTCAACTGGAAAAATCCTCTTCTCTCCTGGAATAGTTTTTAAAGCCTTTTCAATTAATCATCTCCCTTAAAAGGGCATTTAGGAAGTGTTAACTCACATTATAAATAGCAGTTCTCTTTAAGCCAAACAATGCCAGGCTCATCCGAGTCTAAATCTTGAACTGAACAAAGCAGATCAGGTCAGACCAGCCAGTTACTTGGATGCTGTTCTAGTTAATCAAAATGAAATTCACAGCAATAACGTTCAGGTTTAATCAATGCCTACTCACCAGGCTATCATCCCAGTTAAAAAAAAAAACTACCCTTCCTTTTTCTTTCTGGCAGAGGTGGCAGCAGAGAGCAAACTACAATGTAAAACTTCTTCCTTCAACTTCAGATGGCATTTAAGGCAAAGCATGTCACTAGAACTTATGGCCAATGATGTCAGTCCTCATCAACCAACCTGGAGACACTCAACTAAGACATTTTCTGAGCAGACTGCCTCTAGCTTTGCTGGTTATGTCTTCATTTCTTCTCTTGTTCCTCTAATCCTGCTGCTGCTGCTGTCTTCTCTTATCCAGTGATCCTCACCTTAGGGATTAACTGTATTTTTTCAATTAAATTAGAGCATCTTGACTTGGGGTTTCATCTTTTATTCAGTCACATCTCTCCAAATTGATATCATCAAATGTACAATCTTCTTGCTAGCCTATCTCCATCTTTAAATGTTAACATTTCTTATTTCTTTAGTTTTTATCAACTTTAGTTATAAAGCAATTCTATGAAAATTAGATGACATATCAGCTTGTTTTGAAGTCTGAGGATACCATACTAATATAGTGTCTCTTTAGACTCCTTGGAATGTGTTTCTTCACACTCATATTTCTCAAATTTTTTATTTTAATTTCTTTGCCTCTTTGTGACATTAAAATTTTTCCATACAAAAACTCCATGTTGCTAACAAGTCCTGAAATCCATGCCACAGATTTCTTTCTTTAAAAACTGTCCATGGGGGCGGCTAGGTGGTGTAGTGGATGGAGCACTGGCTCCGTGGTCAGGAGTACCTGAGTTCAAATCTGGCCTCAGACACTTAGTGATTACTTAGCTGTGTGGCCTTGGGCAAGCCACTTAACCCCATTGACTTGCAAAAACCTAAAAAAAAAACTATCCAAAATCCCATCTGGAGATCTGGGTTCAAATCCTATCCCTGACATTTATGATTTGCCTGATCTCTCAAGACATTTAATCATCCTATCAGTGTGCTTAACAATAAAATGAGAGATGTGAGTCACATGATCTCTGAAATCCTTGCAGTTCTTGATCTCATTCTTTTGTCTCTAATTTTCTTTACTTATTTGAGAACTAATTAATAGGAATCATTGTCTTTAAAGTTGGAATGAGTATTAAAGATTAACTAATCCTATTCATTCATTTTACACAGAGAGTGCGAATAGCTTATGAAAAGTCCCAAAGCTATTAAGTAGATCCCAAATGATTCCAATTTCCAAGGCTGGTGTCATGACAGCATGTTTTAGCGCATTCTGTATTTGTTAATTAAGTAGATATGATAACTATTATCCTCTGTTCAAATCCTTAAATCATTCATGCAGTTTTGCATTTATTATAGTATATATAAGATATATACTCTACATATAGAGTAGATTTGACAATTCTCTATGTGCAAATAATTAAAATTCAAGTTAATATGCTTTCCTTTAGTCATTTTCATGTTCTATTTGAATTTGTAAACAATCTGAGGGATTCAGCAATCTTGGGATATAGAATATACTAGATTTTTTGTAGGTTGTGGATCAAATGTACCAAATGATAACCATCCCTGTAAAAGCTGTAGTACCCCTCTTTCATGCAGTTAAGTAGGTAAACATAGCCTATTTACTAGTGGATGAAGATGGTACTGATAATTAATAATTAATAATTACCTAGCTGTATGACCTTGGGCAAGTCACTTGGTGCACCATGGCTTGCACCAACTTTTAATATTACCTTTCCCAAAGGCCCATAAATTTAGGACATTTTCTTTATTGCTGAAAGGCACCATTGACTTTGCTTAGTCCAATTTCTTCACTTTGATGTCAGGGAAACAAACTAGAATTCAGGCCTCAACTACCAGGTAGTCTTTCCTTTACATTAAACCATTAAGCTCTTTTCATTATGCCATGGCACTCTCTCTATGATCCAATCTTTGTTTATTTCAACAGCATGAAAATAATTCTGCCCCTTTATCCTCAGAACCACTTTAAAAAACAAAATGCTTCCTTATTATGGAAAAATTTTGCATTATAACACATGTATAACATGTATCAAATCACTTATCTTTGGGGGGGAGGAAGAGAGAGAATTTGGAACTCAAAGATTTGGAAACAGGCATTGAAAATTTTTTGCATGTATCTAGGAAAAATAAAATACTAAATAAATAAATTTTTAAAAATTTTAAAAGAACAATGACATGCCTAAAAAATTAAAGTAACAAAATTTTATAAACTAAATGGTATTTGAATGAAGATGAAAAGATGACTCATCTGCCATGGAAGGAGGTAAACATGACTTAGGTTTTCAGAGTTTTTCAGTGTATCAATCAGTTAAATTGATTTTTTTTCCTTTCTAAAAAGCCCAAAACACAATTTGTCACATGCAATGGTTCTGTGAAAGGGATTGGTTGGTTTTCATCCTTTGTTATTGAAGAAGACCAAAATGATATCATGGTGTTTGAGACAAATGACAGTGTGTCCAACTGTGGTTGATCAGACCAATATGAGCTCAGAATGCTCTTCCACAGGTTGGGCCTAAAGGGTCCATGTGAACACCTGGGTTGCGTACTCTAAACTTACATAGGTCATGTTTCCTTTGAACTGCTTCAATTCTGCCTCCCTCATAGAGTACAACAGTCTCACTGATGAGGGCACACCATGCTGGGCAGTACTGTGCCAGTATCCCCCATGTTGTATAATCAATACTGAAGTTTTACAATGAGACCTTCAGGGTGTCTCAGTATCCCTTCTTCTGACCCCCTTGTGAGCACCTGAGTGGAGTGTGAATTCTCCATTTTTAGGCAAACTTATATCTGGCATTCTAACAATATATATAACCCATCATAGTAGTACTCTCTGAGGTAATATTGGAATGCTAGACAGTTCAGCTCAAGGACCTCAGTGTATGGTATCTTCTGCTGCCAGGTAATCTTGAAAATCTTCTGAAGACAATATTTTTTTTTGACAAGACATTGGGGTTAAGTGACTTGCCCAAGGTCATACAGCTAGGTAATTATTAAATATATTGAAACTGGATTTGAACTCAGGTCCTCCTGACTCCAGGGCCAGTACTTTATCCACAACACCACCTAGCTGCCCTTTCTAAAGACAATTTAAGTGAAAGGGATTCAATTTCCTGACATGGCACTGGTAGACTGTCTAGGTTTCACAGCAAAAAAAACAAAGCACTGAGGTCAGCACAATAACTCTGTAGACTTTCAGTATGGTAGTCAGTCTAATATCTTTTCTCTCCCACACTTTCATTCAGAGCCTCCCAAATGCTGAGCTAGTTCTGGCAATATGTGTGTCAGCCTCATTGTCACTATGTACCTCCTTGAAAAGGACACTGACAGCCTCAGACACTTAATAATTGCCTAGCTGTACAATCTCGGGCAAGTCACTTTGCCCCGTTGCTAAATAAAATAAAATTTAAAAAAAGAAAGGAAAAAAGGACACTGCCAAGGTAAGTGAACTTGTCCACAGAACTTAAAGCTTCTCTATTTGCTGTAATCAATGGTTCCACATATGAATGGTATGGTGTTGGCTGATGGAACACCTGTGTTTTCTTTGTGTTAATTGTTAGACCAAAATCAGCATAAGCAGCAGAGAATCAATCCATATTTTGTTTCATCTCAACTTCAGAGGCTGCATTGAGAGCATAGTCATCTGCAAGCAGAAGATCATGCACCAACACTCCCTTCCACTTTGGTCTTGGCTTGTAACATTTTCAAGTTGAAGAATTTGCCATCAATTCAGTAGTTGACCTTGAGACCATGTTCACCCTCATTGAAGGAATTTGATAATATGACCAAAAACATCATTCAAAAAGCAATGACACGGGGGCAGAGCCAAGATAGCGACATGAAGGGATCGACTCTTAGGAGCTCTCTGATAAAAACTCATAAACTAAGGACTCTAACTAAACTTTCGAGAGACAGAACCCACAAAGGGACCCAGTGAGGCAGTTCTCCTACTCAAGGTAACCTGGAAAAGAGCAGAAAGACTCTGCTCCCCAGGGTCGGTGGGGTGGCCCACCAGAGGGGTGGCCCACCAGAGCCAAAGAACTTCAGCCTCCCGGAGGCAGCCCCAGGGCGCTGGGAGCTGAGGCTCACAGCAGCGGGGGAGTCTCCTAAGCTGCACCCCGGGGAGCACCGGCACAAAGTGAGGGAAAAGCGGGGGGACCTCTGCCAGAGTAAGCATATGGAGCCCAGCCCTCAGGGCACACAGCCAGCAGCTTGGTCTTTCGGCAGCCCAAATCCAGGAAACAGAAGCAGGCGGAGCTGGTAAGCATGAACCACCAGGGCATGAGCCCATTGAGCTGAGGGAGGGGAGTGAAGAGAGAGAGAGACTGCGGAGCTCTGTCCTCTGCCTCTGGAACAGGACTCTGGGGCTCTGACCACATTCAGATCCTGATCCCAATCTAGGCCTCCCCATAGAACAACAGGGCCCCCCCACCTCGGCCCTGTGGCAGAGGGGGATGTTTATGTTCATTCACAGACCAGGAGGGAGGACAGAACCTCACACACTGAGACCCTTGTGGGAGTGTCCCAAAAGCTCAGGAAGCACCCCCAAAAAACAGGCTTAGGCTGGGAAAATGAACAAAGAAATAAGAGGAAGACCATTGAGAAATATTTTGCAAATGAGCCCAAGAAGGATCAAAATACTCAGTCTGAAGATAAGGAAGCACAAGCTCCTGCATCTAAAGACTACAAGAAAAACAGAAATTGGGCTCAGGCTATGATAGAGCTCAAAAAAGACTTTGAAAATCAAATGAGGGAGTTGGAAGAAAAACTGGGAAAAGAAAGGAGAGAGATGCAGGAAAAACATGAAAATAAAGTCAGCAGCTTAGTCAAGGAAATCCAAAAAAATGCTGAAGAAAATAGCATGCTAAAATCCAGCTTAGGTCAAATGGATAAAACAGTTCAAAAAGTTATGGAGGAGAAGAATGCTTTAAAAAGCAAAATTGGCCAGATGGAAAAAAAGATCAGAAAACTCTCTGAGGAGAATAAATCCTTCAGACAAAGAATAGAATTCAGGGAGATTGATGAATTTACCAGAAATCAGGAATCAATGCATCAAAACCAAAAAAAATGAAAAATTAGAAGAAAATGTGAAATATCTCATTGAAAAAACAACTGATATGGAAAACAGACTTATGAAAGATAATTTTAAAATTATTGAAATACCTGAAAGTCATGATCAGGAAAAGAGCCTTGACATCATTTTCAAAGAATTACTACAGGAAAATTGCCCTGATATTCTAGACGCAGAGGGCAAAATAGAAATGGAGAGAATCCACCGATCCCCACGAGAAAGAGATCCCAAAAGACCAACCCCTAGGAATATTATAGCCAAGTTCCAGAACTCCCAAGTCAAAGAGAAAATATTACAAGCAGCCAGAAGGACACAGTTCAAATATCATGGAGCTGCAGTCAGGATCACACAGGACTCAGCAGCAACTACATTGGAAGCTCGTAGGACTTGGAATACAATATACCAGAAGGCAAAAGAGTTTAGAATGCAGCCAAGAATGAACTACCCAGCAAGGCTGAATGTCCTCTTCCAGGGAAAAAGATGGACTTTCAATGAACCAGGGGAATTTCAAAGGTTCCTTTTGGAATGGCCAGAGCTGAACAGAAGGTTTGATCTTCAGATACAGGACTCAGGTGAAGCATGGAGATTGGAGGAGAGGTGGGGAATATGAGGGACTTAATGAGGATGAACTGCATGTATAGAAAAATGATACTGATAATATTCATATGAACCATCTCAGTTAATAGAGCAGGTAGAGGGAGCTTTTATAGTTGAAGCACAGGAGAAAGCTGAATTTGAAGATAAAATATGGTGTAAAAATGGCGTCAATAGGAAAAAAAGGGAAATAGAAAGGGAGAAAGAAAAAGGAGAGGGGGAATAGTCGAAGATATTTCACATAATAAGATTTTTTTATTACAATGAGTTATTGTAATGATATGGAAGGGTGGAGGCAAGGGGGAATGAGGGAACCTTTGCTCTCATCAGAGATGGCTAGGAGAGGAAACAGCAAATATACTCAATGGGGTATAGACATCTGGAGTAAGAAGGAGGGGGGGAACAGGGGGAAGGGGTGGGGATGTGAATAAAGGAGGAGAGGATGGACCATGGGGGGACAGTGTTCAGATATAACACATTTTCTTTTTTTACTTCTTGCAAGGGGCTGGATGGCCTGCCCAGGACCATAGGGCCAGGTGGATTCTGGGCCCAAGGGGTGGTATGGGGGCTCAGGGCTTCTTGGCCCCAGGACCAGGGATCTGTCTGCTGCGTTGCTCAGCTACCCTACAGCAGAGTCAGAGTGAAAGGAGAGAGAAAATATAGTACATGGTAGTGGAGAAATAAGAAAGGAGGGAGTTGCGATCAGCAATGGCAACGTTGGAAAAATATGGAAGTAACTTTTGTGATGCACTTATCATAAAGAATGTGATCCACTCATGACAGAGTTGTTGGTGTTGGAACAAAGACTGAAGCACATTTTTTGTTAGTATTATTTGGGGGAGGGTGCAGGGCCAGTGGGGCTGGGTGGCCTGCCTGGAGCCACATAGCAGAATGATCTTTGGGTGTCTGAGGCCAGATTCGGACCCAGGTGCTCCTGGCTCAAGGGCCAATGCTCTGTCTGCCACCCAGCCACCCCTACTATTATTACTATTTTATTTTATTTTGGGTTTTTTTTTTCTTTTTGGTTTTTGCAGGGTAGTGGGGATCGGGTGGCTTGCATGTCACATGGCTGGGTGGTTATTGGGTTTACGAGGCTGGATATGGACTCAGGTGCTCATGGCTCCAGGGCTGGTGCTTTGTCCATTGCGCCACCTGACCATACCTACAATTATTACTATTATTTTTTTAATTTTAATTTTTTTCTCTCCCCTTTACCTTTTCGCCCAAGCAAGTCTATCTATATTCATGGGGGAGGGGTATTTTGTTTACTTGTAAACAAGTATATTTTATTAATGTAAAAAAAATTTGTACGAAATGAGAATAAAAAAAACATTAAAAAAATAAATAAATTTTTAAAAATTAAAAAAAAAAGCAACGACACATCCTTGTTTTACTCCATTGGTGACTGGGAAATCTCAAGAACATTGTCTGTTATTCAGAACCTGGGCATTCATGCCTCATGAAATAGACAAACAATATCAATGAACTTCTTCAAGCAACCAAATTTTGGCATAATTTTCCATAAGCCCTCATGACTGATGGTATCAAAGGCCTTGGTCAGATCTACAAATGTATACAGACCTCTGTTCTGTTCCTGACATTTTTCCTGCAGTTGTTGATCAACAAATACCATATTGACTGTTTCTCAACCCCTTCTGAAGTCATACTAGCTCTTAGGGAGGTGATCATCTTCCAGGTGAAGGAGTCTATTGAGAAAAATTCTGACAAGAATTTTACCAGGAATGGCTTAAAAAGAAATAACCCTAGAATTATCACAGGACAATCTATTCCCTTTAAATAGATGGACAATGGAGACATCCTTGAATTCTTGGGGGATAACCTCATCATGCCATATAACCTGGAAAATTTCAGTTTGGGGATGAGCAAGGAACCCCCCATCCTGTAGATCTCAGCTGGAATAGAATCAGCACCAAGCACTTTGCCACTTGAAAGGAGCCTGATGGCATTCAAAACCACTTCTTCAGTTGGAACTTTAGCTAAAGACTGATTGACTTCAACTTGAGGTAAGTGATCAATAGCTTCTGCACTGATTGATTATGGTCTGTTAAGAACACTATGGAAGTGTTCAGCCCTTCTTTGCAGGATCTGTTCCTGCTCAGAGAGAGACACACACTCTAATCTCTTGACATTAATTTTTCTGGTATTCATTTTGCCTTGGAGCCACTGCTTTGGTTGAATGTGAATATTTAGCTTGGAGAGGATGAGTCTGTGATCAGTCCAGCAATCTGTACCACCCATTGCCTTTGGCACTCTCACATCCCATCTGTCTCTTCTCCTTGCAATCACATAGTTTATTAGATGACAATGTTTGATACAAGGGTGCATTCAGGAAATTTAATTTCATTTAGGTAAATGAAAGATAGTATTTGTGATAAGAAAGTCATGAGATAATAAATCTTCAGTAATAGGTGACATTTGCTGTTGCTGTTTCCAACTTCATCACTCTCAAGGACTCCCTGCTATCTCTAGTAATCTGTGTCTACTCTAGTATTAAAGTCACCCAGATTTATAAGCTTGCCCTCTTTTGGTAATTGATGATAAAGGTCTCCAGGTCTTCATAAAATTTTTCTTTAGCTTCATCAGTGTTCATCATGGTGGGAATATCAGCACTGGTGATGATGACATGGTATTTTCCTGGAAATGGCAATTTCATTCTCATGAGCCTATCATTCACTTCTTTTGCTAAGCATTCAATTGACTAGATTAGTTTTGATTTCAAAACCTACCCTAACTTCATGGTGTTCCTATTCACCATGGCCACTCCTGAAAAAATGTGAATCCAGCTTCAACTTCAGTAAGCTGACCTTCATTTGCCTGCCTTATTTCACTAAGGACTATTATTTGGATAAGATACCTGCTAAGTTCTCTTGCAATAAGAGCTGTTTGTCTTTCAGATCTATTGAATCTTGTGCTATCTTTAAGTGTGTGCATGTTTCATGTACCCCTCCGATGGTGAGTGAAATCTTCTCTGAAGAAGTTTTTGAAGAATTTTTTTGTCTTGACCACACTGTGGGATTCCTGCCTACTATGGTAATCAGGTCAGGGTTGGGTAAGCAGGCAATTTTTAGGGCACCTTTTCTAGCCCCTTCTCCACATCAGAATGTGAACACTTTGATCCTTTACAGGGCTGCTTGACCACCCAGGCCGAATCTCACTGCTGCTTTCAGTGGTGAAATAACCTATGGCAGGGATGTGACTTCAGCTCCCAGTGTATCTGCATCTGCTGCTTCATCACTTGCCTGTCACCACAGGATTTTGAGGAATGGTTATAAATGATGTCTTTTGTTGCATTTGTAAAGTGAGGTAGAGCTGCAGGAAGTCATATGCCTTACTTTTTCTTCCAAAGTCATCATGATCCAGCATAGCAAGACAGAGTCAAGACAACTGCTAATGACTCTAGATGCAGCGGATGACCTTGGAGTCTTCTATGTCTAACCAAGCTCTAAGTGCTCCACAGCACCTGCTTGAGTTGACTTCATGGTCTTAGAACAAATTGTTCTGTTCTATCCATTCTACCAGTGGAAGATTGCACATGCTTTGGGAAGGAGGAGGAGGGATACAAGGGATACTATAGTGATGCAAAAAATAGAAAATATCAATAAAAAATTTTTTATAGCAAAAAAATTCTAAAGTGCCTGTCCTTCTTATAATAGTAACAAACTGTAAACAAAGTAAATGCTCATTTCCTGAGGAATGACTAAACAAATGCCTGTACTTGAATGTAATGGAGCATTACTGTACTGTGAGAAATAATAAATATAATGAATGCCACAAAGCATGGGAAGACTTAAGTGAACTTATGCAAAGTGAAGAAAAATTAGCAGAGATAATATACATAATTACTTAAATAATGTAAGTAGAAAGAATTATAATAAGGCATTTTAAACTGAGTGATATGAAATTACAATGAGGAAAGTTGGCCCCAAGAAATAGGAAAAGGTAACTTATTTCATAAAGGTGAGGGACAATGGATTTGGAATACTGTATATAATATCACACTTTTCATAATTTGATGGTTAATTTTCCTGAGCTCCCTTCTCCCTTTTTAATTCTTTAATATAAGGAATGGTTCTCAAGGAGGGAAGGAATAGAGGATGAGGGGAGAGAGACACAGGCAGAAGGGGAGAGATGGAGAGGGAGGAAAAGGAAGAGACAGAAGAAGGGAGAGAAATAGAAGAATGGAATATGAATGAGGGGTATGAAAATTTTCAGAAAAAGACATAAAGAGGGAACATTTCCAATGTCAAGAGGGATATATTAGAAAATACAGATAATCTAAAAACAAAAGACAATAAAAATTATTTTTAAATGATAATGCTCTTGTTTGGGTTGGAAAGCTATATTGCAATATGGGTTTGATGAATGAAAAAGGTTTATAAGTATTGATTTTAAAAATCAGAAACTCTTGAAAAATAGTGCCCTATTTCTCATAACTCTGCTTAGGGCTAAGTCATTTAAACTTTCCCTCAATTTTTTTAATCTGATACTATTTGTCTTCTATGTACCTTGCATGAATATTCTTCTATTGAAAGATATTTTATTTTGTTCAGGATTTGGGAGTAATGGGGATCACAAGGTTGAAATATAAAAGTATATTGAGTCAATAAATCAGCCAAGAACATTTACTGAAGATACATTGTTTAATGAAAACCATGCTTGAAATACTCAGAAAAGTGAGGATCATAGAGAAGTTATATGATTTACTGAAATAGTTAATGATGTGAAAACAAGATGAACATTATAATATAATAAAATAGAAAAGACAAAATCAATATTTTGACTATAAATGACCTAATAATCTTCTCTATAAGGAGAAATAAGCAAGAAAAAAAATCAAAGGCACAGCAGAATGGGATAGATAAAAGAGTATTTCAAAGATCTTTATTCTAGTCTCAGCTTACCTACAACCTCACACAAATCATTTAATATTTCTGAACCTCAGCTCCCACATCTGAAAAATGGGACTCATCCCTATCAGCCTTAAAAGGTTTTTTGAATTATGAGGCATTATTACTACTTTAGGTTGAAATGTTGATTTTTGGTGTCTAAAGAAAGGAAAAAAAACTTGGCGTAGTAGATAGAGCTGACCTGAAAGACAATAAAATATGAATTCATATCTTATCTCTGATACAAACTAGCTGTGTGAAACCCTGGAAGAGTCACTTAACATTAAAATGTCCTGGATTACTGGCTAAGATTCTAATTGCAGGGAAGGCGTAGACCTACTTTGGGTGAGAGAATTTTGTAATCTGAAAGTTCCCTTTACCAATGGAATCACAGATCCCTACCATTAAAAGAGAGAACAGTAATGACACTTGATTGAAAGAAATGTAATAAACCTAATTATGCCAAAAGATAATGCTCTGATAATTTTCTTAAAATAATCTTAAAATTTAATCCTTTCCCTAAGGAAAAAGAATTTTAAGAAGTATAAGCTGAAATGAAAATGACATGGAATGTGTAAAGGTATTTGCAATGCTTAGAAAGAAAAGACATTATATAAGTCTCAAGTACCCTTTAAAGTTCCTGATTTATCTTCACTGAAGTTACTAAGTTTATTAACATGAATGGAGGCCCATGAATCAACAAAGAACTCTTTTCTCTCCTGGTCCTGCTTGGGGTTCCCCTATTTCCTGCCTTTCCTTTTCCCTTGGATCCCATGACCCTAGCATCATCCCATCACTCTATGTTCCACCTACCTTAGTATCTAAATTCATAAAGAAAAAATTTAACTGAATTACAAGAAGACATAGCCAGGGATATAATAATAACAGGAGACTTTAATTTTCTTCCTCATTTTTGGACAAATCTCATTCATCAGAATTTTGGTGGCTTCTGGTCATTTGAACTCTTCATTTCCTGTTGCAGGATGCTATCCGAAAAGGCTTGATACTATCAAATGTGGTGGTCTCTCTAATTCTTAAAGGATGAACACACTCTTTTTTAGTGTGGCCCCTCCCCACTACCGAATCAATATTTTCCTCTTACTTTTCTCTTGTTTCATAAAATTATTGGTTCAATCATAGGTGAAACATTGTGAGGTTTGGTTCATGCCTAGTCTTCCATGTATATTTTTTTTCTTTAAGTTCTGCTATCATATTTATCTCTTCAAATATTTTTTATAAATTTCTTGTTATTTTGTTGTTGCTATTGTGTTTCCAACCACATAGATTTTTTTTTACCTTCTAAGGTAATTTATTTTGTCATTTATGCTTTCTTTGGTAGCTGTATTTATTACTTTTCCTGTATTTCTGTCATGTGGGGTATTTGCAAACAAATGTATGCTCATATATGGATCTTTAATGGGAAATTTTTATATTCTCTTTTTATTAAATTCAACTTTTTTCATTGATTAGGTTCAGGGTATGTCACCTCAGATTTCATCTTGAGTCCCTTTGCTTTTTGGATCACAATATCCCATTTCTTTGAATAGAGTCTAGTGGTGCAAGATAGTTATTCAAATTTCATTTCTTTCCTATTTAAAGGTCTTTCAGTTACTTGAAGAATTTTTTCAATTTGAATTTTTAAATTTAACAACTTTATGTTTTAGAGTTTACAGCATAGTTGGGGGGCTTTTCTGAGATATTTGTGGATATTTTTGGTTGGCATTTTCTTTTTTGTGTCCAGGAATTTGGGGAAATTTTCTTCTATTCTTATATTATGGTGCCTTATGTTCCTCTAGAAGACCTGTGGTTCTTAAATTGTCTCTGTGCACTCAGTTTTTTAGAACAATATATTTTGCTTGTATAGATATCTTATGTTCTTTAACATGATTATTTTTGCTTCTATTCTTTAAGATTATCCTTCACTTGTATATTTTCATTCTTTTAAGTCATTTTTTCTTTCATTTCAATATAAAGATGTATCACCATGATTAACATTTTTTCTATTTTGTCAGTTATTTTTTCCATATATGGCCATAAATTTTTGATTTCTTATTTCTCTCTAAAACCATCTGGTAATCTGTAGGAGTTCTATGTAGTGTTAGAAATTGGTAGGATCTGGGGCGGCTAGGTGGGGCAGTGGATAACGCACTGGCCCTGGAGTCAGGAGTACCTGGGTTCAAATCCGGTCTCAGACACTTAATAATTACCTAGCTGTGTGGCCTTGGGCAAGCCACTTAACCCCATTTGCCTTGCAAAAACCTAAAAAAATTGGTAGGATCTTTACCTTATCCAACATTGATTCATTTTTCTTTGTTCAATAAAATAAAAGCTCTTCCTCCTTAAAGCTTTGGTAATTTCAGGATCTCCTCTCCCATTTTATTGTCCTATTGCACATTTTTCAATTCCTTCACATTTATTATTTGACTCTCCTAGGGTTGGACTTCAAAGCTACCCTAGACTCCTCCAACTTTGAAGGATTCAGTTTTCACCTGGCTTAGTCCTGTCCTCAAGTAACTTCTGGGAGAACAGAATGAAGACCAGCTAAATGCCAGTCCCATTTACTTTAGGACTGGTACAATTGCACACACAAGCTACAACCCCATTCCAGTTCCTTCTGTTCTTTAGTGCTCTTTCTGAGTGCTGCTGCTGTGTTATAGCTCTATCGTTTTTGCACAGGTGGGAGAGACATAGGAAGTAGGGGTGGAGAAAGACATAGAATGGTGACTTGAGGGCAGAGACTGTCTTGTTAGTAAAGACTACTGCAGCAGCAACACAATTGCTGAATAGAACCCAGAGTACAAGCCCATGGATCTAGTCATGGTGTCCTTTCAGAGTGTGTAGTTTATGAAGAAAGGGAGTACTGAATGAGTATATTAGGGATTAGTGATTAGTATTCTCTGCTGTTAATTCATCAGATTGTTGCTTCATAAGACTTCTTAATTCTTGCCCTAGAGAGAGAAAAAGTAATTACTTATCTTCAGTAGTGGATCCAAATAAATTAACAACCAGTTCTCTGCCCTAATGACGATTTTAAGTATACAAACAGAAGTGCTGAAAGGTAGGTTAATATTCATGCATTTAACTCTCAAACACAAAACTAGATTATGTTATATTACTCACAGTAAGTAAACATATCCTTATGGAGTGAAAGCAGCCACGTGATCATCACAGCCAATGTTGGAATATATACAGAACCAAAACTCATTCTACCTATTCTTACTTTTTTTCCTTCTACTTCCATTGCTTCCTAAATAGGTGATAAGATCTTGAAATCTATATTTCTATTGGTTCATTGTGTCCCAGCTTCCTGTTGGTTTCAGTGCATCCATAATATCCCAGGGCAATTTGGGGCATAACACAAAGTAGAAATAAACAACAACTTGTCACCCCGGCTGTACTTTTTCTCTTCATATAATTTTTTACTGAAGGAACAAAAATGAGAGAATTAAAATGTAGCAAATATATCATCAAAGGTAAGATGAGTTTTAAGAAATAAATAAGTAGTTGCAGCTAAGTGGTACAGTGGATAGAGCCTGGTCCTGAAGTCAGGAGGATGGGACCTGAGTTCAAATCTAACCTCAGATACTTAATAATTACCTAACTGTGTGACCTTTGGCAAGTCACTTAACCCCTCCCCCCATTGCCTTGCAAAGACAGAAAAAATTGATAAAATAAATATTACAAGCATAGTTCAGTCAAATTTTTTTCACCTATAGATGGAATGAACATTACTATGAGTGCTTAGAAAACTCTGTTGCTCAGATGAAGGTTAAAATAGAGTAAGAAATGTAATTTTGTGAATTCCACATTGGGCAACTGCCCAGGCATTCACCTTAGAGAGAACTGAGATTACAAGTGTCATTTTAACAACCTATTCACCAAACTCAATATAAAATTTTGTATCAGTTCTGCAGAACCTGTGCAAGCCTACTGAATTCCACCACTGCTTATCTTGGGAATAATTTACATAACTGAAGAATTTTGAGAGCTCACAAGGATGGGAGAAATTAAATAGTTATCTATCTTTTTGTTCATGTGACTCACAATACCATTTTCTTATCTAAATGACTAAAAACTATTTGTCTAATGATTCATTCCAGAATTTTGTCAGGCAGAGATCAACATCATAATTTTTGTAGTTTTAGGAATTAAACTTCTTCCTGTCTTTAAAAACTGATAGAATATATGCCTATATTTAATATTCAAATATTTCTCCTGTCTTCCCTGATTTTTAAAATCTTTTAAAATTTGAAAGCAATAAGCACATATAATGCCATTCATTCAGAACAGATATGTAATTAATGAGTCATGACACAACTCAACTAAAATGCTAAAGGTGATGAAAATTGTGTATCTATTATTATAATCACAAAAATTGTCTAAGCTTTATAAAATTTTAGATGAATAAAAATAACTGGAGAACACAAAAATAGAAGACAAAGTACTTTTTAGAAGACTTGTTTTATTACTTCAGCCTCCAACTCACACTTCAACCCACACCTAATATTGTCATTTGTGATTAATATTTCTTAAATCAGAATGGAAAAATGTTAAATTGGTTTCAGGTTTTTTTAATTAAAGAACTGAGTGCTGTAACACATCTATTCAAAAGGCATGTGAGAAAATCACTAAAAGGATTAAAAAGCAGTATTCCTTAAATTTTTTAAAATAATATTTTATTTTTTCCTAATTGCGTGTCCAAACTCTTTTTTAAATATTTTAAAAGTTTTGAGTTACAAATTCTTTCTCTCCCTCCTTTTCTCCCTTCCCCTTAAGCATTTCAATATATATTATATATAAAATGTTTCTATATTAGTCATTTTGTACAACAAAATTCAGAGAGAGAAAGAGAGACAGAGAGAGAGAGAGAGAGAGAGAGAGAGAGAGAGAGAGAGAGAGAGAGAGAAATAATGTTTCAGTTTGTGTTCAGACCATATCAGTTATTTCTCTGAAGGTGGATATAGTGTGCTTCATCAGGTGTTCTTTCAGATTATATTGGATAATTGTATTGCTGAGAATAGCTAAGTATTCACAGTTCTCCATGTACAATATTGCTCTTATTGTGTTCAATGTTCTCCTGGTTCTGTTCACTTCAGTCTGCATCAGTTTGATAAGTTTTTCCAATCTGAAATCATCCTACTTGTCATGTTATAACATAATAATATATTATCACAATCATATACCACAACTTGTGCAGCCATTCTCCAATTGATGGACATCCCCCTCAATCTCCAATTCTTAGTCACCACAAAAAGAGCTGCTATAAATATTTTTGTATAAATAGGTCCTTTTATTATCAGCTTACCTTTTGTAGGAGGGGTAGGGGGAGAGAAAGGAAAATGGTGGGAAAAGTGTGAAATTCAAAAACTTACCAAAAAAATGATAGGTAGAAGCAACTATTGAATATAATTGGAAAACAAATAAAAATATTTATTAAAAAATTTTAAAAAAATAAATAGGTCCTTTTTTGATATCTTGGGATATAGAACTATAAATGGTATTGCTAAATCAGAGTATGCCCAGTTTATAGTCTTTTGGACATTTGTTCCAAACTGCTCTTCAGAATGGTTGCATCAGTTTTAATCCTCACCAACAGTGCCATTAGTGTCCCAGTTTTCCCCATCCCCTCCAACATTTATCATTTTTCTTTTTTGTCGTATTAACCAATCTCAATGTTTTAATTTTCGTTTCTCTAATAAATAATGTTTTAGAACATTTTTTCATGACTAAAGATAGATAGCTTTGATTTCTTCATCTGAAAACTGCCTGTTCATATCCTTTGACCATTTATCAATTAAGTATTGACTTGTATTCTTATAAATCTGATTCAGTTCTCTATTTATGTTAGAAATGAGTCCTTTATCAGAGATACTTGCTATAAAGATTGTTTCTCAGTTTTCTGCTTTCCTTCTAATTTTAGTTGCATTGGTTTTGTTTGTATAAAACCTTTTCATTTAATATAATCAAAATTATTTATTTTATATTTTGTAATGATCTCCATATCTTGTTTGGTCATAAATTCTTTCCTATACCATAGATGTGACAATCGAACTATTTCATGCTCTCCTTTTGCCTGTGGTATCACCTTTTATATTTGACCTTATCTTGGCTTATAGTGTGAGAAGTTAGTCTATACCTAGTTTTTGCTATATTGTTTTCCAGTTTTCCCGCCAGTTTTTTTGTCAAATTATGAGTTTTTATTCCAAAATTTTGGATCTTTGGGTTTGCTATATACTAGATTACTATGGTTATTTATTGCTGAGGTTTTTTTTTTATATCTGATCTATTCCATTGATCTACCACTCTATTTTTTAGCCAGTTCCAAATTGTTTTGATACTTATCACTTTATAATACAGTTTGAGATATAGTACAACTAGCTCATCTTCCTTCACATTTCCCCCATTGATTTCTGTGATATCTTGAACTTTTGATCTTCCAGATGAATTTGGGGTCTTTTTTCCCTTGTTGTATAAAATATTTTTGGTAGTTTGGTATGCATAAGTAGATTAATTTAGGTACAATTGCCATTTTTATTATCATGGCTTGGCTTAGCCATGAGTATATAATATTTTACCAGTTGTTGGGATCTGATTTTATCCGTGTGAAAAGTGTTTCATACTTGTGTTCATATAGTTCCTGGGTTTGTCTTGGCAGGTAGACTCCTGTGTATTTTATATTGTCTATTGTTATTTTCAATGGAATTTCTCTTTCTCTATCTTCAGTTTGGCTTTTTATTTTAAGTAATTACAATGCATTTTTATAAATATCTTTTATCTGTTTTGTAGTTATGTTTTTCAATGTACTAAAGGAACTTCAAAAATAGTATAATATCTGAATTAAAATTTTTCTACAGTCTTTTCTACATTTTTTGTTCCACCTCTGCTTAATTTTGTTGTTTTTTTTAAACCAGTGACCTTTTAGAATCCAATCCTTTGTCTAACCAAAAAAAAAAAAAAAAAAAAAAGAGCCTTAAGGGTCTTTTGCCACCTGGCCTCAAAAATCTGTCCTATGATTTTTTCTGAAAAGAGAAAAGAAGAACAAAAGCCTTCAGCTCCCATTGGGTCCTGAGAAAAAAGGCAAATGAAAAAGTAGTTTTTGTGGTAGTGACATTGATTCAGCATAAGCACTAGAACTGTGTTAAAAATCATTATACTGAGACTAACTAAGCCAACATTCACTATATGGGAAGACATAAGGAAGAAAAAGTCACCACCAAAAAGATACTGACCTCATTTCAGACTGTCTAATTAAAATTTTGATAACACATTGGAAAACAATATCTGTGCTTGGATAAGAAGGAAGAGTTCCAGTTTTAAGGACTAGATAAGAAAACCTTAAATATATAGAAGTTGCCTAAAATGTATGTGTTGTGATTTTTCTCTTATAACCTATATCAGATTATTTGCTATTCTAGGTGGTGGGGAGGGTAGGATGGGAGGGAGAAAACTTTATAAAAATGAATGTTGAAAATTATCTTTAAATATAATTGAAAAAGTAAAATTTAAATTTTAAAAGAATGGAAAAAGTATGTGTTAGTGTTTCATAAAATATATATTTCATTGAATTTTAATGAAAGAATATCCTTAAATTTCCTGAGCTGTAGGAAAGTCAAATTAAACAATATATAAGCCAGTTTTCTACAACTATTAGAGAGTTCAATGATAGAATCCATATATGTGCACACGCACAATATGTATATGTAAGTTTACAATAGAGACCTATAAAATTATTACAAAAGTAACATTAATATTATTAAACAATAAAATTAAAATATTAGTAATGGGTCTATGGATAGACATATTTCAGGGATAATCTGCAAACTTGGATAGAAAAAAAATTGCATTTTTATTTTCACTAATTTCTAATAAAAATTTAGCATTTATTTCAATTATTTAAAAACATTATCATGCTTCACCAAACTGCTCAAAAGTTTGCAGAAAATGTTAAGAACTCTTAGACTAGAAGATATTCAAAACAAAACATTATTTAGAATTGATTGTAGGGGTGGCTAGGTGGCTAAGTGGATAGAGCACCAGCCCTGGAGTCAGGAGTGCCTAAGTTCAAATCCAGCCTCAGACACTTAATAATTACCTAGCTGTGTGATCATTTAACCCCATTGCCTTGCAAAAACTAAAAAAAAAAAAATTTGATTGTAGATACAGAGGAAGAAAAACAAAACAAAACGAAAAAAGAAAAACCAACCCTTCAGAATCTGATGTACACTTTATAAAAACCATCTCTTAGTATCTTCTGCCCTTAATCCTAATTCCTCATACGTATGTACAATGCTAACCTGACTTCACCACTGAGGGGAAGAAGTTAAGAAGGGGGTGTGGAAGGAAATTTTGTAACTTAGAAATTTACATGTGCATATGAATGAAAATAAATAAATAAATGAATGAATGAATGAATGAATGAATGAATGAATGAAAAGGGAATTGATTATAGAAAAAATAGTAAAACCTTCAAAAATTGCATTTTAAAGCTTTTACCTGTAAGGTTTATCATGTCCTCCCTCTCCCCAAAGCTCAAGGTAATAAGCTATTTGAATATGAATATTTTTAAATGTCGAAAGAATGAAACCATTGAAAGGAGTGGAGAGTATAGGAGGGGACTGGAGGAGAAATCACAAATATGATGCGTGTGGGAAGCTGCTTCTAGAAGTATGGAAGAGAGAGAGAGAAAGCAATGGTAATTTTAAAACAAGAAAATATATAATAAGCTAAAACTATCTCTCACCAATTCATAGACTGCTAAGAGTACAGCGGGGAGCCTGAGGCCATTCCAGTGACCAACATTCTGCATTGGGCTGAAACTTTTTTTTTTAGGTTTTTTTGCAAGGCAAATGGAGTTAAGTGGCTTGCCCAAGGCCACACGGCTGGGTAATTATTAAGTGTCTGAGACCTGATTTGAACCCAGGTACTCCTGACTCCAGGGCCGGTGCTTTATCCACTAAGCCACCTAGTCGCCCCCCCCCTTTTTAAGAAGATTTTATTTATTTTGAGTTTTACAACTTTTCCCCCATTCTTGCTTTATTCCCCCCACCTCAGAAGGCATTCTGTTAAGTCTTTACATTCATTCCATGCAATACATTGATCTCAGTTGAATGTTGTTACAAAGAAATCATATCCTTAAGGAAGAAAAAATAGAGTATGAGATAGTAAAAATTATATAATAATATAACATTTTTTTTTCTAATTTGATGGTAATAGTCTTTGGTCTTTCTTCAAAGTCTGTAATTCTTTCTCTGGATACAGTCTCCATTGCAGATAGCCCAAAATTATGCCTGGTTGTTGCACTGAAGGGATGAGCAAGTCCATCAAGGTTGATCATCACCCCCATGTTGCTGTTAGGGTGTACGATGTTTTTCTGGTTCTGCTCATCTCACTCAGCATCAGTTCATGCAAATCCTTCCAGGCTTCCCTGAATTCCCATCCCTCCTGTTAACCATGATTTCTTTTTTATTTTGAAATTTTTTTTAATATTTAATATTTATTTATTCTCATTTTGTACAAATAATGTTTTCATACATTAATAAAATATTCTTGTTTAAGAATAAACAAAATACCCCCTCCCCCAAAAAATATAGACTCACTTGAGCGATAAAGTAAAGGGGAGAGAAAAAAATTTAAAAAAATAATAGTAATAATTGTAGGTATGGCCAGGTGACACAATGGACGGAGCACCAGCCCTGGAACCAGGAGCACCTGAGCCCATATCTGGCCCCATATACCCAACAATCACCCAGCCGTGTGACCTGCCGGCCACCCCAACCCCACTTCCCTGCAAAAACCAAAAAAAAAAAAAGGAAAAAAAAGACCCAAAATAAAATAAAATAGTAGTAATAGTAGGGGTGGCTGGGTGGCAGACAGAGCATTGACCCTTGAGCCAGGAGCACCCGGGTCCAAATGTGGCCTCAGACACCCAACAATCACCCTGCTATGAGTCCCCAGGCAGGCCACCCATCCCCATTTGCCCTGCACCCCCCTCAATATAATAATAATAATAATAAAAAATGTGCTTCAGTCTTTCTTCCAACACCAACAACTCTGTCGTGAGTGGATCACATTCTTTCTGGTAAGTCCATCGCAAAAGTTACTTACATATTTTTCCAACGTTGCCATTGCTGATTGCAACTCCTTCCTTTCATATTTCTCCACTACCACATACTATATTTTCTCTCTCCTTTCACTTTGATTCTGCTGTAGGGTAGGTGAGTGGCACAGCAGATAGATCCCTGGTCCTGGGGCCAAGAGGCCCCAAGCCCCCCTACCACCCCTTAGGTACAGCATCCACCTGGCCCTATGGTCCCAGACAGGCCATCCAATCCCAGTTCCTTGCAAGAAGTAAAAAAGAAAATGTGTTATATCTGACCACTCTCCCCCCATGGTCCATCCTCTCCTCCTTCATTCATATCCCCACCCCTTCCCCCTGCACCCCCTTCTTACTCCAGATACCTATACCCCATTGAGTATATATATGCTGTTTCCTTTCCTAGCCACCTCTGATGAGAGCGAAGATTCCCTCATTCCCCCTTGCCTTTCCGCCTTCCATATCATTGCAATAGCTCATTGTAATAAAGAACAATCTTATTATATGAAATATCTTGGCCTATTCCCCCTCTCCTTTTTCTTTCTCCCATTACATTTCCCTTTTTTCTATTAACTCCATTTTTACACCATATTTTATCTTCAAATTCAGCTTTCTCCTGTGCTTCAACTATAAAAGTTCCCTCTACCTGCTCTGTTAGCTGAGAAGGTTCATATGAGTATTATCAGTGTCATTTTTCTATGCAGGAATGCATGCAGTTCATTCTCATTAAGTCCCTCATATTTTCCCCCTCTCCTCCAATCTCTATGCTTCACCTGAGTCCTGTATCTGAAGAGCAAACCTTCTGTTCAGCTCTGGCCATTCCAGCAGCAACATTTGAAATTCCCCTGGTTCATTGAAAGTCCATCTTTTTCCCTGGAAGAAGACATACAGCCTTGCTGGGTAGTTGATTCTTGGTTACATTCTAAGCTCTTTTGCCTTCCGGTATATTATATTCCAAGTCCTATGAGCTTCCACTGTAGTTGCTGCTAAGTCCTGTGTGATCCTGATTGCAGCTCCACGATATTTGAATTGTGTCCTTCTGGCTGCTTGTAATATTTCTGTTTGACTTAGGAGTTCTGGAACTTAGCTATAATATTCCTAGTGGTTGGTTTTTTTGGTTCTCTTTCTCAGGGGGAATCGGTGGATTCTCTCCATTTCTATTTTGCCTTCTGCTTCTAGAATATCAGGGCAATTTTCCTGTAGTAATTCTTTGAAAATGATATCAAGGGGCAGCTAGGTGGCACAGTGGATAAAGCACCAGTCCTGGAGTCAGGAGTACCTGGGTTCAAATCCAGTCTCAGACACTTAATAATTACCTAGCTGTGTGACCTTGGGAAAGCCACTTAACCCCATTTGCCTTGCAAAAACCTAAAAAACAAACAAACAAAAAAAGAAAATGATGTCAAGGCTCTTTTCCTGATCATGACTTTCAGGTATTCCAATAATTTTTAAATTATTTTTCCTAAGTCTGTTTTCCATATCAGTTGTTTTTTCAATGAGATGTTTCACATTTTCTTCTAATTTTTCATTTTTTTGGTTTTGAAGTATTGAGTCCTGGTTTCTGGTAAATTCATCAATCTTCCTGAGTTCTATTCTTTGTCTGAAGGATTTGTTCTCCTCAGAGAGTTTTCCTATCCCTTGTTCCATCTGGCCAATTTTACTTTTTTAAAGCATTCTTCTCCTCAATAACTTTTTGAGCTATTTTATCTATTTGACCTAAGCTGGATTTTAGCATACTATTTTCTTCAGCATTTTTTTGGATTTCCTTGACTAAACTCCTGACTTCATTTTCATGTTTTTCCTGCATCTCTCTCATTTCTTTTCCCAGTTTTTCTTCTAACTCCCTCATTTGATTTTCAAAGTCTTTTTTTGAGCTCTGTCATAGCCTGATCCCAATTTCTGTTTTTCTTGGAGTCTTTAGATGCAGGAACTTGCGCTTCCTCATCTTCAGACTTAGTATTTTGATCCTTCTTGGGCTCATATGTGAAATATTTCTCAATGGTGTTCCTCTTTTTTCTCTGCTTGCTCATTTTCCCAGCCTAAGCCTGTTTCTGGGGTGCTTCCTGAGCTTTTGGGACACTCCCACAAGGGTCTCAGTGTGTAAGGCTCTGTCCTCCTTCTTGGTCTGTGAATGACCATATGTGCCCTACCTCTGCCACGGGGCTGAGGTGGGGGGGGGCTGCTGTTCTATGGGGGGGCCTAGACTGTGATCAGGATCTGAATGTGGTCAGAGCCCCAGAGTCCTGTTCCAGGGGCAGAGGACAGAGCTCTGCAGTCTCTCTCTCTTCATTCCCCTCCCTGAGTTCAATGGGCTCATGCCCTGGAGGCTCCTGCTTACAGGGTCTGCCTTGGCCCTGCTGCTGCTCACTGCTCACTGTGTGCCCTGAGGGCTGGACTTCATGTGCTTGCTCTGGCAGAGGTCAATCTCCCCCTCCCACCCCCGTTCCCCCAATTTGTGCCAGTGCTCCCCGGGGTGTAGCTCAGGAAACTCCCCCACTGCTCAGCAGTGGCTGCCAGCGCCTTGGGGCTGCCTCCAGGAGGCTGAAGTTCTTTCGCTCTGGTGGGCCATCCCTCTGGTGGGCCACCCCTCCAACCCCAGGGAGCAGACAGAGCCTTTCTGCTCTTTTCCAGGTTACCTTGAGTAGGAGAACTGCCTCATTGGGTCCCTCTGTGGATTCTGTCTCTTGAAATTTTAGTTAAAATCCTTAGTTTCGAAGATTTATGAGAGAGCACCTAAGACATGATCAGCTCTTGTTGCCATCTTCGGGCTGAAACTTCTGAATGAAACAGCTCTTTCATTTCTCCCTCTCCCTCCTTCATTGACTATTGCTCCCCCCCTCCCCTTTTACCCTTTCTAGATATTTGAATGGATAGGAGATTTTCAACCCTAGCATATCTCCTACCCACAGTCACCCCGCACTTCTGGGGCAAGAAACTTTAATTTAAAAAAGTAAATCTGGGGGCAGCTAGGTGGCGCAGTGGATAGAGCATCGGCCCTGGAGTCAGGAGTACCTGACTTTAAATCCGGCCTCAGACACTTAATAATTACCTAGCTGTGTGGCCTTGGGCAAGCCACTTAACACCATTGCCTTGTAAAAACTAAAAAACAAAACAAAAAGTGAATCATTAACAACTGGGTAATTAACCAACTTTTGCTGTGATTCAAATACTCTGAATCCCTAAATTTTGAAGGCTGTTTGTATGATAGCATTAACCATGATCTGAACTGCTTTGTCCAGCTTATTAATTGTTCCTGTATTAATAAAATTGGTGCTTGATCATCTATAATACTGATACTATCAACTCTTTTGGGAGTCTAAAGAGATTTTCATGGGATCCAGAGGCAAAATAGACCTTATCAATCAGTCATATAAATGAAAGAGAGAGATGTGGTGAATTCAGAACTGATTGATTAATTAGCAAGAATAATCATTAATAGTTTACTGAAAGAAGATCTCTAGTGGAGTGCTTGTAGCATCAGTGCTTGACCCTGTACTTGTCAATGACCTCGACAAAGGCAAAGATAGAATAATTAATAACACTTGTAAATGACCAAATCTGGGGAGGATCATTGACATATAGGAAGATAGAATCAGGGTCTAAAAAAATCCTGACAAATATGTAAGCATAAATAGTGTGGGTCAGCAACACTATGCCATGTTATAGCACAGCTAAGACCCGAATGTCAATAAGTTCAAATTAAATAGAGAAAAATATAGTCTTACACAAGGGGTCAAGAAAAAATCAACTTCATAAGATCAAGATGTAGAAACTATGAGTTCATCTGAAAGAGATCTTCAGATTTTAGTGAACTTTAAGCTCAATATGAGACAACAGTATGCTACAGTAGCCAAAAATCTAATGGGATCTTGGGAAATATTTAGAAGTAAAATATGTAGAAATGGGAAGTTTCAATCCTGCTGAACTAAATATGCAGACCATATTTAGAGTACTGTGGTTAGTTCTTTGTGCTATGTTTTAGGAAGGCCCTTGACTAACTGGTGAGCATCCAGAGGAAGGCAACCAAGATAGTTAAAGATATTAACACCAATGCCATATGATGATCATTTGAAAGAACTATGGATATTTCACTTGGAGAAGAAAAGACTTAAAAAGGAAATAAACAGCAGACTTGTTAAGTCTGAGTTTGAAGTTTGAAGAAATCTCTTGTGTAAGAGGAAGCAGACTTGTTTTATTTTCTCTAGATGGCAGAATTAAGGACAAATAGGGAAAGCTGCAGAAAAGTAGAATTAGAATATGGATAAAGAAAATTTTCTAATAATTAGTTATTTAAAAGTGTATTTAAAAGGGCTATCTTGGGAAGTAATGGCTTCCTCCTTGTTTGAGGTCTTTTGTCAAAAAACTGGATCACCATTGGCCAGTTACATTGTTGAAAGGATACTTTTATCCAGATATTGATTGGACTAGCTCAAAGTGAATAACTGGCATTTCTGTAGCACTTTAAGGTTTACAAAATGCTTTAAAAATACTTTGACATTTTATCTTTACACTATTACCAAGAAATAAATGCCATTTTACATGAAGATAATAATTCCTCAATGACTTGAGACCTAGAATTCTATTCACTATACTCCATAGCTGCCTTATCAAGGACTCTTCCAATGTTTAGATTCTTTAATTCACTACAATATTTAGAGTTTCCTTTTGACTCAAATTATTTAATATAGTAAGTGATATTTTCATAGTGTTCTAGTATTTTATGTATCTATGAAGATTCACATATCTCTACACACTGTCCATAATGGTATCACAATCAGATTTAACCAAAACATCATCAAAACACAATGAATATAGTAGATCTCCAAAGAAATAACACTTATAAATTATATACCACATAGTGTGATTGGTCAATTGGCAATGCCTTTAAAAAACTGAGCCTATTGGTATTACAGCTAAGAAATATAGAGTAAGTCATAGAAATGTAGACTAAGGCAACTGTCAAGGAGAAGAAAAACTAAAAAATAAAAGTAGAAATTAGGGATTACATGAAATATAGGCTCTTCATGATGCCCTTCAACAATAATGAAAGACATGCTGAAAAGAAATTAAATTGCTAACAATTCTCATGAGAAAATTAAAATTAAAGGGAAAGAAGGGAAGAGCACAAGAAATGTATAGCAAATAAGGATCAGAAGTAGCACCAGAAATGTTGCAAGGTGTCTTGAGAGATGCATTTGAATAGTTAAAAAACTGCACTTGAGGATTATAGAAAATTAATTTTTTTTAATTAAAAGGAAGAGATATTGACAAACTCATCAAAATGGAAAAGGAATTTGAAAATATGAATGGAATCATCAAAAGCAGGATTATGCAAAGAAATAGGTTAAAAAATGCAATGAAATGGAAAAAAAACCAAGCTTAGATAATCATTTCTATAGGTGGGGTTGGATTAGGTAATCCTGGACTAGTTTAATTCACTAGATTTCACTTGATTAAATGATAGAATGTAAGGAGAAGTTAACGAAGACAATGAACTGTTAGCATTTCCCCTTTTCCAGACTTTTCAGATCACAATCAGCACAGAGGCACAATCTAACAATGATTACCAACTTTACTCAGATATCTGCTGAATTCTCTCTGTCATATGCAGGGCTACTAATAACTTCTTGACTTGCCTTAATGATAATTTTGTACTTCAAAATGTTGAGGAATCAACAAGAGGAAATTCTGTTTTGAATCTGCTTCTCTCCAATAAGAAGGAACGTCTAGAAAGGAAATGATGGGAACTCATCAGGGAGTTGACTCCTTGAGTTTATGATAGAGGAGAAGAAATCCACTCATTCTTTAATTAACTATAGATTTTTAGGAAAGCAGATTTCAAAAGGCTTAAAGAAAATTTAGGTAGGATTTGAAGGATTAAACAAAGTCATTTCAGAAGGAATGTGAGATACTTGAGAATGGAATTCTTACAATGGAAAGAAGAAAAAGGAAGAAATAAGGTAATTGGCTAAAGAGATCAATGTGGAAGCAAAAGCAACTCACTAAAATTTTAAAAAATATGTGTAAAGAAGTTGGAAGAAAGATCAGGTGACAAAGAATGAATATAGTAGTGTGACATAGTCCCATGAAAATTAGAGTCAAAATGAGCAGAGGCTGGTGAGGTAAACAAAGAACTTCCAAAAGATCATTGGTAGGGGTGTGGCTAGGTGGTGCAGTGGATAGAGTACCAGCCTTGGAGTCAGGAGTACCTGAGTTCAAATTCAGTCTCAGACGCTTAATAATTACCTAGCTGTGTGGCCTTGGGCAAGGCACTTAACCCTATTGCCTTGCCAACCCCCCAAAAGAAATCTAATTTAAAAAAAAAGATCATTGGTGGGGTCTTTTTAAAAAAAACTATATTGTGAGAAAATAGAGATTCAAAAAAATATGACCTACCTTGTTTCAAGTAATGGGGTAATGATAACTAATAAAAGAGAGAAGCCAGAACTACTTAATTCTTACTTTTAAAATATTTAAATTCTAAACTTAAACACAAAAAAGAGAATTTCTATATACACAGAACATAAAAGAGAGTTTTTATATGAAACCATGACACTCACTTTTTTAAAAAGTACAGCATAATTTTACAAATTCCTTTCAAAACTGCCCTGCTTTGTCTTTCTGAATCTCCTGTTCTCGTCTGTGTCTTTTAAAATATATTTCAGTGGACCTCTTTATTTTTGGTTATCAATATTGCTCATTTCCCCACTTCTATTAAAAGAAATATACAAGAAGAAAAAATTCTTGTTAAGAAATAATCATAGTTAACTAAACTGAATCAATGCAATGGCTATGTCCAAAAATGTAGGTCTCTTTTCTGCTCCCTGAGTTGATCATTTCTCTGTCAGGAAGTGGGGAAAAAACCCATTCCATCATTACTCCCTGGAGTCATGATCCTAGTATTGGTAAGAGTTAATTCTTGCAGACATAGTTTCCTTTATAATGTTATCCTTTTAAAAATTGTTCTTCTGGTTCAACTAACTTCACTCTGCACCAATTTATATCACTCAGCATTCTCTGTAATTGTCTTTTTATATTTTGTTTCTAGTGTTTTCTATACTTTTGTGTTTGCATTTCAAAGATCCTACTCAATTTTGTGTTTTCATTAGAAATGATAATCCTCCCTGGGACTAGGAATATTCTATACTATAGACTAGAATCTAAAGGAAAGAACCAAATGAAGTTGTTTGTATATTTTCTTTGTACCGTACAACTCAGTTCCATTGTTGTAACTCTACAAGACTGGTTTATTGCTTAATTTTGATACTTATTATATTACTGAATTCTCTCTAGAAGTATGGATGCTAACTATATAACTGAATTATATTTGTGGATTAAATCCTGTGTAAGTATGTTAGAGTCAGCCTGCCAGGGAAGCCACAAAAAGCTTGGATACCTGAAAATGGAGTCAAAAGAGGGAGCTTTCAACTTGAAACTGGGACTCTGTCCAATTAGAAGGAACCAAGATAAAACTGTTTGTATATTTGAAAACTTAAGTTCAATAACTTATATTGAACTGTCAAAATCAGAAGTATTAATAATGACATTTTATAGTAGAGTCTTATGTATTTTTGTAGCCAGCTAGTCTGGCAACAAGGTCCTAAGAAGCCGATGTGCTTGACAGAAACTCTAGAAGTTCTTAGGCTCAAAACTATGACTATGATCTAAATAAAGAAGGAATTGAGCTTTAAAAAAGAGAGAGAAAGAAATGATGGTCTTTTATTCCATTAAAGATAATTTTTCTACTTTTTGGATTATACTTAGCTTTTTTAGGGTAAATTGTGCTTGGTTGTAAGCCAATGTCTCATATCTTTTTAAATATTATATTCCAAGATCTCCTTTCATTTTGGGAGAAGTTGCCAAGTATTGTGCCATCTTGACCTTGGTTCCTTGGAACTTGTTATTACTCTTTTCTTATACTTTCACAGTATTTTTTTTTTCTTTGATGTTAGAGCTCTTATTTTTGTCTATGACATCCTTAGGACTTTATTTTTTTTCTTTTCTTTCAGAAACGATTTATGTATTCTTCCTTCACTTTCCCCTCTGATTCTATGGGAAGGTTTATTTTCTGATTCTGTAAAATATAGCACATTTTGCATACTTTTATGTATATTTTAAGTATACTTGTGTATACTTTTTTAAAAATCATGGTTTTCAGGGAATCCAATGATTCTTTTTTTTGCATGTAATTTTATTTTCCCTCAATTACATACATAGGTAGTTTTCAACATTCATCCATTTTCAAATTTTTGAATTCCACATTTTTCTGCCATTCTCCCTTCCCTCCCACCTCCCAATGGCAACAAAAAATCTGGTAAAAAGTTGTATATGAACTATTATGTTTTTTTATTAGTCATGTTGTGAAAGAGAAATTAGAACTAAGGGGAAAAACATGAGAAATAAAGAAAAACATAAAATAAAATTTAAAAAGTGAACATGGATTCTCTGCATTCAGATTCAATAGTGTTTTTTTTTCCCCTGGATGTTGATGTCATTTTCCAGAACTGATTTCTCAGGATAATCTTTGATCACTGAAATACTGAAAGGAATTGAATTCATCATAACTGATCCATCTCACAATGTTGTCATTATTGTGCACAACGTTCTCCTGGTTCTGTTTACTTCTCTCACCATCAATTCATGTAAATCTTTCCAAGTTTGACTCATGATTTCTTTCAGGACAATATTACTCCATAATGTTCATATACTATAGCTTGTTCAGTCCTTTCCCAATTGATGGGCCTTCACTCAAGATCCAATTCTTTGCCACTACAAAAAGAGCTATTATAAATATTTTTGTACATGTGAGTCTTTTTGCTTTTTTATGTTCTTTTTGAGATGTAGACCTAGTAGTGGTATTGCTGGATCAAAGGGTATTCATAGTTTTATTGCCCTTTGAGCATAATTTCAAATCTCTAGAATGGTTGGATCGGTTTACAACTTCACTGATAGTAATTAGTGTCCCAGTTTTTCCACATCCTTTTGTCTTTTCTTTCTTTTTTTAAAAAATGTATTTATTTATTTATTTATTTATTTTTGAATTTTGCAATTTTCCCCTTAATCTTGTTTCCCTCCCCCCATCCTCCACAGAAGGCAGTCTGTTAATCTTTACATTGTTTCCATGGTATACATTGATCTAAGTTGACTGTGATGAGAGAAAAATCATATCTTTAAGGAAAAAAAATAAAATATAAGAGATAGAAAAATTACATAATAAGATAATGGGTTTTTTTGTAAATTAAAGGTAATAGTCTTTGGTCTTTGTTTAAACTCCACAATTATTTCTCTGGATACAGATGGTATTCTCCATCACAGACACCCCAAAATTCTCACATCCTCTTGAATATAGATCATTTCCCTTTTTTTGTCATCTTAGCCCATCTGATAGGTGTGAGGTGGTATCTTAACAGTATTTTTGAGTATATCTCAACAGTTTTTTAATTTGCATTTCTCTAATCAATAATTGGGAGTATTTTTCATATGACTATAGATAGCTTTAATTTCTTCATCTGAAAATTGTCTGTTCATATCCTTTGACCATTCATCTATTGGAGAACGACTTATATTCTTATAAATTTGACTCAGTTCTTTATATATTTTAGGAATTAGTCCTTTATCAGAAACACTGTGAAAACTGTTTCCCATCTTTCTGCATTCTTTCTAATCTTGGCTACATTGATTTTGTTGGGCAAAGAATTTTTTATTTTAATATAGTCAAAATCATTCAATTTGTAATTTATAACATTCTCTTTTTCTTATTTAAACTTCTCCCCCTCTCCATAGATATGACAGCTAGACTATTTTTTGTTCTCCTAATTGACCTCTAGTATCACCCTTTATGTCTCAATCCTATACTCATTTCAATCTTATTTTGGTATAGGGAGTGAGATGTAGGTCCATGCCTAATTTTTACCATATTATCTTCCAGTTTTCCCATAGTTTTTAATCAAACAGTGAGTTCATATCCCATAATCTAGAGTCTTTGGGTTTAGATAATAGTATATTACTATAGTCATTTACTACTGTTTCTTTTGTACCTAATCTATTCTGCTTATCCTCTTCTCTATTTGTTAACCAGTACCAGACAGTTTTGGTGGGAGATCAATGGCTTTCCTTGACATGGTTTCCTAATTAGTTGCTTTTATATCTGACATCTAAGATTTTATTCCATTTTTTTCAGTCTTTCAATTTTGTTCTAATATTTATTACTATCAAATAGAATCATTGATTTCTTTTTTGGTCTATCCTATTTTTCAAAGTCTGAAAACCTTCACTGGGAAAGATTTACCACTTATCTTCTAAGCTACTTAATCTTATTTAATTATTTCAAAACTTTAATTTCATTTTTACTTCTTGCTTCTTTTCTACAAAGTATTCCTGTAATCAATGTAGGAAAAGTATAATTTTCCTTTGAGTTTCTGTTTAGCATTGTTTCAAAGTTAATTTCTGCTTTTTTTGAGAAATCTAGATTTGACTTTTTCTGTTTATTCACCCTTCTGTTTTCATTCTTTTTTTTTTTAGGTTTTTGCAAGGCAAATGGGGTTAAGTGATTTGCCCAAGGCCACATAGCTAGGTAATTATTAAGTGTCTGAGACCGGATTTGAACCCAGGTACTCCTGACTCCAGGGCCGGTACTTTATCCACTGAACCACCTAGCTGCCCGGTTTTCATTCTTGAATTAGGTTTTGTACTAGGGTCAAAAATATAGCAAAGAAATGAGTTAACTACTTTGGAACTTTTCATCATATTCCTGAACCAGACAGAAATCTTTCACCTCAATTCTCACTCCTGATTTTCTGCTTACTTCTGTGTGTTGTCTTCCCCCCATTAAATTATAAGATCTTCAAGGAAGATTTTATTTATATTTGTATCCCTAGAGCTAAGCACAGTGCCTGTTACATAAGAGGCACCTAATAAATGTTTTTTGACTGATTGATTTGCCCTTCTTTGGTTGAGTTAACATGCTATGTGAACTTGTTAGCCTTTCCAGGTATCAACTTTTATGGCAACCCCTTTTCCATTAATGGTTCATGGGATTTTGGGTGGTTTTTTCCTTATGTAAAGAAACTTTTTGTTTGTTTTTACAAAGCACAATTGAGTTAAGTGACTTGCCCAAGGTCATACAACTAAGTAAGTATTAAGTGTCTGAGGTTGGATTTTATTCAGGTCTTCCTGACTCCAGTACCAGTGCTCTATTCACTGCTGTTTCAAGAAACTCATTTACTCTTAATTTAATCATTGGATTTCTTTTTTTCTCCATGACTTCTTTATTTAAAAAAATGATATTTTCTTTTTTTAATTACATGTAAAGATTTTCAACATTCATTATTGTAAGATTTTGAGTTCCAAATTTTTCTCCCCCTTTCACTTCTCTCCTCCTTCCCCAAGACAACAAATAATCTGATATATTTTATACATGTACAATCAAATCATGATTATTTAGTTTACAATCACTTTCAAATTTCTAATGGAGAAGGACATCAGGGAGCTAAGTAATTTGGCTCTGCTGAGGCAGTCAGCTTTAGCCCTAGCTAAATAAGAATCCTTTTCAGCACTAATATTAAGTTATTCATCAATTCAACAATCCCTTATTAAACATCTACTATTTGCTAGGTTCTGTATTGAATTCCAGTAATCCAAAGAGAAAAGTATACAAGTCTCAGCACTCAAGTCAGAAAAAATATGGGTGAAAAGAATGTGGTGTAGTGAGGGAAAAACAAGCTAGGTTGGGAGGTAAAGGACCTGGGTTCGAATCCTGGCTCAGTCATTTACTCCTTTGTGTAACCTTAAACAAAATCTCCTTAGCTCTCAGTTTCCTCATCTGAAAAATGAAAAAGTTGGACTAGATGAATTTTAGAATTCTTTCTGGCTCTAAATCTGACTCCCAGATACTATATACATAGGCCCAGTATAAATATGTAGGTAGGTCAGTACAAATGGGTATGCATTAAATAAAAAGTAATGTTGATGAGGACATTAACAGCTAGGAAGAATTATGTGAGTTTGACATTTGAGCTAATTAATAAAGCTAAGGATTCCAAGACTGAAGTGAAGAAGGAAAGCATTCCAAGTACGGGGTATATAGGCTTTGCAAAAGCAGAGAGAGATGGGAAACAGAATGTTAAATAAGGGAATAGGAAAAAAGATCATGTTGACTGGAATACAGTGATAGTATAGGAGTGACAGTTTATTACTGTGAAACTTAGAGCACCATGGTTCCTGAAGATTCAGAATTGTAAGTGACTCAGTCGAAAATAGAATGATGCTTAGTAGAAGTAGATAGACTCTAATATATTTGCAGAGGGAAAATTGTGTGCAAGAAGTGGTATAAAAGACATTGCCAAAATTTACAGATGAGGAAATTAAAGTGATCCATAAGCATATGAAAAATTGTTCTAAATCATTACTTATTAGAGAAATGCAAATTAAAAATCTCTGAGGTAGTACCTCATATCTCTCAGACTGCGCAAGATGACCAGAAAGGACAATGATCAGTGTTGGAAGGGATGTGGGAAATCTGGGACACTAATACATTATTGGTGGAGTTGTGAACTCATCCAACCTTTCTGGAGAGCAATTTGGAATTACACCCAAAGAGCAACAAATATGTGCATACCCTTTGATCCATCAGTACCACTACTGGGTCTATACCCTGAAGAGATGATGAAAAAAGGGTAAAAACATTACTTGTACAAAAATATTCATAGTAGCCCTGTTTGTGGTGGCAAAGAATTGGAAATTAAGTAAATGTCCTTCAATTGGGGAATGGCTTAACAAACTGTGGCATATGTATGTCATGGGACACTATTGTTCTATTAGAAACCAGGAGGGATGGGGATTTGGGGAAGCCTGGAAGAATTTGCATGAACTGATGCTGAGCGAGATTAGCAGAACCGGAAAAAACATTGTACACCCTAACAGCAACATGGGGGTGATGCTCAACCTTGATGGACTTACTCATCTCATCATTGTAACAATCAGGGACAATTTTGGGTTGTCTGTGATGGAGAATACCAACTGTATCCTGAGAAAGAATTGTGGAGTTTGAGCAAATACTAAAGACTATTACCTTTAATTAAAAAAACAGATATCTTATTGTATAATTTTGCTATCTCTTATACTTTATCTTTTTTCCTTAAGGATATGATTTCTCTCTCATCACATTCAACTCAGATCAATGTATACCATGGAAACAATGTAAAGACTAACAGACTGTCTTCTGTGGGGGGTGGGGGGGGAGGGAAGCAAGATTAGGAGAAAAAACTGTAAATCTTAAAATAAATAAAATCTAAGAAAAAGAATAATAATAATAATAAACTATCTAAAACCAAATAAATAAAAAAATAAAAGACATTGCCAATAAAAGACATGTTAATGGAAAAAGATTTTATCTGCCCATTTGGTAGATAAGAAAAAGAATCAATAGAAAATCTGAGGGTCGTATTGGTATCCACAAAATATTAAAAAGACTATTTTTTAAAATCTAAAACTATAGATCAGAGAGTTTAACTTTGATTCCAAGGAAAATTATAGGACAGATCATAAAAGAAATTTGATGAATGTGTAGAAACAGAAATTATGATTACAAATTGCCAGCATAA
Source organism: Macrotis lagotis (assembly GCF_037893015.1). Classification (NCBI taxonomy): domain Eukaryota; kingdom Metazoa; phylum Chordata; class Mammalia; order Peramelemorphia; family Peramelidae; genus Macrotis; species Macrotis lagotis. The sequence goes on along the minus strand of NC_133663.1, from coordinate 163,107,810 downwards.
CTTCGTCAAGAATAGGTCATGTCAACTAAACAAATCTCATTTCCATTTTGTGTCAGGGAAATTCTGTGGATATAGTTTCCCTAGACTTTAAGCAAAGCTTTTAATGAAAAATCTCATGCTTTTCTTGTCAAGAGGAGAGATATGGATGAAAGAATAATATAATTAGATAAATTCAGAATGGCTTATATGGCTTGAATAGCTTGTAATTATTAATAGCTCAAAGTCAGTGTGGTAGGAAGTCTTCAATGATTTGTGCTTTGCTCTGTGCTCTCTAATTTATTTTAGCAATATGAAAAGCAGTGTGGCAGAGTAGATAAAGAGAAATTTCAAAGCCAGGAAGTTCTGGATTCAAGTGATGCTTTTTACATGTACTGGAAAATAATCCAGTCATTTTATTCAGTCTGTATGAACCATTGGTAAATCATTTAGTCTCTCAATGCTTTAGACAGCTCTCTAAGGCTGAGTTTCAGAGAAGGTGCTAACCTGTATTGGTAGGAGTTTCTTCATCCAGGAGTTCCTATACTAATTAAGTCCCAAGTCCAATTCTTCTTCTATCCCTGCCTCTATCAGTTCAGTTCAATTTTAGTCCTTCATTATTGAAGAAGACCAAAATGACATCACTATGGTAAGATAAATTACACTGTAGCCCACTGTGGTTGATCAGACCAATATGAGCTTGGAATTCTCTACCACAGGTTGAGCACAAAGGATCCATGTGAACACCTGGGGTGAGTACTCTAAACTTACATATGCCACATTTCCTTTGAGTTTCAATTCTGCCTTTCTCCTAGAGTGCAGCACCCTTGCTCATGAGGGCATACCATGCTAGGCAGTCCTGTGCTAATGTCTCCCATGCTGCACAATCAATTCCAAAGTTCTCTTTTTTTGGCAAGGCAATGGGGTTAAGTGGCTTGCCCAAGGCCACACAGCCAGGTAATTATTAAGTGTCTGAGGCTGGATTTGAACTCAGGTACTCCTGACTCTAAGGCAGGTACTCTTTCCACTGTGCCACCTAGCTGCCCCAATTCCAAAGTTCTTAAGAGAGATTTACAGTGTGTCCGGATATCCTTCTGACCCCCTTGTGAGTGCTTGCCTTGTGTGAATTCTCCATAAAATAATCTTTTTTTGGCAAGTGTACCTTTGGCATTCTAACAATGTGTCCAGCTCATCATAGTTACTGTAGTGTTGTTGGAATGCTAGGAGTTCAGCTCGAGAAAGGACTTCAGTATCTGATGTCTTCTCCTGTCAGGTGATCTTTAGAATCTTCCTAAGACAATTCAAATGGAAGCAATTCAGTTTCCTGACATGGCAGTGGTAGATTGTCCATGTTTCACAGGCATTCAGCAATGTCTCTATAGATCTTCAGTTTGGTAGTCATTCTAATACTTCTTCTCTCCCATATGGATGGTGTGGTGTTGACTGATGGAGCACCTGTTTTCTTGGTGTTAACTGTTAGACCAAAATAAACACAAGCAGCAGATAATTGATCCATACTTCATTGCATCTCAGCTTTAGAGGTTGCATTGAGAGCATAGTCATCTGCAAACAGAAGATCATGCACCAACTCCCTCCACTTTGGTCTTGGTTTGTGGCTTTTCAAGTTGAAGAATTACCTTCAGTGCTGTAGCTGACCCTAATGCCATGTTCATCTTCAGTGAAGACATTTGATAACATAGCTGAAAACATCATGCTAAAAAGCATAGGAGCTAGGATACAGCCTTGTTATACTCCATTGGTGACTGGAAAATTTTGAGTGCACTGTCCACTATCCAGAACTTGGGCATGCATGCCACCATGAAGTTGACAGTACAATACTGATGAACTTTTCTGGGGAACTGAATTTTGACATAAGCCCTCATGATAATTTTCCATAAGCCCTCATGACTGACAGTATCAAAGGCCTTGCATTACATGTAGACTTCTGTTCTGCTCCTGGCATTTCTCCTGAAGATGTTGGGCAGCAAATACCATATCGACTATTCTTCAATCATTTCTGAAACCACACTGGCTCTCAGGGAGGTGACCATCTTCCAGGTGAAGGTTTGGCTTACTGAGAAGGACTCTGGCAAGACTCTTACCAGCAAGAACTAGAAGAGAAATACCCCTATAAAGGTCACAGGACAATCTATTCCCTTTACCTTTACAGAGATGGACAATGAGGGCATCCTTGAATTCTTGGGGGATAACCTCTTCAAGCGATATAACCTGGAAATTTTCAGTCAGCTTTTGCATGAGCAATGGAACCCCCCCACACACACACACCTTATGGATCTCTGCTGGAATAGAATCAGCACCAGGACCTTTGTCATTTGAAAAGAGCCTAATGGCATTCAAAACTTCTTCTTCAGTTGGAAATTCAGCTAAGTACTGATTGACTTTGACTTGAGATAAATGGTCAATGGCTTCTGCATTAGTTGTTGTTATGAACACTATGAAAGAATTCAGCCCATCTCTCTAGGATCATGTCCCTATCATTGATCAATGTGGATCCATCAGCACTGAGTAGAGAGATGCACCATAGATTCCTAGCCCATAAATAGCCTTCAGTGCATCATAAAAGAACTTTAGTTTGTTATTATCTGCATAAAATTGAATTTCATCTGCTTTCTTACTGAGCCAAGAGTTCTGCATCTCTCTAAGCTTTTTCTTGTACTTTACTTTTGATGGAATTAAATGCTGCCTTCTTAGAAATGAATAAACCATCCTGCTGGTAAATCCTGTGGAGTTCTTGTTATTCACTTAGCAGCCTCTATATTTCCCCATCACTTTCATCAAACCAGTCTTGATGTTTGCAAGAGTTTTGGCCCAGATGAACAAATGCAGTGCTGTACAGCAGACCTCTGAAAGCTACCCATTCTTTTTCTGCTCCACTGTTGCCAACTGTGTATAGGTTCAGTTTTCCTCCATGTTAGTAACAAATTGTTCCTGTTCAGAGAGACACTCTAATCTCTTGACATTAATTCTTCTTATAGTCATTTTGCCTTGGGGTTACTACTTTGGTTGAATGTGAATATTTAGCTTGGAAAGGATGCATCTGTGATCAGTCCAGCACTCTGCATCACACATTGCCTTTGTCACTCTCACATCCTGTCTGTCTCATCTCCTTACAATCATATAGTCTACTCCTACAAGGGTGCATCAGGGAAGTTTTATTGCATTTAGGTAAACAGAAGACAATGTTTTTGATAAAAAGGTAATGAGATACACAAGTCTTCAGTAGAAGGTGACCATTGCTGCTGCTGTTTCCAACTCCATTCTTCCCAAGGACTCCCTGCCATGTCTGGCAATCTAAGCCTACTCTAGTAGTTAATTCACCCAGAATTATAAGTTTATTCTCTTTTGGTACATTGATGATAAGGGTTTCCAGGTCTACATAAAATTTTTCTTTGACTTCATCAGAGTTCATTATGGTGGAAGCATAGACACTGATGGTGGTGACATGACGTTTTCCTGGAAGTAGCAATCTCTTTGTCATGAGCCTGTCATTTACTCCTTTTGCTAGACATTCAAACTTGTTGACTTTTTAGTTTTGACTGGATTAGTTTTGATTGCAAAAACCTACCCCAACTTTATGGCACTTTCCTTCACTGTAGTCTCTCCAGAAAAATGTTTATCCTAATCCAACTTTAGTAAGCTGATCTTCATTTGCCAATCTTGTTTCACTCGGGTCTTCTATTTGGATGTGATCCCTGCAGAGCTCTCTTGAAACATGACCTTTCAGATCTATTGGATCTTGTGTTGTCTTTGAGTATGTGTATGTTCCATACACTGATGGTGAGTGGAATCTACTTTGAAGAAGTTTTTTTAGATTTTTTTTGTGTTTTGAGCTCACTGTGGGATCCCTGCCTACCGTAGTAATCAGGCCAGGACTGGGTAAGCAGGCATTTTTTAGGGCACCTTTTCTGTTCCCTTCCTCACATCAGAAGGTGAATAGTGCAATCCTTAAAAGGGCTGCTCAGTCACACAGGGGGCTACCTAATCCCATTCCAGTGGAGAAAAGACCCTATGGCCTGGACCACATGTGTACAGGATTGTGACTACAGTTCCTAATGTATCTGCACCTGCTGCTTTATTACCTACCTGTCATCATAGGATTTTGAGGAATGCTTAAGTGATATAGGTTATATGTAAATTGGATTTAAGTGAGGAAGTTGTCAGCCTCACTCTCTCCTCCAGAATTATCATGTTCCAGTGGCAAGACAGAGTCAAGACAACCAGTGATGGCTCTAGATGCAGTGGATGACCTTGATGTCTTCAATGTCTAATCAAGCTCTAAGTCTTCTACAGTTCCTTTTTTAGCTGCCTTCATGGGGTGTTGGGTGTGTTCAAGGAAGACTAGTACTTCTGATGTGAGAGCTGCTGAGTCCTTTTCAGGGCTGCTTTCCACCTTTTATGTCTGTGGGGTACATCCAGCATCCCCACTGATGCAGTGAGAAGTTGAAGAGAAAAGACACAGGTCAGGTGGGAAATGCATTTATTTTTATGAGGGTCAGAATATTTAAAGACAAAAACCACAAAGTATAAGCAAAGATGCAGGTTTGGGTGAATTTCTCATTCTAGCTGATCATATGCATCTTGTGCATTTTTTCCCACATCCTGTATCTACAGGAGTTGTTCTGGCTAGCTCAGTTCTGGTCTCTGCACCTGCATAACTGTGCATGATGATTTCAGGGAACATTTCTTCCCAAGTCTTGCAGTCATATCCTTTGGATACTCCCTCTGTTCTCAGGGTCCTTATCTGGCATTGCATTATTCTTCAGGGTTCAGGGAGCACTGTTGCAGAGCAATCTTTGAGCATGATTCCCACAGGAACAGGCACCAGTTAGGGTACAGCCTGGATCACAGATCACACTCTGCTCCAGTCCTCAACAGATGTCCACCTGAGCTACCTAACTCTCACCTGGGCTCCAAGAAGCAGCAGCATTACACAGCAGCCACATCTTCATAACTAGGTTGAGGATAACAGAGGGAGTCTCAAAGTCATCGGTGAGTTGTGAGAGGTGTCTACTCCAAGCATCTGTCTCTATAGATAACTTGAATAAAGACACCAATAGCAAATCTCTCATCATTTTTCTTGAGTACATAAAGTTGAGAGAGATAGCTACTGAAAGACTGAGCCAAGAAATTTTCAAGCAAAAGATGGATGGTTACTTATCAGATTATTGGCAATACCTTTCACAGTAAATTTTGACTACATGAACTTCATGGCTTCCAAAGCACTGTCTACCTTTCAAACTCTATGATTCTGTGACTTGGAGCTACATATTGTAAGGTGTGTACAAACTTTTATGTTAAAAGTATTATAAATAATAAATACTTCATTTCACCCTTAGGTGAAGTGAAAATGATTTCAATTAACTTCTTAATAGAATTATAGGGTAGCTATCCAATGGCTAGATAATGGAAATGCCATCTTTTGTGACCTTTAAAAAGCAAGGCACTAAGGAGTCAAACAATAAGGTCAAGTCAATCATCTCTGATAGTAGAGGGAAAAACTAGTTGTGGAGAAGGAACCAAACTCAAGAAATTGTACTCTTTGCCTTTTTACTCAATGCAACTGAAGGGAGGGGACTCCTCCTACTCCCTCAAGAATGGTGTCTCCAAGTGTGCTGAACCACCCAACATAAATAAGGCTCATAGAGTCTGGTTGTGGAATTAAATTGAGATGCATAAAGGAGCAGGTTCAAGGAATCCAAAAGAATTAAATTTCTATGCACATAGGACTTTGAGGATGCCATGAAAAGACATTAGGAATTCTGGAAGTGTAAAGAGATATTTCTCTCTAGCAAGGCAGTTAGGTGCTGCAATAGATAGAGCACTGTCCCTAGAGTCAGGAAGACCTGAGTTCAAATCTGTCCTCAAGCACTTGATACTTACTAGCTGTGTAATCTTGGGCAAAAACCTTTGCCTTGCAAAAAATAAAACTAAAACAAATATTCTTCTTTACTAACATACTCTATGTATTTACTCTCTCTCAAAGAAAAGAAAGTATTTCCAAGGTTTATGAGAATATTTTGTTACTACAATTTATACTATGCCATGTCTTTATTTTTTTTACTTTTATAAAGTTTTGTTTATTTCAAGTTTTACAATTTTCCCCTATTCTTGTTTCCCTTCCTCCGAAATGTGCATAAGTGCCCCCCACCATGGTATACATTGATTTAAGTTGAATGTGATGAGAGAGAAATCTATCCTTAAAGAAGAAAAATAAAGTGTAAGAGATAGCAAAATTACATAATAAGATAACATTTTTTTTTAAATTAAAGATAATAGTCTTGGGTTTTTTTTCAAGCTCCACACTTCTTTCTTTGGATACAGATGGTATTCTTCATCATAGAAACCCAAAAATTATGCCTGATTGTTACAATGACAATGAGCAAATCCATTAAGATTGATCATCACCGTCATGTTGCTGTTAGAATTATACTATACCTTTTCAGTAAATACTTTTGCTTTAAGCTGATTGTGTCAGCTGACTGACTACTAAAGGTAAATATATTGATGGGGACCTATGAACTATAGTTTTAGGAATGTGAGTTCCCAGAGTCCTTTGGAAGCAGGATAATCACCCCATGAATAAGAACTCTTGTGGTAGTTAAAAAGCACTCTTACAATACAATTAGGAAAATATTCGGTACTAATACAGGTGGAAAGGACAGATATGAAGGACAAATAATGAAAAGAAAATCTCAGAATTATCGTAGTCTCAGGGGAAAAATGAGAAAATAATCCAATCACCCTAATTCAGGCAATTATTCTAAAAACATTTTTCATAACTAGGAAAGGGAAATGGTAGTCTAAAATAAATGACTACATAGAGATATAAAATAGAGGCATATTATCATCAAAATTCAAAGCTATAATGAAAAATGATCATATAATATATATGATCATATATAATCATATAATAAAGAAAATGATCATATAACAAAAAGCACTAGTCAGAGTGTTATCAAATTTTTCTCTAAAAAAAAGGAAAAGTCTCAAAAATGGGAAAGAAAACATATTTAAAACATGTCCCCCATTGCCAGGATTCATAAGAATAATAAATTTTTATTTTTGAATTATTCCATTAATTTAAGAATCACCAGTATTTCAATATTCTCTTCTCCATAAGTTCAAGTTCAAATCTGTCCATGCCTTTTCATTCTGAACGATTCAGGTCCAAGTTGTCCCATTTGTATGCTGTGGAGGATCTAGCCAATGTACAGGAGGGCTTCCTTTAGATGCTTTTATTTTTTGTGGCTACTTGTACTCACAAAGAACAGAGCACTAGTACAGTACTTGGGCATCTACCTATTTCCCTCATTCTCTCTACATAAACATCTAAGCTTCTTTTTCTGAGCATATATTTTCATTATGATACTCATTGTTTTTGGCATTTCCCTTCCATACTCTTATGTGAGCACTTTCAAAAACTACCTTGTGATCAACTCAGAATTTGGATGAGCATTCACTTAAAAACAATAGCACCTAAGTCCACACCAATGTTTCCTTTAACAGTCCAATTAGGAGACAATTAATCCAAAGCAAAAAAAAAAATTAATTCCAAAGTATAAGAAAATGAAATAACAAGGAAAACTGCCTCCATCTACATAAAGATGCACTTTCTCAAAGTTTCCCACAACACTGGAAGAAGAGGGAATGTGCCTAACAAACACATGTGGTCAGGAAACAAATGGAAAAGGAAGTATGCATAAGTAACATATATAGTTAGATAGCACATGTGGGAGAGGTCATGCATATTGAGTTGTGTTTAAAAAACTGAAACCAGTCTCAGAATCAAAAAAACCTGGGTTAAAATCTACATTCTAACACATGTCAGTTGCATGACCCTGGGAAGACTACTCATCTTCTCAATGTCCTTGCTGATTTGCATTTGCAGGTATTTCTTAGGAATTCCCTACAATACTGAAATTACTGGTCTGATTGAAGGAAGTGGGTGAGGGAGATGGTTGTTCATTATAGGCATTTAATATATGTTTGTTGCTCAATTTATTCATTGAATTTGACAGAAGTAATTATTTTGAACACAATGAAGACCCTCTGAAATCTGAAGGAGACAGAAGTAGAAAACAGAGCTCACAAAAAAGAATTAAGAAGTAATATCACTTAGAAAAGCTTAAGTTGATCTATCAATAAAAATAAAAATATTTATGAAGTACTTGCAGCATTAAAAAAGTAAGAGTTGGAATTTAGTATTCTTTTTAAAAAAGCAAGCAATGTAAGATGGAGATTAATGGTTTCTTATACAATCTCTTTTGGGTTTTGCTATATATGCAGAAATGCTTCTTTTTTAGTGTTTAAGGTCAGAATAAAAAATTATACTTAAAAGCAAAGCAAATCTCCTTGTTAACTCATTGTGAACCTGTTCCAAACAGTGAACCTGGGGTGGAGAATAGAAAGATTCTTCTCTAAGACCCTTTGCTGAACTGGTGGTATCATCACCTTCCTAAAAAAGGAAAATGATCTCAATAAAAAATGGACATCGCAGATAATTTAGTTCACTATTTCCTTTGTTGAGATATCACTGTAAAACTAAACCAAGTTTGGTCCATATTCTTTTTTGCTTCATATGAGCCTTCATATCCAATGTTTTTATGGACAAAGTTTATCTCCTCTACTTTTCCTATGAATATTGGCATCAAAATAATCTGCATTGTCAATTTTCCAGTTTCCAATATTGTCAATATCATTGTACTAATTGAAATTTTTTCACCTATAGCTTAATCTGTATCCAATATTTCTAATCTAATGGGAACAAAATCTAGGATTTACTTAATTTTTTAAATTAAATTTTATTTTTTCAACTGCCTTCTCACCTACCCCTCCTTGCAATTGAGAATGAAGGAAAAAATAAAACCCCTGTTAGAAATTAGTCAAGCAAAACAAATTCCTACATTTGTCCAAAAGACATGTCTAAAATAAGATACACATACACATATATACGCATATATACCTGTGTGTATATATTTATATATAATATATATTTATATGTATACAAATATGTATATATACTACATGGATGCATATATTGCATTATTTTATATATAAAACATTTATAAATCTACATATCATAAATTATTATGTTTTACAATTATATATTGTAATATATGTTCATGTATATGTGTCTGGGTGTGTCTCATTCTACACTCTGAGTCTTGCACCTCTAGTCTTCTGCAGTCATGGTTGGCCATTACACTGATGAGAGTTCCTATGTCTTCCAAAGTTATTTGTTTTTGCCATATTGTTGTCATCATGCAAATTTTTCTCCTCCTTCTGTTAACTTTATTTTGCAACAATGTATTCAGGTCTTCCCAGATTTTTTTGAAACTCTCCCCTTCTTAATTTTTATACATAATAGTAGTTTTTCACATTTATATACCACAACTTGTTCAGTCATTCCTTAATTAATGGGCATTCCATCAGCTTCTAATTCTTCACAATGTCAAAAAATGATATAAATAAAGTAGACCCTGAACCCCAGTGTGATGAAGTAGACAAATGACAACACCAGGAATCCCCACATGTCAGGCAGACTCCAGTTTTGAGAACTACCTGAGAACATCCTTCAACCTTGGTAACCTCCTATAGTCATATCTCCACGTGCTCTAGTGTGTCCTCAAGGAAACATAGAAACACTACACTGGCCTTAGCACACCTCAGACACTAGCACTAGGGCCCTGGCAAAACATCAGGTAGGCTGCCAGTGCCTGGTGACCTCCAGCAGCACAGGTGACCCCATCCCCTCAGCACAGCACCAGACATGAGGTTCCCACATGGACCTCAGGACAACATCAGTGCAGTACCAGGTAAACAACCAGGGCCTGCAGTCCCTAGTACAAGACCCCTGACACAGTGCTCGTCTCATCTTGGGAGCAGAACTCAAATTTAAAAGAAAAGAAATAGACCAAAAGAGATGAGCAAAAAAAAAACCCAATAAAAAAAATCTGACCATAGAAAGCTATTATGATGAAAGATCTAGACTCAAACTCAGAAGAGAACAATGTCAAAACACTTAAGGGGAAAACCCAAAAGAAAAATGGGAAGTAGTCTCAAGCCTAAATAGAACAACTCTGAGGTACCACCTCAGAACTATCAGATCGGCTAATATGACAAAAAAAAAGGAAAATGATAAATTGCAGATTTGGGAAAATTGGGATGCTTATGCATTGTTGTTGGAGTTGAAAACTGATACAACCATTCTGGATGGCTCTTTGAAACTATGCCAGAAGACAATCAAATTGTGCATATCCTTTGATCCAATAATACTCTACTAAGTCTGTATTCCAAAGAAATTAGTAAAAGGGGAAAGGACTTACATGTGGAAAAGTATTTATAGCAGTCCGTTTTGTGGTGGCAAAATACTGGAAATTGAGGGAACATGTAGAAATCTTCTATTTCATTAAAAGTACATTTAAAAGTACATTTATAATCTAGTAGGATTTTCCTCAATTTTTCTAAAAAGTAATTCTTCCCTAAAAACTCAAATCCTTTGCCTTCTGGAACATTCCTTTTTAATTTTGGCTGCTAAATCAACTGTGATTCTAACAGTAGCTCCTTGGAGTTTGAATTTTTTTTTTTTGTTTCTGATTTTGTTTTTGCTTGCAGTACTTTTTCTCTGACCTGGAAGTTCTTACTATAATGGGATTTTTTTCCATTGTGGCTTTCTTTAAGGAAGCAACTGGCAGATCCTTTCTATTTCCACTTTGCTCCCAGAGTCTAAAGGATCTGGGCAGTTTTCTTTTACAATATCTTGAATCATGATGTTTGGGTTCTCTTTTTTTTTGATCATGGCTAAAAATTCTTAATTTTTTTCCCTTCTATTTTTCAGTTGGTTTTGCTATGAGATAGTTTAGATTTTCTTTTATTTTTTCATTCCTTGATTTTGTTTTAATATTTTTTATTAAAGATATTATTTGAGTTTTACAATTCCCCCCCATCTTACATCCCCCCCCCATGGAAAGCAATCGGTCAGGCTTTAATTTTTTCCATGTTGTACATCGATCCAAATTGAGTGTGATGAGAAAGATATCACATCCTTAAGGAAGAGACAAAAAGTCTAAGAGATAACAAGATCAGACAATAAGATATCTGTTTTTGTTTCTAAATTAAAGGAAATAGTCCTTGAACTTTGTTCCAGCTCCTCTGCTCTTTATCTGGATACAGATGGCACTCTCTTTTGCAGACAGCCCAAAATTGTTCCCGATTGTGATGGAATGAGCCAGTCCTTCAAGGTTGAACATCACCCCCATGTTGCTGTTAGGGTATACAGTGTTTTTCTGTTTCTGCTCATCTCACTCAGCATCACTTCATGAAAATCCTTCCAGGCTTCCCTAAATTCCCATCTCTCCTGGTTTCTAATAGAACAATAGTGTTCTATGACATACATATCCCACTGTTTACTAAGTCTTTCCCCAATTGAAGGACATTTACTTGATTTCCAATTCTTTGCCACCACAAACAGGGCTGCTATAAATATTTTTGTACAAGTGATGTTTTTACCCTTTTTCATCATCTCTTCAGGGTATAGACCCAGTAGTGGTATTGCTGGGTCAAAAGAGTATGTTCATTTTTGTTGCCCTTTGGGAGTAGTTCCAAATTTCTCTCTGGAAAGGCTGGATGAGTTCACAGCTCCACCAACAGTATAATAGTGTCCCAGATTTCCCACAACCCTTCCAACAATGATCATTATCCTTTCTGGTCATATTGGCCAGTCTGGGAGGTGTGAGGTGGTACCTCAGAGAAACTTTAATTTGAATTTCTCTAATAATTAATGATTTAGAGCAATTTTTCATATGGCTATGAATTGCTTTGATCTCCTCATCTGTAAATTGCCTTTGCATATCCTTTTGACCATTTGTCAATTTGGGAATGGCTTTTTTAAAAAAATATGACTCAGTTTTCTGTATATTTTAGAAATGAGTCATTTGTCAGAATCATTAGTTGTAAAGATTGTTTCCCAATTTACTACATTTCTTTTGATCTTGATTACAGTGGTTTTTATCTGTGAAAAAGCATTTTAATTTAATGTAATCGAAATCATCTAGTTGGTTTTTGGTGACGTTCTCCAACTCTTCCTTAGTCATAAACTGCTCCCCTTTCCATAGATATGACAGGTAAACTAGTCCTTGATCTTCTAATTTGCTTATAGTATTGTTTTTTATGTCTAAGTTCTATAACCATTTGGATCTTACGTTGGTAAAGGGTGTTAATTGTTGGTCTAATCTAAGTTTCTTCCATACTAACTTCCAATTTTCCCAGTAGTTTTTATCAAAGAGAGAGTTTTTAATCCCAATAGCTGGCCTCTTTGGGTTTATCAAACAGCAGTTTACTATAATCATTTCCTGCTATTGCACCTAGTCTATTCCACTGGTCCACCACTCTATTTCTTAGCCAATACCAAACAGTTTTGATGACTGATGCTTTATAATATAATGTTAGATTTGGTAGGGCTAAGTCCCCTTCTTTTGCACTTTTTTCATAAAGTTCCTGGAAATTCTTGACTTTTTATTTCTCCATATGAATTTACTTACAATTTTTTCTAACTCGTTAAAGTAATTTTTTGGAATCTTGATTGGTAGGGCATTAAACATGTAGTTTAGTTTTGGTAGAATTGTCATTTTTATTATATTAGCTCTACATATCCATGAGCAGTTGATATTTGCCCAGTTATTTAAATCTGATTTAATTTGTGTGAGAAGTGTTTTATAATTGTTTTCAAAAAGTTTCTGAGTCTGTCTTCGCAAATAGATTTTCAGGTATTTTATATTGTCTGAGGTTACTTTGAATGGGATTTTGCTTTCTAGCTCTTCCTGCTGTTTCTTGCTAGACATATATAGAAAAGTTGAGGATTTATGAGGGTTTATTTTATAACCTGCAACTTTGCTATAATTGCTAATTGTTTCCAGTAGTTTTTTGGATTTCCTGGGATTCTCTAGGTAGATCATCATGTCATCTAAAAAGAGTGAGAGTTTTGTCTCTTTCTTCCCAATTCTAATTCCTTCAATTTCTTTTTCTTTTCTAATTGCTGAAGCTAACATTTCTAATACAATATTGAATAGTAGTGGTGATAATGGGCACCCTTTTTTTCACCCCTGATCTTATTGGGAATGCTTCTAGCCTCTCCCCATTGAATATAATGCTTGTTGATGGTTTCAAATAGATACTGCTAATTATTCTAAGGAACAGTCCATTTATTCCTACACTCTCTAGTGTTTTTAGTAGGAATGGATGCTGTATTTTGTCAAAAGTTTTTTCAGCATCTATTGATATGATCATATAATTTCTGATAGGTTTGTTGTTGATATAATTGAGTATACTAACAATTTTCACAATATTGAGCCAACTCTGCATTCCTAGGAATAAATCCTACTTGATCATAATATATTATCCTAGTGATAACTTGTAATCATTTTGCTAAGATTTTATTTAAGATTTTTGCATCTATATTCATCAGGGAGATAGGTCTATAATTTTCTTTCTTTGTTTTAACTCTTCCTGGTTTAGGTAACAGCACCATATTGGTTTCATAGAAAGAGTTAGGCAGAATTCCATCTTTCCCTATTTTCCCAAAGAGTTAAATAGAATTGGAACCAACTGTTCCTTAAATGTTTGGTAGAATTCACTTGTGAATCCATCAGGCCCTGGAGATTTTTTCTTAGGGAGTTCAATGATGGCTTGTTGAATTTCTTTTTCTGAGATAGGGTTGTTTAGGTATTTAATCTCTTCATTTAACCTGGGAAACTTATATTTTTGTAAATATTAATCCATTTCACTTAGATTATCAAATTTATTGGCATAGAATTGGGCAAAATAATTTCAAATTATTACTTTTATTTCTGAGTTTACTTTTTTCATTTATGATACTAGCAATTTGTTTTCTTCTTTCTTTTTTTAATGAAATTGACCAGAGGTTTAACAATTTTATTGTTTTTTTCATAATACCAACTTTTGGTTTTATTTATTAATTCCATAGTTTTTTTGCTTTCAATTTAATTTAATTTAATTTTTAGAATTTCTAATTTTGTATTTAATTGGGGATTTTTAATTTGTTCTCTCTCCCTCTAATTTTTTTAGTTGCATGTTTAGTTCATTGATTTCCTCTTTCTCCAATTTATTCATGTAAGCATTTAAAGATATAATATATACCCTGAGAGCTGCTTTGAGTGTATCCCATAGGTTTGAGTATGTTGTTTCATTATTGTTATTATCTAGGATAAAATGGTTAATTCTTTCTATAATTTGTTTTTTGGTCCACTCATTCTTTAAAATGAGGTTATTCAGTTTCCAATTGGTTCTGGGTCTATATCTCCTTGACCCAATATTGCATATAACTTTTATTGCATTGTGATCTGAGAAAGATCTATTCACTATTTCTGTCTTTCTGCAGTTGATCATTAGGTTTTTCTGTCCTAGTACATGGTCAATTTTTGTATAAGTCCCATGTCCTGCAGAGAAAAAGGTATATTCCTTTCTGTCCCCATTCAATTTCCTCCATAAGTCTACTATATCTAGTTTTTTTAATAATGTATTTACCTCCTTAACTTCTTACTTGTTTAGTTTATGATTTGATTTATCTAGATCTGAGAGTGGAAGGTTGAGGTCTCCCACTAGTAGAGTTTTGCTGTCTATGTCTTCCTGTGGTTCTTTCAGCTTCTCCTCTAAGAATTTGGATGCTATCCCATTGGGTGCATATATTCAGTATTGAAATAACTTTATTTTCTATGGTACCTTTTAGGAGGATAAAGTTTCATTCCTTATCTCTTTTAGTGCTATCTATTTTTGCTGCTGCTTTGTCTGAAATAAGGATTGCTACCCCTGCTTTTTTTTACTTCAGCTGAAGCAAAATATATTTTGCTCCAACCTTTTACCTTTACTCTATATGTATCTCTCTGCTTCAAATGAGTTTCTTGTAAGCAGAATATTGTAGGATTCTAGTTTTTAATCCACTCTGCTATTTGCTTACGTTTTAAGGGAGAGTTCATCCCATTCACATTCAAAGTTATGATTACTAATTCTTTATTGCCTTCCATGCTACCTTCCCTCTGTTTGTATTTTTCCTCCTTCCCCCCTTATCCGTATTCTCCAGTATTTTGTTTCTGAATACCACCCCCTTCAGTGTGTTTGCCTTCCTATATCAGCCCCTCCCCTTTCTTTCCCCTTTCCCTTTTTCCCCTTTTTTCCCTTCCCTTCCTTATGTTAGTTACCCTTTTTCCCCACTCCCCTTCCCTTTCTCCATCCCCCCTCCCCTTTTCCCCTTTTAATACTTGAAAGGTTAGATTTTTTTAAGTTAACTAAGTATGTATAAGTTGACTTTAAGCCAAGTCTGATGAGAAGAAGATTCAGGTGTTTCTCATCTCCACCCTTCTTCCCCTCTATTACCATAGGTATTCTGTACCTCTTAGTGTAATGAGATTTACCCCATTCAATCTCCTCCCTCCTCCTGTTTACTTCCTGTTCCCCTTAAGGAGGTAGTGTTTTTTAGATCATTCTATCTGAGTCATAGAAGATTCTGAGTATCTGTCACTTCTAGCTAAGTACATTCTATCTAAGTGTTAAAATTCTTTTTTTTGCAGTAAAAGAGCACTTTATGATCAGAGTGGAGCATCCAATAGAACATGATGGGAACAAACCTTTAAAAAACACAAATTTTTTTATACCCCTGCTTCCCTGTGTATATACGTATTTCCTCTCTGATCCATACGCTGATAATTCCCTCCTTCTGGCCATAGCTGAGAAAAGAAACTACCTTCCAAAAAAATATTGCACCCCAGACCCCATTCCAAATTGTTCATTCCATATGGATCAGTCACTCTGAAGATAATGGAGCCTGAAAGAAAATGGGCAGGGCTGGGCTGTAGAGAAGCAGTTATGATTCATTATAATTTCCTCTAGCCAAGTATAATAAGATCATGTTCTTTGGAATAGGAAAGGGTAAATTCTGAGTTTTGTGAGAATGGGGTACTAGGAGAAATACTGAACCTTGAACTGGGGTTCCAGAGCATTGTGGAACAGTGGAGAACCCTACTTACCCTTATCAATACTTTGGAATGGGCTGGTTCCTGCATATAATCATGCTAGGTAGCTAGGGATGTCATAGCTTTCTTTCCCTTATACTTGAGGGTGAGGGAACATGGAGCATTAAGAGATTATGGGTGCAGGTAGAGACAGGGGCCTGAAGTATGCCAACTCATGACTAGGAGACAAGAACTAGTTGTGGAATGCTTCTGGAAGTCTGAAAAACCAAGTAGTTCCCTGCTTCCACAACTCCTTTGCTCCAAAACTCCCCACCCCCCCCTAATGTAAACAGGCTGGGATTCCTGCAAGTTCCTCAAAAGGCTTTTTGTCATGTCCCTGAGAAGTACTGTAGGGTTACTGGAGCAATAGGGCAAAAGGAGTCTGGTCATGAACCAGCCAAGGTGGATGAATGATTAATATAAAAGATGCTTACATTACACCACCATTCTGTTTTCCTCACTTGGACCTCTATCTCTAATGTGCCCCTGCCTCAAATTGTAGAACACATTATCACCAGCCCCTAATGCCATGGATTTCTGAATTATGGGAGATAGGGAAAGGTACAACTGAAATTCTCACTTAGTAAACTTGTGCTGGGTCTTTCCTGTCCCAAATGGCAGGCAGCTCAGCAAAATTTCCCTTAGAATTGACTACTATGGGGAAAAAAAGCCAGTATCATTAAGGAAAAAAAAAGTTACAAAAAATAGAGCTGAAATCTGATTCCTCCCAAGGTTAAGAGAACAATTGGTTGGGCTGATACTGTTACTATTTAGCAGTTAAAATTTGAGTATCCTGTAAACAGCAATGAATGGGAGAAGTGGGCAGGGATAATGGGGAGCTGTACCCCTCTCTCCTTTTTGCCTGGCTTATTGGAAAGAGGAGTGGGTTAGAACTTTGTTTTTCTCAGCCCCTCACCTAAGCCTCACAACTACCATTTCTTACCCAGTTGGGTCCTTATTGGTCCTTTCATACTAGAATGTCTTATCAGGACACACACTGAACTCCCCACCTTCCTACCTTCATGGCCTCTAAGGGGCATCTGGCAGACCCAGCCCAGGTACCTCCTGGCAGCCCCTGTTCTGCCAAGGCTCAGAATCAGAGATGAATGACAAGTCATCTGTGGGTTCCCATGCACCCCAGGTCTAGAGTTCCTCATAGTCTCCACCCCCATGTTGCTTGGGGGCTATGGCCCCACCCCCAAGGAAGGCTTCCAGTTCATCAGTCTCATTCTTCTCCTTGTTCCTCTTCTTCTTCCTTTTCTTCTCATCCTTTCCTTCTTCTTGTCCTTGACGTTTTTGTGCTTGCTTTTCTTTTTTGCAGCCTTTTCTTCCTCCTCTTTGCTTTTCTTCTCCTTAGAGGGGGGTTTGCTTTCCTTATCTTCATCACTGCTTTCTTTAGGCCCAGTCTCTGCCAGGCCCAAACTAAAGTGATTGGAGTCATTTTTCATTTTAAAGGAGTGAATTGTAAGCTTAATGGGTTGGGGGAGCTTTGCAGGAGGAATGTCTTCATCTGTAACATCTGAGAGGTCCTCTCTCATTGGAAACTTCCACTTTCTTCTGAGTATCAGACTCTTCACTCTCAAAATCAGGATCATCCATGACAAAGGATAGCATTTGAGCAGCAATGGGTCCCTCTGGATCACTCTCTGAGGACTCTCGTTTCTCATCTTTCCCCCTCTCTGAATTTAGAAGTGGAATCCTTGTTCCAAGAAACAGTTTTGGGTGCCTGGGCATCAGTGCCAAGTAGGGCTTCAGAAGTAGGTTTCGAACTACTGCACTTTTCAGGTCCTGAATGAGTAGGTAAACTAACTTGAAGTTTAAGGTCAGTGGCTTTGGTGGAAGTTGCTTCACTTTGTGGTTTCAAGGAATTTCTGGAAGACCATTTTGTTTCAGGTTCCAAATTCTCTTGGGTGATCAGACCAGTGACTTGAGGGCAATCTGACACCTCATCAGCTTCATCCTCACTGGAAAGGATTATGTTTCTACTTGGGATGGGGCCTGCTGGTAAGGAGGACTTACAGGATGGCTTGTTTTCAAGGTCCAGGTCATCTTGAAAATCAGCTACCATGGGGTTTCCCCCAGTGGCTTCCCCATCACTGTCACTTTCATGTTCAACTTTTGTTTTGATTTTCTTCTCATCCTTCAGATTTGTATCTTCTAGGAAGCTCCTATCCAGGCTGTCTTCAGGAACAAAATCTTCAACACTCTGGATTTTTGCTGGTGTCTACAGAGGGGGTAGGCTCAGGAGGTGAAGGAGTAGCCTCTGAAGCTGATGAAGTTCCAAAAAGCCTTGAAATGATGCTTCGACACCGGGGCTGAGGTTGGGGTGGGGCTGGAGTTGGTGGGCCTGAAGATATGGCAATAGTAGCTGGAGATGTCTGGGTTTGTGCATCTGATGGGGGCACAGGGGACATGGAAGGTGGAAGGGAAGTGCAGGGAGCAGAATTTTCAAGAAGCTGTTGAGGAGTTGGCTGAGGTGTGCTGGGGCTGGAGCTCCCTGTGGATGTTGTGCTGGGAGGCATGATGGGTGACTGGGAACCAGAAGATGGACTCTGTCCATTGGCTGTTAATGGAGATGCATGTCCTCAACTTCTTGCCTCCATCATCTCCAGAAAAATTTCGTAGTTTTGGTCTTCAGTCTCTTGCTGCACTGACAGCTCTTCCAATGTGGCATCGATGTCTAGCTGACTTGTCTCTAGCTGCCATAGCAATGTCTCTCTCTGCAGTTGTAAGAATGGAATATTGAAGAATTTATGCAGGTACTTTAGGTCAAAGCTGTTCTTCATGGAGGATTCAGCATATCGAAAGTAAGAGGAACCTGGGGGTCTATTGAGGTTATCAATAAATTCCTGCACGTCATCAGGCAGGATGACTTGGTGTTCCCCCATATTTCTGTAGTTCCCCAACACACACACAGGGACGTGGGTCGGCACTTTGGGAAGTTCCTGAAGTATGTAGTTGAAGGTCCATTGCTTTGTGATATCAAACATCATGACTACCCCATTACAGTTCTTATATACATCCAGGAACTCAGAATCCAAAGCCATCTCTGATTCTGCCTCCTGAGGATCATTTTCCAGTTTCAAACCATCTCCTTGTTTTTGTTTTTGTTTTTGTACTTTCGCTTGTCTACTACATCCCAGACTTCAACCTTTACAATGTCATCAGTGGTTTTATAATTCCAGTGGATACTGGTGACTTGTATCTCTTGTGTAGGTATATATTCCTCCACAAACTTCTTTCCTTGGAGTCTGTGCCAGAGGGTGGTTTTTCCTGTGTTTTTGTCTCCTTGGATCACTATTTTCATGTTGTACTGCATGCCTTTGGCGAACCTCCTCTGCAGCGCCTGGTTCATGGACTGCAGCCCCACGGGGATGTTCTTGTCCCGGCCTGGGGCTTGGTCCAAGCGGACCAGCTTCTTGAGAACGGAGAACATCTTTCTCCCCTGCCTGGCTCAGCACCGCCCTCCCTACAGTGGCCCCGCGGGGTTCAGGGGGCTCCCCCCGCAGGCTCCAGGAGGGCGCATGGGTGGGGGCATGCCCGGGGAGGGGGCAGGGAGGGCAAGGCTGGGAGCAGGCGGGGCAGAGTGGCAGCCTCCCAGGGCGGAGGAAGGAGCAGCGCGGGTCTTTGGGCTATCTGCGGCGTGGCCTGGGCTGGCCCGACCCGGCCTCGCTGCCTCTGGGGCTTCAGCCGAACCACTCCGGGGCACTCACAGGACACGGCCCAGTGGCCTGCGGCAGGGTGGCCGCCTGCTCCCCTGGCCATCTAAGTGTCAAAATTCTTGAGTTATTAGAGTCTTTCTCCCAAGTGGGGTTAAAGCCAGTTATATCCCATTGGATAGCAGTCTCATGTATAGGTCATGAATGTCATTCACTTCTGGCTATGTATATTCTCTCTGTTAGAGTTACAATCTCAAGATTTATGAGAATCTTTTTCCCCATGCTGGGATATAGCCAGTTTCAACTTACTGGATAGCAGTTTTTTTTTTCTTTTACCGCCCCCCCTTTTAACTTTTTCATGTGTCTCTTGAACCTCCTGTTTGATGTCCAAATTTTCTATTTAGCTCTGGTCTTTTCATCAGGAATTTTTGGAATTCTTCCATTTTGTTAAATGTCCATCTTTTTCTCCTGGAAGAGAAGGCTCAGTTTTGTGGGATAGTGGATTCTTGACTGCATTCCAAGCTCACTTGCTCTTCAAAATATCTTGTTCCAGGCCCTTGGATCCCTTAATGTTGATGCAGCCAGGTCCTGCATAATCCTTGTTGTGGCTCCTTGATATTTAAATTGTTTCTTTCTGGCTACTTGCAAGATTTTCTCTTTTATCTTATAGTTCTGGAATTTGGCCACAACATTCCTTGGTGTTTTCATTTTAGGATCTTTTTCTGGAGGGGATCCATGTATTCCTTCGATAACTACTTTGCTCTCTGGTTCTGTGATATCAAGGCAGTTTTCCAGCACTAGATCCTGTAATATTAGGTTCAGGCTTTTTTTTCTCTTCAATGTTTTTCAGGAAGTCCAATAATTCTCAGGCTGCCCCTTCTCGACCTACTCTAGAAGTCACTGGTTTTGCTGATGAGGTATTTTACATTTTCTTCTATTTTTTTATTTTGTTTAACTGACTCTTGCTGTCTCATGGAGCCATTAGTTTCTGCAGACTCCATTCTTTTTTTTAGGGAGGAGTTTTCTTCATTAACCTTTTGCAAGTCCTTTTCCAATTGGTCAATTCTACTTTTGAAAGAGCTTTCCATTTGACCAATTGAAGTTTTGAGAGAATTATTTTCTTTTTGCATTTGCCCAATTTAGGATCTGAGAGAATTATTCTCATTTTGTATTTGTCCAATTGATGATGTGAGAGATTTATTCTCATTTTGTATTTGTCCAATTGTATTTTCTAAGGATTTGTTTTCTTGTTGCAAGGTATTAATTGTCTCTCCCAAATTTTCCAGTTGATTTTTAAACTCCTTCCTTATTTCTTCAGGGAAGTTTTTCTGTGCTGAAGACCAGATCATATTCTCCTCAGAGGTTCTAGGTCTCTCTGAGTTAGGGTCTTTCCCTTCCAAGAATTTTTCTATGGACACACATTTCCGCTGACCCTTCTTCATTTTGCTAAGACCTTGAGTTGGGGAGGGTTCACAGGGGTTTGGTGTTGGGATCGCTAGAGGCTTTACTCACTGAGTGCAGTTTCTCTGGCTTGCCAGTAAGAGGTGCTGGTTGCTTTCTTGGGAGTGTCTGTGACCTCGATTGAGGCCTTTTCCCTTAGCTTGAAGGGAACAATTGAAGCTATTGAATCCTTTTGCCTTCAATCAATGGTGGGCTTTACTCTTTGAGGTCATTCCTTTCCCTATTTTCAGCTAGGCTGGGTCTTCTGCTCACACACCTGTGCCTGAGGCAGAAGTAGTCTGCAATTGTTTGTTCAGGGAAGATGCCTCAGCCTCAAAGGAGGTGTGGACTCAGAGTTCCTCAGACCAGAGGAGCCCAGGGAAGATGTCCGCAGCTCTCCTGCACCAGAACTCTCCCCCAGCCCTGTTGGCAAGCTCCAGAGGGTCAGTGCCACCATCTAGCCCCACCACTGATCCAGCAGGTCTGGCTTTCTGGCCCTCAGACTCCCTGGCTCCAATTCAGATTCTAATCTGGCTGATCCAGGGCTGATCAGCCCTCTGCGACTAGACTCAGCTACCCGAATTCACCCAATGCTGCTGCGGGAGACAAATCCTGAGGTAAATGTTCTTTCTCCTGGCTTTTCTTTCTGGGTTTTGTGGGTCAGATTTCTGTTAAGAGGTTTGTTTCATATGATAGATGGGGAAAGATCAGGAGATTTTAGAACTGTGTCTGTCTTCTCTCCCCTGTCTTGGCTGGAAGTCCTCTTAATATTTCTTGTATTCTCATGGAGTCGTTAGTTTTTATTTGGTCCACTCTAACTTTAAGGAACTTTGTTACTTGAGTAAAAGTATGTACATCTTGTACCAAACTTCTATTTTCATTTCAAATTCTTTTTTCTACAGCTCTCATTTTTTTTCCAGTTTTTTTCCTCTAGCATCCTTATTTCATTGATTATAAACATTGTTATCTCTTTTGTTTGTTTAAAAACTCTTCTTCATTTCTTTCAGGAATTTTATTTGAATATATGCCTAAGTTATACTTTTTTTTTCTTGCAGGCTTTGTGTCTAGATGTTTTTGAGTCTTTCTCTTTTTCTGGGTTTCTGTCTTGACCACCCCTGTCATCATAATAACTTTTTATGGTGGAAGTCTTAATTTATTTGTTCATTCTTCCATTCTAATTTCTGATTTTATGCTAGGTACAGGCTCTGTGCATTTCTGGATGGAAGTCTGGTCTCTTGTGGTTTCTTGAGGTATTGAGCATTGTATTATTCCAGCTCAGACTGGGTACCCACAATTTTTCAGTGCTTTTAAAGTGCTCCAAACCAGGGTTAGGTCTGATCACTGGCCCCTGTTCTGAGCTCCACAAATTTCTGACCTTTGTTTAAGTCTGATTGTTATGTCATGACTGCTATTAAATCCAGTCTGCCTTTATTATTATTGTTAGTCCTTTTTTATTGTTAGTCCTTCATAGCTACAGAAAACTCATTGACTTCACGATGTTGGGATCAAAGTACAGTGTGTTTGAGACTGATCAGTCCAATATGGTGTGGTTTTTTTTAGATTTTTTTGCAAGGCAATGGGGTTAAGTGGCTTGCCCAAGGCCACACAACTAGGTAATTATTAAGTGTCTGAGGCTGGATTTTAACTCAGGTACTCTGTGCCACCTAGCCACCCCCCCAATATGGTTTTGGAAAGCTCTATGATGGGTTGGGCACAACTCAGCCATTATCAGGTTCAGAGTGAAAAAATTGCAGGCTCCCCTTTGAGCTTATATTCCTACCCTAGTTATTTATCTGAAACCTTCCAATTGAAGTAGAAGCTGGAAGGAGAATCCCGCTTCACACATGTTTTTGAGCTCATTGCTTGGTATATAGGATCTATTCTTACCCCCCAGAGCAGGTTTCCTCTTCAGTCCACTCTGAATCTATTACCCAGAATTGAGAAGTAGGAGACAAAGCTGCCTGTTGGACCCTGTTCCTGAAAGGGTTCTGGCACCTCATATGGTTCTGGAACCTCATCTTGCCCTGATGCATGGCCCTTAGTTCTCTTTCAATCCCTGAACCCTGGAATGCAATGATTAGTGCATTTGTGGTGACTAGTCCCCATTCCCAGCATCCATAAATCTGCTAATATCAACTGGAAAAAATGATCACATTTTCTGATCATGATTCAGTCTGATGCATTTTCTAGATCTGTTTGGAGGAGTTTTGATGGGGAGAGAGAGAAAGAAAGTGAGTGAGAGAGAGAGAGAGAGAGAGAGAGAGAGAGAGAGAGAGAGAGAGAGAGAGAGAGAGACAGGAGTGATGATGACCTTGATCCATTTCTTTCTGTGGTAAACAATTTCATTTCTTCCATAGGTTTTGCTACTTGTAACCCTTAGGTCAAGTTAACATCACAAAAATGTCAATAGATCCAATACAAGGAAGCAACACAGAGAATTCTGCTCAAATATAAAGGTTCTAGTCCCTTTTACATTTATAAAGATTTTCTCATTCCTCCTTCTCTTTTTGCTTCTTTTCTCCTTTTCTGTTTCCCTTTTCCTTCCCAACTTTTCTCCTCTGCAATATTATGTTAACCTCAGTTATTCTAGGTGGTCTAGTTCCTAGTAGTTCTTAGGCAAGACTCACACTCAATTTCTATGACAATGACTCTGGAGATGGGTATGGCTAGATTATATTGAAAAGTGGCCATTGCATCAAAATATCAAAAATTTTCTCTTAAAGTCAATACTTTTAGATATTAATCAACTTGAAAATGACATAATATAGTATTGCAAGTAAATCTTGTTATCATATATTTTAAAATTCTCGGAAAGTTAACAAAACAAAACTACCATGTTGTTACTGTAATCTGTTAGGAATCACCCATCTCTGAGCCATTACTTACAAGATTCCTCATGAAACCTTGTTCACTTTCATATTACATGAACACTCAGTGGAATTTCCCTCCTCTTTTTACATTTAGAATAGATGACTTAATTATCATGAATTTTATTTTTAATTTTGCTGTTTAGATTATTTAAAAAAATGTCTGGCAGATGACAGCTTTAAAGAGCAATCTGAAACAAACCAGCTATTATCAGCTAACATAATGTCTTCCAAAAGTGCCATTTCTTGTAAGGGTCAGACAGGGGCACTTAATACATATAATCTTATGATAATGGCGAAAAAAGGAAAATCAAACATTTCTTTCTCTATCCAAGCTCATAACATTTACAGAAATAATCCTTTCACAAACCATCACTAACATGTTCCTGAAGGACAGATGAGATAAGGTGAAACTGTAAAGAGAACTTATAAGAGGATAGCACTTTATTCCTTTCCAATACATTATTTTATTAAATTTTCATAATAATGCTGTGGGGTTAACAGGACAAGTATGATTGTTTTCATTTTAAACTTAAGATTGATGAAAACTTGCCAGAAGTCCTTCAAAGACATTTTGTAATGTAAAAATCACTGGAAAAAAATCCAAGTCTCCTGATTCCCAGTCCATTGATCTTTTTCATATTTCCTCTAGATAGTCAATCAATTTATCCACAAATATTTATTAACTACTTACTACAGACCTGTGGTAAGTACTGAAGTTTCAAAGAAGTGAATTAAACATACACTAAAGATAGTTAATAAGTCTTTGCAAATGTAAACAGTGTTATGCAAAATATGTTTAAAAGGGGAGAAAGTATTTCAAATTAGCAAATGCTATAATTTGTCCATGTCTCAATTCAACTCAATAAATAATTACTCATGGTAATTCAATCACTCAATGGTGATTGAAAACTATTGTTGTAAGTGATGCAGATTCAAAGATAAAAACCAACAGAGTGCTTGAAAGCATTGTCTATTTTTTTAAAGATTTTATTAATTTTGAATTTTATAATTTTCCCCTAATCTTACTTCCCTCCCCATCCCCCACAGAAGGCAATTTGCCACTCTTTACATTGTTTCCATGGTATACATTGATCCAAATTGAATGTGATGAGAGAGAAATCATATCCTTAAGGAAGAAACATAAAGTAAAAGAGATAACAAGATCAGACAATAAAATATTTTTTTTTCTAAATTAAAGCTAATAGTTCTTGGTCTTTGTTCAAATGCCACAATTCCTTCTCTGGATACAGTTGGTATTCTCCATCACAGACAGCCCCAAATTGTCCCTGATTGTTACACTGATGGAATGAGCAAATCTATCAAGCTTGATCATCAGCCCCATACTGCTGTTAGGGTATACAATGTTTTTCTGGTTCTGCTAATCTCACTCAGCATCAATTCATGCAAATCCTTCCAGGTTTCCCTGAATTCCCATCCCTCCTGGTTTCTAATAGAACTATAGTGTTCCATGACATACATATACCACAGTTTGCTAAATCATTCCCCAATTGAAGGACATTTACTTGATTTCCAATTCTTTGCCACCACAAACAGAGCTGCTAGGAATATTTTTGTACAAGTAATGTTTTATCCTTTTTCATCATCTCTTCAGGGTACATACCCAGTAGCAGCATTGTTGGATCAAAGGGTATGCACATTTTTGTTGTCCTTTGGGCATAGTTCCAGACTGCTCTCCAGAAAGGTTGGATGAGTTCACAGCTCCACCAGCAATGTATAATGTCCTAGATTTTCCACAACCCCTTCAACAGTGATCATTGTCCTTTCTGGTCATATTGGCCAGTCTGAGAGGTGTGAGATGGTACCTCAGAGAAAGCACTGTCTGTTTTTAAATTTTAACTTCTACTCAAGGACAAGGCTTCATTCTTAGGCATCTATCTGACATAGGGTAAGAAATCCCTTATACGTCTCATTCAATTTCTAATGACTAAACTGCATCCATTTAGAATATCTTTAAGGATTATCCTTTCAACAGATCACCAAGTGCTGAACAGAAATTTCCTTTGTGATGTACTGTCAAGTGGTCATTCAACTTATTATCAAAGCTTTAGTGTGAAAAAGAACCCATTTCCATTTTGGGGAGCATTTACCTTTCTCTAAGCCAAATCTATATCTTTTCAACTTCCATTCATTGCTCCTAATTCTACCTTCTCAGGCAAGTAGAACAAATTTAAACCATTCAGAGGCTTTCAAATGTCTAAAAACAATTATAATATCCCTTTAAGTTCTCTATTCTCAAGGTTTAATTAACATCCTTGGTTCCTTCATCTGACTCTTTTTGAAATTCTATCTCTCTCAGGCTAGAACTGCAAGGACCACTCATGGATTTGATCCCACTAACATGGGAGCTTTGACTTGCTCCATTTCTAATTTGGGTTACTTTACCCCTCCTTAAACTGTCTGGTGTACCCCTATTTCTCTTCAGGGGCTTACCATATTGGTACTAGACTTAGAGACAAAAACTGACACAGTCTAATTCAGAATTCCTCAGTTCAAGAGATCTGTCAGCCTCAGCATCCTCCACATGTGAGAGTAAAGGGGGTATGCCACCATATCTGGTTTAAATGATATATTTATAGCTTGAATTCAAGGTCCTCCTCTGGCTTCTCATCAGTTAAAATTGGTATCTTGGTCTGAATATAATCTGTTGTTGTGGTTTAATCAAAGTAGAGTACTGTGGGATTATTCACTCCCTAGACCACCACACTTTGATTCTCACTACATCTTAAAATTATGAACTTCCCTATACCAAAATAAGGTCAAAATGGGTACAAGATTTAGACATAAAGAGCGATATCATAGATAAATTAAACTCTATAAATAAATACTATAAATAAATATTTATTATAAATATATATTATATATAAATACTAGAAATAAATATAAAACTCTTTAAATAAATAAATAAATAATGCTCTATGATAAAAATATTCTATCTATCTTATCTACATAAAAGGGATAAATTTATGACCAAACAAGAATTAGAGTAGATTATAAACTGCAAAATGAATTATTTTGACTATATTAAATTTAAAAAGTTTTACACGAATAAAATCAATGCTGCCAAAATTAAAAGAAAAGCAGAAAGCTGGGAAACAACCTTCACAACCAGGAGTTCTCATAAAGATTTCATTTCAAAAATATATAAAGAATTGCACCAATGTTATAAGATCATAGGCCATTCCCCAATTGATAAATGGTCAAAGGATGTGAACAGCCAGTTTTCAAATGAAGAAATTAAAGCTATATATAATCATATGAATAAATGCCCCACATTGCTATTGATTAGGGAAATACAAATTAAAATGACAATGAGGTATCATCTCACACCTATTAGATTAGCCAATACGAGAAAAAGGGAAGATGGTCAATGTGGGAAATGTTGTGGGAGGATTGGGACATTGAGGCATTGCTAGTGGAGTTGTGAACAAATCCAAACTTTCTGGAGAGCAATATGGAATTATGCCCAAAGAGCAATAAAACTGTTCATACTCTTTGACTCAGCAATTCCAATTCTAGGTCTATATCTGGAAGAAATTATAAAAAATGGGAAAAGTCCTACATGTTCCGAAATATTCATAGCAGCTCTTTTTATAGTGGCAAAGAATTAGAAATTGAGGGAATATCCATCAATTGGGGAATGACTAATCAAGTTATGGTACATGAATACTATGGAATATTATTGTTCTATACAAAACCATAAACAGTCAGACTCTAGAGAAGAATGGAATGACTTATGGGATCTGATCCTGAGCAAAGGGAGCAGAACCAAGACAACAATATACACATCAACAACAACATTATGAGATAAACAACATTGATGGAAGTAGCTCCTCTCAACAATTCAGAGAGCTAAGACAACTGTATTTGGCTGGTTGTGGACTATATTATCCCCAACCAGAGGAAGAAAAACAAAACACAGGAAAAAAAACAATTTTGCTGAATCTGATGAGCACTTTATAAAAATTATCTCTTATATATCTCTTTCCCTTAATCCTAATTCCTCATGTCAAAAATTACTAATTTGTAAACATGTTTAACAAGACATGTATGTAAAATGCTAACCTGACTGTTCCCTGCTGAGGGGAGGGGGTGGGAAGGAAGGGTGGAGGGAAATTTGTAACTTGGAAATATGTATGCACATATGTATGAAAATAAATAAATAAATAATTTTAAAAAAATTACATGAAATTTGCTACCATATGATACTACAGTCCATTATGACACCCAGATATTTTTCAGATGAACTTCTGCTGTCTCACTATATTTTACCTGTGAAGCAGATTTTGGGGATCTAAATGTAAGATTTCACATTTATTCCTATTAAGTTTTACCTTAATTTTGAGAGGAGAAAAATTATGACCTGAAATCTTATCTGGAGAAAAGTTAGCAACTTCTAATTATGAAGAAGAATTATTGTCTTTGAGCAGTCCTAAAACACAGAAAGAGGATCTCTTGAAAAGATCCAAACTGGACTTCTGGCCAAAGATGGCAGAGAGAAGACTGGCACTGTGCTAAGGTCTCCTAATCTTCCCTCATATAGAATATGAAACAAACCTTTTAACAGAAATTTGATTGGGGGCAGAACCAAGATGGCTGTGTGAATGCAGCATTTCCTGGACACTTACCCCCCCCCCCAAACTCCAAAAGCCATCAAATTATGACTCCAGCCAAAATTTAGAGGGGCATAACCCACAGAAAGACTGATACATTTTCCCAGTCCAAGATACCTTGGAAGTTCCACAGGAAAGGTATATTTCACCAGGACAGAGAGTTGGAAAAAAGCCACAGACATAATGCAGCTCAGCCCAGCCCAGCCCAAGGATCACCAGGAACAGCTTGAAGGGACAGTGAGAAAACTCAACTATACCAGAATGAGTGTGGAGTGAGGAGCACTGGCCCCTGAACCTGCAGTGAGAATTGGGGGAAACCAGACTGCACCTCCAGAGCACAGCCCACAGATAGTAAGGGGGTCAGGGGAGACTTCAGAAATCTTTCTGCTCTCCCTGGGGCAGGACTCTGCTGTTTTCCCACACTCAGATCCAGATTGTAGTTTGGCCTTCCATACTAAGATAGAGGAATCCTTCTCACAGCTCCAGGGCAGAAGGAAGCACTGTGGTCATCTACATATCAAAGCATAGGCAAGAGAGTATAAGGCCTTAGAGGAATAATGGTCCCAGTGGGGTGTCCCCCCAAAAACCTCAAAGCCTTGGAAGTTCTGTAAATTAATCTTGGACTGAGGAAATGAGTAAACAACAGAAAAAGAAGAATTTAACCATAGAAAATGCTTTGGTCCCATGGAATAGCAAAACACATACTCAGATGATGACAAAATCAAAGATTCCATATCCAAAACATCCAAGAGAATTAGAAAATGGGCTCAAACTATGGATGAGCTCAAAAAAGAATTTGAAAAGCAATTAAGAGGGGCAGCTTGGTGGCGCAGTGGATAGAGCACTGACCCTGGAGTCAGAAGTACCTGAGTTCAAATTTGGCCTCAGACACTTAATAATTACTTACCTGTGTGGCCTTGGTCGAACTTAACCCCAATGCCTTGCAAAAACTAAAAAAAAAAAGCAATTAAGGGAGGTGGATGAAAAATTGAGAGGAGAAATGAGAGCAATGCAGAAAAATCATGAAACTCTAATCAGCAACTTGGTGAAGGAAATAAAAAAAAATTCTGAAGAAAATAATATGTCAAAAACAGTTTAGGCCAAATGGAAAAAGCAAAACAGAAGGCAAATGAGGAGAAGAATGCCTTAATAAACAGAATTGGCCAGCTGGAAAAGGAGACAAAAAAAGCACTCTGAAGAAAAATCTGCTTCAAATGCAGAATGGAACTAAAGGAAACTGATGACTTTGTGAGAAATCAGGAAGAAATAAAACTTTCAAAAAAAGCCAAAAAATTAGAAGAAAATGTGAAATATCTCATTGGAAAAACAACCGAACTTGAAAACAAATCCAGAGAAATAATTTAAAAATTATTGGACTACCTAAAAGTCATGACCAGGAAAAGAGCCTAGACTTCATTTTTCAAGAAATAATACAGCAAAATTGCCCTGAGATCCTAGAAGCAGAGGGCAAAATAGAAATTGAGGGAATTCACTGATCACCTCCAGAAAGAGATCCCCCCCCAAAAAAAACTTCCAGGAATGTTATAAACAAATTCCCAAACTTCCAAGTCAAAGAGAAAATACCAAAAGCTGCCAGAAACAAACAATTTAACTACCATGACTCCATGGTCAGGATTATACAGGATCTGGCAGCATCTACATCGAGGGCTCATAGGGCTTGGATTATGATATTCCAGGAGGCAAAAGATCTAGGTTTATAATTGAGAATCAACTACCCAGCAAAAGTGAACATCCTCTTTCAGGGGAAAAGATGGACATTCAATGAAACAGGGGACTTTCAAACTTTCCTATTGAATCAACCAGAGCTGAACAGAAAGTTTGATCTTCAGGTACAGGACTCTGGTGAACCATAGAGGGGATGGATGAGGAGGACTAACTATGAAGAACTTAATGATATTGAACTGTTTGTATTCCTTCATGGAAAAAAAAGACACTGATAACTCATATGAACTTTCTCATTTATAAGAGCTGTTAGAAGGAGCATATATAGACAAGGCACAGGAAGGAGTGGAGTATAATGTTATAATATAGTAAAAAGAAGGAGTCAATGGGTGATAAAGGGAAGTACTGGGAGGAAGAGAAAGGAGAGGAAGAAGAAGCTAAGATATTTCACATAAGAGTCAAGGAAAAAGCTTTTTCAAAGGAGTGGAATGGGGGAAGGAAAGGGGGAATGAGTGAACCTTCATTCTCATCAGAAATGGCTCAGAGAAGAAATAACATACACACACTTAATAGGGTATAGAAATCTAGCTTAGGGGTGGCTAGGTGGCGCAGTGGATAAAGCACTGGCCCTGGAGTCAGGAGTACCTGGGTTCAAATCCGGTCTCAGATACTTAATAATTGCCTAGCCGTGTGGCCTTGGCCAAGCCACTTAACCCCATTTGCCTTGCAAAAAACCCAAAAAAACAAAACAACCTAGAAATCTAGCTTACCTGAGTGAAAAATGAGAAGGAATGGGATAAGAGGGAATGGGGGGGGAAGGGGGGGAATAGGTGATAGAAGAGAGGGAAGATTGTGGGAGAGAGTACTCAGATACAACACACTTTTGGACAGGGACAGTATGAAAGTGGAGAGAGAATAGAATAAATGAGAATGGTCTAGGAATATATTGGAGGGAAATATAGCTAGTAATAGCAACTGTGGGAAAAATATTGAAGCAACTATTCTGGTGGACTTATGATAAAGAAGGCAATTTACCCTAGTGCAGTGCCATTGGAATCTGAACCTAGACTGAAGTACATTTTCTCTCTCTCTCTCTCTCTCTATTCTTTAGGTTTCTCATCTTCTTGGGGGGGGGCATTATGTTTACTCTTATAACAAATTTATTGTAATAATATAAAATAAATAAACAAAAAATAAATAAAAAAAGAAATTTGATTGACAAAACCCAGAAAAAGAAGCTAGGAGAAGAACATCTACCTCAGGGTTTGTCTTCAGGGATTGTGGTTGAGCTGGATGTACAGAGCTGAGAGCCTGTTGGGAGGGGTGAAAGCCAGAGTAACCTGGGCTCAGCCACAGAGGCGATGACTCTGGGAACCAAGGCCCAAGAGCCAACTGGGGCTTGGAGGTTTTGGTTGTGGGACTGATGGTCTGAGGTGCTCCAGCAGGGCTGGAGGGAGAGTCCCAGCCCAGAGAGTTGCAGACATTGATCTGCTGGGCTCCACTGGTCTGGAGAACCTCAGACTCCATACTTTCATTTCGACTGAACCCTCTTCCCAGATGAAACGCAGAACATCCCACACCCCCTACACCCCCATGGCCAGGCTCAAGCATAAGCAGTAGAGCTCCCTCAGCTATGAATAAAGAGAGTAATTACCTTGCCCCAGAACATAGCCCACATTTTCAAGTATAAAAGCATCCAACAGCTCTAACCACACCCTCCAGGCCAAGGAAAAGGGCCTCAGATCAAGGCCACAGACACTCCAGAGAAAGCAACCAGCACCCCCTACTGGCCATCCCACTTGGAGCTACTAAGCCAAGCGAGCAAAGCCTCTAGGTATCCCAACACCAAACCCCTGTTAACCAATCCCTGCCCTAACACAAGATCTTAGGAAAGTGAATAAAGGCCAGCAGATGGGGGTCCATAGATAAATACCTAGAAGGTAAAGACCCCAGTTCAGAGAGATCTAGAACCTCTGAGGAGAATGTGATTTGGTCTCCAGCCCAGAAAGACTTCCTTGAAGAAATCAGGAAGAAGTTTAAAATTCAATTGGAAAATTTGGCAGAGAAAATTAACACCTTGCAACAAGAAAACAAAACCTTGGAAAATACAATTGGACAAATGCAAAAAAAAAGAAAATAAGTTTCTCAAAACCTTGATTGGTCAAATGGAAAACTCTTTCAAAAATACAATTGACCAATTGGAAAAGGAGTTGCAAAAGGTGAATGAAAAAAATTCTTCTCTAAAAAAAAAGAATGGAGTCTGTGGAAACTAATGACTTCATGAGACAATAAGAATCTTTAAACAAAACCAAAAAATGGGAAAAAAATGGAAGAAAATGTAAAATACCTCATCAGCAAAACCACTGACCTTGAGAACCTATTGAGAAAAGACAACATGAGAATTATAGGTATTCCTGAAAACATTGAAGAAAAAAAGCCTGGGTTTAATATTACAGGATTTAGTGATGCAAAATTGCCCTGACCTCATGGAACCAGAGGGCAAAATAGTTATTGAAAGAATACATCGATCCCCTCCAGAAAAGAATCCCAAAATGAAAACACAAAGGAATATTGTGGCCAAATTCTAGAACTATCAGATAAAAGAGAAAATCCTTCAAGCAGCCAGAAAGAAACAATTTAGATACCAAGGAGCCACAGTAAGCATTACACAAGACCTGGCTGCATCAACATTAAGGGATCAAAGGTCCTGGAATGTGATATTCCAAAAAGCAAGGTAGCTTGGAATGCAGCCAAGAATTCACAATCTGGCAAAAACTGAGCCTTCTCTTTCAGGGGAAAAGATGGATATATAATGAAATAGGAGACTTCCAACTTTTCCTGATGAAAAGACCAGAGCTTAATAGAAAATTTTGACTTCAAATAGGAGACTCAAGAGACACATGAAAAGGTAAAAAAGGGGGTTAAAGAAAAAAAATCTGCTATCCAGTAAGATGAAACTAGCTATTTCCCTACCTGGGAGACTTTAATAACTCTCAAGATCTATAACTCTATTGGAGAGAATATACTTAGCCAGAAAATATGGACACTCATGTCTTATCCATGAAACTGTTATCCAATAAGATGAAACTGGATATATCCCTACTTGGGAAAAAGACTCTAATAACTCTTGAGAATTGTAATTGTATTCGAGAGAGAATATAATTAACCAGAAGTGATGGACATTCATGACTTTTCTGTAATTCAGACAGAATGGTTTAAAAGCAATACCTCCTTAAAAAGAAGTAAAGAGATGGGAGGATAGAAGAGACTGAATGGGGAAATCTCATTACATTAAGAGGTACAATTGCAATAGAGGGTCAGAAGGGAAGAGGTGAGAACCACCTGAATCTTACTGTCATCAGATTTGACTTAAAGTTAATATACATACACTCAGTTAAGTTAAGAAACTTGCCTTACCTTTCAAGTATTAAAAGGGGAAAAGGGGAGGAGGGGGGAGGAAAAGGGAAACTAACAGAGGGAAGGGAAGTTAGAAGGGGGGAAAAGGGAAAGGAAGGGGAGGGGGTTGATATAGGAGAGCAAACACACTATAGGGGTGGTATTCAGAAACAAAATACTGGGGAATGTGGATAAAGTGAAAAAAGGGGAAAATATAAACAGAGGGAAAATAACATGGAGGGCAATAAAGAGTTAGTAATTATAACTTTGAATGTGAATGGGATGAACTCTTTCTTAAAAGGTAAACAAATAGAGTGGATTAAAAACCAGAATCCTATAATATGCTGCTTACAAGAAACTCATTTGAAGCAGAGAGATACATATAGAGTAAAGGTAAAAGGTTGGAGCAAAATATATTTTACTTCAGCTGAAGTGAAAAATCCTTATTTCAGATAAAGCAACTGCAAAAATAGATATCATTAAAAGAGATAAGGAAGGAAACCATATCCTCCTAAAAGGTAACATAGACAATAAAGTAATTTCAATACTAAATATGTATGCATCCAATGGTATAGAATTCAAATTCTTAGAAGAGAAGTGAAGGAGTTACAGGAAGATATAGATAGCAAAACTCTACTGGTGGGAGATCTCAACCTCCAAATCTCAGATTTAAATAAATCTAACCATAAAATAAACAAGAAGGAAGTTAAGGAGGTAAACAGATTGTTAGAAAACCTAGACATGATAGACCTATGGAGGAAATTGAATTGGAATAGAAAGGAATATACTTTCTTTTCTTCAGTACATGGCACTTACACAAAAATTGAGCATGTACTAGGGCATAAAACATTAATAATCAATTGCAGAAAGGCAGAAATAGTGTATACATCTTTCTCAGATCATAATGTGATAAAAATCACATGCAATATTGGGTCAGGGAGATATAGATCCAAAATTAATTGGAAACTAAATGACCTCATATTAAAGAATGAGTGGATCAAACAACAAAAATAGAAAAAATTATTTCATTCTAGATAATGACAATAATGAAACAACATACCAAAACCTATGGTCAAGGGATATATTATATCTTTAAATGCTTACATGAATAAATTAGAGAAAGAGGAAATCAATGAACTAAATATGCAACTAAAAAATTAGAGAAAGAACAAATTAAAAACCCCTAATTAAATACCAAATTTGAAATTCTAAAAATTAAAGGAGAAATTAATAAAATTGAAAGCAAGAAAATTATT
This sequence comes from Macrotis lagotis, assembly GCF_037893015.1. Taxonomy (NCBI): domain Eukaryota; kingdom Metazoa; phylum Chordata; class Mammalia; order Peramelemorphia; family Peramelidae; genus Macrotis; species Macrotis lagotis. Next base: position 163,072,856 of record NC_133663.1, on the reverse strand, counting down.
GAATTAATAAATAAAACCAGGAATTGGTTTTATGAAAACACCAATAAATTTGATAAACCTCTGGCCAATTTGATTAAAAAATTAGAAAGAAGAAAATCAAATTGCTAGTATCAGAAATGAAAAAGGTGAACTCACTAATGGGGAGAAAATTAAAGTAATAATTCAGAATTATTTTTGCCCAACTCTATGCCAATGAATTTGACAATCTGAGTGAAATGGATGAATATTTACAAAAATATAAGTTGCCCAGGTCACATGAAGAGGAAATTAAATATCTAAATAACCCTATCTCAGAAAAAGAAATTCATCAAGCCATTATTGAACTCCCTAAAAGAAATCTCCAGGCCAGATGGATTCACAAGTGAATTCTATCAAACATTTAAGGAACAATTGGTTCCAATGCTATATAAACTCTTTGGAAAAATAGGTGAAGACAGAACTCTGACTAACTTTCTGTAACACCAATATGGTGCTGATACCTAAACCAGGAAGAATTAAAACAGAGAAAGAAAATTATAGACTTATCTCCCTGATGAATATAGATGCAAAAATCTTAAACAAAACTTTAGCAAAATGACTACAACAAGTTATCACTAGGATAATACATTTTGACCAAGTAGGATTTATCCCAGGAATGCAGGGGTGGTTCAATATTAGAAAAACTGTTAGTATAATCAGTTATATCAATAACAAACCTATCAGAAATCATGATTATATCAATAAATGCTGAAAAGGTTTTGACAAAATACAGCACCCATTCGTAACACTAGAGAATATATGAATAAATGGATTGTTTCTTAGAATAATAAGCAGTATATATTTGAAACCATCAACAAGCATTATATGCAATAGGGTTAAGTTAGAGGCATTCCCAATAAGATCAGGAGTGAAACAATGATGCCCATTATCACCACTGCTATTCAATATTGTATTAGAAATGTTAGCTTCAGCAATAAGAGAAGAAAAAGAAATTGGAGGAATTAGAATTGGGAATGAAGCATCAAAACTCTTACTCTTTACAGATGACATGATGGTATACCTAGATAATCTCCAAAAAAATCATCTAAAAAGCTATTAGAAAGAATTAGCAACTTCAGTAAAGTCACAGGATATAAAATAAACCCTTATAAATACTGAACATATATATATATATATATATATATATATATATATATATATACATATATATCTATATGACAAGCAAGATGCAGGAGAAAGAGCTAGAAAGAGAAATCCCATTGTAAGTAACTTCAGACAACATAAAATACTTGGCAGTCTACTTGCCAAGGCAGACTCAGAAACTTTTTGAAAACTATTACAAAACTCTTCTTACACAAATAAAATCAGAATTAAATAACTGAGAAAATATCAACTGCTCATGGATAGGCCAAGTAAATATAATAAAATATAATAAATATAATATAATATAATATAATATAATATAATATAATATAATATAATATAATATAATATAATATAATATAATATAATATAATATAAATATAATATAATATAATATAATAAATAAATATAAATATAATAATAAATATAATATAATAAATAAATATAATAATAAATATAATAAATATAAATATAATAAAAATGACAATTCTACCAAAATTAAACTACTTATTTAGTGCCCTACCAATCAAAATTCCAAAAAATTACTTTAATGAGTTAGGATAAAAATTGTAAGCAAATTCATATCGAGAAATAAAAAGTCAAGAATTTCCAGGGATTTAATGCAAAAAAGTGCAAAAGAAGGTGGCTTAACCCTACCAGATCTAAAATTATATTATAAATTATCAATCATCAAAACGATCTGGTATTGGTTAATAAATAGAGTAGTAGATCAGTGGGATAGACTAGGTGCAATTGCAGAACATGATTATAGCAATCTGCTGTTTGTTAAACCCAAAGAGTCCAGCTATTGGGATAAAAACTCTCTCTTCTATAAAAACTGTTGGGAAAATTAGAAGTTAGCATGGAAGAAACTTGCATTAGACCAACACCTCATACCATATACCGAGATAAGATCAAAATGGATACAGGATTTAGACATAAAAAGCAATATTATAAGCAAACTAGGAGATAAAGGAATAGATCTTCCATAGACCTGTCAAATCTATGGAAAGGGAATCAGTTTGTGACCAAGGAAAAGATGGAGAACATCATTAAAAACAAACTAGATAATTTTGAATACATTAAATTAAAAAGCTTTTGCATAGACAAAACCATTATAACTGGATCAAAATAAATGTAGTAAATTGGAAAACAATTTTTACTATTAGTATTTCTGACAAAAGACTCATTTCTAAAATATACAGAGAACTGAGTAAAATTAAAAAAAAACCCAATTGACAAATGGTCAAAGGATATGCAATGTCAATACAGATGAGAAAACCAAATGATCCATGAAAAATTGGTCTAAATCACTACTTTTTAGAAAAATGCAAATTAAAGTATCTCTGTGGTACAAACTCACACCTCTCAGACTGGTCAATATGACCTGAAAGGACAATGATCCCAGAAGAACATTGTGCACTCTAACAGCAACATGGGGATGATGATCAAACTTAATAGACTTGGTCATTCCATCTGTGCAACAATAAGACACAATTTTGGGGTATCTGCAATGGAAAATGCCATCTGTATCCAGAGAAAGAATTTGTGGAGTTTGAACAAAGACCAAAGACTGTTAACTTTAATTAAAAAAAAACTGTTATCTTATGCAATTTTGCTCTTATACTTTATTTTTCTTCCTTATGGACATGATTTCTCTCTCATCACATTCAACTTAGATCAATGTATACCATGGAAACACTGTAGAGACTAACAGACTGCCTTCTGTGAGGGGTGAAGGGAGGGAAGCAAGATTAAGCAAAAAATTGTAAAATTCATAATAAATAAATAAATAGAAAGAAAAAAGGATGAAAACTTATTGTTTTTTTTAAAAAATAAACAGTTAAAACAATCCAAGTGAGATAAAAGAGTAGGTGACCAGGAGGCACTTGTGCTCCACTGTGTTAAGGATATATTCATACTTTCAATGTTGTTGACAAGTCAAAAGACATTGATAACAAGGGGAAAGAAGATTATTTTCTGGAAAGCAAGGATATCACTTGGCAGGAAGCAATGCCTCATATTTTCATGACACAACAAAAGCAACTATAATTAAAGCATTATTTAAATGCCTTTTATCTCTGTGGCAATGTGCTAGGTTATCATTGTCATCATAGATGGAGAGTTGGAAAGGGACTTCAAAGGTAATTTATTCCAATCCCTTCACTGTACAAGTGAGGAAACTGAGACCCAGGGAGATTAAAGGATTTGTCAGGTTAACTGACCTATACAAGGTGATAGAGACATGTTTTTATGCAGATCCTCTAACTCCATATTCAATGCTCTTTTCATTGTATTACTCTATCTCCTAATCTTTTCATCACAATCCTACTCTCTAATCTCAGACAAAATGACTTCTAAGGCAATGAAAGTACTCATGAGAAACAGTCTCTCCAAGTCACAAGTACTACAACTCTCCTGATATCTTGAGCCAAGGGAAAGCATATGAAAAGTCCCACATTAGGGGCATGCTCAGGGTCTCATGCTTCCCCACTGTTTCACAGAAGTACTTTCTTTGACTTATCTTTAAACCTATCTTCAAATTCAAATACCCCAAAATACAATTCACAAGGGAAAAGAAAACACAACTGCATATTCTCCAAGTATATACACAAGAATGTGACCTTCCCTCTGTCTACTTCACTTAATGATGTTGGCTGCAGCCACCCAGGGGAAATGGTAGAGGAATTAAACCAGCTTTTCAGCAGCCATCCTCAGAAGCTATAGCACTGTGAAAGTATCATCCTAAAGTAGAATCTTGGGCGTTAAACATAGTTGAAATTCTTTTCTTCCTTCATTTCTGCTAAATCAGTTCCAATATCTGTATCTGTAGCTCCATCTACTGTTATGTCTACACCTCATAATAACTGATAATCAGAATGACAACCTGGAGTCATTAACAAAAGTATAAATCATGTTCAGTGTATTCTAACAAGAGAAGGCAACCTATATATAGTCTGTTAGAAGTATTTCTATTAGAAACCTGCTAAAATGAGAAGTTCTGACACTCAGCTGTCAGGGAATCCTGAAGAACTATAGAATCTTGGAGTCAGATAGGATTGTAAATGTGTAGTGGAAATAGCACTCAATTTTGCATCAGAGAACCTGGATTTGAAATCTGACTTTGTAATTTACCACCAGTGGGATCTTGGGAAAGTCACAAGCTCTCTGAGCCTCAATTTTCTCATCTCTAAAATGGATATAACAATATAATGATATAATATAATAATACTTATAATTTTTACCTCACAGAATTTTTATAGGAATTGAATGAAGTCATGTATACTGTTTTGCAAATCTTAAAGAATTATATTACTGTTAACTTATGTTATTAATATTCTTATCATCCTCATTATTATGTTATTTAACTATTCAGGTCCTCAGTTTTTTTTAATTATAAAAGTGAGAAGATTGAACTAGATGAATTCTATGTGTCTTCTAACTCTACATCCTATAATCTTCTAGCACCCTTTCTGGAACACTCAAACTCACAACTTAGGGTTTCCAAGGTATATTTAACAGCCAATACTCTGGAAATTCTAAGGGTTAGGGTTAGGGTTAATCCTAAGGGTCTGTAGTTCTGGGACTAAAGCTTCTGAGTTCTCACTTCTGTAGGAATAGGAAAGAAGATTGGAAAGGCACATGAAAGCCATATTTTGGAAAGTTTTAAGTGCCCTGATGAGGAATTTATGATCATCATAGAGGAAATCTATTGAAGTTTTTGAGGAGGGGATAGAGGTGATGTGTTCAGATCTGTGTTTTGGGAATAAATTAAAGGCAGCAGAGATTGAAGGCAAGAAGAAGATAGTTGTCATGTTGTTCCCCATCCCCAACATCTTCTCCAGGCTAAATTTCTTCATTTCCTTCAATTAATCCTCACATGATATGAAATCAGTATCTTTCCTACTCTCTCCATTCACCTCTGTGGGTGGAGAGGGAAACGCCTAAAAAAGGGGGAAAAAGGAAAGTTACATGATAATTTTGTCATATATATTTAAAAAGAATAACAACGTAATAGATTTACAGTTTTATGTGCATTTATTCTACTAAGTTATGGAAATGCTCAAAAATTGAAAATAAAAATAACTATCATTTTCATTCTGCTTGACCCCTGAGGGCAGAATTAGGAACAATGCTTATAGGTTGGAAAGGGTTATAAATTTAATTCCACAAATGTTCCTAAACATTAGAACTATCCATAAGAATAAAAGGAATGCTTTATAGGATCCTGCTCATTGAAAGTCCTAAACTCTAGGTTAGACAGCTACTTGGTGAAAGAGAATATTTATTCATATATGAATTACTAGATGGATTCTATAATCCATTTTAAATCTGAAATTTGATGAGAGACCATCTCTCCATGGAGCTCTTCAAAAAAGAAACTGGGTGGTCATTTTGGGAGGTTGTTATAGAGGGGGATTCTTAGATAGATACAAAGATTCTGAGGTTGTGTAATTTAAAAATACACAAGGAGAGTGCTCTTTAAACTTTAAGGAATCATATACATCACAACTCATCCATGCCTTTTTATTCTCTGAATGTTGTCCATAATCCTAAATGAGTGGGGATGAGGTGGGGGCGATCCACCCAGTACCCTGAAGGTCTCTCCCTATGGTTCTTAAGATTATGTGTTTATCTCTTGCTCTTGTTACATGTTAGGTGACCTTTTGGGGACATATTTCTCTTTACTTATGTATTTTATACTTGTCGTTGAACAATATTTATCACTGATAATCTATTGTAATCTAATTATGTCCTCAATCCATATATATTCATTGCCCTTTGAGTGGCCAGCAATTTTAATTTCTTGGAGAATTTGGAGAGTATTATTAAAAGAGTACTGGTATTAAAAAGATAGTTTTATTTGTTTGTATCAGAGAAAAACCTGGAAATTATTTTTTTTTTAATTTTAAGAAACTTGCAGGTCTCACAACTTATAGATTTAGAGCTGGAAAGGACCTAAGAAGTCCTTGATGTTAACCATCTCATTTTACATATAAGAACAATGAAGACCAGAGAGATGAGGGGATTTATCCAGGGTTAACATCAGACAAGTTTTGAGGTAGAAAATTGATTCATGTCTTCCTGCTTCCAAGTCTAGTGTCTTATCTTCTACTCCATGAATTGCAAAGGAATTTGAGAGGCCACCTGGTTCACTTTTTTCTTATTCAATTTCCCAAAGGTAAAGCCAACTCCTTTCCTTATTTAGATTGCTAGCATTTGATTAATACACACTGTGATATATTATTAGGTAGACAGCCCATAGAGATGGTTTATGATTGGATAACTTTATGAGTTGTCAATCCAACTGCAATGTCATGATTAGGATGATAAATATTCTTCATTCACTTGGTTTTTCCTACATGGATAGTTAGAGCAAATTATTTTCACACAATCATAGAACATCACTTAAGAGAATCTGAAACTTTATGTAATTTACTATAATCAGAGGCAGCTAGATGGCACAGTGGATAGAGCATTGGCCTTGGAGTCAGGAGGACCTGAGTTCAAATATGGCCACAGTCATTTAATAATTGCCTAGCTATGTGATCTTAAAGTCATTTAACTCCATTGCCTTAAATAAGTACAATAAAAATAAAATAAAAACTTTACTATAATCAGTACAATGCTGTCTATAATCATTATTATAATTGTAACATCATATTCAAAGGCATTCAAAGGGCATGGATTGGATGTGCCAGGATAATTGTAAAAAAGCATTTCCATTGCTCTTGCCTTTCACTCAGAAATACCCATCAATGAATGCTTATAATTATACGAAACTATGGGCTAACTATACAGATTTATCTCATCTAGACCTGAAAATTTCCCCAATGGAGTACAGAAGTGGATTTTTTCTTAGGCTTAATTAGGTCATAGGATCATCAAATCATAGAGTTATATTTAGAAGAAACTTTAGATATCATCTTATTTTTAAATTTAAAAAATGCTTTTTTGTACCACACTAATTTCCAAATAATTTTTTGTACCATATTAATTTCCAAATAAATTTGTTCCTTCCTCTACCAGCAGTGCTTTCCTTTTAACAAAGATTTAAAAAAAAGACAAAAAGATGTTAAGTACCATCAATCAAAAAACCAATGACATATGATTATAATTGCAATATTCTCTTTTGCATATTCTTTCATCTTAGAACTGAAGGGAAGAAAATGTATTTTCTTCACTATTCGTCAGGTCCTAGTCTAAGTACAAATTTTATAGTAATTATAATACTTAGTTTTTGTTTTTCTTGTTCTTACTATTTACACTGTAGTCTTTGCATATATTATTTCCTGTTTATTTTATTCTATATTAGTTCATATAAATCTTCCCATGGATATGAATTCTTCATATTCATGATTTCTTGCAGTGGGGGGAATTCAGGAATAATCCATTCCTCATTGTACCACAGTTCTTAAATGTAGTCATATCCTAATACATGCTGTGCCAATCCCCAATGAATGGGTACCTATTCTATTTCTAATTCTTTGCTACCATTAAATGCAGTTATGTCTCATTTAATATTTATGATACATTTCTTTGTAAAAGAGGAAACTGAAATACAAAAAAAATTATTTGACTTATCTAAGTTTCTGACTTCCTTAGGGGAAATGCCCGGCCATGAGGTCTCTAGGTAATGGCTATGGTAAAGGTATGACATTTTAGCCAATTTTAAAGTATAATTTCAAGTTGTTTCTGAAATATCAAGCTCCTAATTTTGCAAATGAGGAAAAGTGAGGTTTGGACAGATTGAGGACAAGTCCAAAGTTCCCTAGTTTGTAAGTAGATATTACAGTGCTTGAAGTTCAGTTGTCTGCCTCCAAATCAGTGCTTTTCCCCACTACAAAGAATTCATAGAGGGGCATGAACTTGACAACCTCTTGAGCTGTTTGTTTCCTTCTAATACTTTGAATCCAAAAAATATACAACACCTGCAAACCTCCTACATGAATAGTCAATAAGAAAACCGTTTGCTTGTGTATGAATTTCCAAATCATTCCAGAGTTCAAATAAAGATACCAAATCTAATATTCAAGAACTGTGTGAGCATTTTTACATACATAAGGAATCTATAAACCTTTGAGAGGGTTAGGCTAGTCTCATTAATACATATTTTGTGACTGACATAGATTTGATTTGGATTGTAGTTTTAAAAATAAGCATTGTTAGGGGCAGCTAGGTGGCATAGTGGATAAAGCACTGGCCTTGGAGTCAGGAGTACCTGGGTTCAAATCCGGTTTCAGACACTTAATAATTACCTAGCTGTGTGGTCTTGGGCAAGCCACTTAACCCCGTTTGCCTTGCAAAACCCTAAAAAAAATAAGCATTGTTTGGCATAAACCTATATGCACTGCTAGCAACAGAAAGCATTTATTATTTTTTTCCTTCCTCAACAAAGTATAATACCTCCTGTATGAAAATTATTCATACAAAATACAGGTGTTGTGACTGAATTTTCTAGGATTTGCAGCTCCCATCATCATCTTGGGTATTAGAAGGTTTGTCACATTTTTAGATTTTTCATTGAAACTTCACACATGTCTCATACAGAAAAAAAGCCCCTTGAAAAAGACCTTTTGCTCTGGAAAAGAATGTGTCCCCCACAGCTCAATGCTGAAGCTCTGTTTTATAGACATGCCAGTTGTATTTAAAAATACTTAAAATAAGTATAATAGCTAATTTAAACAGGAAGTCATGGGAAAGATGGAAGAGAAATACTTTAATTTCATTGCTACACAAATGTTGCCCAGGCTATTTTGACCCTACAATTTTAGATAAACATAATTTATTTCAGACAAATAGAAGTTTTCTTTTTTAACAAAATTCAATGATAAGTGACTTGTATTAATAACTCTGTGGTCAGAATAGCAAGGTAGGAAGGAAAGTAAGGAAAAAGAGATGAATGCTATACCTTGGAAGTATAGAAATAGTATAATTTCTCTTTTTCCCTCAAACCACTTTTTGTGCTCTTTATTCTTCTCTTCTTTCATTTTCTTTTCTTTGTTGTTTTTTTTAATGATTTTTGAATTTTAGTTTCTCCCAGCTCACTTCCTTCTCCCCTCCAGAAGGAAGTCTGAGAGTCTTTACATTGTTTCCATGCTATATATTGATCAAAATTGAATGTGTTAAGAGAGAAATCATATCCTTAGGGAAAAAATAAAATATAAGAGATAGCAAAATTACATAATGTTAACTTTTTTTTTTAGCTTTTGCAAGGCAAATGGGGTAAAGTGGCTTGCCCAAGGCCACACAGCTAGGTAATTATTAAATGTCTGAGGTCGGATTTGAACTCAGGTATGCCTGACTCCAGGGCCGGTGCTCTATCCACTGCACCATCTAGCTGCCCCCTATGGTAACTTTTCAAAAAAAAATTAAAGGTAACGTCTTTGGTCTTTGTTTAAACTCCACAATTCTTTCTTTGGATACAGATAGTATTCTCCATCACAGATAACCTAAAATTGTCCCTGATTGTTGCACTGATGAAATGAGCAAGTCCATTATCATCTTTCATTTTTTTATATTGCCCTTCCTACCCACTTTGGTCACAACTTTAAATCAGCATCCCATGGAGTCTGGGCTATTTGTATAGAAGGCACAGGATACATGTTTTAAGAAATTCCCACCTTTTGGGAAGAGATGGGAATGATTTCAGCCTGCTTCCTTACACTGAAAAGAAAAAAGAAATAACTGGAAAAACTTAGTTTCAGAATACCTGCTTCTGTCAGCTACTAGCTGTGTCTCCTTAGATAAATCAAATGATTTTTTTTCTACTTCAGTTTTGTCAGAGAAGATGAAATTGAGGAGGAGAGAAATGAGAAAAACATCTTGGGTTGACTGTTGGAAGGATGTCTGTGTTTCTGACTGACTATATGATGGCATGACACCTGAGTTGAAGAACCCCCTCTACCCCTAACCAGCCAGACTTCTATTCTAGATAATGCCAAATATCTAGTTTGCTCATACCTTTGTTTGATCTTGCATTACTCATACTTTACTGACCAGATGCTTTGGCTTTGTTTCACAAAGCTTTAAGAAGTTTCCAACAGAAATAAATAAAAGGAAGCAATGTGTGTGTGTGTGTGGGGGGGGAACATTCAACAGCTACCTGCTGCTGACATTCCTATTCCAAAACTTTCAGGATGGAGCTTTCAAAAGACTTATGAATGAACTTAATAATAAGACTCATAAACCAGACAGAAATCTCAATCATACCATAATACTCAGAAAACATGAGAATTCAAATTTTTATCTTCTAACTAAAGCAAGTTCATTTTCCAAAACTCCCTCCCTCCCCCCTGGGTGTTTGAAAACTGTTCAGAACAGTTCAGAAAACTGATATTCTAGATCAGAGGTTCTTAAGTCTTTTTTGTTCATGGGTCATGTATGCTACAGTAGCCTGGTAAAAGTTTTGGAATTTTTCTTAGAATAATGTTTCTCTTAATTTGATTATATAAACCACTCTAGAACAATAGATTGAGAATGATATGATCTAATAGATAGGAGCTAAATAGAAACAATCCATTTGACTCATACCCTGACTTAGAAAGTCACAAATTAACTTTATTTATATTATAATGTATTAACTTTGTTAAATATTATCATTTTACATTTTAATCTTGTTTGGATGGTACAGAGAAGATTTTTTTTAAATTTGACACCACTGGTCAAGGATACACATTCTTAGCCTCATTTCATGAACTTTTCAAAACTAAGTTATTTTATATTCTAGTATAATTGGTTTCTATTATAATTCTATATATTTCATCACATGTATTTAAAAACAACATAGGTTGTCCAGTCATGTCTGATTCTTTGTTATCCTTTAGATCATACTGTCCATGGGATTTTCTTAACAAAGATACTGCAGCGCTTTGCCATTCTCTTCTTTAGTAGATTAAGATAAGCAGGTTAAATGAGTTACCTAAGGCCTCACAGCTAGTGACTATCTGAGGTTAGATTTGAACTCTCGTTTGACTCCAGACCTACTAAACCAATCTAACTACCTCCTTCGACAGACTGCCAAAAGATCGAATCTCAATAAACACCAAGTCACTCCCATGTTCCAGGAAAGATGAGTTTTAGCTGGAATTTGGAGGAAGCCACTGAAGCCAACAACAGATGGAAATGAAGAGGGAGAACATTTTCACTATGGGGGACAGATGAGGAAAATGCTTGCAGTGTTTGGTGCAAGGAGCTTTAAAGAGGCCAGTGTCACTGCTTCACAGAATTTTAGGGATCTCTAACACAAAAATGTCAAGAATTCCTGAACTTCCAGAAAGTACATGGACTAGAAAATCAAGAACTGGGATTGACCTTGCTACTAATTAGCTTGGACCCTAGTTAATTCCTACTTTGGATCATAGCATCATTACTGCTTTTTTCCCATTTATTTCTCCTGAACTTCTGATAGTTTCCATTTTAAAGAAAATTCCTGGAAGTAGAGGAGATACTCATGGGCTTGAGCCCATTACTGATCAGAATGAAGTCTTTCACCTGCTTGGTTTTTTGTCCTCTTTTGTCCTTCCTTAGATTACCATCTATTAGTAATGATCCCCACTAATAGGGCTTGTGCCATATTAATGCCAAATTTAGTGCAGGCAAGTAATCACTGTAGCCAAGAACTTCCAAGTTCAAGTGGTTCACTAGCCTCAGCATCCTTGGTAGCTAGGATCATAGGCATAGGCCACCATGCCCAGCATGATTCTTCTTGCCACCTAGGATATTCATGTCCTTTTGAGAATAGATCAGTATTATCATGCTTGCAATCAAAGGTAACTACTCTTTTCTTTCATTTGAAGTTTTTATGGACAACTATGTGTACATTACTTACTGTTCATGCAAATTTTGTGAACTTCTATATTGTGTACATATGTACATTGATGAGTTCCTTAAGTAAAGATTCTTTTTCCTCTTCTAATTCTTCTTTCTCTTCCTTCTTCTTCCCCCCCCCCCCACTTTGTCTATTTCAGTACTTATTAAACTGGTAAATGTAATGGTTTTCTTGGCAGACTTTAATAGAAAATTTGTTTCATTTACCTTAGCTAAGAACTTTCAATTTGAAACTTCTCTCAACCTGATAACTCATCTGTAAAATAGATAAAACCAGACAAAATGATCTCTTTCTGGTTCTGAAACTCATTGATATGATTTTTCAGTTTGACTTTTAATACCCTTCATGATCTGGCCCTTTCCTACTTGTTCCTCCAACACCAATCCATCTAATTACACCCAGACTTTTTATTGACTTCCACATACTTGGAGGAGTCCTCTTTCTCACTTTTTTTCTCATGATTTCCCTGGATTCTTTCCTCCAGTTCAAATTCCATTTCTTTTTTTGGGGGGGTTGTTTCAAGGCAAATGGGGTTAAGTGGCTTGCCCAAGGCCACACAGCTAGGTAATTATTAAGTGTTTGAGACCGGATTTGAACCCAGGTACTCCTGACTCCAGGGCCGGGTGCCTTATCCACTGTGCCACCTAGTCGCCCCTTCAAATTCCATTTCTGCTAGAAATCTTTCCCTAGTCTTTCTTAATTTGCTAGAACCACCATTAGCATCATCATCAACAATAGCTTTTTCTCCGAGATTATTTCCAATTTAACCTTATATTTTATGTATATGTTGGTGTTTTTGCTTCCTTCATTCATTAAATTTGAGCTCTTTCAGGACAGGGACCATCTTTTTGGCTTTATTTGTATCACCCCCAGTTCTTAGCAGAGTGCCTAGCACATGATGGGCAATTTATAAATGTTTTTTGATTAAAGGACTAACAACCTAAACTCAGGGTTTATGACTAGAATAATAATGTTCTTTTAACTTTGTTTCCTTATGTTAAAAATATAATTAAAAATATAATACCATGAAGCTGGAGAGGACAAAGATATTACTACTTTGATTTTTAGTATCTTCATTTTCCTTTTTTAGTTATTAACTTCAAATACCAGCCCATAATTTCATATATAATGCTCAAATTACATTTTTAATTGTCTAGGCATGTCCTCCCCTTAAACTTATAAATACTGTAATGACTTTAAATTATAATAATTATATTATGAATTTAATAGCAATTTAATCAACAATTAAAGAAATAAAATGAAGACCAACTCCTTCCAAAATTAGAAATTTTAAACTATTTATATTTTGATCAAAGAAAAACTTGAACAAATTATACATTTGGTCTGTGGTGCTTTAAGTTTCTTATTGATATTTTTTGTACAATTAGGGTCAGTATGGCTGTTTTTTATCCAGTTCTATAATCTTCCTTCTGATTCACTTTATTTGTCTCTATTTAATGTTTTTCTATATTTATTTGTTTTCTTTAGTGTATGTAGTCATTTTTAATGGCACAGAAGTATTTCATTATATGGATATATAAGAATATATCAGCTATTTCCCAGTCATTCAATTGTTTCCAGTTTTACTGTCTTCAAGCCTTATCTCATACTGTTTCTTTTTATGTATTATGTATTACAGGCAAAGTGAATGACTTTCTGTCCAGTATTCTGATTCTCTCTCCATCTGTTTCCATTCCTTTGCTTTTATAATCCTCATTCATGGAAAGAACTACCTAATCTTTGTCTGGGAAAGTCCTTCCCTCAAATGCTTGTTGATTGATTGATTGATTCCTTCAAGAATTTACTCAAAAACTGCTTCCTCCAAAATGAATCTTTCCATTTATTATTATTTTTCTGCCTCCTCACAATTCCCCCTTCCTCAGAAGAGCAATCTCCCCTCTACATATTTGTCATAATTCTTTGCTTTTGTCTCTATGTTCCCCTAATAGTCCATATTGGGATTCTTGATCCTCTTCTCCTCTCCTTTTTGAATAATTGAATTTAGGTTCTGGGAAGGTCCTTGGCAGGGAGAAGAACTAAAGGGTAAGACAAAAAATTAGGGTCTTCCTATGATGAAGATTCCCTCTAATGATTCAGGCAGTAATCCATACATCCTTCCCCACCCTATGCAACTCTAGACCCTGAATTTACCTGACTTTGCCACCTTTTATATGTTGGGAAGCACCCTAGATTTTAATTTCCCCCCCTTTATTATGAACTTAATCATCAACAAACACAAATCTTTCAATATATAAAGCATGAAAAGGATAATTTATGAAATGATGGACTTCTGTAGCATAGTTTGTTGTAGAAATATGTATGTTACATAATCAAGATAGCAATAAAATTGTTTCCCACTGAACTTTCTAACTTCTTTTGGGCATTTTAAATACTTTATTAGTCTTCTTTTTCCTTCTTTTTCTTCTTGTGTCTCGTCTTGTTCTTTTCCTTCTTCTTCTTTCACATTTCTATCATTACTCTATTATCTTACCTTTTTTCCCCCTTCCCTCCCCAAACTCCCACATAACATGGAAACCTTCCTTTGTAACAAATAAGGATAGTTAGACAAAACAAACCGACATACTGGCAATATCTGAATATGTACATCTTGTTCTCCATTTCTAGACTATTACCTCTCTTGCCAATAATTACGAAGCATGCTTTATCTTTAGTTGTCCGAAATCATCATTGATCACTGCATTGATTATAGTTCTGAAGTCTAGAGACCTTCTTTTGTTCTATACTTGATGAAGGTCAGTTATTCTTCCCAGCTTTGAATTCCTTAGCATTATTTTTGTGTCATCAAAAAGTATATATGGGACTGTGATCCTAAAGACTAAGTATGGTGAGTCTACTGTCTTCAATTGTGAAAAAGGCTCATTATAAAAATTTGTAATGTGTGCTTAACTCAGGCTGAACCTCCAGTCCTGTAAATTCAATATTTGAAAGGCATGCAACAAGTAACAAATGGATGTTTGCTCAGCCTTAACACAGAAAGGATATCCAACAAGGATATAGCACTTAGCTTGGGTAGACACACAAGATCCTGAATATTGAATACCTCCTAAATCAGTTGACTGTATACTCAATACTCAACATCATCTGTTGAGCAGGATAGGGTGTGGTGACTTGAACAGCTTTGGTATATCTGTCTAATTTTGTGGGTCTGAGTCCACGTGGGCCAACCTCTTTTATCCCCTTTATCAGGAAATCTGTCAGTTTGGTCTGAGACCAATTAGTTACACAAATGGTCAGGTCAATTAAGACTTAGTGGTTACTTTATTGCATTTTTTAAAAAAAATTAGCTAAACTTACATGGAGTATGTGTGTGTATATGTGTGTGTGTCTGTCTGTCTGTCATGGGGTGGGTTGCATTTCATACAATCTTTCATTTTTTTATAGTCTTCCTTTCAGTTTCATCATTAAATGTATGGGATGATTTTGCAAAAGTCTTTAAAATGATTTTCTACTCACCTGCTTCTTGCAGTTTTAGAGACAATATTGCTCATATCTTGTACCATTCTTAAGATTCTAATTTATATTCTAAACTAGTACTGCCTTAAGTTGCCATATTTATCTCTTTGGAAAATAAGTTAAAAAAACACCAAAAAATTAGTCAGTATTTGCTAAGACAGTTTTCAGTATCTTTTAACCTCATTTAAAGCACTCCATTGACATTGAAATTTCTATATAAAAGGACTACAATTGTCAATGTCTTTTTCATCTACCCAGTTGCCATTTTTTGTCATTGATAATTTTTTATAGTGAGCCAGATCAGAATTGTCTTGATTGAATGCCATATCTTTTCTTATTTTTTTCCTAGATTTTTAAAAATTTATTTTAATTTTTGGTCTGTTAAGTCACCGATCCAACTATATATAGTCAACTGATTTAGGAATGACTCTAACATCATAATAAGTCACATTCAATATAATTTTTTTCATTTTTTTGCATATTGTTTGGTTTTTACCATGTCTAATGTCTTGTAATTTGTTTTCTCAAAGTATTGATGATATCAAGATCTAAGATTTCTTGGGGGGACTGCAAGTTTTTTACTATTTTAATTGCTTACAATTCTCTAAAGGTCTATTTTGCATCATATATTTTGCTACCTTTACTCAGTCTCACTTTTGCTTTGAAGTTACTGAGTATCAAACTACATACTGGTTCAATTTGAATGATCATACCAAGTTTTTCACAGAATTTCTCTTCTTTTTTAACCTTGGCATCCTCTGCAAAATAAACTACAATTATTTTCATGGTTGTCTCTTTGCAAATACTAAACCCTGTACTAGAGAATGACAAAATGGCCCAAGAAATGGTGTGTGTTGTTGTTTCTTACACACAATAAAACCAACTCTATCATTATTTTTATTTATCTTTCTAAGGAGAATTTCTGAGCCTCCTTCAACTTGGTGTGACTTCTAACTTATACTTTCTTTTATAGTGAAAATGTGAATATTAATATAATTCAGTTCCCCCAATAGTACAGCATATTTATTTGGTCATAAGATCAGGATCTCACCTTATAGTAGCGACCTCTCTGTTGTTTATGGGTGTCATAAAACCCAAGTGGCTTTTACCAATCCTGTGGAATAATGACTACTCTTTGGTAGGTCAAGTGGCTCAGAATTTAATAAAACATCTAGGAAAAAATTATAATTTTAAGAGACTATATCTATGGTGTGTCAAAGTGCCAAAATTTTTAATTAGCATAATTAAAAGAACAGGTAAAAAAAATCACAATTTGGAACAGTGTTTATGGATAATATCTTTCTGTGCATGGAGAAATTAGATAATGTGTATTTACTATAGAAAAATGTAGTTGCTGAAACAAGGGAGAAAAACAGGTTTATATACTCTTTCACTTCAAGACTAATGGAGAATAGTTTATGAAAATGGAAGCATTTAAGCTACTTTGGATTCTAAAGCATTTTCTAAAGCAGAAGCAGGGCCATAGAAGATTGAGGATCATTTTGTCTTTTTCTTTGCTTCGTAGTTTGCAACAGTCAAATAATTCATGACCAAGTAATCAGCCCTTTGCTGCTTTGCTGATATCTTCTTTGTATTTAGTAAGGCTGATCTTTGGAAAGAAGACACAGTCTGTTTCTAGAACCATCCAATATGCCTTTTTAGTATATTTAGAATTTGTGCTCTAATGGCATACTCTTCAAGAAATCAGAGTAAACTACTCACATGATAAGGAATCAGAGTTGAATTTGTAGAGATTCATTCCATGTCTATTAAACTGAATCACTATATAAATTATCAATGCTAGCAACTATAAATTCATTCTATTCCAAAGTATTATTTATCTTTGACATTTTCAAAGCAGGGTGCCAATATACTCTATTGAAATTAATTTTTATGTTTTTCTTCTTGTGAAATTAATATATACTTACTTACATTAGTAAGCACTTACATTTTCCAAATTAATGTCCTCATTTTTAATGAAACTTTTAATTAGAATATTATTTCCTTGTCCATTGCTTATACTGCCTTATGGTTTGAACTTGAATTTATCAAATACCATAAATGTGATTTCAGATTTTTTTTAAACTAGCTGTAGCATGACCACTTTTAGTCCATCTTTTCACTTTAATGTTCTGTGAATCATTTTACATTTTTTGTGTATACTGTACAAAACATATTATCGACTATAATTTGTTAATCCATTCTATTATTTTTCTTCTTAAGGGAACCATTAATCCACTCATGTTCAAAGTTATAATTTTTGAATTTGACTGACTTTCTATAACACTTCATTAAGTTATTGACTTTTGCAAAAAGGAAGGTAGATTCTTACTTTACTATTTCTATTCTTATGTAAAACAAAACAGAAGAGCATTAAGCAAAATTTTATATTCTGTATTCATGTTTACAGTTTAGCCCTTCCTTTCTCTTTTGGAAAAGGAAAAGATTTCTTTTGGGGATAGCCACCACTTTCTATTCTTTTTCATTTGTCCTACTTTTTATTCTCCCTCCTCTCTTTCACCTACTTTTTTCTTTTATTTGCAAATCCAGTGTTACTATTGAGAGTCAGCATGATCTCATGAAGTATGTTGGACTTTGAGTCAGGGGAAACCTGGATTAAAATCACATTACTGTCATTTATTAACTATGTGATCTTTTTTATCTCTGTGTCTCAGTTTTCTTTTTAAAACTATCATAAAAATACTTTTAATCTCACAAGACAGTTTTAAGGTTCAAATGAGATAATGTATATAAAACACTTTGCAAGTCTAATATACTTTAAAATTCCAACCTATCATAATTATTAATTAGTAATTTAAACAAAGTAGTGCATTTTAAAAAAATTAACCTACAGTGTTGGTTGTTGTTGGTATTGAGTCCCTTTCAGTTGAGCTGGACAATTCTTGACCCCATCTAGGGTTTCTTCTCAAAGGTCCTATAGTAGTTTGCCATTTTCTTCTCCAATTCATTTAACAAATGAAGAAACCAAAGCAAATCGATTTGTGACTTGCCCAGAGTCAAACAGATTGAACTCAATCTGCTCTAATCAAATGATCCAGTCACAAAAGTCCAAATTTTTATATCTACATAACCAACCACTATAAGGTGGTACAGTAGATACAGCCCTGGTCCTGGAGTTAGTAAAATTCCTTTTCATGAGTTCAAATCCAGCCACAGACACTTACTGGCTATGTGATCCCAGGCAAGTAATTTAACCTTGTCTGTCTCAGTTTCCTATAATGAGCTGGAGAAGGAAATGGCAAATCACCTCAGTAGATTTACCAAGAATGGAAAGGTCCAAATGGAGTCACAAAGAGTTGTATGCAACTAAGTAACAACAGCCAAGCACTCAAAACAATGATACTTTTGACTCTTAAACACAATCATTTATATAACAAAGCAAAAGAAGCAATATTAGGGATATTGATCTATTAAATAAATATATATATATATATATATATATATATATATATAATAAATCTGAAACACACCATCCCCCCAATACATTTAATATCTAGAGTAAAGAACTGGAACACACTTATGGAAGCCTGTGATGGAAAAACATAAAGGCACTCACAACTCTAAATTACAGGCTTCATTATTATTTTCATTTAACAACCTACAATTATTTCTCTGCCTACTCCTAGACTATTGATCTTCTCCTGTCTACAGCTGGAGAAATTCTCTTCTCTACTTGAACCCAAGCTTTATAAGGTTTTTATTTAACCATCAACCTTAAATGTTTAGATTTTAGAAAATGTAGTTCTTATTGTGAATGACAGTTCTACTTAATCTAGAGAACTACAAAGTTCATCAAACTATCTCCAGGTGATATAGACTAGCCCAGGTCATTACTCACTCATCTGAGTTCTGTCCTAGTGTATCAGAATCTAGCTCAGCTCAACACAGCACATCAAGCAGCTGCAAAATCCTCTGAAGCCAGAACTGTCACCATAGAGCAACAAAGCTTCACCAGTTCTAGGTGGTGCTAAAAGGCAATAGCTGTTAGTGGAACTCTAGATCAATGATATTGAATCTCTTTTAACAATCTGGAATCATTGAGCCAAAAAGCCTTCCTTCATCTTTACCTGCCCCAGTTGTGGTTGAGCAGCTTTTCAAACATTGCTCCTTTAATTGTTTTCAATCACTCTTTCAGTCATTACTTTCCAGACTGTTCCTTAATAAGATTCATCATTCATTTGGAAGATGGGTTATCTACCTGAGAACCTGTGTGGTTTCAGAAATGGCTTAGGAATGGTTGATAATGGTTGTTGTTGGGTGATGACTCCAGGAGAAATGCCAGGAACAGAAGTCTGTACACAATGTTTGTGGATCTGACCATTGCCTTTGGTATTGTCAGTTGTGGGGACCTTTGGAAAATTGTGGTGAAATTTAGTTTCCCAGAAAAGTTTATCAGTATTATTTGTTACATGGAATACTTGCACAAGTTCTGATAATGGATTATGCTCTAGCATTTTCCCAGTCCACAATGGAGTGAAGCAGGGTTGTATGCTCGCTTTTTGGTATGCTTTTTAGCAGGATGTTTTCAACAATGTTTTCAGATGCCTTCAAGGAAAAATGAAAATGTCATCAGGTTCAGACACACATTGAGGGTAAATTATTTAACTTGAAAAAGTTACAAGCCAAGATTGAAGTTGAAAGGAGAGTTGGTACATGGCTTTTTATTCACAGATAACTGTGCACTCAATATACACACAATCTCTAAGTCTGAGATGCAAAAAGTATAGATCAATTCTCTGCTGCTTTTTCAATTTTGGCTTAACAATTAACACCAAGTAAACAGAGGTTATCTATGACCCAGCACCACACTATCCCTCTGTGGAATAAAACATCTGGAGATGCTGGCATAGGACCAGTATGGCATGCCTGGCATCAAAAGATGCTATGCTCTATGAGAAAGTAGAATTGCAGAAGCGCAAAAGAAATGTGAGATGCACAAATTTAGAGACATCTCCATTCCAAATGTTCACATGAGCTATTTGTGCCCTGCCTCTGTTAGAGCCTTCTTAGCTCATATTACTCTGATCAGCTACAGTCAGACACACTGTACTTTGACCTCAATACAGTGATGTCATTTTGGCCCTTTTTAAGAATGAAGAACAAAAAAAAAGGAAGGACAACCAATCAATTGGCTCTAATATATTTACTCCCTACTGCTGCTGTCTTCTTTTTCACTTTAGATCAGTGGAGATATGGGATCCAAATTCAGTTCCTTGACTCTGAATCTATTATTTGCATCGGATCATGCTGTAAGAATTTCAAGAAAATTTTGCTCTTTTTCAGAGTTTCTATAGGCTCTCCCCTCCTCCCTGCCCCCACACCATACTTTTTAGAAGGGGGTGAGTCATAAGGAACTTGACCAGGTGGTAAGCTTTCACTCTGCAATCTTAATGAAAATTTTCTTATGTTTTCATTTACTCAGCTGTTCACATACACATGGATAAGGAAATGGAGTTGTCTTTACTTTGTAATATATGCTCAGTTTGAAAATACATCTAAATCATCACAAAGACTTTTTGATGATTATTATCAAAGTTAGATTGTGGATTTAATAATTAACCACTTTTACATTCTCAAGCTCCTAGAACTTCATCAACTTCAGCCCTTAAGATTTTTTATTTTAAAGGGATTTTCTGAAACGTCAAGTACAGTTCTTTCTCTGGTATCACTGAATGAAAATAAAATCTTATCTTAAATTTTTCTAATTTACAGACATGTTCTGAAATTATCATCTCATCCAATAAGTTCCTTCTGATATGAAGAATGATTGAAATAATAACTTCAAATATTACTATAGAGCATTTAGAGATCCTGCTACCTATTCAAAGTTTTGGTAAACCTAGTACAATTTGGAAGAGTTAAAAAGTAATGAATAATAGCTTGTTAATGGATTGACTGATCATGGGCCCAAAGAAGATCAGCTTATGAAACTGTATACTTAATAGTCAAAGAATCTTAATCAGTTCCCTTGTCCCATCCCCTTCCAATATAGCAGGACCCCTGAAACAAAGAGAAAGCATCAAGTAGCCATTATTGTAATCTATTAATCCTAAACAAAAAACAACCCCTACTAAATCCCCCAGTTGTCCAGACTTTTCAAATTACTAGACATAATTTCATAGGTTATTAGGTTTAGAACTAAAAGGAAACTAAAAAATCATCTAAGTTAAACTCATTTTGTAGGCAAAAGACCTGATGTCTCTGAAAATCCTTCCCTCCCTTTTTCTTATTCCCATTATGAGTTGACTCTGATTCTGTGATTATCATCATCATCATCATCATCATCATCATCATTAGTAATTATATAGCTCTTTAAGGTTTGTAAAATGCTTTGTAAGCATTAACATTTTATTCTTACAAAAACCCTGGGAGGTAGGTGCAACAGTTAATCAGTGTTACAGGCTGAAACTGAACTCAAGTTCAGCACTCTATCCATTGCACCAACTAGTTGCCTCTATTGTTGGTCAGGCATTTCAGTTGTGCCAACTGTTTGTTACGCCATTTTTGGTTTTCTTGGCAAAGTTCAAACTGGTATGGTTTGCCATTTCCTTCTCTAGCTCATTTTATAGATGAGATAACTGAGGCAAGCAAGGTGTAGTGACTTGATCAAGGTCACACAATTATCTAAGACCAGAAAATGAATCTTCTTGACTCCAGACAGATACTCTATGCTCTGTGCAACCTAGCTGCTCTAGCTGCCTCTTATACAATTTGTGCCTCTTGATATATTTTTTCCAGATCTTTACCTTTTGGACATTAGTATCTACATGTATACACACACACACACACACACACACACACACACACACACACACACACACAAGTTTTAAAGTTAAATCAGGGAGACATCATTCTTGCTCTAGAGATATACTTTTCTTGAGACTACTGTATTAGATCATTATAGATAATCTCTAAAAGCCACAAGACTTACATTTTAATTAAAATTCCTAACTGTATTTATAAAGACTGACTAGCGGTGCAGTTTTAAATCTGCATGGGGATAGTTTATGCAATGCATTAATTATATTCCAAGGGAAAGATAGAATGAGAAGGGGAATATACTGTGATATAAAATCAAAAGGTATTAATCAAGCCTAATAAAGAGAAACCTTCATCCCAAGCACAAAAACAAAAAAACTGCATCATTCTTTCCTTTTATCTATACATTATAAGGAGAATAGAGAAAGATGAGAAACAATTTACAAAAATGTCCTATTCAGCAAGGTTCTTATTCCCCCTCAAAATTGAAGAAAGTCTAGGGGAAGAGGAATAAGGCCTCCTGTAGTTGCAACCTACTAAATTTACATTTACAATCAGCTTTGAGCAAGAACTTCCTGCAAGAGAAATATCTGCACATGCTGAGACAAACCACTGGTATTATAAAAAAAAAACAACAAATTAGACTTTTGGCAAAACTCCACCAATCAGCCTTTGTTTCCATCAAACTAACTGTTCCCGGATGTTTGCTTGGAATGCTGGGTTTCTTTTTTTAAAAAAACACATTATTCTGTCACTACTGAAACATTTTAAAGATTTAATAATAGAAAACTTATGCTGCTCTTTTTTAAATGCTGGCTTTTAAACTGTAGTCTTTCTCATTGTGACCTTTCTGTGAAATAAGTGACCTGAACTTTTATTATATGCTGACTTTGAAATCCATTTGCATTATTCAACTTGGACTAATTTGTCTTCCAGATGCCTAAGCCTGAATCTAGTGACTTTGCTTACAGAATCTTGACTATTCATTCAAGAGGAGGAAAGGCATCTTATTTCTAGCTTCTTCACTTTTATTTTCAGGCTAATTACATATTTTATTTTCTCAGAACAGTGAACTTACCATTTTTCTTCAAGAACCTTAAACAGTTTTTGCACACAGTTTTTTCAAAAAGTTGGCTAAGGTTCATTCCAATGTTCTTTAGAAAAGAATCATTCTATAAACATCCAGCAGAAAAGTGGAACCCAAGAGCTAGAGGGTCATTTGTAAGAAAAAATATTGTAGAAAGACTATTAAATCTACAACACCACCACTTCATACCCTTCTTCTCTTATGCAGTTCTCCTATATCTGACTCAGGAATGACTTGTCTGTTTGTTTTTCATTTTAATAATATAGTTTTTTCAATTACATATTGAAGATAATTTTTAAACAATCTTTTTAAAAAATGGTGTTCTGAATTCTTTCCCTCTCTTATTTCTTCCCTCATTTCTCTAGGTTTTACATATGCAGTCATGCAATACATATTAGTCATGTTGTGAAAGAAAACAGACAAAAAGACACAAAAGATAAAGTAAAAAATGGTGTACCTCAGACAGAACTAAGAATTCCTTAATTCTTTCTCCAAGTGGATAGCATTTTTAATCATAAATCTTTCAGAATTGTCTTGGATTTTTGTATCGCTGAGAATGGCCAAGACATTCACAATTGATCATAGTTACAATATCGCTATTATTATGCACAATATTATCCTGATGTTTTTGCTTCACTTTATATCAGTTCATATAAATGTTTTTCTGGAATAAATTGTTACTTTTTCTAGGTTCACTATGAAGTGTCTTGGGCAATTAATTATGTAATTCATGTCTAACTGTGCTCTCCTATCCCTAGTACAATACTCTAGTCTGACAATGCATGCCATAAATCCAAAAGCAAAGCATTTGATTAAGATATAAAAATAACATAAGGAAGGGAAAAATAATTGGGTGGTTGATTAAATCCCAGCTCCATGCCTCCAACTCCCCCTCTCTCTAAAATCCCTACCACTTCCCAAAATAATGAATGAAAATAAAAAAATATCCTGGAGAAAGCTAATTCAAGGGAGGGGGAACAATATTTCTTTCTTTTTTCTTTTTTTCTTTCTTTTTTTTTTTGCAAGGCAAATGGGGTTAAGTAGCTTGCCTAAGACCACACAGCTAGGTCATTATTAAGTGTCTGAGACCAGATTTGAACCCAGGTACTCCTGACTCCAGGGCCGGTGCTCTATCCACTACACCACCTAGCCACCCAGAACAATACTTCTTGCATATGAATAAATGAAGTTAGGGGTCATTCTTCACCTTTTAGCATGTTCTTTTTTTCTTTTTTTAAAAATTTATTTACACATTACTAAAATAGTCTTGTTGTAAGAGTAAACATAATCCTTTTCCTCCCACAAAATAGAAAAATTTGACAAGAAATAAAGAGAGAAAGAGAAAAAAATTGTACTTTAGTCTGTTTTCAGATACCATCAGCTCTGTCTCTAGAGTGGATTGTATTCTTTATCATAAATCCATCAGAGAAGTTGCTTCCATATTTCCCCCCACAGTTGCTATTGCTGATTATGTTTCCCTCCATCCATTCCTCCACATTCCCATTTATTCTATTCTCTCCTTTCACTTTGTCCTTCCTCAAAAGTGTGTTATGGGGCAGTGCAGTGGAATGGTGCAGCAGACAGAGCACTGTCCCTGGATCCAGGAAGACCAGAGTCCAAATCCCACCCCAGACACCCAACAACAACCCAACGGAGTGCTCCCAGGCTGGGTATCCAATCCCACTACCTGCAAAAAACAAAGAAAGTGTGTTGTAGCTGACTACCCTCTCCCACAAACTACTCTTTCCTCTATCACCTACACCCTTCCTCCCTCTCATTCCCTTCCTCTTCTTTCCTCCAGGGTAAGATAGATTTCTATACTGTATTAAGTGTGTATATTGTTTCCTCTCTGAATCATTTCTGATGAGAATGAAAGCTCACTCATTCCCCTCCCCCCCTTCCACTCTATTGCAATGGCTTTTTCTTGACTCTTTTACATAAAATGTCTTAGCCCATTCTACCTTTCCTTTCTCTTTCTCCCAGTACATTCCCTTTTCACCCACTGACACCATCTTTATAATATATCTTCATATTTAGCTCTCTCCTGTGTCTTGTCCTAAATATGCTCCTTCTAACTTCTCTATTAAC
Organism: Macrotis lagotis; assembly: GCF_037893015.1. NCBI lineage: Eukaryota > Metazoa > Chordata > Mammalia > Peramelemorphia > Peramelidae > Macrotis > Macrotis lagotis. The sequence continues at coordinate 163,047,474 of NC_133663.1, read as the reverse complement.
TGAGATGGTTCATATGAGTTATCAGTATCATCTTTTCATGCAGGAAATACAGGTAGTTCAATATCATTAAATTCCTCATAATTTACCCATATTGTTCACCCTCTCTGTACTTCACTTGAGTTCTGTATTTGGACATCAAACCTTCTATTCAGCTCTGGTTGTTTCAACAGGAAAGTTTGAAAATCCTCTGTTTCATTATTTCATTGAATATCCGTCTTTTCCCTTGGAAAAAGATGTTCAGTTGGGTAATTGATTCTTGGTTGCATTCCAAGCTCTTTTGCCTTCTAGAATATCATATTCCAAGCCCTTCAAGCCCTTAATGTAGACACTGCTAAATCCTATGTAATACTAACTGTAGCTCTACGGTATTTGAATTGTTTCTTTCTGGCTGTTTGCAATAGTTTCTCTTTGACTTGGAAGTTCTGGAATTTGGCTAAAACATTCCTGGAAGTTATTTTTTGGGGGATCTCTTTCAGGAGGAGATTGGTAGATTCCCTCAATTTCTATTTTACCCTCTGCTTTTAGCATATCAGGGCCATTTTCTTGTAGAAATTATTTAAAAATGAATTATAGGCTATTTTCTTGTTCATGACTTTCAGGTAACCTAATAATTTTTAAATTGCCTCTTCTGGATCTGTTTTCCAGGTCAGTTCTTTTTCCGATGAGATGTTTCATGGTTTCTTCTAGTTTTTCATTCTTTTGGCTTTGTTTTATTGTTTCTTGCTTCTTCACAAAGTCACTAGCTTCCTGTAACTCCAGTCCACATTTGAAGGAGTTATTTTCCTCAGAGAGCTTTGTTATCTCCTTTTCTATTCTGGTCAATTCTGCTTTTGAAGGCATTCTTCTCCTTATTAACTTTTTGGACTTTTTTCCCATTCGACCTAGACTTGTTTTTAACATGTTGTTTTCTTTGATTTTTTTTGTATCTCCTTGACCAAGCTGCTAACTTGGTTTCCATATTTTTTCTGCATTGCTCCCATTTCTCTTCCCAATTTTTCCTCTATCTCCCTTAGTTGATTTTCAAAATATTTTTTGAGTTCTTCTATAGCCTGAGACCAATTCCTACTTTTCTTGGAGGCTTTGGAAACAGAATCTTGGACTTTGTCAACTTCTGAGTGTGTGTTTTGATTCTCCCTGGCACCAAAGTAACTACCTATGGCCAGATTCTTTTTTTCTTTTTATTTATTTCCCCAGTCTATACCCAGGTTTTGAGGTCCTTCCTAAGATTTTGTGTGTTATTAGGACACCCCCACAAGGACCTCAGTTCGTTCAGTGTCTTAGGAGAGGCTCTGACTGCTCTCATGGCCTGTGCTGTGGTTTGTGGATAACCATAAGCACTCCCCTCTGCCTTGGAGCTGTGAAGAGGGTCCCTGTTCTGCTATAGCAATAGGGGGTCCTAGACTGCTACCAGGGTCTACAAATGATGATAACACAAGAGTCCTGACTTAGGGATAATGGAGAGAACTTAACAGTCTCCCCTCAACCCCTTACCTTCTGAGCAGTCTGGAAGCAGCTGCTGGGAAGCCCCTTGCTTCCCACAGTTTCTCCACAGTCTGTTTCCTACTTATATTTCTAATCTTATTTCTTATTCCCTTTCATGTATTCTATAGTCTACCTGTGCTGGACATTTAGCCATTCCTCAAACTCAGCACTCCAATTTCCACTTTCACACAACCCATCACATATCTGGAAAACACTCCTTTATCATCTCAGTCTATTTTCAAGTCTTTTCAATATCCTCCACAAAGATTTCTATGAGCTTGTTAATTGCTGTTGTCTTCCTCCTCAGGTTATCTTGTATTATACTTACCTTTCTATGTATATGCTATACCTCTTCACACTGAATTTAAGCTCCCTTGAGAGTAGGGATCACAATTTTCCCCCTCGTGTGTTTGTAGTGCCTACCACTGGGTTCTGCAAACAGTAGGCATGTATATGATTGAATTAAATTGAAATGAACTGATCCCCCCCTTTGAGTACATTATTGATGTTTCACTCTCACATATCATTGAACTTCTTCCAAACAACAAGAACAAGAACAACAACAGTAGTGTTAATGTATCCTAAGATCAAACTTGCTCCCTTTTTAGTTTATTGTTGAGTTTTTAGGATGGTAAACTCCCCAAGTTTTTTTTTTAATTTTATTCTAACTATCCCCCATGTCAAAAATGTATTTGGTTTTAAAACTCTTCTTACTGTTATGAATTCATCAAGCATCCATAAATATCTACATTTCCTATTCAAAGAAAAAGAGAATTGTATATGACACTGAATCCCCAGGACATAAAGTTTGCTTAAAAACAAATTTCAAAATTAACATAGCAGTTCCTATAATCTCCTACTTGTCTCTGTCTCTTTCTGAGCATTCTTAGTCTTTTAGCGATTTTATATTTTTTTCTATGTTTGATCTTGTTGGGGTATAGACTTTGTAGTATAGTTGTTGTTCTTCATCCTTTGTTAAAACTTGAAAAGGATCAATGACCTCATGAGGATGATGACTTGAAAGCGAATTGAATATAAGTGAGGCTAATTTGTAGTACTGATTATTTCTGAGGTATAAGTGCCCATACTGAAATTTTAACAACAGGCTCAAACCATCAGGTTCTAGAACATACCTGTCCTATATTCATATTTACCCCTTCTTAGTAAAACCCTCAGGGATCAAGATTTTATTTGTATAAACTGTACATCCCTCTTAAATATTTTTGCATTCCCAGTGCCTACATTGTTCTTTGCACGTAGTGATTTTACATTATTGTCATTGAAGATAATAATGATGTTGCAACACTCATATACATTAAGAGATAGCAGATAATGTCATTTCCATTATATAAAGGGAAAAATAGAACAATATTAGCATATATTAATTACATAAATACATTATATTTAAGAGAATGAACTCTTTTCAAGGATCAACAAATATATACTTTAAATTGCTCAGTTATGTGCAATTGATAGCTAGTGTACAAATAATTAAATATCTATTATTAAAACAAGTCTCCTTAGGACCTCTTCTATACAAATTTTTTTTAAAAAATTTTATTTTCTTTAATTTATTTACATATTACTAAAATATTCTTGTTTAAGAGCAAACATAATACCCCCTCCCCCACAAAAAATAAAACCTCATGAGAAATAAAGTGAAAGAGGAAGAAAATGTGTTTCAGTCTGTGCTCTGATAATACCATCAGTTCTGTCTTGGGTGGATCACATTCTTTATCTTAAGTCCATCACAGAAGTTACTTCCATAGTTTTCCACAGCTGCTTTTGCTGACTAATTCCCTTCATTCATTCAGATATAATCTATTTTATTTTCTCTCTCCTTTCACTCTGTCCCTCTTCAAAAATGTGTTGAGGGGCAGCCAAGTGGTGCAGTGGACAGAGCACCAACCCTGGGGCCAAGAGGCCCCAAACATACATCCACCCCAGAGATCCAGCAACCACCTGGCCCCATGTCTTGGACAGGCCACCCAATCTCACCACCTTGCAAAAAGGTAAAAAAGAAAATGTGTTATATCTGACTATCCTGTCCTATGATCTACCTTCTCCTCTATCACCCACATTGCCCCTCCCCTCTCCCTATCCCCCTTTTCTCCTTTTTCTTCTAGATGTCTATACCCTATTGAGTGTGTATGCTACTTCCTCTCTGAGCCATTTCTGATGAGAATGAAGGCTCTCTCATTCCCCCTTGCCTTCCCCACTTCCATATCATTGCAAAAGCTACATGAAATATCTTTTACATGAAATATCTTAGTTCTTTCTCTTCCTCCAAGTACATTTCCCTTTCACCCATTGACTCCATTTTTACAATATATTATATCTTCAAATTCAGCTCTCTCCTATGCCTTTTCTATAAAAACTCCTTCTACCTGCTCTATTAAATAAGAAGGTTCATATGAGTATTATCAGTATCATCTTTCTATACAGGAATACATGCAGTTCATGATCAATAAGTCCCTCATATTCTACCCTTCTCATCAACTCTCTCTATGCTTCAGCTGAGTCCTGTACTTGAAGATCAAACTCACTAAATTCAGCTCTGGTCATTTCAACAGGAACATTTGAAATTCCCTTGTTTCATTAAAAGTCTTTCTTTTCCCTTGGAAGAGGATTTTCAGTTTTTCTGGGTAGTTGATTCTTCATTGCATTCCAAGCTCGTTTGTCTTCCAGAATATTATATTCCAAGCCCTATGAGCCCTTAATGTGGATGCTGCTAAGTCCTGGGTAATCCTGACTGTAGCTCCACAATAGTTGAATTGTTTCTTCTGGCTGCTTGTAATATTTTTTCTTTGACTTGGGAGTTCTGGAACTTGGCTATAATATTTCTGGGGTTTTTTGGGATCTCTTTCCAGAGGAGATTTGGTGGATTCTCTCAATTTCCATTTTACCCTCTGCTTCTAGGATATCAGGGCAATTTTCCAGTAGAAATTCTTTTAAAATGAGGTCAAATCTCTTTCCCTGATCTTGACTTTCAAGTAGCCCAATAATTTTAAAATTATCTTTTCTGTATCTGTTTTCCAGATCAGTTGTTTTTTCAATGAAGTATTTCACATTTTCTTCTAAGTTTTTCATTCTTTTGATGTGTAATTATTGTCTTGACTTCTTGCAAAGTCATTAGCTACATTCCACATAGGATTTGTTTTCCTCAGAGAGCTTTCTTATCTCCTTTTCCATCTGTCCAGTTATGCTTTTAAAAGCATTCTTCTCCTCAATAACTTTTTGAACTGTTTTATCCATTTGACCTAAACTGGTTTTTAATGTTATTCTCTTCAGAATTGTTTTGGATCTCATTGACTAAGCTGTTGACTTGGTTTTCATTTTTTTTCCTGCATCTCTCTCATTTCTTTTCCTAATTTTTCTTCTGCCTCATTTACTTGATTTTCAAAATCTTTTTAGGGCTCTGTCATAGCCTGAGCACAACTTCTATATTTCTTGGACTCTTTAGATACTTGAACTTTCTCATTTACAGATTGAGAACTTTGGTCCTACATGGGACCAAAGTAATTGTCTATGGTCAGTTTCCTTTTTTCTCCTGTTTACTAATTTCTCCAGCCTGTGCCTGGTTTTGGGGTGCTTCCTGAGCTTTTGAGTATTATTGGGAGCCCCCCACAAGGACCTCAGTATGTGAACCTTTGACTGTTTTCCTGGTCTGTTGAATGGCCCAAAGCTCACCCCTCTTGGGCCCCAGACTGCAGTCAGAGTCTGAATGTGGTCAAAGGCCCAGAGTTCTTTCCCAGGGACAGAAGACAGACCTTGATGGTCTTCCTCCACTCCCTTACCTTCCATGTGCTGAGCACTCAGGAAGCAGCTGCCACGTGGCCCCTGCTAGATGACTCCATAGGCCTGCTTCCATTGCCTGGGATCTGGGCTGCTCTGAGGTTTGTGGCCATGCTGAGGAGGACCACGCTGGCCTGGGCTTCACACTTGCTCTGGCAGAGGTCTCCCTGTTGATCTTCCAAGTTGTGCTTGGTGCTCCCTGGGGTGCAGGTGAGGAAACTGCTTCTGCTGCCAGGAGCTGGGACTCCCAGGGACCTAGGCACTCTGGGGCTGTTCCCAGAAGGCTGCTGCCCCATCCAACCCCATGGAACAGAGCCTTCCCACTATTTTCCAGTTACCTTGGGTTGGAGAATTGCCTCATTGAATTTTTCTGTGGGTTCTGTCTCTTGAAAATTTAGTTAGTCATAATTTTAAGGTTTTTGAAATATTTTGGAGAGAGCACCTAAGAGAGGCTATTCTCTTGCTGCCATCTTGGCTCTGCCCCTAGACTTGTCTTTCTTGTGTAACTTTTTATTAGCTTATTCATAGACTCTTGACAGAAAGAAAATTATATTTTTAAAGGGGGCTCTTTAATTTAGATTTTTTTCATTAATTTAAATTTTATTTTCAATTATTGGGGATTTAATATGCCTTTTAATAAAGGACCACAATAATAATATATAGTAATAATTGAAGTTTATATGTTTACAAAACACTACTCCAATTACTATATCTTTTTTAAAAAACTCAAATGCTAAATTCATTAGTTCTGAAATAATTGTACTGTAAAGGAAAAAAATGGGAGACTGTCAATTTGTTACCTATTTAATCTTATGTTTGGGGATAGGGCTATGATCCTTAGTTTTTTCCAACTGAGAAAAGGGGGAATTAGACTAGGTCATTTTCACATCTTAAATCCTATAACACTATACATATTTCATGTGCTGAATCAGTTGTATTTACAAAAATATGATTTTACATTATGATAGAGAGGCATCATATATTTTTTATATTACCAATTTACATACCTTCCTGTATATTTGACTTCTCAGAAATTAAAGTTTAAAAATAGGTTTCTTATTTTTCTTATAGTTTTTCCTTTTAGCTTGAGTCAATGAGAAGTAGCCACTCATTGTCTTGTTACTTACTTTTTGAATATCCTGAGAAATTCTTTTGCCAATTCTACCTAGGTGCTTTTCTCCATTTGACTTTTTCCAGTAGGCTACTTTACCCCTAAACCTCTGATAACTTGGTAAGGACACTGAAAGAGATGTCTATTGTGTTTAATTCTGTGTTCTAAACATAAATGACACCAAGATTAATGTTGACACCTTAGAAAGACATTATGCTCCAGATTTCATTAATTACCTAATATTCAAGTTTTCCCAGGACCTACATAATTTTCTTTTCATTATTTTATTGATAAAATATCATTAAAAACAATATAATTACATGCCTCATACCTATATAATGAGTATCTTGTGAACACCCTTCCCTATATTAGATAACAACTTTTTATATGTATATCGGAAAAAAGTTCTTTCCACAATTCATTCCTATGGAGATTTTATTGTGGTTTGTGGCAAAATCTTTTGCCTTTCAATTTTTTACTATTTGCCTCATGAATTGTACACATTAATTTTGTTCTTAAGGTACCATTCTGCCTTGAAGTGCCTTCAACCAAGTTTTCTGCTTTTCTATTCTTCACCACCTCACTGCTAATTTTCATTATCAGAAGCTCTGTAGAAGGGTATATGTGTATAGTATATATATATATATATATATATATATATATATATATATATATGTGTGTGTGTGTGTGTGTGTATATATATATACATATATATATTTATCTATAAAATTACTACATGGATGATATATTTGTGTATATGCATAGATGTAGGTGTTTGTATAAATATATACATATATATATATATACATATTTCATGTAATAATTTTTTCTCCCAATAACTTGCTAAGTAACAGTTTGCTTGTCCTCTGTCTAGGAGAACTGGAATAGCAAGAAGCAAATCATTGTTGGGTTTTTGACTTCATTCTTGGACCTTGTTGATGGTGATCTTATTTTGTCAGTTACTATTAATATTATTGACTTATACTTTCAAATAAATTTAAAAAAACTGAAAAATAATCTCCCTAAAACTAACATACTTTTAGTGGAATTGTGAACTGATCCAACCATTCTGGAAAGCAACTTGGAACTATGCCCAAAAGAATACAAAATTGTGCATAAAATTTCACCCAGTAATAGCAATACTAGGCCTGTATCTCCAAGAGATTTTAAAAAGAAGGAAAGGAACCTATATGTACAAAAATATTTATAGGAGCTCTTTCTGCATTGACAAATAACTGGAAATTATGGAGAAACTCATCAACTGGGGAATGACTGTACAAGCTGAATGTGATAAAATAAATATTGTATTATAAGAAATGATGAGCAAGATGCTTTTAGAAAATACTGATAAGACTTACATAAACTAATTCAAAATGAAATGAGAACCAGTACAATAACACCAATATTGTGCAATGATCAACTTTGAATAACTTAGCTATTCTCAGCAATACAATGATCCCACTCAATTCTGCAGTTCTTATGATCAAAAGTGTTATTTACTTTCAGAGAAAGAATTAATGGAACTTGAATGTAGATTGAAGCATACCTTTTTTTACTTTATTATTCTTGGGTTTTTTGGTCAGCATTTTTTGGCAACATGGCTAATATGGAAAAGTTTTACATAACTGCACATGTATAATCTATATCAATTTTTTGCCTTTTAGAAGTGGGGAGGAGAGAGAGATAGAGAATATGGAATTTAAAATTTAATAAAAAAAGAATGTGAAATTTTTAAAATTAACATGTAATTTAGAAAAAAATTAAAATTAAATGTTTAAAAAATAAGTTCTGTTAAAAAAAGATCTGATCATGACATCCCCTTGTCTCAAGAATCTTTAATAAACTACAACCCTTAAAGCCTTCTATGATCTTATTCTAATCTGCTTCTTTTAGCCTTCTATCATAAAAGTTCCCTCATTTACTTTATATTCCAGGCAACCAGATTTCCAAATCCAACATGTCTTCTTCCTTAGCATTTGCAGAGATCATCCCTTATGCTGAGATTTCATGCTCCCTCATATCTACCCTGAAATTGCCTCCTGAGAACTATTCTGTAGTACCTCATTTGGTGTTCTCTGCCTCATCAAATTTTTCTGTTACTCAGTTTCTAGACCTCTCTTTTGTCTCCATTCCCTCAATTATATTATATTTATTTGTTTGTATTTCATAATTTCCCAGTAGCATCTTGGAGGCTGAGATTGTGTAATTTTTCATCTTTATAGCCACAGTATCTATAACTATAGGTCTATAGTTAAGTACTTAATTATGGTGAATGAATAAAGCTGTATGTGTGGCAGATTCTTGCAGTTGAAAAGTTACATGCTGGCGAGTTTGGCTTAGAGCTTAGGGTCATTGGCTCTTTGCTTTACTTTGTCCCATATTATAAGAAAAAACATTTGGAAAATATGGCATGGGCTAGAGCAGATGAATTTTCTCAACTCCCTTTTGTATTCACAAATAACAAGAATAAAATAAGCAAGTCATTTCCTCATCTTTTCCACTTGGCCCTAATAGAACTCCACCCAATGACAGATGCAGGAATTTCTAAAACAGACGTAAGAATGACCAAAATCTAAACATTATAATATTCAAGGTCTCTTCTAAGTCTATTAAAATTCATAAAATCAGAGAATCAGAATTGGAAAGGATCTCAGAGATCCTCTAGTCCAATCTTCTTCCCAGGGATTTATGATTTTGTTTTCAGATTCAGGTGATTTTCCCATCCTCCCAGCTTTCAATGGAAGAAGAGAAAAAGAATGATGTTACTTAGGTTATTGATTCCCAGTTATAATGTAAAGGATCTACAAGACTGTTTCAAATTATTTTCTGGAAGAGACTAAAAGAGAGTTGAGCACATTTGACTATCTAGGTCATGTGCAAGCCAGGAGGAAACCCCAGTAGCCATTGACTTTTCCTTCCAACCTATCCATCTTGATTTTCTTCTCTTCCCTTGTGTATGAACAAGGAAGGGAGTGCAACCCTAAACTGGGGCAGCTGTGATGACACCTGAAAATCATAACTCATATATTGACATCATGCTTTAACCATGCTTTAATGTGCTCCTGACAAAATTTCAGCAAATAAGGTATTAAAGGTATTATACTTAGTTCCCTAATGAAAACTGAAATTCTGGGAAGTTTAAAGGACTTGGTTATAGACACATAGCTAATGTGATTGTAAAGTAGATTTTGGCCTCAGCCAAATCCTGTCAAATATACCATTTGAAGGGCAGGGGCTCTGGAGGTTTTTGTCTTTTCCTGTCTAAAGTTCTTTCATTCAGAGAGCCCAAAGAAATGTTGTGGAGGCACGGAGAGGAAATTTATTCCATTTTATTTGAAGTGCAGTGACAGGGCAGCTAAAGGGTCAAGTCCACACATAAATCAGTCCGCATGTCCATTAGTCTCTAGTTGACTAGTTCCAAGTCCACAAGGTCTGCCCACTAGCCTGGGAATTTAAAGAGGCATAGAATGAAGCCAGCATCAGGCCAACTTTGAGGGTTGCATAAGTGTCATTAGTATAAACTTATAATGTGTAAGTGGGACTCCATCGGAGTCCATATTTGGACTCTATATTTGGTCAAGCTAGACAACTGTGACTAAGGGAAATTCACATTCAGGTCGAATTCCTTGCATAACAGAAGATAATCAGGGAAGGTATAGATAGATTATTGGTGGATTGAATAATCAAGGATATGGGGGTGTGGTGGGGATCCTACCATGGGACAGGATCCTTTCTGTCACTGTTGGAATTGGTCTTGTTCTGGAAGTGAGGCACAAGGAGAATACTGGGGTAAATTCTGTAAGGTAGGGGGTAATAATTACCTAGAAAGGAGAACCAACAATAAATATCTCCAATGTTTTGATTCCATGAAGAACATAAAGAATAAAAGGAGATTAAATAATTATAGGGGTCATGAACCAGAGAATCAGGCTATAAAGTAGACAGAGGAGAAATAAGGAAGAGAATGAGGGAAACTCACTCTTGGAAGGAGGTGGAAAAAGTGGGGAAAAAAATTAATGAACAGGATTAGTTGAAGGAAAGATGATAAAGAGGGAGTCTAAGACAGGAATTAAATAACCAGAAAAAAGCAGAAAAGGAAAAAAGGGACTAAAATGAAAAATCCCAAATGGAAGAGGGATTTGGGATGAGGGGAAGAGAGTGAGTGGGAATAGGTCCACCTTTAAAAAGATTAAGCTAAAACAACATAGTACTCTGCATACACCAGAAGAGGAAAAAAAATCATAAGGTAAAAAATGGTAGAGAAATGTGTTAGGATGATATTCTTAGTTGGATTTGTAACTGGCAAAGACATGCCAAAGCAGGTAGGTTTCTGAGTGGGTAGAGCATTGGGCCTGGAGGCAGGAAGATGAGTCTTCCTGAATTCAAATTCAGTCTCAGACACTTGGTAGCTCTGTGACCCTTAGCAATCACTTAATCTTGCTTACCTCATTTTCTTCATCTGTAAAATGAGCTGGAGAAGGAAATGGCAAACCTCTGTAGTATCTCTGCCAAGAAAACCCCAAATGGGGTCTTTTTTTTTTGTTTTTGCGAGGCAATGGGTTTAAGTGACTTGTCCAAGGTCACACAGCTAGGTAATTATTAAATGTCTGAGGTTGGATTTGAACTCAGGTCCTCCTGACTTCAGGGCTGGTGCTCTATCCACTGTGCCACCTTGCTGCCCCCCCCATAGGGTCTTGAAGAGTGAGACATGACTGAACAAGACAAACATACCTAGAGATGATTAATGAATTGATATAAAATAGAAGAAAGATTTCTATAATAATTTGTTATAGGATAATGTCCTTGGCTCTGTTCTGTCCATGAGTATTGAAGATATATGGTATTATAATTAAAATTTGCAGGTGACATGAAGCTGGGAAGGCAGATAAACTTATTGGCTGATAATATCTAAGAAAATCCTGAAAGACTGAAATGATGCATTGAAATTTAACCCGATAAACTTCTAAGTCCTTTACAAATAACTCGTTTAATCCCCACAACCTAGATGGTAGGTGTTATTATTTTCCCAATTTCACATTTGATGAAATGGAGAGAAACAGAAGTTAAGTGACTTGCCCAAAGTCAAATAATTAGAAAGTGCCTGAGGTCAGTTTTGAACTCAGGTCCTCCTGACTCCAGATCTAGTGCTCTATCCACTGAGACACCTAGATGCCCGGAACCAAGCACTACTCTCCAGTTATGAGCTGATCAGGGCAAAGGACAGATTTGCACTCACTTTTTTAAGTGGCAGTATTGCTTTGACTGGTATAGTGGATAGAATGCTGATATTAGTTGTATGACTGAGCCTGTTTTCTCATCTATAATAGAGGATTGAGCTAGATGTCTTCTCAGGTTCCTTCATCCCTTAAATCTGTGATCCAATACAAGTCTTTTTTCACATAAACTGAGACCTTGCTATCTATATTTACCATGACATATTTCTACAGTCGATTTATAACCTAAATATGGTACTTTCAGATCAAATTAAGTAATATTTGTTAAAATGCACAGCCTGATATCTGGTACATAGTTGGCCAAGTGGGAAAATAACAGCACCTACCATCTAGGTTATGAGGATTAAATGAGATATTTGTAAAGGATCTAGCAGACTATCTGGTACAATATCCATTCCCTTCCTTTTCTTTTTCATGCTTTGGGAAGAATACCCATATGCTGCAGCATCCAAAGGGAGGTATTGCATTTGGTGACCAATTGTTCTGAGGCCTACTTGTTGCTGTTGGTCCCTTATTTTCAAAGATGTCAAATGACATCATGAGTGATGCATATTACTTATGATTTAGATCTAAGAGAAGCAGAATTGCACAAAGTTGTCAGTCTCACTCTCTCTTCCTGAATTATCAAAGTCCAGTGGCAGAGGGAAGCTAGGTGGCACAGTGGATAGAGCACCATCCCTGGAGTCAGGAGTACCTGAGTTCAAATCCGGCCTCAGACACATAATAATTACCTAGCTGTGTGGCCTTGGGCAAACCACTTAACCCTGTTTGCCTTGCAAAAACCTAAAAAAAAAAAGAATTGGCAGAAGGTGGACACCAAAGGTAGAAAAGTTGCCCTGAAAAGGATTCAGCAAACTCTCCCATGAGAGTACTAGTCCTCCCTGAATAGTGTTGGGTGAGGCTCTGTTGAGGGATGCAACACCTCTCAATCTGAAGCCTTTGGATTACCTGCTATACATCATGAAGGAATAACCTGTTACCTTTAACTTGTTAGTATTGGGGAGGTATTGAGGCACAATAACCCATTCCCTTTTTACTGATGTAGACTTCTCTGAATTTTTTTTGTCTCATTATGAAAGTTATCAATAAAAGTTGGCTCCTTTGTGAATTCCTTGCTGATCTCCCATGATCAGCCTGTCAATGTGTTTCTACCTATAATATTTTAGTGTACTCCTTTTAATTCTATATCCTGAGCTTTTTCCTATTAACAAGGGCAATCAGAATTACAAATGTCTGCTAATTTTTATCAAGTTAATAATCAATTTCAGGATCTGGTGTTTAGTTTAGAGAAGAGAAGGCTTATGGGGACTTGATGTCTGTCTACCAGTACTTGATAGGATGGGAGAAAAATAAGAATGGTGCTTAAGCCTAATAGGAAGAACTAGAAATAACAGTAGAAGAAAGAAGGAGGCTTGATGAGATGCAAAACATTGTAATAATTAGACCTATCCAAAAATGGAATGGGTTGCCAAAAGAGGTACTAGGTTACCCTGCATTGGTATTCAAGAAAGGTATGTCAGGAATTCTCTTCAGGAAACATCATGTGACATTTAAAAATGTTTCTCCCCACTCAGATTCTTATGCTACATTTGTAATATAGTGTCCAGAGAAAAATGAGGTGATACTTTCTCTGTAATTACAGATTGGATCAAAGTCATACCTAATCTAGGCATCACATTTTAAAAGGGATGCTAATATGTTGCATTAACTTCAAGTTTTAAGGGGGCTTGAACCATGGGATTAGTTAAATATCTGGGGGATATTTAGTGTTGAAAAGATGATTTAAGTAGGTCACAATCAGTGTCTTCAAAAATCTTAAGAGTCGTGTGGAAGATGGATTTTATTTATTTTGCTTCTCACCAGAGGGAAGTAACTAGTTGATGGGAATGAATTGGGCAGATTTTTGACTGCTGGCTACTTGTGCTAGAAATTAGGGGAGACAGACATTAAGTTAACCTGGCCTTTATGCTAATGGAGCTTCCAATATAACTCTGAAATAAAATATCTATAAGAGAGGTGCAAGCAAAGCACAAAATAAGGTTTGAGGAGGAGAAATTTTTATTGATTGGAGAAAAGAGAAAGCTAAAAGGAGAACTATGAAAGGCACCTCAGAAATTCTCATCTAATTTCTCATTTTTATAAATGAGGTAAATTAAGCCATAAATGATAAATCCAAAGGCAATGTAAAGATCCCATAACAAGTAGGTGGCAAGGACAAGTCTAAAAATGAAACTCAAATCTCCTAACTTCTAGTCTAGTGTTTGTTTATGCTGCCTCTTCAACATATAATATTTTTTTTGCTTAACCTAAGTCCTTTGCTTAATTTCATCTTGTACTGCACTGAATGAAATTGAATGGAGGGTGAAGTCCATTCTTTGGGTCATGTAATGCACTCCAATTTTATCATAATATTTTACAATCCCTTCCAAAGTCTTCCATAAGCATTCCAGACTATCACATTAATGTCAGATACTAACATGTATAGAGAGTTTTATTTCCATTCAATAGTTTATTAAGATATCTGGTCACAAACCTAGTCACCTCTTTGCTTTCTGTATTAATTGAAATTCAGTAGGACTGAATTTAGCTCGGAGTGAAAATAATATTAGTACTTTGCCAAAAATAAATTTTTCAAATTAGCAAAGTACAGACATAAGGAGGTTACTTTTGAGTCCTCTGCTAAAGAGAGGCCTCTACTTGGCAGTGTTTCTGCTATCTCCTCGATTCCATTATCTTTCAGAAATAGGAAGATTAGTTTTAGAAACTGGAAAACTTAAAAGAATCCACTTAAATTGTAAATTAAAATCATATGAATTATAATCATAATTACATAAAAGCATTAAATTGGTCTGTGATGCTTCTCTACTGCCCTCTGAAGGTTGTAATTTCTTTTTTAATATAACCAATGGAAATTCCATCCTATTGCCTCCATAATATTGCTTTGATATGTCATTATAACATAGAGATTTTGTATTCTCAAAGGCTATCCCAGAGAAGTGCAAGCTTAGTTTGGTCCTACTCTAAGCTGGAAAGATTTATAAAGAATAGTATGCTTGCCTCCTGGGACCAACCTAGCTAGATGCTCATTACCAGTTTGATTTCAGGGTAATAAATTTTTTGAATACCTGAACATTGCAGCCTACTAAAAAAAGTAAAGGGTTTCCAGAGTCACTGATGAAATCACAGATGTTTGAAATATTTTTAAATGTAAAATCCTTAAACTTTCATATTTTTTTACATTATAAATTTACATTATAAATTTAAAGATTTAATAATAAATTTAATAATAAATTTAAAGATTTTCTTTGAAATCCTCTTCCAAATGCCTATTTTATTTTTATTGTTTTCTTTCCAAGCAAAACTCTCTGCCTTTTAGTTTAGGAATGAGTGTGAAAAAACTTAATCTTTTAAATATCTTTGTATACAGAAAAGCAAAAAATCTTCAAATTTCTATCTTTGGGCTCCAAGTACTAGTAAAAATTGGTAAATTTAAAAGAATTTCATTTTGTCATTAAAATCCTTTACATATTCCTTTGATCTGATGACTTCTCATCTTTGTCAACATATAGGCTTGGAAGACTCTTTCCCAGCCTTTCTTCTTTTAGTTGTCACTTTCTTCCTATCTAAATGTCCTTTTTCCACTGCCTTCAAATAAAAATCCATCTTTAAATAAACAAAGAAACAAAGCTTCTCCATAAAAGGTCATCCCCTCAAATTATCCTAGATCTCTCCTCCCTTTTCCAATACAG
The DNA here is from genome assembly GCF_037893015.1 of Macrotis lagotis. Lineage (NCBI taxonomy): Eukaryota > Metazoa > Chordata > Mammalia > Peramelemorphia > Peramelidae > Macrotis > Macrotis lagotis. The sequence continues at coordinate 163,032,103 of NC_133663.1, read as the reverse complement.
TTCTAAGAAAAAAAAAACTGCTTACAACTGTTGCCTCATCTTCTCTCATTCAACAAGAACTGTTCTCTTTGAAGTTACAATGACCTCTCCTTTCTCCCTCACCTACCCCCTTTTCCTTTCTTCTTATATCTGAAATACAATTTTATTATGATCTAAACGAAAAAGAAACATGAATGACAGTAACAAAGATCCACCACTTAATTTTGTAATTATAGAAAGTTCATATTTGAAACTCAAGGAAAATGTAACTGGGGACCAAAATAAATTCAGAGGTGCAATGGATGAATTATCTATTTTTAAATTGCCATATTTATTCCAAAGCCCATTCATCCATTTCAGCATCCCCCAAATTAACCATGCTCAGCTACATAGTAAAGTAGCAAACAAATTACACTATTGATATACAAGACAGTTGCCTCTAGCATTAGACCTCTGATACTGAGTTCTAGTTTCACTCCCTTACAGAGCTTCCTCTTACATCAGAATCCCAAATTGTCTAAGCAAGCTGCAAATCCAAGTTATATTGTACTATTATTGGTGGTTTCATGATAACTTTAGGAAATTCATGAATTGGCATGACAACAAACTCCAGATTAGGAGATCTAATGGTTTTCTAGCAAGCCAAAGAAAGATCTTCTCAAACTTGTGGTTACTTATGGTCAAAATGTCATAATATTATAGATTATTCTTCCTATGGAAAACATGATTCTTGACTTTTATGACCTTAATATCTACTTTATTGTAATAAACTATAGGAATATTTCATATCTCTATGCCATTGGGATACATTCTTGCAACTTCCATCAAATATTATATTGGCAATACTATTTGGCTGTAATAAACATCTCTCAGATCACCAAATTCCTCTTGGTGAGCTATAACTCATACATCAAATTTATTAATACTTACTCTTGCTAGTATAGAATATAAGTGATAGCTCTTTTTTGAAAGGGGAGCTACTTATATTTATGTGAAGTTTTGTAGTTTTTTATATTTTATTTTATAATTTATTTATTTTATATTTTATTTATCTATTTTCTATTGTTATAAAAGTAAGCATAATTCCCCCCCTCAAAGATAAAGAAACTCAAGAAAAATCAAGTGAGAGGAAAAAAGTGTACTTCAGTCTGTGTTCAGATACCATTGGCTCTGTCTCTAGGATGGATTGCATTCTTTATCATATGTCCATCAGAGAAGTTGTTTCAATATTTTTTCCCCACAGTTGCTATTGCTAGTAGTATTTCTCTCCTTTATTCTATTCTCTCTCTCTCTCTCTCTCTCTCTCTCTCTCTCTCTTTCCTTTCACTCTGTCTCTCCTCAGAAGTGTGTGTATCTAACTACCCTCTCCCACAATCTTCCTTTTCTTCTGTCACCTATATCTCCATCTGCTCCCCCTGTCCCCTTTCTCCCATCACTTTCTTCTCCTTTTTCCTATAGGTTAGGATAGATTTCTATACCCTATTGAGTGTGTATGTTATTTCCTCTCTGAGTCACTTCCAATGAGAATGAGGCTTGCTCATTCCCCTTCACCTTCTCTCTTTCCTCTCCATTGCAAAAGTTTTTCTTGCCTCTTTTATTTTTTATGTTTTTTTTTGCAAGGCAAACGGGGTTAAATGGCTTGCCCAAGGCCACCAGTTAGGTAATTATTAAGTGTCTGAGACCGGATTTGAACCCAGGTACTCCTGACTCCAGGGCCAGTGCTTTATCTAACACCACCTAACCATCCCCTTCTTGCCTCTTTTAAATAAATATCTTAGCCTATTCTACCTCTGCTTTCCCTTTCTCCCAGGACATTACTTTCTTGCCCATTGACTCCAGTTTTATAACACATTATATCTTCATATTCAATCCCCTCCTATGGCTTGACTATATATGCTCCTTCTAACTGCTCTAATTAATAAGAAAGTTCATATGTGTTGTCAGTATCATCTTCCCATGCAGGAATATAAGCAGTTCAATATCATTAAATTTCTCATAATTTTCTCTTCCTATCCATCCTCTCTATATGTCACCTGAGCCCTGTCCTTGAAGATCAAACTTTCTGTTCAGCTCTGGTCATTTTAACAGGAAAGTCTTAAATTCCCCTATTCGAATGTCCATCTTTTTCCCTGAAAGAGGATGTGTGGTTTTGCTGGGTACTTGATTTTTGGTTTTATTTTGGTTTTTATTCAAGCTCTTTTACTTTCCGGAATATCATATTTCAAGTCCTATGAACCCATAATGTAGATTCTGACTGTAATGCCATGATATTTGAATTTTCTCTTTGACTTGGGAGTTCTGGAATTTGACTATAATATTCCTGGGAGTTTTTGTTTTGGGATCTCTTTCAGGAGGTGATTGGTAGATTGCCTCTATCTCTATTTTTACACTCTGCTTCTAGGATATCAGAGCAATTTTCCTGGAGAATGTCTTTAAAAATGAAGTCTAGGTGCTTTTCCTGATCATGACTTTCAGGTAGCCCAATAATTTTAAAATTATCTCTTCTAGATTTGTTTTCCAGCTTAGTTGTTTTTCCAATGGACTATTTCACATTTTCTTCTAGTTTTTCATTATTTTGGTTTTGTTTTATTGTTTCTTGATTTCTCACAAAGTTATCAACTTCCCTTAGTTCCATTCTACATTTGAAGGAATTATTTTCTTCAGAGAGCTTTTTTTAAAATCACCTTTTCCATTTGGCCAATCCTGTTTTTTAGGGTATTCTTTTCCTCATTGACCTTTTGGATTTCTTTTCTCACTTGACCTGAACTTGGTTTTAATATGTTATTTTCTTTGGTATTTTTTTGTATCTCCTTCATCAAGCTGCCAACTTGGTTTTCAAGATTTTCCTGCATCTCTCTCATTTCTCTTCCCAATTTTTCATCTAACTCTTACTTGCTTTTCAAAATCTTTTTTGAGATCTTCCAAAGCCCGAGACAGATTCCCATTTTTCTTGGAGGCTTGGGATACAGAAGCTTTGATTTTATCATCCTCTGAGTATTGGATTTTGATCCTCCATGAGACCAAAGTAATAGTCTATCACCAGATTCTTTTTCTTCTATTGTTTGCTCATTTTTCCCAACCTATGACCTGATTTTAATGCAGTTTCCCAAGCTTTTGACATCTTTTTCCTTAAGGTCTTATGAAAGGTTTTGACTGTTCTCCTGTCCTCTGGCTGATCACAAGTACTCCCCTCTGCCCTGCAGCTGTGAGGAGGGTCCCTGTTCCATTATGGCAGTATGGGACCCCAGACTACAACTTGGAGCTGAGTATGGGCAAAGCAAAAGAGTCTTGTTCCAGGGATACTGGAGAGAGCTCTGCTGTCTCCTCCAAACCCCTTATCATCCATGGGCTGAGCACTCTGATAACAGCTGCTGGGTGACTCCCCAGGTTCCTAAGACAAGGCTGCACTAAGGCCTGTTTTGGCTTGGGCTCTGAGCTCAGTCAAGTGTAGCAGAGTTTTCCTGCTGACCTTCTAAGGTGTCCTTGGCAATCCCTGGGCTGAGAGGTCTGGAAATCACCCCTACTGTCTCAGACCAAGCACCCCCAGGAACTCAGGCACCCCATGGGCTGTTCCTGGAAATCTGGAGCTGGTGTTCTCCAGCATGGAATGGCCCAAATTGCACTTTGGCCCTTTCCAACCCTGGTGTATCAGACCCTTCCCTTGGAAAATTGTTTCTTTCTTTGGGGTTGTGTCACTCTAGAATTTGGTTGGTCATAATTTTAAGGCATTTGGAGTGGTCTTGGGGATTGCTTCAGGGTATTTCTGCCTCCATTCTGCTATCTTGGCTATACCCTCACAAGTGATAGGCTTTAATAATCAAGGTGACTACATAATTTTTCTTAAATTCACCCATTAAATTATGTTTTACAAATATGGTTTCTATTGTACTTCCATCACTAAATTTGACACAAGTCTGAAATGAACTTGAGAATTTCCTTAGGGGGTCACAACAATAGTGTTTCCAGAAGTGTGTCTGAGTGCACAATGGAAAGATGGCAGAAACAAAATGATATTGATCACTTTTTTAAGTGAAGATCTTTATTTATCTAACAGCAACCATTAGTGAGATTTTTTTCTGTGTTTCCAGCAGTTTATTGGTTTTGAGGAACAATTAAAATGAAAAGAAAAAATCACACAACCAATGGAATTATAAAGAAGTACTTAAAAGGCCATGGCTAGCATTTCTATCCAGAATGATAATGAAAAGAAAGTGAATGGGAAAGTTGAGGGGGTAAAAAGGTGGCCAGATGCGGTGTAGGTAGTCTCAGCATAACTTCTGGCTAGCCAAAGCTTTTTGATTCAGCATGGCACTGATAAGGAAATGGCAAAAGGACAAGATTAGCTGGAATGGGCAAGGGAAATGAACTTTTTTTCTTAAAAGATTATTTAAAAAAACCTTGAAATTGACACCCAACATGCAGGTGTCCTTTGAGTTCTCCAATATTCATTTTTTTAAGATTTTGAGATACAATTTTTTTCTCTCCTTTCCTTCCTTCCCCATCCCCAAGATAAGAAACCTGATATAGATTATATAATATATTAAATATATTTCCAAATTAGTTATTTTTCAGTTAATATATTTTATTTTCTTCTAGTTATATGTAAAGATGTTTTTCATCATTCATTTTTGTTACAAATTTTTCTCCCCTTGGGTTTTGCCTCATTCCTCTCAGGGATAGGACATATTCACCAAGATAGATAAAAAGATGGATTCCATCTTGAGCTGAAGGAAAGGCATTGGACCACCAATGCCCAGTGACATTAACACAGACATCAGCAAGTTAGTTAAGTGGGATTCATACTGCTCATCTAATCAGAACCCTATCCTATATATAGGATGGGGCTAATCTCATAGTTTCAAATAAATTGTCTTTGACACAGGTAAGTTTGTTTTGTTTTTAAGTGCAGGAGTAAAGAATAGGGAAAGAACATGGGGGCTAAAATGGGAATGCTATGGGGCAGCTAGGTGGCATAGTGGATAAAGCACTGGCTCTGGAGTCAGGAGTACGTGGTGTCAAATCCGGTCTCAGACACTTAATAATTACCTAGCTGTGTGGCCTTGGGCAAGCCACTTAACCCCATTTGCCTTGCAAAAAAAAAACCCCAACAACAACCCCCCCCCCCCCCAAAATGGGAATGCTACACTTACTTGATTCATGGAGTCTTCCAAGCCTGGGATATTGAGTAACTTCAGTTTCAAGAACCAATGCTCTCTAATACTAAAGAGACTTCCTTTTCAAAATCCCATTTGGGACACAGCTGGGTGGTGCAGTTAGCTAGAGTACTGGCCCTGTAGTCAAGAGTACCTGAGTTCAAATCTGGCCTCAGACACTTAATTGCCTGACTATGGGACCTTGGGCAGGCACTTACCTCATTGCCTTAAATAAAAATAAAAATTAAAAAAAATCCCATTTGGCCAGATGATTATCAAGCTTCCAAGCCTCTCTTTACCTACTCCAATCATTAGGCAGGGAGCCAGAACAAGGGTTTAAAAGGTTGGGGGACCTATTTCATTTCAGTCACATTTCCCAAAGCTTCCGACTTTCTGTTCTCGATTCCAGACAAAAAATGCAGTCTGTCATGTCTGCAGAGTTTAAAGAAAAGGGCAGCATAGCAAGATTAACATGAGAACCAAAAGACTTTTTCTGTATTTGAGTTTTAACAAATGGGATCAACTTCCAGGAAACAAGGATCTTTTAATTATTGAATCTGAAGGTCTTTTCTTAGTCCTCATCCTTCTTTATCTTTCATATTCAACATTGTTGACCAATCTCTCCTGGATATTCTTTGCTTTGCATTTGTTGCTATTCCCTCCTGGTTTCCCTCTCAGCAAGTCACTTCTCAATCTCCTTTTATAGTTCACCATTCATGTAATATTCCTGAGACTCTGTCTTGGGGTATCTTCACCTTTTTTCTTCTCTTCTACTAGCTCCTGTATCTTCATCATCTCTAAGAAGATGACTCATACCAAGTTCCAGTCTCATTCACATTCATGCATTAGTCCCAGGACAGTACATATTGGACATTTCATACTAAATGTCCCAAAAATGCAAACTCCACATCAAAAATAACTCATCTCCCCCCACCCCACCCCTTACTGCTCTTCAAAGCTTCCCTTCTCTTGTAAAGGACCATTCTTCTACTCATACAACTAAATTATCCAAGGACACCTTGTTTTCCCTCACCCCACAAAGAAATCTATTGCCAAATTTTGCCATCTGTACCTCTTTATTGCTTGCACCTGATCCTTTCTCTATACTCTCAGAAACTAGTTCAGTTCAAGCTCTAAATCACCTCTCACCATTTTTTAAAATTGTAGTGGTCTCCTAATTGTTGTCTCCTTTCCTTAAGGATTTCCCCCATTTCATTCTTTTTCTCTTTACGACTTCCAATATTATTTTCCTTGAACTCAGATTTGGTCATGCCAAATCTCCTGCTTAATAAATTTCTGTCTTTTGATTGTCCCTAGAATTAATCATAAGCCTGTTTGTTTTCTAGCTCCATATGCCATTTGGTGCCAACCTATCTCCAGTATCATTCCTCTTCTTTTTTTAAGGAGATAGTCCAGTTTCAATGAGATTATTTTATAGGAAAAATTCTGAAATTCTTTTCCTTCAAAATCGAGGGCAAGTGGTTATTTCTTCTATGATGTTTTTCCTGATCCTTCCAGCTAACAGTGCTTTAAATTGTTATCAAGTTTTTTTTTAAAGCATTTTGTTTTTTGCCTTGTAGCATAATGTATAAATATCTTATGATGCCTGTAAATCTGAAGCCTCTGGCATAAGACCTTGTAAATAGAAGGCATTTAATAAGTACTCATTAAATTGTTAGAAAAAGAAAATCTTGGTATACTTTGAGAACATAATTACAGAACACTTTCCACACAAATAAATCCAGACCTAAACAAATGGGAAAATGTCAGTTGCTCATGATTTGGCCAAATTAATACAATAAAAAAGACGATTCTGTCTAAGTTACTTATTCAGTGCCATACCAAACTCTCAAAAATTATTTTATAGAGCTAGAAAAAATAGTAACAAAAATTCATCTGAAGGAACAAAAGATCAAGAATATCAAGGAAATTAATGAAAAAAATGCAAAGAAAGGTGGCTTAGCTATACCAGATCTAAAACTACATTATAAAGCAGCAGTCATCAAAACTGTCTACTGTTGGTTAATAGAGAAGTGGATCAGTGGAATATAAAAGAAATAATAGTAAAAGACAATAGTAATCTATTGTTTTAATAAATCCAAAGATTTCAGCTTTGGGATAAGAACCCACTATTTGATTAAAAAAAACTTCTGGGAAAACTGAAAAATAGTATGGCAAAAACTAGGCATAGACCCACAACTCACACCCTATACAAAGATAACATTGAGATGAGAACAGGATTTAGGCATAAACCAATTAGTAGAACAAGGAATAATCTCTCAGATTTTTGGAATGGGGAGAATATTACAACCAAAGAAGAGATAGAGAACAGTAAATTACAAAATAGCTAAGATAGATTACATTAAAGTTCTTGCACAAACAAAATCAATGTAACTAAGATTAGAAGTAAAGTGGAGACATGGGAAAACAATTTTCACAGCTAATGTTTCTGATAATGGACTGATTTCTAAAATATAGAGACCTTAGTCAAATTTTTAAGAATACAAGTCATTCTTCAACTGATGTCAAAACACATTTTCAGATAAATTAAATCTATCTAGTCATATTAAAAAAATTCTCCTAATCAATATTGATTAAAGAAATGTAAATTAAATTCTGAGATACCAACACACCTACCAGATTGGTTAAAGTGACAAAAAAATTATTTATGTTGGAGAGGATGTGGGAAAACTGGGACACTGTTAGTGGAGTTCTGAACTGTTCAACTATTCTAGAGAGCAATTTGGAACTATGCCCAAAGGGCTATAAAACTGCATAACCTTTGATTCAGCAAAACCACTACTAGGTCTGTATCCCAAAGAGATCATAAAGGAGAAAAGTCTCACATGTACAAAAATATTTATAGCAGTTTTTTTTTGTAGTAGCAAAGAATTGGAAATTGAAGTGATGGTCATTGAGGAATGGCTGAACAAGTTATGATCTATGAATGTTATGGAAAACTCTTGTTCTGTAAGAAATCATGACTTCAGAAGACTTGCAGGAAGTGAGCAGAATCAGAACTCTGGAATATTCTTCCAGAATTACTGGAAACTGTGGTATCAATTTGTCACTTTGCTTTCGTTATATTTGTAGCTGTAGGTTACACATGAAAGAATTTTGCACTTTTGGGGTCAGTTTGGGAGAAATTTAAAAACCTAAGAACTGAAGAAGCCCTTTTGATTGGTTATACTTCAATGCCAAACAGATCTGTAAGGCATCACTTTCCAAAAAGGATCTGAGGGGAAGAAAAAGATATAAGGAAACCTTGACAAATACTTATCTATGCAATCTCATTTTCTGGACTTGTTTTTATGCTCCTCAAAGACAAAAAACAGAAGTCTTTGATGAAAAAATCCTTTTGATTCACAATTTCTTTCCCTCTTAATGTTTCTTACAAAAAGGACATTTTCTGAGCCCAGATTTACTCAGTTGCAAGATGAAGAGGCTGGGTTCTTTAAGCTTCTCTGTTTTAGGATTATGGATTATGAGTTGGAAAGGACCTTAGAAATCATAGTCCATCCAACCATCTATGGTTGGTGAGAAAAAGACCCATGATTAAAGGAATTGCCTAAGTTTAACAGTAATAGTCTGTGGAAGACTGGGGATTTGAACCAAGGTCCTATAATTCTAAATCTACCACTTATACTGGGAACCACTTATTTGGTAATAAATAGAAAATATGACATGCTGTAACACTTCTTCCTTTGAATCAATGATTAAAAAGACCTTTCAAAAGCAAGAAAATGTGCCTTAATGAAGTTTTTACTTGAGTTGTAAAGTTCCTTAGCTTCTCTGTATTTTATCTATGTAGTATCTGACATGAAATTTTACTCAGATGCATCATTGAAAAAACTTCAATTTTTAGGATTTTTAAGGAATTCTAGAGTTGAATCATAGAAGACATCTTTATTAAGCAACATGTATTTGTTTCCATGTACTTTATAATCCTCAACAACTACTGTATCTTGAAGAACTTTCTTTAAAAAAAGTCAGTTGTCAAAAGGACATTATCATTCAATCTCAAAATGTTTTATTCCACTCTGGCATTCTTAACTTATGAAAAGATAACAGTATGAATAGCTTTTCTTTTATAAAGTGAATATAACTGCCCCTTCCCCAGGTCTCCGTACAAAATTGGCTGCATCTCACATACGAATTACATACTATTTAAACGGTACTTATGACAGTCTGTCAATTAAGGGCAAGAAAGTTAAGGCATTACATACAGTAGATACTTCAATATTAGACGATTGGCAGGTTCATTGTTAAAAATCAGGAGATACATACCATAGGGCAATCAATATGAGTATTGATCCATTTGTCATCTTCCAGTTACTTATGTAACTGTTCATCAATGTAGTAAACACTTTACCTATGCTCTGCATTTTATCACTGCTGACTCGGCAGTGTTACCTTCTACTTAAATGCTTCTGAAAAAAATTGATATACATACAAAGCCACAAAGTGATTCAAATATTATCAAAGCTTGCTCCAACTTTTCCACATATCCACACAAGTAGACCCAAAGCATTAAGTCACATTATTCTCCTTTAAAGTCTGCTTCCTTTGCTCCTTTGTCTGCTACATAAGCAATATGGTTTTAAATTTCCTCCCCGTTACATTTTCAACTATTGAAAATGGAACTGTGAATAGTACTCTTGGAATGACCATGACAATTTCTCTTGATTGTCAGAAGCTACTCTTCTTGCAATGAAGCTTTCCCCACCATTTGGCAACTTGAGAATGCTGAGTGGGTCAACTACTTGCCTTTTTTCCACAGGAAAAATTTTTCCTACTTTGATCATTTGTTTTCATCATATTCCTCTTCTTTTTTGACCCACAAAAATGTTTCTATAAAGGACCTATTATAGAAAAGAATGTTAGCTAATTCTAGCAGTATCTGGAGATTTTAGGCAGGCAAATGGCACTTTAGCAGTGATTTTATGCCAATTTTGTTCTTATAATTGTCTATCACTAAAGATGACTTTACTACCAAATAACCCTTATGAAAAAAATTTTAATATATCTAAAACAAATAAACCTGCATATTTTCAAATTCTTTGGGGACCTAAAGGTCACAAATAAAAAGTCCAGTTCTTGCCCTAACAAGCCTTCTGAGTAAAAGGGCAAAAATCTCCCAGATTGTAATCTTGAGATTACCCTAAATTACTTTGATCATTCATGTACCAAATAAGGCCATATCAAATAGAAAAATCCATGAAATAACCAGCAGATGCTTTACATTTTATCTCAACTGATTTTCACAATATGAAGAGGTAGGCAATATTACTATTCCCATTTTTTAGAAATGAAATGAGAAAGTCAGTCACAGCTATTAGTTATCCCTTCCACATGATAAGGGTTACAGTGCCTCTGCAAATCACATACAATTTCTTGGCCCTCCCTTTGTACCAGGTCTTAAATATGGCAATAGAAGACAAAATATACTGATATCCAACATTATACATATTTTATGCATTTCTGACTTTCTAAACTTTTTCTAATGCATCTGCTGGCTTTTGCATGTCTCTGACTTCTGCAAAACTCTCAAAGAATTTCCCATTTGTCTTTTAGGACATCAACTAAATTATCTACAGCAGGATTTAAATTCAGCTCATCACCATACTCCTAAACTTACTAAAATTCAATAAAACACTAACTGAAATGTGTAAAAGTACATCCAAGGCCATCCCAAGAAATGAACATATAGAAACTGAATCAGTGTAGTTTCTACATAAGGACATTACTAAAGCTTACATAATCACTGCCAATTATTTATAACTAAATATTTCAGTTATTTTCAAACTGCCTCTGAAACAGAATGGCGGGGGGGGGGGAAGGGAAGGGTAGAAAGCAATAATTGGAACAAGCAGAAATTCTTAATCTCATTTTTGTGATAAACGGCCAGAAATGTAAAGAATATTTTCCCAAAAAAACATGCAAAAGTTTCAGCTTTTAAAGAACACTTTAATTAGTGATATTGCAGTGGCTTTTGATGTGGGGAGTATTTATTAAGGAGGGTTCATCAGTGATATCTCCTCTACAGTGATTAAAGTTTCTTGAAGTTGGAGAAACAGAGTGGTTAAAAAACAAACACACATACAGCTGCTCATAGTTGCCATGAAGAATACTTGTCATAGACAATACATATATAGACTCAAGTACTGAAGACTGTAAAAATTTTATTGGTGAAACCCACTTCTTCATTCAAAGCTATATTATATAAAAACTTTTCAGAGAACATGTAGATGAATTTGTGAGATGTAGAGATTTTATTGGACCAAAATATCCTAAAAAATGTCTTGGGGAAATTTTACTTCCAATAGACTTAACATGTATATCATATTACTGAGGGCACGATAAAACACTTGTATAATTCCAAAAGCAGAATTGTTCCACAATTCTTTAATTCCTAAATTGGGAATAGATTCTGCAACATGATCTTGTTTCACACCACAAGCTGTAAGAAGCTGAGAAATTTATCTGAGAGAGGAATATGCTTTAATTGCCTGAGAACTCACTAGACTTGGAAAACGGACTATTCAAAAGTTACTTAATATCCAAAAATGAGATAAACTATGATTTTGTAATGAATCATGTCAAAATCTTGGTGTAAATAATGTCAAATACTGCAACTAAAAGGGGACAGAGTATGTAAAATGTTTTTAAAGATATAAAAAATCGTAAGACTTACTGTGCAAATCAATACTTTACTTTGTCCCAATTTGAAATCAACTGTATGTACTGATTTCAGAAGAAACTGAGGACATGCTTCAAAGTGTTTTTAGCTTTACTTGTGGCAGATGTTACATTATCAAGTGTGGACCTCCAACAACTGAAAGAAACCCACTAGTTTTTTTCCCTCAAGACTTTACTTTTACTAGGCCTGAAAGTTATACAAGCTTCAAACGACCAATCTTAGAATAAAACCTCATTATTAAAATACTCAAGGAAAAAAAATCAAATGATATAGCACTTAACACACTGCAAAAAGCTAAGTGAATTCCCATAAGTTAACTGACTATAATTCAAAATAAAACTAATGAAGGGTAGAATGATGTCCTGTTTGGATACAGCTACTGAAAACCATACTTTAATAGCTTTTGTGGCTCAAATCTGCAACTGCTTCAAATAACAACAGGGAGACCTTAAAAATATAACAAGCACTTCAGTACATTTAGAGTTTGTTTTAAGAAAGTGATGCAAATCATTTAATGAAAAATCTTTAATTCTGAAAAGTTAATTTTCTGGTCTAAGCATAAAGTTCATTTTCATATCACGGTTAAGTTTAGTACAAACTATAAAATGTTAACACTGAAGCTTTCAACAGAAATCTTATAAGATCCCTTAGAAAAATTCTATATTCAAAGAAACAACAGTAACCTATTTACTGCTATGAGGTTAATAAATACAAAAAGAAATAACATTCAGACACATGAAATTTTTGCTGAATTTATCAATTAAATATTTGTCATAATATCCCATAATGTCAGTAGATTGGCAATTTGTGTGGCATTCTAGTAGCTGCAATTTAAAATCAGATTAACCAAATTTTTAAAATTTGAAATAGCCAATTAATCAGGATAAACCTAATTAAAACATTATATTAGCTGAGATATGGAAATCTCAAGGAACATATGATCATCAATTGTGAAAGAGTTAACACTATTACAGCAATGGCTAATTAAAATCAGTGGGCAAAAGAAAAACAGAAAATGCTTAAAATTTGAATTGCACAAGGCAAATTGTACTGGGGGGGACAAACATACAAGCCAAGCTGTGACTTAAAGATTATTAAGTTATTGTTATATTTTTAAAAATAATTAAATGAAGAAAAGCCACACAGCACTGAATTTGTACACAAGCTTCTTTTGTATTTCAATGTTGTTTATTGAGGAGTGAATGAGACTCTGTCAGACATGCCAAAGACACTTCACATTTAAGGGCCAGAAGCTGAATAGTTTCCCACACTGAGTCACTACACAAGTCTTTTAGGAAAAAAGAACTCAAAAGTGACATCAATATGAGATCTTCATGCTTGATGTTTTTGTCTTCAGTTTTTACTTTTTTGATCTACTGGTGTGCTGGGTAGAAGGCTTCTTTCTACCCTAACAAAAGACTCACACTCCAATTAATAATACAATTAACACTAGATGTATAGAAATGTTTTCTGTTAAAATGCACATCTACTGCTGAATAACTGGTCTTAAAGCTGTTTTTCTTAAATTCATTATGTCTAATGAGAAAATTCATTGTTTCCCTTTCACCTTCCCACAGGTGGCAAATACCGATAGAAAAATACTCTTCAGTGCTACAGTAAGGTTTATAGGGAATTTCTTCGGTCTTAGGATGGGCATCCACAGTTAGAACACCTTTCTGACACCCAGCGCTTCTCTTCCTGGCCGCTTTGCAGAAGAATGGCCTACACGCACTACAGTTCTTTTGTGCTCAAAAACAAAACAAAGAAACCTAAACAAAAGGGTAAACGTTTATTTGGAGTTAGTTTTTCTGGTAGGTGATATTAAGGCCCTTCAAGCAGAATTCAGGAGCTCCTGTATAGCCGCCTGCTGCTCAGCATTGAGCTGTGATATGCATTCAGTCCATAATCCTCCAGAGGTCTATGGAAAAAAAATATTTTCATCAAGACTAAAAAATGATTAACATGTTAAAATTCCAACAAATATTCCCTGAGTTTATTTGAATTTTTTCTTTTCTAAACTGAAACATACAGAATAAGGAGTTAACTTTTAACTATGTTACAAGGATTTTCAGATTTTCAGCTAATACGCAGTAATCCAAAAATCAAAACTTCAGATCCCAAATCCAACACTCATTACATAATGGTATGCTACTTTTGTATAAAAATGATAGATTTTATGTAAAGTATGCCAGTTTCTTGAGAATTGAGGGTTTTTTGGTTTTACATATATATATTTTTAAAAATATTCCTGAAATTGAAAGCATTCATTTTAAGTATGGAAGAATCTTAAGTCTAGAAATTATTTCCCTTTAAACAACAAGAGTGAAACAAAAGAAATGGAAATAATTCACAAACATGAATCATAAAATTGAAATTTAACCCCATTAAGAAATATTCCTTTTCTCTCAATAACAGAATTGAGCATACCTGTACTTGGCGAACAACATTAGCCAGACGTTTGGCACAAGGATCTTCATGTTTAATAGCCTCATGAATTTCACCATCTGCAATTATACTGAATATTTTGGGCAGATTGGAATTGTTCGGACCAAGAACGATTGGATGATTACTGATGGAAAAGAAAAAAATTATGTAATCACAGATACTTATGAATAGAAACCATCTATCTATCAAATTTTTAAACAATGGATTTTCCTTTCTATAATCAATGAAAACTTTATAGCAATATCCTATGGGAAAAAACAAGGATTGGTTAAAAACTCCAGCTTTCTTCAAAAGCATACACTGTTGTTTTTTTTAAGAATAAGAGAAAACTTTTAGTGGCAAAAGAATTGGAATTTGTGGAGATACCCATCAATTGGGGAATGACTAAACAAATTGTGTTATGTTACTGATAGTAGTGGTATACAATGGTGTGATTAAGAAATGACAAGCAGTATGTTTTTAGAAAAACCAAGAAAGATTTACATGAACTAATGCAAAGTGCAATGAGCAGAGGCAAAAGCAAATTGTATGCAGATAACAGTATTGTATAATGATCATTCAATTTATTCCTAGCAATACAATGATTCGAGACAATTTCAATGGATTCATGATGAAAAAATGCTATCTGCCTCCAGGGAAAGAAGTGAGGGAGTCTGAGTGCAAATCAAAGCATAATTTTATTTATTTTTTAAAAAGATTTTATTTATTTTGAGTTTTACAATTTTCCCCCTAATCTTATTTCCCTCTCCCCACCCCCCACAGAAGGCAATTTGCCAGTCTTTACATTGTTTCCATGGTATACATTGATCCAAATTGAATGTGATGAGAATCATATCCGTAAGGAAGAAACAAAGTTCTTATAAGAGATAGTAAGATCAGACAGACAAAAAAGATCTTTTCTTTTCCTTCCTAAATTAAAGTTAATAGTCCTCGGTCTTTGTTCAAACTCCACAGTTCTTTATCTGGATACAAATGGTATTTTCCATTGCAGACAGCCCCAAATTGTCCCTGATTGTTGCACTAATGGAACGAGCAAATCTGTCAAGGTTGAACATCACCCCCATGTTGCTTTTAGGGTATACAATGTTTTTCTGGCTCTGCTCATCTCACTCAGCATCATTTCATGCAAATCCCTCCAAGCTTCCCTGAATTTTCGTCCCTCCTGGTTTCTAATAGAATAATGTTCCATGACATACATTAAAGCATTCCTCAATTGAAGGATATTTATTTGATTTCCAATTCTTTGCCACCACAAACAGGGCTGCTATGGATTTTTTTGTACAATTGATGTTTTTACCCCTTTTCATCATCTCTTCAGGGTATAGACCCAGTAGTGGATTTCTGGATCAAAGGGTATGCACATTTTTGTTGCTCTTTAAGCATAGTTCCAGATGCTCTCCAGAAAGGTTGGATGAGTTCACAGCTCCACCAACAATGTATTAGTGTCCCAGATTTCCCACAACCCTTCCAACAAATCCTTGTCCTTTCGGGTCATATTGGCCAGTCTGAGAGGTGTGAGGTGGTACCTCAGAGATAAAAAGCATAATTCTAAAAAAAGTTTTTTCTTTTTTCATTTTCTTTCATAAAATAACTAATATAGAAATGTTTTGCATGACTGCACATGTGTAACTTAGATAAAATTACTTGCTTTCTCAATGAGGGGTAATGGAAGGGAAAGAATTTGGAACAAAATCCAACTAATGTTAAAAATTGTTTTTAAATAAAATCAAGGAAAAAATAATAAAAAAAATAACATTTAGAACAAAACTGCAATCCACATAAGTTTTACTATATGCCTGATATACACAGACAATACCGAGGAAAGGTAACCTTTTTGTACCCCATTATGGGACATGATCACAATTGAGCAACCAAAATAAAATATCCCCATTTAACATGGCCCTTTTCCTCCAATGAATACTCAGGATTGTTTCTTTTTAGTAGTGTGGCTTGTGTATCTGGACCATCAAAACAGGCTGCCAACCTGATCAATGAGGTACTATCAGTAAAAAGAGATGATTTTAGTGTCCTCAAGGAAAATCTGATAATGACCATGCAACACATAATCAATAAGTATCAGCTTGGAGACAATATTTAGCCCTGTATGGATTTGAAACAATGCAATTCAGAATATAGAGATATGTATGCATGTATGTTCATACTTGGGCATATATGGTTGGATACCTATCAAATTAGTTAGCCTCATACTTCATTGATAATGCTGGCAAGAGTAAAGCATTGAGTAAAACATACAACTAAAAGGAATTTTTATATTTTCTTTTCCTTATCTTTGAATAAAGGTGAGGTGAAATGTTCAAGATTATTAATGGTGGTAACAAAGGTAGAACTAGAAAATTAGATCTCTACTATCAAGCAATGCTCCAAGAACAAAGAGTCGAGTCTAATGAACTTGGTATGGGGAAAACATTGTATTTTTATTTTCACTAACCTTAAAAAAAATTAGAATTTCCTTCAATTATTTTAAAACATGAATCTGTGAAAAGGACCATAAACAGATTGTCAAAAAGGTCCATGACACAAAAAAGGTTAAAAATCCCTGTATTAGGCTATTGCTGAGCCAAATGGTTCATTCGTGCACTGTAATCAAAATATCAGAGATTTCCATAAAAGTTTACAATAAACAGCATTAAAATGATGTTCGTATTTCTTTATAAATAAAAAAGGAAACTACAAGGGATTTTTTTCTCATAATTGTATTTTTTGCAAATTTCAGGACAAAGTATACCTTTCTTATGCCACAAAGATTTAATTATATAGTGATCTTTTTTTTAAGGTTTCTGCAAGGCAAACGGGGTTCAGTGGCTTGCCCAAGGCCACACAGCTTATTAAGTGTCCGAGACTGGATTTGAACCCAGGTACTCCTGACTGCAGGGCCGGTGCTTTATCCACTGAGCCACCTATCCACCCCTGAGTCATCTTTTAGTAAGAACAACAAAGATAACTCCGGAAGATTATGTTTTTAAAAATTCTAAACATATACATACATTTATAATATATATATATATATATATATAAAATGCAAAATAGTTAATTCTAATCAAAATATCACAATGAAAAAGAACATATTATGCTGAAAATATGGGTTTTTTTTCCTTTCTTAATAAACAATATACTTTGATCATACCTTTCAATTAGGTCACATAGATAATTGAAAGTATGAACTGCTTCTTCTTTATCTTCATGAAGTGGAAGCCATGATAACCAGTGTGGAAGGATTTCTTCAACATTAACACAGTCAGGTTTGAACTTCATAATTTTCCCTACTGCAGAGATACAATTCTCAGTTGCATTAACATTTTCTTTGGTTTTAGAATCTGTGGACTGAATCACTCTTACCAGCAATGGAAGTGCTTCTAAAAAATAAAAACACACACACACACACACACACACACACACACACACACACACACACACACACAAAAGACTGATTAAATTTTAATAGTTTCAAGGAGAGAAAAACCATGCACATATGTTTAAAAACATAAATATATGCTAATTATTAAAATAAACATTTATGTAAACCACATCTTAAAAACAGGTTTAATAGTCAAAGAGGATATAGGGTTTGTTTTTTCTTTGTAGGTTTTTTGCATGGCAAATGGGGTTAAGTGGCTTGCCCAAGGCCACACAGCTAAGTTAATTATTAAGTGCTCTATCCACTGCACCACCTAGCTGCCTCAGAGGATATAGGGTTTTAAAGAAAGTCACAAATATTCAATTTCTGGTTCTAGTGCTAATGACAACCAAGCTACCTAACTTTATATAGTTACTATGTTTTGTATTGCTGTGCTCAAGGTTCTCCTTAGAAAGCCAACAGTCAGGAATGGCTTTCCTTTTTTTATATACATACAAATATATGTATGCATGTAAAAATCTTCACAAAATTTCTGAAGCCCATGAAAGAAGAACAAAAAAAACCTGCTAATGATTCCATTTTGAGACCTCCAATCTATAATGTGAATTTAAAGGTTGTAGGAGAGAAGTAGAGTAGTAAAGAGACAGAAGCAGATCATCTCTGACTGAGCATCAGAAAGAAAAGGATATAGTGAGAAATCTGGAACATGTTAAGGACAGCCTATTAAAATAGTGCCTTACATTGTCAGAATGAAAAAGTGATTAAAAACTACAAGTACCTGTGCAAAAAGGACGATAATTTTCTCCACCAAATTGTGCCATAACTCCTAGGCCATAAGCAGCAGCTTGCCTGACTTCTGGGCTGTTGTCACATACGTACTGTAGCATTGGCCTTAGGAAATACTCTGCATATTTAAAAGAAGATGGACTGCAGTGCTCTATGACATCATCAAAGATGCACAATCCCCACTGTCTGTCTGGCCAAGGTCTATGAGGACACTACAAAATAGAAAAAAAAATTTTCCCAAACTTTTTTGAGTAAAGATCTTTCAAAGTAGACAAATGAATTCAGGTATTATAATTACAACCAAAAGTAGCATATATAATTGCCTCCTCCTCTCAAAAATATTTCAGAACTATTTGAGAAAATAAGAAGAAATTCTTCATGTAGCATAAAAAATTATGTTGGCATGGAGAAACTAAAATGGAAGATAATTTTGTTTGCCTTTGAAATGAATTACTTTTCAGCCCATAACTTCTTATTTAGCTAGGCCAATAAAATGTGATACCAATCAAGGAACCCAGAGTGGACATAATCAGTAAGGCTGGAAGTGTCCAACATCAAAGGCAAAAGAAAAAAAGCTGGAGAGCTAAAATTATGTTGGGGACATTTAAAGAGTCTACAAGAAAGATTTATGGTTTAGGAGTTTTTTCTATGATATTAGTTTGCTTATCAGATGATCACAAAGGTCCTTTCTACTACTAACATATTATGATTTTAGCTGAACCCATTATTTTTAAATTCTTATCTCTATTAGTCTAAAGCTAACCTCATGATCCTAAACAAGAAGAAAATACTTACAATTAAATTGACAATTAGTGGAAGCAGTTGTTCAAACCATGGCAGTATCTTTTCCTTGTAGCTACTAAATATTGAATGTAAAATGTCTGACACTTTAGTCAGAATATAAACATCACTGTCATCCTAAAAAAAATGAAAAAAACATGAGTTTAAACTTTACATAACTTTTACAGAGCATTATCTTTGTCAATACTCGTAAATTTTCACTATTTCAGTTTTGGCTAACCAATTAGAAAAAAATTTTGGTTCTGCTATTATGTCTTGAACTATATTAATGATTTTATCATTAAAACTAAATAACTATTTCAGTTTGGCTGCTCATATGTCCTTTATGAGTTAAAGGATAAATATACTTTTAAAAGCTTCCATATGTATATGGTATAAGTATTAACTTGGTTTAAGAATTAAATAAAAAAAGTTGTTTTTCTAATTTCTGTTAAAAGCCTTCCTAATAGAAATTGACACTGTAAATATAGAACAAAAGAATATAATTAAATTTCATCACAAGCTCTGCATTTTGAGCCCTAAAAGTGGTCAATTATTTCATGGCAAAACAAGTTTTATAATGGGAAATCAAACATATGATATCCTTTGAAGGAAATAAGTAAAAATGGAAAAATAAATTACCAGCATTATTTATTATTAATACAAAACCTAAACATCAAATGCACTCAATGCAAAAAGCTTAGGAAAAATGATTAAAACATTTTTTTTTGGCCAGAGATGTGTGTAGTCTGGCTTTACATTAAAATGATCAGTTAAATATGGATTATATTCATAATCTAAAAGGATCTAAGTTCTTTCTGTGTGCAGAACCAAGAGAACGCTGTGCACAGAAACAACAATATTATATGAGGATCAACTATGAATGATTTTGCTATTCTTGGCAATACAATGATCCAAGACAATTCTCAAGGACTCATGATAAAAAATGCTAGCCTCTTTTGGAAAAAGAACTGAAGTTTCAATGCAAACTGAAGCATCCTATTTTTTCATTTTATTTTTTTCAGGGTTTCTTTGGTGGGGGGTTTCTTTGGTGGGTGGGAGTGGTGCCTGTGTTTTCTTTTACAATACAACTAATAAGGAAATATTTCATATGATTTTGCAAATTGCTTACCATTTCAGGGAGAGGGAAAAGGAGGAGGGAAAGAATTTGGAACTCAAAATTTTAAAAAACAAAATTGCCTTTCTGTGTAACTGGGAAAAATATTAAAAAAAGATCTAAATTCTAACAAGGGAATAAGTTACCTCATCTTGTAAGGACTCTTCTACTTGTTCATCATAGTCTTCATCTTGTCTTTTAACTAAAACAATAAATTCAAATAGAATCTTCTTAAATGTAAGCTAAACATTGCTAATATATCCATATTAGGAACTGGAATTATAGTGTATAGTGTTCAATGATTAAAGTTGGAAATAAAAATAGCAAGTAACTTACCTTGTCTTAATTCTTGATTTTTAAAGTGTTCTTCAAGTTTGCCTTTCAGTATTCCTCCAAGCTCTTCGAAGTGTTCATTATTAAGGCATCCATCTCCCATGACTTCAATGCACTAAAATATTTTAATGTGAGACAAAAATTTATGGCTCAATTTTATTTTATTTTTAGGTTTTTGCAAGGCAATGGGGTAAAGTGGCTTGCCCAAGGCCACACAGCTAGGTAATTATTAAGTGTCTGAGACCGGATTATAACTCAGGAACTCCTGACTCCAGGGCCGGTGCCCTATCGCCTATGCCACCTAGCCTCCCCAATTTATTTTATTTTAAAGAAAATAATCCCTCCTTTAAAATGCGACTGATTTTACTAAAGACCTGGGAAGGCCAATATTAATTAAAAAGGTCATAATGTGGTCAATCTATTATTTCAGTAGTACACTACATATTACTTGAAGAGATACACATAGTTATGCTATTTGTTTATTGGAAAGTATGAATTGTTTAATGTCTATTTTTAATGCTTAATTTGGTACAAAATATTAAAATTACAATCAAAATTTTACTAAGAGATAAATCCCAATTACTCCTTCCTGAGAATAAACCAAATAAGTAAAGTGACCATAAGTGAATCTTTTGAGATTCAGCTCATTCTGAGATGATTAGCTTATGAAAAGTCCCGAGAGAGCATGCTAGACAGAATAATTAGAATAAGAGATTACTATACAGAAGATTACTATACAGAAGATAAAAGTCCAAAAAATTCATCTGAGGTTAGCAGTTGTTAGTACAAATTACTACATAGTCAAGGCTCACCACACTATATATTATATTGTTAAGAGTATTAAAAACAGATTTTCCCATCACCTCTTTATTCTAAAGAATCATTAATATCAAAGTGAAAAAAGCAGAAAGCCATTCCCCAAGTGATAAATGCTCAGAAGATATGTATAGGTAGTTTTCAGAAGAAATAAAAAGCTATCTGTAGTCACATGAAAAAAAAATATCTAATCACTAATAATTAAAGAAATCCAAACCAATACAACAATACAACTTTACAACTATTAGATTGATTAATATGATGGAAAAGGAAAATAATTCTAGAGGGGATGTTAAAAAAAAGATATATATGCATATATGTATATATATGAATAAACCCTGCTGGTAAAGTTGTGAACAGCTCCAACCTTTCTGGAAAATTTGGAACTAGTCTAGGGTACTATAAAACTACCCTTTGACCCAGGAAGAGATCAAAGCAAAAAAGGGCCTATTATGTACAAAAATATTTAGAGAAGCTTTTTTTTGAAGTGTAACAATTGAAAATTGAGGGGATGCTCATCAAATGGGGAATAGCTGAACAAGTTGTGGTATATGATTATGATGGAATGGTACTGTGCCATAAGAAATGAAGAGCAGAATAGTTTTCAAAAAGAAGCCTGGGAAGTCTCATATAAGCTCATATGCAAGTGAAATGAGCAAAACCAGAAGGATATTGTGCCTAATAGCAATACTGTAACAATGATCAACTATGAAACACGTGGTTAATCTAGTAATGGTCCAAGAAAATTCTAGAGGATCCATGATGAAAAATGCTATCTAATGAACTCTGAATGCAGACCAAAGCACACATTTTTAAAAAAACTTTGTTTCTTGCTTTTGTTTTGTTTTTTTTTGGCGACATGGTTAGATGTTTTGTATGACATCACATGTATAACTAATATCTTTTTGCCTGCCTATTCAACAAGGGGAGGAAGAGAATTTGGAAGTCAAAATGAAAAAAAAAAACCCACCTTAAAAATAAAAATAAAAAACTAATTTCTAGTGAACTAAAAAGACTTTTAATGATTATTGAATTATGCTTGAAACTGGTTTGTACTCAGAACAAAAAGAAAGAGAATGTGAAAACAATAACACAAAGGCCTTAGTTAGCTGTGTTACAAAATATTAAGAATTAAAACTGTAACAGTAGCCTGGTCTGAAATCTTTGGTTTCCCTTGAACTAAAAGTGTGTGGCAGACTTACATATTATGCATCTGCATCTGGGGAATTGTCTTTTGTTCAACAATTACTAATGAAAGGGCTTGGTACAAAAATATTTTGAAAGTCTACCACCAGTCTGAACATCATTTAACCAATATATCTGTGTACTGATAGATGGTTTCTGAAATATTTGGGCATTAAAAACCCTTAAGATTGCTTATATTGGGGGCGGAGCCAAGATGGCCACAAGAACAGATCCTGTCTTAGGCGCTCTCATAAAACTCATAAGCTAAGGACTAACTAAATTTTCAAGGGACAGAACCCACAGAGGGACCCAGTGAGGCAGTTCTCCTACTCAAGGTAACCTGGAAAAGAGCAGTAAGGCTCTGCTCCCCAGGGTTGGAGGGGCAGCAAACCAGAGGGGTGGCCCGCCAGAGCCAAAGAACTTAAACCTCCCTGAGGCAGGTCTAGGGTGCTGGGAGCCACGGCTCACAGCCGCGGAGGAAGTCTCCTGAGCTGCACCCCGCAGAGCACCGGGCACAAATTGGGGGAACAGCAGGGCACCTCTGCCAGTGCGAGCATGTGGAGCCAAGCCCTCAGGGCACACAGAGAGCTGAGTTCCAGGAAACAGAAGCCAGCAGAGCAGGTAAGCAGGAGCCCCCAGGGCATGAGCCCATTGAACCTAGGGAGGGGAGTAAAGAGAAACTGCAGAGCTCTGTCCTCTGCCCCTGAATAGGACTCTGGGGCTCTGTCCACATTCAGACCCTGATCCCCCCCCCCCCAGCCCCGTGGTAGAGGGGGGGGGTGCATATGGTCATTCACAGACCAGGAAGGAGGACAGAGCCTCATACACTGAGACCCTTGTGGGAGTATCCCAAAAGCTCAGGAAGCACCCCCAAAACAGGCTTAGGCTGGGAAAATGAGCAAGAAGAGAAAAAAGAGGAACACCATTGAGAAATATTTCACATATGAGCCCAAGAAGGATCAAAACATTAAGTCTGAAGATGAGGAAGCACAAGCTCCTGCATCTAAAGATTCCCAGAAAAACAGAAACTGGGATCAGGCTATGACAGAGCTCAAAAAAGACTTTGAAAATCAAATGAGGGAGTTAGAAGAAAAACTGGGAAAAGAAAGGAGAGAGATGCAGGAAAAACATGAAAATGAAGTCAGCAGCTTAGTCAAGGAAATCCAAAAAAATACTGAAGAAAATAGCATGCTAAAAACCAGCTTAGGTCAAATGGATAAAACAGTTCAAAAAAGTTACTGAGGAGAAGAATGCTTTAAAAAGCAAAATTGGCCAGATGGAAAAAGAGATAAGAAAACTCTCTGAGGAGAACAAATCCTTCAGACAAAGAATAGCATTCAGGGAGATTGATGAATTTAACAGAAATCAGGAATCAATACTTCAAAACCACAAAAATGAAAAATTAGAAGAAAATGTGAAATATATCATTGAAAAAACAACTGATATAGAAAACAGACTTAGGAAAGATAATTTCAAAATTATTGGAATACCTGAAAGTCATGATCAGGAAAAGAGCCTTGACATCATTTTCAAAGAATTACTACAGGAAAATTGCCTTGATATTCTAGAAGCAGAGGGCAAAATAGAAATGAAGAGAATCCTCCGATCCCCCGGAGAAGGAGAACCCAAAAAACCAACCCCTAGGAATATTACAGCCAAGCTCCAGAACTCCCAAGTCAAAGAGAAAATATTACAAGCAGCCAGAAGCACAGTTCAAATACTGTGGAGCTGCAGTCAGGATCACACAGGATTTAGCAGCAACTACACTGGAAGCTCGTAGGGCTTGGAATATAATATACCGGAAGGCAAAAGAGCTTACAATGCAACCGAGAATCAACTACCCAGCAAGGCTGAATGTCCTCTTCCAGGGAAAAAGATGGACTTTCAATGAACCAGGGGAATTTCAAATGTTGCTGCTGGAATGGCCGGAGCTGAACAGAAGGTTTGATCTTCAGATACAGGACTCAGGTGAAGAATGGAGATTGGAGGGGGGAAAATATGAGGGACTTAATGAGGATGAACTGCATGTATTCCTGCATAGAAAAATGACACTGATAATACTCATATGAACCTTCTCAGCTAACAGAGCAGGTAGAGGGAACTTTTATAGTCGAAGCACAGGAGAAAGCTGAATTCGAAGATAAAATATGGTGTAAAAATGGAGTCAATAGAAAAAAAGAGAAAAGTAATGGGAGAAAGAAAAAGGAGAGGGGGAATAGGCAAGATATTTCATATAAGATTTTTCTTTATTACAATGAGCTATTGCAATGATATGGAAGGGGAGAGGCAAGGGGGAATGAGGGAACCTTTGCTCTCATCAGAGGTGAGGAAACAGCATATATACTCAATGGGGTACAGACATCTGGAGTAAGAAGGAGGGGGGAGCAGGGGGAAGGTGTGGGGATGTGCATAAAGGAGGAGAGGATGGACCATGGGGGGAGAGTAGTCAGATATAACACATTTTCTTTTTTACTTCTTGCAAGGGGCTGGGATTGGAAGGCCTGTCCCGGACCATAGGGCCAGGTGGATGCTGTGCCTAAGGGGTGGTATGGGGGCTCAGGGCCTCTTGGCCCCAGGACCAGGGATCTGTCTGCTGTGCCACTCAACTACCCTACAGCAGAGACAGAGTGAAAATATAGTACATGGTAGTGGAGAAATATGAAAGGAGGGAGTTGCGATCAGCAATGTGGACCCGGGTGCTCCTGGCTCAAGGGCCAATACTCTGTCTGCCACCCAGCCATCCCTACTATTATTACTATTTTATTTTGGGTCTTTTTTTTCCCTTTTTTTGGTTTTTGCAGGGCAGTGGGGTTGGGCTGGCTTGCATGTCACATGGCTGGGTGATTGTTGGGCGTATGGGGTCAGATGTGGGCTCAGGTTCTCATGGCTCCAGGGCTGGTGCTCCATCCATTGTGCCACCTGGCCATACCTACAATTATTACTATTATTTTTTTTATTTTAATTTTTTTTCTCTCCCCTTTACTTTATGGCTCAAGTGAGTCTATATTTATGAGGGGGGTATTTAGTTTACTCTTAAACAAGAATATTTTATTAATATATAAAAAACATTACTTGTACAAAATGAGAATAAATATTAAAGAGAAAAAAATCTAAATAACAGAAAAAAAGATTGCCTATAATGTACAAAGAAAAAGATGAACAAGTATAAACCAGACTGTAGCTCAACTCACTTATTTCCAGTTGGATGCAAAAAATCTAAGTTTATGAGAAAATAAATAATACAAACTTGCTCCAAGAAAAATGAAAACCAATTACCTTTGCAAAAGAATGCATGATTTCTGACAGGACATCAGAATCTGGCTCTGTTCCAATAGCCTTGATAAGGGCATCACACATGAAGTGCCACATCTGGGTGAGATATTCAGGACCACGGACTCTTGCACATTCCAGGAGAAGGGGCATGGATTCTGCAGCTGCCACTCGGACACGTTTCATTGTTAAGGAAAGAGAATAATTGGGACAAAACAGACTTCCAAACAGATGTTATCCTTTCCCCTTCATCTCTTGACAACTTTTGTTTATGGAGAGCTATAGTACAAAATGTGAAATAATAAATTCATCTAAATCAAAGGCCAACAAATTAAAATTGGACAATTTTGGTTCTCATCAATCAATATGAAAAGTAGGAGGTGCCAAGAGAAGAGAAACAGGCCAAGCAATCATGTCCAAATGATATCAAGGTAACTAGGACAAATAAGACTGTAAACTGAGCTCATCTGATTTAGGCTTTTGTTTTATGGCCCAGGACAAAACAACTCCAAAACAATTTTTAAAAAAAGGCACTCTAACCAAACTAAACCTGAGTTTGTGGCAGTTTTTCAAAACCATATACACATGCTTAAATGAATGTTTGTCATTCCTTTGTAGTGAAATCTTGGAAGGGGTTCAACTGTCCCATTTCTGTGACAGCCCAAAACTCAATTTTCAATGAAATGGTCTGAATGTAAATGGATGTCATCAACTTTCTTTACTTTGGTTTTCAGTGACTTTCTATTCAGAATTGGTTCTATACTCCAGAAGAAAAAAACAACAAAAAAAACGAAAATAAATTTATTTTCAAAGCTGCTAAGTATATGAGTCATAATTTTCAATGCATACAAAGCATTGATGAATCTATTGATAGGTGGTTCCAGAAATATTTGGGCATTAAAAAACTCCCCCAAAATCCTTAAGATTGCTTATATTGTATAAAAAAGATGAACAAGTATCAACCAGACTGTAGCTCAACTCAAATTTGTTTTAAGTAGGATGCTTTTGCATCCTAAGTTTTTTAAAAAAATATTATGCTTGGGTAATTTTTTGTTGAGTCTGCAGCTTGTAATCCATACACTATACCAAGCAAGCTTCATCTCTAAGAAGCCAAGTTTTACTTTTTACACATAATAAACAAACCAGTGTACTGTTGTGGACTTACAACTTCTACTTAAAGCTCTTGTCTTAAAAGAACAAGTTTGTCCTGGGGTGATAAACCTTAAACAGGTAAAAAAAACTATCTTCCATAATTGAAATCTGTGTTTAAAGGGCACAAGGATATCATCATGAAAATAGAATTTCAACAAGGGAACCATCAGCTTTACAACTTGTTCAGTATACTCCACAAATCCTTCCTTTAATTCCTTTGCATAGCAAACCTGAAAGACAAATAGTGAAATGTCAATAGTAGTGCTCTGCTTCAGTATTGATATAACAATTCCAACAGAAAATGATAAAAGTTCTCAGTTTCAGACCCACCAAATGATAAACATCAAGAAACAATTTTTTTTGTCCGTGTGTTTATGTGAAAACTTTCGATGTCAAAAGAATTCTTTCGATGTCAAAAGAATTTCTTTCATCTCTACAGGTTGGAGACAAAATGCAGTAATGTCATTCAATGTCTTTTTAAGTTTTCTAAATTTTGGTGGCAATCTATACATTATCCTACTTTTCTGAGATTTAACTCTTAGGATGAAAAGAATAAATAAAGAGATAATGAATAAGAACATCTAGAACCTTGCAAAGTGAAAGAAGTACAACTTGCATTCATGAATCTCAAAAGAAACACATTATGAATGTGAAAACACTGAAATATTTTAAGGGCAGTGGAATCAAGAGAAAAAAATGACCAGAGTTGAAAGTCCAGTGCTCCAAGACAATAACTCTGAAAATGTATATTACTGAACTTATCCTCCATTTTTCTCCTTCATAAAAATTATATTAACAGTTTCAATTTTCTGCTTTTCACAGGAAATAGTTCATGTCAAAAGCACTTTGAAAATAGTTTTCAAGCTTCATAAGAACAAACTAAAAAAGCCTAAACATGTAATACTGGATTATAATTCTGAAGAAAATTTAACTACAGGATTTCATTTCATTCTTTTATGAAGAACTTACTAGGTTGTCAGGCATTGTGCTATGAGCTTATCTTCTAACAAGGGAGATATTAATAAGTACATGTGTAAATACATAAAGGGCAAATATGAACAGAAATGGAGAAGCAGTTTAGAGGAGAAAAGAGAAGGCTTTGTGAAGTTGCTTGAGTGGTATCCTAAGGGAAGAGAGGAACTCTGAAGCAGAGTTGAGGAAGGGCATTCTAAACATTCTTTACAAGGCAGAGGCCTGGACATATCAGGGATGGAGCATCTTCTGTCAGGAATAGAGAAGGCCAACTTGGTTGAATGTCAAGAGTCAGACTGGATAGAACTTTAAACATTGGAGTTGGCTGAGAAACGAAATAGCAAGATTTAGCAACTGACAGAATATGTGAGGTTAGAGGAAGAAAATCTGAGCTAATGAGTGACTCTAAATCTAAGAAACTACAAAGAAGGTGGTCCATTCATGTGAATCTGCCAAGTGTGGAAAGAGTAAGAATTTTAGGAGTGAAGATAAGAGTTCAGTTTAAAAATCTCTTCAGGACATCTAGTTTGAACTATCTAATGTTCTGGACACAAGGAACTGAGAATTACTGGCACAGAGATGCTAGTTTATGGGAATTGAGGGGTTTAACAGAGGCCCTGGGACAGAATCCACAGCAAGAGGATGTGATGTTGATAATGAGCCAGCAAAGGAGACTGAAAAGGATAAAATGAGGGGAAAATCAGAGGCAAGAATATTCAGAGAAGTGTAGTTAACAGTCTCCAATGCAGCAGAAACATTGAAAAGGACTGAACTGAAAGAAGACCATCATATTTTTTAGATGTAGCAAAAAGCGGACTAGAAAAGTGGTGGAAACAGGGTGGTTATAAAACATGTTTAAGGAGTTTGGTTGAGAAAGAGAGAAGAGATAAAGAATTGTAGTTTGAAGGATGGGATGTCTTTTGGAAAGAAGCTCATTAACAGAAAAAAGTGAATGATTCAAAGGGGGAGATGTCTGAAGATGTAATCTGCTCAAAAATTTGGGAGAGGAAAGATAGCTCAAATGCATATGCATATGTGGAAGAGTTAAGTGTTGGCAAGGAAAAGGGTCACTACTTTCTCAGAGCTAGATAAAAACAGAATATTGTCAATAGACAAAATAAGGTTAATGAATGGGTTTTTTTTTCTAATACAGTTAAAAAGCAGACAAGAAAAATGAAATGGGGGGGTGGAGCCAAGATGGTGAAAAGAGAGGATGTCTCTTAGGCGCTCTCTCATAAAACTTCTAAAATTAAGGACTCTAAAGAGACAGAGCCTACAGAGAGACCCAGTGAAGCAGTTCTCCTACTCAAGGTGACCTGGAAAAGAGCAGAAAGGTTCTGGTCCCCGGGGTTGGAGGGGCGGCCTGCCAGAGTGAAAGAACTTCAACCTCTTGGAGGCAGTCCGAGAGCGCTGGGAGCTGTGGCTCACAGCAGCGGTCAGGAAAGACCTATGCCCCAGGGAGCACCAGGCACAACTTGAGGGAACAGCAGGGGCACTTTCTGCCAGAGCAAGCAGGTGAAACCCAGCCCTCAGGGCACACAGCTAGCAACATGAACAGAAAAAGAAGGAAATGTAATGGGAGAAAGAAAAAGGAGAGGGTGAATAGGCCAAGATATTTCATATAAGGTTTTTCTTTATTACAATGAGCTATTGCAATGATATGGAAGGTGGGAGGGCAAGGGGGAATGAGGGAATCTTTGCTCTCATCAGAAGTGGCTAGGAGAGGAAACAGCATATATATATACTCAATGGGGTATAGGCATCTGGAGTAAGAAGGGGGACAGGGGGAAGGGGGGGGGATGTGAATGATGGAGGAGAGGATGGACCATGGGGTGGTGGAGATATAACATGGAGTTATAACAGATATAACACATTTTCTTTTCTCTTTTGCTTCTTGCAAGGGGCTGGGATTGGATGACCTATCCAGGACCACAGGGCCAGGTGGATGCTGGGCCTAAGGGATGGTGTAGGGGCTTGGGGTCTCTTGGCCCCAGGACCAGGGATCTGTCTGCTGCACCACTCAGCTACCCTACAGCAGAGTCAGAGTGAAAGAAGAGAGAAAATATAGTATATGGCAATGGAGAAGTATGAATGGAGGGAGTTGCAATCAGCAATGGCAATGGTGGAAAAATATGGAATTGACTTTTATGATGGACTTATCATAAAGAGTGTGATCCACCTACGACAGAGTTGTTGGTGTTGGAATACAGACTAAAGCACATTTTTTATTATTATTTTTTTGGGGGGGTGCAGGGCAAATAGGACAGGGTGGCCTGCCTGGGGCTGCATAGCAGGGTGATTGCTGGGTGTCTGAGGCCGGATTTGGACCTGGGTGCTCCTGGCTCAAGGACCAGTGCTCTGTCCACCACCCAACCACCCCTACTATTATTTTATTTTGGGTCTCCTTTTTTGGATTTTGCAGGGCAGTGGGGTTGGGGTGGCTTGCATGGTACACCGCTGGGTGATTGTTGGGTGTACGGGGCTGGATGTGGGCTTGGGTGCAGCTGGCTCCAGGGCTGGTGCTCCATCCACTGTGCCACCTGGCCATACCTACAATTATTACTATTATTTTTTTAATTTTGGTTTTTTTCTCTCCCCTTTATTGCTGTTTTTTTTTGGGGGAGGGGGTATTTTGTTTGCTCTTGAACAAGAATATTTTATTAATGTATAAAAAACTATTTGTATAAAATAAGTATTAAAAGAAAAAAGAAACGGGAAAGGCTAGAGAAAAGTATTAACAGCTAATATTGATATAGTATTACTTCAGAGTTGAAAAATGTTTTACAAATATTATCACATTTGAACCTCACAACATCACTAAGAGATAGAAGGTGCTAAGGAAACTGACAGAAAGGTGAAGTGACTTGCCAAGGGTTACCCAGCTACTAAGTGTCTGAGGCTGGATTGGAAATCAGGTCTTCCCAACTTCAGACCCAGGGCTTTGGGTTTAATATCACTTCTAAGGAAGGGGAGGGACTCAAAGGACTGTGAGGGGGGCAGTTAGGTGGCGCAGTGGATAGAGTGACGGTCCTGGAGTTGGGAGGACCTAAGTTCAAATCCATCCTCAGACACTTAATAATTACCTAGCTTTGTGACCTTGGGCAACCCCACTGCCTTAAATTAAAAAATATATATATATTATATATATATAATATATAGATATAAATAAAAACATATATATATATACATACACAAAAATAAAAAAGACAAAGGACTGTGAGGGCCCAGCTGATGCTGGATGACATGAATTTCTAATATGCCCAGTTAGCAAGTGGGAATTCTGAGCTGAGGTTAGGCAAGAGAAAAGCAACCCGGGTCAAGGAAACCAAGGAATTCATGAAGAGAGAACAGTGTAGGCCCAAGAAGTCTTGAGAGTTCAGAGCATACAAGTCTCATAGGTGAAGAGGTGAAATACAGGGAGAGACAAGATATTGGGAGACTATGGTCAGACAGGGGATATCAGAGTTTCCAATGAAGGGAATGGAACACAGTGAACAGAGAAGTGTAGTGGGCAGTGAAGATTTAATATAATCATTTCTGTGTGGTTTAGGAGAGTTCCAAAGTGTGGAGATGCAAAGAATTATTTTGTTCAATCAGTTTCCCCTCCTGATCTCCAGCCGCAAGGATACTACGCCCCCTGCCCTAGCATCTGATAGAAAAAGAATGGTAGAGGGAGTAAAGAGATAAATGGCATAGCACAAGCAGCTTTTAAATAAGACACTGGGGGGGGGGGGGGGGGGGCAGCGGTGCGGGTGGCAGTTAGGTAGCTCAGTGGATAGAGTACTGACCCTGGAGTAAGGAGGACCTGAGTTCAAAACTGGCCTCAGACACTTGCTTTATTCTAGATCAGTGATGTCAAACTCAAAAATAAGCAGGCTGCATACTGGCTTAGAAAACAGAAATTTAACCTAATAGAATAGTAGTAGTAGTATTAATCTAAATATAATTTTCCAATTACACTTTAATTTGGTTTGGATCACACTTAGAGTGGCACATGTACCTATGAACACCACTGTTCTACATGACACATTTCCTCTTTTAAAGGAGTAAAATAATTTTAATGGCATCTATGAAGTAAAATTTCCTAAGATAATAAAATATACAGGGAGTTCCTGGTTCCTATATCTTACCAACATCTGGCAAGCAGTTGATTTTTCTTCAAGGCCTGCTGTTTTAATTCCAAAACTCTGTTGGTCTCCAAGGTTCACAAATTCCCAGCCATCATCATCACTCATATTCTCCATGTCTTGTGCTATTAAAGGGAAGAGAAAACAGATTAGACAAAGGTAATTTTAATGAAGAGAAAATTTATCACAAAATAATATATCAGAAAACTTACTGTCTAAGAGAGCCACTTCAGGTTTAATTGATGCTGTCTTCATTAAAGGACCCATAACCACAGGAAGGTACTGCTGAAACTCTTTCCCCAGTATCTTGCACATTCTAGCCCAAGCTGAGATCATGTAAGATATCTAAGGGGTTGAAAGAGGAAAAACCTTGCAACAATTTGATTTAAGTATGAATGGAACTAAATGTTAACAAATAATCATTACAAAAATAATATTCTATATAACTTATCAACCAAACAGTAATTATTAAGTGCCTATTATGTACCAAGCAGGGGACTAAGTTCTTGAGAACACAAAGATTATGAAGAATTTCTAATTGTTCAAAGGAAACAATATAAAACATATATATAACAAAATGAAGAATTGCTCAGTGAAGGGGGGACAGATTTGAATTGAAGGAAGTACTTAAAGTGAGCCCTAAAGAAAGTGAGGAACCCTACAAGGTCACAGAGAGAGCAGAGTATTTCAGGTACAAGGGAGAGCCAGTGCAAAGGCATGGAAATGGGAGATGGAAGATTCTCTGTGTGAAATGTGCAAAATGAAGCAAATATGGCTAGATTGCAATGTACCAAGAGAAACTACAATGATCAAAGACAATTCTAGAAGACTTGAAATGGAAAATACCAACCACATTTAGAGAAAAACTATGGAGTCTCAATGCAGATGTTTCTAAAACATACTATTTTTACTTTTTAAAATTTTCCCCCTTTCTTGTGTTTTTTCCCCCCCTTTAGTTAGGCTAAATATAACTAATATGGAAATATGTTTAGCATGATTGTACAATATATAACTTACAACAGATTACTCGACGTTATGGGGTAGGTGAGAAAGGGAGGGTGGCAGAAAAATGTACTCAAAATCTTTAAAAAAATCAATGTTGAAAACTATCTTTACATATAATTGGAAAAAAATAAGAAAAAGTAGGAAAATAGAAAAAAGAGTAACAAGTTAGAACGAGGATAGGTTGGAGATAGCTTAAGGAATAACACTTTGGCAGCTGTATGGAGAATGGATTATTGTGGAAAGACCGAGGTTTGAGAAATGAGAATAAAACTGCTGCAAGAGGGGGGCGGCACCAAGATGGTGACAGAAGAGTCTCTTAGGTGCTCTCTCTCAAAACTTATAAAAAATAAGGACTCTAACTAAATTTTTGAGACACAGAACCCACAGAGGGATCCAGTGAGGCAGTTCTCCAGCCCAAGGTAACCTGGAAAATAGCAGAAACACTCTATTCCATGGGGTTAGAGGGGCGGCCCACCAGAGTGAAGGAACTTCAGTCTCGCTGGGAGCTGTGACTCATAGCAGCTGGGACAGTTTTCCTGACCTACACCCCGGGGAGCACCGGGCACAACCTGGAAGATCAGAAGGAGCCCCCAGACAACTCAGCTTTGAGTACTTAGCGTAAGGGGAGTAGAGAGACACTTCCAAGCTCTGTCCTCTGTCCCTGGAACAGGACTCTGGGATTCTGACCACATTCAGATCCTGATCGCAGTCTAGGCCCCACCCCCACCTCAGCCCTGTGGCAGAGGGGGGGCACATATGGTCATTCAGAGCAGGAGGGAGGACAGAACTTCACACACTGAGATCCTTGGGGGGGGGGGGGGGGGGGTTGTCCCAATAATACTCAAAAGCCCAGGAAGCACCCAAGACCAGGTACAGGCTGGGGAAATGAGTAAACAGAGAAAAAAGATGAACACCATTGAGAACTACATTGTCTATGATCCTAAGAAGGAACAAAATACTCAGTCAATCCCAGCCCAACAATCCCAATCCCAACAAAATACTCATCCAATCCCAGCCCCAACTCCTGCATCAAAAGAATCCAAGAAAAACGGAAATTGGGCTCAGGCTATGAGACAGAGCTCAAAAAAGCGAGGGAGACTGAAGAAAAATTGGAAAACGAAATAAGAGAGATGCAGGAAAAACATGAAAAAGAAGGCAGCAGCTTAGTTACAGAGATCCAAAAAAATGCTGAAGAAAATAGCATGTTAAAAACCAGCTTAGGCCAAATGGATAAAACAGTTCAAAAAATTATTTGGGGGGGGGGGGGGCAGTTAGGTGGCGCAGTGGATAGAGCAATGGCCCCGGAGTCAGGGGTACCTGAGTTCAAATCTGGCCTCAGACACTTAATAATTACCACCTGTGTGGCCTTGGGCAAACCACTTAACCCTTGCAAAAAAAACCAACAACAAAAAAACCCAAAACACAAAACCTTAAAAAAACAGTTATTGAGAAGAATACTTTAAAAAGCAGAACTGGACAGATGGAAAAAGAGACAAAGTTCTTGGAGGAAAACATCCTTCAGATCTAGAACAGAGCTGAAGGAGGCTGCTGACTTTATGAGAAGTCAGGACACAATACTTCAAAATGAAAAGAATGAAAAATTAGAAGAAAATGTCAAACATCTCATTGAAAAAAACAACTGATCTGGAAAACAGATTCAGTAAAGATAATTTAAAAAATATTAGGCTATGTGAAAGTCATGATCAGGAAAAGAGCCTTGACATCATTTTTTAAAGAATACCTACAGAAAAATTGCCCAGATTATCCTAGAAGCAGAGGGCAAAATAGAAATTGAGAGAATGCACTAATCTCCTCTGGAAAGAGATCCAAAAAAAAAAGAACAACCCACAGGAATATCATAGCCAAGTTCCAGAACTCCCAAGTGAAAAAGAAACTATTACAAGCAGCCAGAAAGACACAATTCAAATATCGTGGAGCTGCAGTCAGGATTACACAGGACTTAGTAGCAACTCCATTAAAGGCTCGTAGGGCTTGGAATATAGTATTCCGGAAGACAAAAGAGCTTGGAATGCAACCAAGAATCAACTAACCAGCAAAATTGAATGTCCTCTTCCAGGGAAAAAGATGACCTTTCAATGAACCAGGGAAATTCCAAATGTTCCTGTTGGAATGGCCAGAGCTGAACAAAAGGTCTGACCTTCGAATACAGGACTCAGGTGAAGCATAGAGTGTGGAGAAGGGTAAAATATGAGGGACTTAATGATAATGAACTGAATGTATTCCTACATAGAAAAATGACACTGATAATACTCATATGAAGTAGCTTTTATAGATGAAGCACAGGAGAAAGCTGAATTTGAAGATATATTGTAAAAATGGAGTCAATGGCTAAAAGGGAAATTTAATGGGAGTAAGAGAAAGAAGATGTAGAATAAGTTAAGATATTTCATATAATAAGATTTTTTTTTATTACAATGAGCTACTGCAATGATACGGAAGGGGGGGAAGGCAACGGGGAATGAGGGAACCTTTGCTCTCATCAGAGATGGCTCAGAGAGCAAACAGCATATATTATATACTCAATGGGGTATAGACATCTAGAATAAGGAGAGAAGAGGGATGGGGGATGTTAGTGATGGAGAAGGTGGACCATGGGGGGGAGAGTGGTCAGATATAACAACATTTTCTCTTTTACTTCTTGCAAGGGGCTGGGACCAGATGGCCTGTCTGGGACCACAGGGCCAGGTGATTGCTGGGCCCTAAGGGTGGCAGGTAGGCTTGGGGCCTCTTGACCCCAAGGCCAGAGATTAGTCTGCTGTGCCATTCAGCTACCCTACATTTAAGAAGAGGAACAGAGTGAAAGGAGAGAAAATATAGTATATGGTAGCGGGGAAGTACGAATGGAGGGAGTTGCAATTGGTAATGGCAACGGTGGAAAAATATGGAAGTAGCTTTTATGATGGACATATCCTTAAAGAATGTGATCCACCTGCAACAGAGCCAGTGGTGTTGGAACACAGACTGAAGCACATTTTTTATTATCATTTTTTTTCGGGGGTGGGGTGGATGGGGTTGGGTGGCTTGCCAGGGGGTTGCACAGCTGGGTGACTGTTGGGTGTCTGGGACTGGATTTGGGCTCGGGTGCTCCTGGCTCTAGGGCCAGTTCTCTGTCCAGTGTGCCACTTAGCTGCCCCTATTATTATTTTTCTTAATTTTAATTCTTTCCTCTTTCTTTTACTTTATTGCTCACGAGGGTCTATATTTTTTGGGGGAGGGGTATTATGCTTATTCTTAAACAAGAATATTTTAATAATATATAAAATATCATTTTTACAAAATAAAATAAATAAATTTAAAAAACTGCTACAAGAGATATCAAAGTAGAAATAGCAAGATTTAGTAATGAACTGGATATAAGGAAGAAGAATGTGTGGTTTTAAAAAACATACATGTTTTGCTCAATCAATGCTATATCTATAATAATCCAAAAATGAACCTCTTGTGATCTTTAGTTATAGACTTTGTCACTAAGCATGATAAAATAATAGTAACAGCTACCAACTGCTACCACATAGATCACATTTATAAAAACTGGGCACATACATAGACATCACAGAAAATGTTCAACTAAAATTCCATATTGGGATAACAAAAGTTCTAAATTAGAATTTCCTTCAAGGTAGGCAGGATAGGCCCTGGTGAAGATCTTCACAAAACTCTAATAAAATATATACAGGGCGGGGTAGGGGTGGGGGAGGGAGGGAGAACACACCTCAATTTCTTATGCTCAGAGGTATCACATTAGGCTTGAATCCAATGTGGAACAAGACAAGACATGATTGTGTAGAGGATTTTCTGATGTATGTAAAAAAAAAAGAATAAGACTTCCAGGAAAACCAACTTGGTACCTCAGTTGTTCTTTTTGGATCCACTACTTTCCAGACCCAGTTAAAGATAACAACAAATGAGATACTAACAACTTAAATATTAGTCAAATGAAGTCAACAGTTCTAAATTGCAGTTTTGGTGATTTCAAATGTAGACATACTTTCAATTGTTATAGCTGTTGGCTTGCTAGTAGTTTAAATATAAGAAAAAATTTTATCTTCTTAGTCCAAATTATCAAAATGATCTATTATCTGCTTCAAAAGCTCCTATTCATAAAATATATTAA
This sequence comes from Macrotis lagotis, assembly GCF_037893015.1. Classification (NCBI taxonomy): domain Eukaryota; kingdom Metazoa; phylum Chordata; class Mammalia; order Peramelemorphia; family Peramelidae; genus Macrotis; species Macrotis lagotis. Next base: position 162,994,772 of record NC_133663.1, on the reverse strand, counting down.
CAAAAATTTCAACTTTAAGTCATTATTTTCTTTAAGAGCAGTAATTATTTTACTGCTCTATTTGTTTTCAGTGATTGTAAAAAAAAATACTAAAAGTTGTTACATACAAAAACAATGAAGTAGTATCATTTTGGTTACCTGTGGATCATCATCTTCCAGTTCACTAAAATCTGTTTGTGTTTTCAGCAACAGCTGCATCACATCTGATGCATCTTGCATGAACTAAAAAAAAAAAATATATATATATATATATTTTCAAAGATGAAATAGTAAAATATTACTAAAACAAATCAGAAAACTTAGAAACTTGCTCCCTTAAATAACTTTTTTATGGTTACTTTGATAAACCACAACCACAACATAACTTATTGCATGTCTCACAATTAAAGATACCAAAAAATTCCAGAATGACAAAAAAATTTTAGATTGTATCCTGGAATTAGCTTTAACTGAATTCTTTATATACAATGCTTTTAAAGATCTTGCAGACAATATACTTTAGTTTGTTTTAAAGTCAGATGTTTAGAAACAATTATAAATCATCATAAGGTTCTTTAGGGAGGCTAAAAATACTGATTAAAACCATATAGTAGTTGAATTACAGTATTACTCATAGCCTATTGCCACCTAAGTTCTTTTGAAGCTTTAATGGCTAGGTAAATATGTCAGAAGAGTTGGCAAACAGAGTTAAGAAAACACAAGTTCTCTTTAGATAGTGGCAGAGGAACTAACGTGTATGAATTGCTCAAGTCTTTCCAGATCAAGCACTATTATCTCTAGGAATACACAGATTGTATTAGAAACTCAAAATTTCAGACTAAAAGAAAAGAGTAGGTTGTAATGACTTTGATTTGTTCTGAATTACTGAGGTATAAATACAAAATATTTTATAATTCTTACTTTGTCCTTCCCAACAGCAAGACCAATAAGACTAATGCATTCAATAGTTTTTCCTCTCAGAAGTCGGAGTTCTTTCTGAACAGCATTTTCGACAATGTGTTTTAGAGATGGCATAAACAAATCATAATATGGGACAAATTTTTCTTCTGCTGTATCTGCAACTGATGCAATAGAAGTCACAACTTGTTCCAAAACCAATTTGGTGCCTTTCTGAATCAGCTTGGAAAAGAAAAAAAAAAGAAAAATCACACACACACACAAAAAGATAATTTGTAATACATGAAAAATACTATGCTGAAGAAATTGACAAATCTGATGGATACAGAACATTTTTATGAGGTTGTGAAGTTGAACTGTGAAAATAATAAACATGATTATAACAGTTTAAAAGGGAAGATCAACAAAACAAAATTGAAAGCTGTGAAATTATAATAAATTTGGCCCCCAAAGAATAAATAGGAGAGAGCAACTTCTCCAACTTCTCTAGGAAAGTTGGGTACTATGGGCATAAGAACACTCTCCCCCCATGTTGTTTAGTTTTACTGAACTGTTTTCTTTTTCTGTTATATTTTTTGTTATCTAGGATGGTTCTCTGAGGGGTGGAGGATCTAAAATTGTTAATAAGTGATGAAAAGATAAAAAAAATACCCACTATGTTAAAAGTGGTTAAAAACAAGAGAAAAAAGAAAATAAGGAACAAAAACAAAAAGGGAAGTGGTATAAATAGTTCAATCTGGTACTATAGCCTCAATTATTAATTCATCCAGAACCTTCCTCCCTTCCCCCTCCCGAACCACAAGGTCAGTGAGACATTTTCTTGGAATAATTTGCCAGACCACTAATTTGGGGTGAAAGGAGGGAGTATGTCTGAATATTTGTGCCCACAGCCACAATCATTATGCCACCTCTCTTACTCGGCACACCAAAGATTTAAGTCTTGTACTTTTGTCTACCAAATCCCTCTATTTCTATTTCATTGATACAATACTTTCTACTAGGCATTTCCTCAGCCTCTCCCCACCCTGATCTTACTATACACCTCATTTATCTTCTTAATTGCAATCATCTATTTAACTTAAATTCAGCTCTGACCTCCTACTAAAAGTCCACTGTGTATACTCAAGGCCTTTTCAGTCTAGACCAGGACCTGCTGTTTACACAAAGACTAAGTGGATTACTTTCAAAGTAGAAATCCTTGCCTTCTTCACTGCATTATGTTACATGGCCAGCTTCCTCATCTGAACCTCCAATAGTCCAGGGCTACATATCATCCTCATGGTTCAAGAGGATGGGAAAGCCAGGCTTATTTTTGTGCCTGAGTCACTCCCTGTGTCACTGATACTTGAGCTTCACTCTTCAGGTAAAGACCTTCACCCAAAATGACTCATTCCCCAAAATCCTCCATGCCTCAAATGCCAGTCACCTTGAAAGCTCTCATGATATACTCTGATTACCTTACATTTCATAATCCCTCTGACTTAACATACTGAAGTCAAACCTGTGAACTGCTTTACTTAAGTTTTAGAATTCAAACAATTTTAACCTTAATCACATGAATGGACCAGAGACCTGGTATAACTCTTCCCCAACACCTCATACATGGTGCCATCTCTTCAGTCTGATACTATTCTCTTACCCATTACTTACACCTTGCTCTAAATAAAGTCTCTAACTATATTGCTTTTTACTCAGAATGGACCACAGGATCAGTTACTTCCGTCACATCTTTACCATTAATTTAAACTATTACTTTGCATAATTATGCTTAGTCAAACCAAAATCCCACATTAGAGGTGTTGTAACTTTGGAACTTCTCAGACTATGTGTTCAGTTTATGTTCCTACTCAAGATTCAGAAACAACCCTGGAAAAATACTGAGAAAGCACTAGATTTGTAATCAGAAGACCTGAGTTCAAAATCTCACTGTGTCTGAGTTTTGGTAAATCACTCTACCTTTATTACAATTCCCTCAAATATAAAATGAGAGGATAAATTGTCATTAAAGGATCTTAAGACCTTCAAGTCTATCTAGTTTGACCTGTACCTGTTTAAGAATTTTCGAGAATTTTAGGATCCTTTATCAAACTTTTATGAGGCAGTGAATCCCAGTTTCAATAAGTACTAGTTGTATATTACTTTCTGAATACTCTCAATTTTCCCATCTGTAAAAATTGAATGATTTTAGCATTGCTTCAGAGATTACTGAGTATGGTATAGTGTAAAATGTAAGGAACGATATGAATATGAGCTATTGAGAAACACCATAAAAATTCAGTTCATTATGACATTCCATGTGAATTTGGCTTTAACTACTGCTCAGTAATCTTTAATAAATCTATAGTAGATAATCATGTTCACTTATTTGGAAGAGAGGGAAGCAATGTGTTCAATGTATAATTTCCTGTTACTGAATTTATAATAATATGCCATATTCAGATATATACCACCTAGAGAAGGGAGAAGTAGAACCGAAAAAGATCCATTATCTCTCCTGGTCTGCTGCAGCACGATTTGGCAACTAGTGTTCAGAAAAAGAACATAATAAGGCTATGTGAAATACAACATGACCAGCATGGAAATATGTTAAACACAATTGCACATGTACAACTTTTACCAAAGTGTTTGTCGCCATAGGGAGGGTGAAAGGGAAGGGAGGGTGGTAAAAAAAAAAGTGCAAATCTATAAACTTGTGAAATGATGAATGTTGAAAACTACCTTTGCATATAATTGGACAAATAAAAGAAAAAAAAGACTTAAATGAAATATGCTAAGAGATGTCTAGACTGAATTCATTGTAGAACTGACTAAATAACTAGAGTGGGCCAAGCTAGAAGAGGGACAGAGGAGAGATCCACTTTGATGAAGAGGACAGCTGAGCCTTAAAAATCTCTCATTACTAAACCCTGTTCTTTGACCATGCATTCAAGTATTTCTTGTCTTATAATTCTTTTGTGGGCATAGCACATAGTGGACATAAGGAATGGGAGGGTTTATAATAGAAGAAGCTGCTCACAGGACTAGACACATAGGAGTAGAAGAACATCAGAGGCCTTCTTGTTTAACTTGTCATTTTATACGTGAGGAAATGAGTCCCTGGGACCCGTCAATGAGGGAAGAAAAAACTGAAAATCTTTGTTTCTATTGACATAACTATATACCCAAAAGAGAATACTGGCTTTTCTTTGTAAAGAAAAGGGATCAGGGAGGCTAGGTGGTGCAGTGAATAGAGCACCGGCCTTGGAGTCAGGAGTACCTGGGTTCAAATCCGACCTCAGACACTTAATTACCTAGCTGTGTGGCCTTGGGCAAGCCACTTAACCCCACTGCCTTGAAAAAAAAATGGATCAAAAGGGACCAATCAATATCTCAGGCATGAAGTTTTCTTTTACAATTTTTAATTCTCATTAATTTTTTTAGTTCCATACTATAAAACCCATATTATTATCCAATCACTGACCTCAGCCTGAAAATTATACTAGATGGATCAATTAATAATTATTATTATTGTTATACATGAATTTTCTCAAACAAATTTTTTTAGCCAAATTGAAAGTGCTGTTAAAAAAATAACCAAAAAACCCTTGACCTACCTCCTGAAGTTTAATCACCATTATGGAATGAAGATGTTTCACCAAATTGTCTAAATATGGAATAAGCAGTGTTTTGGGACAATCTTCAGTAAAATTAATAAGAGCTGCTGCAGCATGTGCTTGAACACGCTGATTACCTTGGTCTTCCATGGTTTGTAGAAGAGCTGCAATCACCTGTACAGAATAAAGATTTTTAGGAAATTGTTGACCATTTTGCAATTTTGTTTTTCTTTTGTGTTTGAGAGTTTACTTGCCTTCTCATGGAATTTCTTTTGGAAACCAGGTGCAAAGTCTGTTGCCATTTGTCCAACTGCATTACAGGCAGCATACCTCACTCTTGGATGCTGGAATAATATTTTCACATATGCAAATATGTTAATGCATAGTAATCAAAGCTGCAGTGAATTTAGCAAAAAGGAAGAAAGGGAGAATGAAATAAATAGTACCAAATAGGTAATAGCACTTACAGGATCTTGAAGAAAAAGCAAAACAAAATTAACTATTTCATTTAGAATCCCCTCCATTTGCTGGTGACAACCCTCTCCAATGGCAGATAAAGCCATTAATCCAGCATGCCGGTATTTCCAATCAGCTGTAAAAAAAACACATTATAAATAAATAAAAGACTATCAGATAAATAAAAATGATTACAGAAATAAGGTGAAAAAAGGTGAGATCTAAGTATTAAAAAAATCCCAAAATCCAGGCTTTCATATTCTTACAAATGTTCTTACTTAAAAAGTAAATAAAACTATTAAATACTGTATGCTAAATCTTCAATTTTAAGGTAAGAGAAGAAACAAATAGAATAAATCAGTATTAATTGCATTTATCTAAAGAAAACTCTTTATTGACATCTCATTCATCATCATATAGATCTTATCAAGACTAATAATAGACCGGTCATTTGATTTTTATAGAAAATCTGGTATATGATTGATTATTTTGTTTTTATAGGAAAAAGGACTAATAGCTGAAATTTTCTACAGAATAGGCTAGCTGATTTTTAGAACTATTTTGAAACACTCACAAAGTTCATCTCAAATGATAAATTTTAACTTTAATAAAGCATACCAATTTTGGCTTATTAGAATTAGTTAACTTTTCTTTGCTCTATGTGCAAATGAAATGTAAATACAATACAATTTCTTTTTTAGATATAAAACTGGGTTGGAATGCAATAACAATTTGACTACATATAAAATGTCACATGGACATCTTTATTATTTATGTAATATAATCTATACTGATTCAATGTAAAACCGGCCACTTTAACATTAACATTTGTTTTTTCAACCTGTATAACACTACTTTAGCCATATCCAAGCACATTATTCAAGCTCCTTATTAACTTCAGTCTTTTAACTCTAAAATAAATGTTGACTTTAGTCTAACTGGAAAATGAATACACCTGCATTTTCCTCTTGACTGTCTTTAAACTTAAAATGCTGGAATATAATTCTAGACAATAGCCTAATTCTTGATATATAACGTGTTTAAAATTTAGAGATTACTCAAAGGAGCAGTCATTTAAGGAAGATATGATTTATAAACTCATAACCACCATAATAACAAGGCTAATGTGGGATAAGTTATTTGTTCATCATACCATTTTCATGGTTTTTTAAAGAAACATGTATGTATACACACACACGGAGGGCAGGAAGAAAGAAAAGGATTACAAATAACAATCATGATTGAGTGGTTTCAAAACATATTTCCATTACACCCTCTGGAATGCCACTTGGTGACAATTTTTCATACTATATTTACTTTTATTTTAGTCCTTAGACATTTATTCCCATAGTTTCCAGTGTAGGTAACACTTTAAAGTCCTAAACAGACTTAAATTCCAAATACCTTGGAATGTCTAACAATATCTCAAAATTTACATTTGTAAAGCAAAACACATTTTTTTTCTTAACTTAGCCCTAACTCTTAATTTTTTTTTTTCTGTGATAAGAGTATTACTATTCTCCCAATCATTCAGGCTTAAAACACAGGAATTATTTTTTATTCTTCCCATTAATATAATCAGGTCTGCTAATAAGGCCTACTGTTTTTTATCTCAAAAATTCATTTCTATTCCCACTGCCAACTCTCATCATACCCAGATAAATGAAAAAAGACTCCTAAACTATCTTTTCCTACCTTTAGTATTTACACTTTAAAATCATCTTTTGCAACTAGTGACAAAGAAGTCTTCCAAAATGTACCATACAGATAATATTCCCTTGCTAAACAAATGCAACAACCCCACCTCCCCAAAGGTTTTTCAATTAATTTGATTTAATCACATATTTTATTTATCTTATTTAATCACATATTTTAATTTGTATTATAATTATTTGTGAATATCTCATCATATTAAACTAAAGTGTGTTGAGGCCAAGGGCTATAGTGTTCTAAGATGATATCCTGAGATATAACTGGTATATAAAGGGTGAAAATTAAATCTAACATAATTAATATCAGAAAAAAATGGCTTACGGTTTTGAAGCATCTGCATGATGTGCTCTTTGATCATTGGTAAAACAAGTTTTCCACCAAGACCACAAGCCATTCTGTCCAATGCACTCTCACCAGCAACTGCATTGCTAAACATAGAAATGATGCATTGATATTTATTCAAAAATGTAACAGAAATTATAAGATTGGTAAAATCAGAAGTTTAAGCCTAATATTTTTTAATATATAATGTTTATGATATATTAACTCTATGATATATTAACTCTACCAGTTAATATGGCTCTAGAGTTTTAGTGAGAAAACAAAGGATAGTGGGGTTTGGAGTGATGTTTCAAATACTGGTTTGCAAAACCTTGTTAAACTTTAAACAGTAACCTTAAGACTTCTGATATAAAACAGACACACTGTTTTCTTCACGTGGATTCATAGTGTGGATTTCAGATTTTGATAGGGATAATAAACTAGGTACTGACATTATTTGGTTTCAAATTAACTGTTGAATTCTGTGGTAGCATTTGAAAATGCTACACCCCAAACCACACCTGTATACTTTGCAATATAGATTTTTGTCTTTCAAGAACTTCTAGAAAATGTTTCCACCTTCTTCAACAACCAATTCAAATATTTAACTCCATCTTTTGTCTAAAAATTTGTCCTTAGGATCTGTTCTGAATTTGCAAATGACTATCAAAAAGGGACATTCTTCCCCCCACCATGAAAGCAAAATGATAGCACACTTTAAATCTTGCCAATGAAATGATCACTCTGCCCCCAAGATAATGTCATGATTTCTAAAATTAACAAAATTACCTTTATCACATGCTGCAGCTAAACCTCATTTTCCCTAGAATATAGTTGTCTTTTTTGTATTCTAAAAATACCTTTATTTCTTAATCTCCTATTTTACTTGTTGGTGTACCAGGTTTTACAGAAATCAAAATAGTCTTGCAAATAAATGTGCAAGAAGTACATATCTTAAATAATAAAGCACTAACTGTTAAAACTATGTGGGGGCAGCTAGGTGGTACAGTGGATAGAGCACCGGTCCTGGAGTCATGAAGACCTGAGTTCAAATATGACCTCATACACTTAATTACCTAGCTGTGTGATCTCAGGCAAGTCACTTAACTCCATTGCTTTGCAAAACAAAAACAAAAAAATTATGTGTAGGTATGAGGAATAAAACCCAAGTCTTAGGAAGAAAATGTCAAGTTCTTTTTAAAATACATTACCATATTTTATAAAATAATGAATTTAGCTATTTACATAGGATATACAAAATATATACTTAGTGCTACATGAGAATGGTTACCTTGCCCAAGTAAACCATGTTTAATCAGTGAGTAATGGGAATTTTGCTACATGAAATCCTCTTTCCTGTGGGAAAGAGAATTCACTTAATAATCAAATCTGACTGTAAGAAAATTGGACAAAGGAACTTGGAACTTATCACAAAATGAAGAGTTCCAACTAGGCTTTCTTTTTTTTCCTTTCAATTAATCAATAAGCTCAATGAATGAGATAATAGGTGGAAGTAAAAACAAACAGAGAGAATGATACTAATAAAAGAGATGGTAAAAGATTATGGAAATAATTCTGTGGTTCCTCTTAGATGAGGGGGGAAAAACCTTAAAAATTTAGTCAAGTAAAACATTACAGGAACAACCTAGTAAAAAACCTCAGCTATAAATTCATCTTTAAAAAATGTCAACTTGATTACGCAGCCTCTTCTATATTTATTCACTATATTCTGGAAGAGAAAGCTGACTTCCTAACAGCTTTCCTTGCTCATTCAGACAAGATCGAATGACATGACTATCAGACCTTTACCTATATGGTTACCTAATGTTTATTTTAATAATCAAAACACTCACCTTCAAAATTATGTACAATTTAAAGATCAAATGAAAAGTTATATGAGGGGCGGCTAGGTGGCTCAGTGGAGAGAGCACCAGCCCCTGGAGTCAGGAAAACCTGAGTTCAAATCCAGCCTCAGACACTTAATAATTACCTAGCTGTGTGGTCTTGGGCAAGCCACTTAACCCCCCATTGCTTTGCAAAAAAACAAAAAACTAATTAAAAATGAAGTTATAGGAAATGTTTCAAGTCAGTATTTCCAGAAGTCCTGGTTTGCAAAGGAACATCAGAAAAGACTTCATGCTATTGATAGATGTATGCTGCAGAAGGAAAAAGAGACTATATGGTCTAAGTTTAATGAAATGATCAGAAAGAATATAGGGCATAGTAAAGGACTAAGCTGGAGAAAATGTATTGATTCAGAGGGTAATCATAGATATTCTAGACTCAAGTTAGATAACAAATTCTAATCTCCCACTATGCCTATAACTTAAAAAACCTCAAACATGCTTAAAAGAAGTAAATGGTGCAAATATCACACCAGAAGCTGAGTTGAACTAGAATTAGAATTCACAAATTTTCAAGTCTTGAGTTTTATTGGTCATGTGCTTTGAATTTTCTCTGAGCAAATTACCTGTCAAAATCATCATCCTCCAGCTCATCAGCATTTGCCCAGTCTTCATCCTCTTCTAGGTCTACCATCATTGCTAACATCTGAGGAACTAAATACAAAACAATTACTTCCTACTTACAGAAACAGGTTTCTTAATTTGAGATTTCCCCCTCCTTCCAATACAAACTAGAAAAGTAAAAAATTTTGTCTGAAAAGATCTCTGATCAAATTCAAATATTCTTTTGGGAATGTGGCATAGTGGAATGACTTCTAGTAGAGGAGGATTCAGTGGAGACTTGGGTTTGAATCCTGCCTGATATTTATAAGCTGAGACCATGTATCCAAATAAACTTAATTTCTTTGAGCCATAGCAATCTCAGCTGTAATAGAAGAAAAACAGGTAAAACTATTTTAAAAAGTTGCGACCATCAACTGAGGTGCCTGTTTAGTGCTTTGTCAAACAGATACAATAATTCCATTTTATTATTACTTTCAAGAAAAAGAGATCAATTTTTTTGGCTATTAAAATGAGTCTATAACTTTGAAAGAGGAAGTATATAGCTGTAAACATCAATTCAAAAAATATTCATCATTTAGCTAAAAACAAAGCAATAGTTCAAGAGATCAACACTTAAGCAATGCTCCCCATGAGAATACAGTAAAGCACTCATAATGATCACATAAAGGATTTGTAGTTAATTTTTGGTTAATGGGGCTTCAAATGTTGTCTTAATTAGCAAAGGAACATAGTATGGAGAAATACAGGAATGTCTCATTTAATATTGTTAATGGATCTAACCTCAAGGAAAGCTGTTATCAAAGTATGAAGAGGAGTTAGACTTGTTGACAAGAGAAAATTCAGACTCCACTTGGAATGTAGTGAGGAAAGATGGCAAACAATTTGGCTATCTGGATTGCTGCCAGGCTGTTGACTATTACTTGTGATCCCCTGAATTCACTCTGGCTTAGCAGGAAGGTGAGCTGTGAGTGAGTTAAAGTAGAACTGAGAGCTTGAAGAATTGTATATAGGACCCAAAACTTCTCAGAAGAAAGAATTGCAAAAGGTATTTGGGTGAAGTTGGCCCCTGAATCCTTCAGAATACAATAAGGGTATTAAGGGGATGAGATATTTGTGACAATATATAGGGTCATTTCCAAGTTTAGAATGTAAAGAAATCTTTCTACCAACTATTTTGGTGTATTTAAAAAGCAGTAATCCTATTTTACAATTTTGTTTTGAGAAATTAATTACCCAATATGCACCCAAACCTATATAACAATAAGATATGAAATTAGGGTAGCACTTAGATAAAACATAATAACAATGTTAAGTTCTTGTTAAGTAGAAAAAGTCTATAAATATTATTATGGCCCCAAACTGAATTTTTATTTTATTTCATCTATATTTCAGCATTTATTGTATTTCATCTAACATCATAAAATACTTACTAGGCACTCACTAAAATACTGAAAATGAACTTGTATATAACTTTATGTTACCACATGTCTAACTTCTAATGAAAATAATGAAAAGTCTTAACAGCACACTCTTGTAAATAATGAGTAAATAATTCACAAAGCAGGATGAGTAGTAGGAAAAAAAAGTCACAACTTCACAAGAGATTTTTTTATCCAATTCCCTGACTTTCTAGCTCTATAATCTTGGAAGAGGCCCTAAACTTCTCTGGACCTCCTCGGGAGATTAATTTCCATTTGAGCCTAAACATTCTACAACTCTTCCCATCTTTTTGATTTACACAAGAAATTCAATGTGCTCTAATTTTAGTTTCACTTCTATTTGGTTGAGCAAATAAAATGCTTGAGAGAGTTAAAAAAACAAATATAAAGTTATATAAATTTAGGTGATGTGTGCCTTGAACTCTTTATCAACATTTACTATTCAGTTTACCCAACCAAAAAGACTAAGTAGTATACCCCTAACAGGTTGTTCCTTTCCATTCCCCTGGGGCTAAGAGCATAAGAAGGCCTCTCTCAAGTCGATCAGAATCCAAACTAAGTATTAAAAGTCACCTTGTCTCCTTTATTCTACAGATAAGAGGATCCTTAAAAAGTTGGAATCAGTTGTCTAAGGTCATACTTGTCAAGTAGCAGTTAGGATTTGAGCCTAAATCTTCGAACGCTCTATCCAATACATTTCTCATTATATTCATCATCAGTGCCAGATTTTTTTTCTTTTAAAAGCAGAATCAGCTGACAAACTATTTAATTTGCTTGAAATATATCTTCCTTCCTCAAAAACTGGACCAAGTGTAGCCCTAATTCTTATCAATATTAAGAAATGTCTATTAAAGTTAAAAAGTCAAGAATCTTGGGAGGATATTATATCTAAGATTTCATGAAGATCTGTCATTTTTCTACAGTTAAGTAGGATAGCTTTCAAGGAATAAAAGATAGCTCGAACCCCCATAACCAAGAATTTTACAGAGTAACTAAATGAAGAAAAGGGTTCACAGATTTAAACATTAAAATCAAGATTCCAAATCCATGGAAATGGGGAGATTTGAGTCTCAAAAGAGATTAAAGTGACCTGATTAAGCAATATGTAAAGTGAAATGAGCTACTTTTAATTCAGTTAATATTTAAAACTAACCAAACTTCTAATAGGTGCTTAAGTGAAGAAATTATTCAAGAGTATCAACTTTCAAATATCATTTAAACTAAAAACGTTTACTTACTAGCCTGTGCAACAATATTTGTATGTTTTCTCAGCATAGCAGCAGCAGTCTCAGACAGGGTCACTATTACTTCAAGGGCAAGTTGACGTTGCATATTATTGAGGCTAGTATCTGCACACAACTATAAAACAAGAAGATCTAAATATATTTACAAGGAAAGAATATTTAGGAAAAAAATGTTCTCACAGCGACGAGATTTACCTTTAGACTCAATTGTAGAGTAGCTTCTAAGTGGGGACGTAAGTACTTTGGAACAGTATCTGCAATCTCAACAAGAGATTTTAGGACTGAGTCATCATTCTGGTAACAGGAGTCATTTACAGCCTATGAGATATAGAACAGAAAAACTGTTATTTATAAAGTGCCTTATTTCTCAAAACATCCCTGTCAGGTAAATGGATATAACTATTACTATGTCCACTTTTTAAAAAAAAGTTCAATCACATAATTATTCATTCAGTAACCATTGCTTTAGAATAAAGCTTGATACACTGATAATCAGAAAAAATAATAATTAAAAAAATCCTGATCTATAATAATGACCAAAATATAAGGTTCTAGATTCTCTTCTAACCAGCTTTTGTCATTTGTGCTTTCCTTTGTGCTGCTATAATGGAAAATGTATGTTGGGAGACTAATGCAGAGGAAAAAACAGTAGATTTACATATTAAGACACAGTCGAACAGAGGTTCAAATACAGATTCTAATAATTCATCTGTATTGTTAGACAGATCAATGAATCTTTCTGTTACTTGGTATCCTTATCTGTAAAATGAAGGGACTGGTCTAAATAACCACTAGGGTGGGTCTCTTCTAAATCTCTGATCTTTTGTCAAAACTATAGATTACTCTATCCATTAATGTTGTTCTATTAGAGTTCTGTCCATTAAATTCCATCCATACAGCAACTCTCAGCTCAAAATAATTTTTCTTCTGTGTAAAAACAGTTTGTCCATTTCTGACAAGGACAGCTCTTAGTTAAGCACTAGTTTGGGTATTAAGCTCCACTTTTAGGCTAGAGATGCCGTGCAATGAATCCTATTAAAACAAAATCCAATTTTCCTAAACTTGTGCCTATTCAGGTCATCATTTTGAGCTTCCTCCTCTAACAGTTGACATTTATATACTGTTTTTACCCAAGTTCACTGCATTCATTATCACAATGGCTTCTCACCAACAACCATATTCTATGTACTATATTACTATCATCTCCATTTCACAGAAGAGCTCAGAGGGTTCTCAAGAGTTAACCTCAGAGAGATTAACTGACTTGTTCATAGTCAGACAACTGGTGTTTGAACTGACATCTAAAGCCAAGGTTCTCTAGTGTCTAACTGGTATTGTTTGTTAAACATGGAACCAGGGTCAAATAAAAATCTTATCACTACCAGGATTATTTCTCTTATGTTCAATTCAACAATCACCGGTACCACTCCCAACCTATGAAGGCATACTTTAAGTAATACTGTTTTGTCCACACCTATATGCATTGTCATATATATAACCTATTAATTCAACATCGCAGAAACTGATCACAGATACGATTATCAACATTCTCTGGAGCCAATAATATTAGCAATAAATCTGTTTTTCTCCCTATCAGTCAGGCGTTTTCAATTCCAACTCTTCAAATCAGTGTTACTTTTGGCTGCCATGTCTTTCTCCTTTGCAAGGAAAACAAGATGGCAACCAGCTGTGAAGCTAAGTATTAGCTGGTGTGCGTGTGTGGATCTTCAGGACCTATGCCTGAGACAAATCAAACTTTTGCAGGAAATGGTAATAAACAAGATTTCTGTATGTGTGTATCTGTATCCTGTTCCATTTCCTTTTCTTGAGCTTCAATAGTTCATTTGAATTTCAAGCTGAATATCTTGCAATTGTACATATATTCTCATCTTTATACCTTTTTAAATATAATTTTGTACTTACTGTGAACAACAGTGTGAACATCTGGCTTATTCTTGACAGTTTTATTCAAGCGATAACCAAGTGATTTGTTGTTTTCTTACTTATGGGTTTTGAGGGATGTGTGCCAGTCATATTTATCACTTTTTGATTAAGAGCTTATTGACTTAACTCCATAATATCCTACTATAATGTCTCATCACCATGAAGAAGGGACATGGAATTCTCAAAGGCTATGCCATCAAAAATCTAACAAGTTCAACTATAAAGAATTTTCATGTGATATATTGGTGGAGGACTAGTAAAATTTAACAATTAACTTAGCTAACTTTGTTGAAGGATAAAGATTCTATTTCAAAATGTGGATAACCATGAATAATGTATCAATTTTCAAATGTATGTCTATATATGTGTGTGTATATATATATGTATATATGTATATATGTATGTATATATATGTATGAATTAAGTTTAAAGTTATGGTCCTGATACTTTTAAAAAGCTAAGTATGGAGAATACAAATAAGGTTCACTACTACATGATGTTTTCTGGACATGGCAACCTAATAAAGAAAATTTAAATTACTTAATAGCTCCATTCTGCTTCCCCTCTCTCTAATGGTGACAATAGAGCAGCATTAAAGAAGGTATTCCATACTAGGCATCCCTCTAATGTAAGCTTTTGTCCAATAAACTATTTAAACATTTAAATCAATATTAACCAAAAAAGGAAGCTAGGAAAAGTTCTGAGCAAAATGGTTGGGACTGTTCTGTACTCCTTTTCTTTCCCTCCACTTAAAAAGGAGAAAGAAAATATTTTGTAAGAAAAATATTTTATCATGTTCTTTCCTAAGGTCAAAAGGACCATTTCATGAGGCTCTTGGTTATCTACAATCAGAGCTCCTTGGGGGTTGAATAGAATGACCATATTAGGATAAATGAAGTGAGTGTGATTTATGTTTTTGTGTATATATGAACACCCACATCTTGTGGAGACAACAGAGATTGAGAAATGCTACAAAGTCCGATGGAGACTTTGATATTTGGTCACTTCAGTGCAAAGTTAGGCAAAGGGAAAGATATGGAGACAATATGACTCAGGCTTAAAAAATTGAAAGGCTACCAGAAAAAAAAAAAGAAGTTAGGACTAACAGAACTAAATCTAGTTAAGATTTATCTATGTGTATTTATATGCATATGATTTATATCCTTCTACTTTATAAAAGTAGCCTGACTAAACCCTACACTTGTAATATTTTAAACTCCTCAAGGCACATTTTATAGAGTACATAGCTATATATTTAAACAAAAAAAATGTGGACTGTAACATCTTTGCAACAGTATTTTCTTACCTGTAAGATTCCAGGTAGTAAGTCTGAGAAGTGTTTGAGTAATGCAACATTATGCTCATTTGCAAGCACAAATGCAGCTGCAGCTCTTGCAGATAATGTCCTGATCTGTAAAGAGTAAAACAGTGCGGGGTGAGGAAAAATTATTTTTTTGTGTTCTCTAAAGTCAAATTCCCCAATACTGAGATACTGCTTTAGAAACTGTACTTTACTAATAAGCCTTAGTTATTAATCAATTGGAAAGTGAAAAATACCTTGAAATACTTGCTAAATATATTTCTTTACTAAAAAAGAGGCCATGTTAAACTAAATATTGAGAAATATAAATTTTCATTACCGCTGGATGTTCCTGGTCTTGCATACACTGAACCAACATCCGTTTGATGACATCCAAATAATGCTGTTGTTGATTTCCAAAAATTCCAGGAAAGTTCCTAAAAATGTTACAAAAAATATAATGTCAGGTGCTCATGTTAAATTCAAATTATCTCTTATTACCATTGAATCTTGACTACCACTTTCAAAAATATAATTTTGGGCTGGGGTGGAAAAGGTAAGTAAAGGCAACACCACAAAAGCAGTGCCTTAGGCTGGCCTAGGGCCACTTCTCCCTGTTGTTTTTACCTTGTTATCACTTTGGTTCCTAGGTGGAAGCTGCTTCTGGTTTGAGAGGAAAATAGGAACAGTGATCAAATCTGAAGCAGGAATGATGATTAGGGAGGGGGTTTTGAATGCTAGATCCTACTCCCAGAAATCTAGCTTATTTGAAATTCTTCTATATTCAAGCCAATGTAAAACTGAATTTAACTACTGATGTTTGAGGTCTTGTGGTCAAGATAACACAAATTAAAACAAACCAGAAAAATAAAAACAGGCTTATCAAATACCTACATATTTTTCTCTATAAATGTTAACTGAAAGTAAAAGCATACTTAAGTGAACATAGATTATGTTTCTGGGTGTGTTAATCAAATCATCTTAACTATAATTAGGGAAGTAAAATAACCCCAGAAAGTAAAAATAATCCATTTTGTAATGTTGATTAAGTATCTCTAATTTTCTAATTTGAATATACATGTCAAATACATGCAAAAAAATTACTTTCTTAAATTGGGACACTATTGTTTTTAAAAACCAGGAAATACAGAAAGACAAAAAACAAACTTGACACTACTGTCAAAGAAGGAAAGGGAAAGACTCATTTGTTAACATTTAGGCTCCTAAGAGAAAAGTAAGATAATGATGTTAGAATTCCAGAAAACATAACATATATATATATATATAAGACATTACTGTCTATCTTTAATATAAAAATATAAGAGCATTTACATGTACATATATACATACACACAATGAAAGGTATTTTAAAGGCCATTAAAAAGTTGGACCATTTAAGTTCAGAGTTCCTAGACAGGGACTGAAAACAAATATTAAATTCTTTATTTTCTTCCAAAAATTACATCAGTAACTTAAATCCATGAATGTACCAGAAAATGTGAAGGGCAGCTTCCCGCAGTCCCACATTTTGAGAACTGACTGAATCAAAAAGGAACTTCAGACCTTCTGGCCACTGGTTATTGCCATCCTCATCTGGAAGCAGAAAAATTCAGGCAGTAAATGTATAAGTAGACTTAAAAACTGAAGTTTCTTAAAGGATGACTCCTCATTTATATTTTAAAAAATGAAGTCAATGAATTATTTTATTACAGTTTAATAGTGTAAAATAAATTTAAAAGGTTAAGTTTAATAGTCAGAAAAGGTCAACCTATGCACAGGATGTTTATGGTTTAATATTAAATTTGTGGCTAACAAAATGTTTCTTATATGTAAGAATTTTACATTTTAAAAAAATAGTCATAAAATCTATATAAATTTTAACCTCTAGTATCACTTTTACTTGGACTCAAAACTATTTGAATTTCTCTTACATTTTAAAGTAAATTTTATAGTTTTATAGCACAGAGGAAATTATTTCTTAGGCTGACTTTTTAACAATCCATAGAGTTAAAAAAGTCATTAAAGTCTCCATCAATTTTTAGTACTTGGTAAGATGTTTCCAGTTTAAGGTCCTTTAAAGTATTAATTATATGTATATACATATTCTTCAGTTACTTAAAAGTCCATATTGAAATTTGAGTACATGGGATGAAAAGCATCATTTTTGGATATAGATGATGCAGAAGCTTCAGATAACTAAAGTTCAATTACATCAGCACTGACATAATTTGCATAAAGAGTTCAATGTTAAAAGAATCTTCTTCAAAATACTTTAGACTTGTTTTTGGAGAATGAATTAAAAGTGATTTTAATTAAATGTAATGAATTATCAACTGTGCTTCACACAGCTGTATTATCATCAAGTCAATGATTCTGAAATTCAAGTATCACCTAAATGAATCAAATTCTACTATTTAAAAAACAAATTATGAATACTTAGTAGATAAGAGGAAACTGCAAAGATTTAAGGGGAAAAAGACAGAATTATGTAGCACTCAGAAAATAACATTTTTCAAATTATTAATGGGCTGCATTCTAAAGGTTCATTTACAACTTTGGTGTTGGGAGTTTAAGATACAGTTCCCCTAGAAATAATGCTTATAGTTCTCTAGCCTAAAAAATTTTAAAACACCCAACACAATATGTATTGGAAAATAGTACAAAATAAGTGTTGTTTTACTTAGAAATAAAACTGAATAAAGATATTCATATTTAAAAGTCTAGTTTTTAAAATCATAGGAATTATGGACCCCCATTATATTGGTAGAATCCATCTTAGTATATATTGCAAATTTACTTAGTTTTTTAAATGTAACTGGTATTTTATAAAACCTCTATATAAACATGAGAAACTGCAATGCATATGTGCAAAGCATTCATTATTCAAGATAACTGCTTTTAAAAGAAATTAAAGTCATATTTATTACTTTCATTTTTGGATCTAAATAAATAACAAAATGCACATAAGGAAGGAATGGTAGCTCTTGAAATAATTTTAGAGCTTCCCAGAGAGTCCTCTATCTAAAAACTGAGAACCACTGTTATTGAAGCTGATGGCTTTAGTTTTTAATGTCTATTTTCATGGCCTTCTTCCTGGTTGTAGATGAAATAATCCCTTTGCATTTTGGTCAAAAATAGGATTTTTGGGGGGGGGGGGGGGGCATAAATGGAAGGAAGAGGATTGTCCTGGGATAATGAAAGAAACTTCAAAAGAAAATGTCCTTCTGGGGAAGACAGGCAGCATAGTGGATTAAGCACCAGACCTGAAGTCTGGAGTCAAGAGGACTTAAGTGCAAATTTGGTCTCAGACACTTATAATTATCTAGTTGTGTGACCCTGGGCAAGTCACTTAACCCCATTGCCTTGCCAAAAAAAAAAGAAAAACAAAGAAAGAAAATGTCCTTCTGAAAGAATGACTAGGCTGAGGTCAAGGATCCCAAAAAAGGGGAGAATAATTTGCATAGGACTCTCCCCAACACTACTAGCTGAATCAAAGTAAAACTGGTAATAAAGTGCCAATGAGTTAATTGCAGTTCAGTGATGTACCCATACCCAGGGTTGCACAGCTAGAGACAGAGATGGAATGTGAACATTGTTCTTGCCTTAATCAACTTTTTCTAGTATAATACTCAGTATGCTAACTGAAATAAATTTCAATTGAGTTTACTAAAGCTGAAATTATTAGCATTTAAGATGATGGATTTAGAGGGAACTGAAACTGAAACAGAACTTACCATAGTAAGCTCTTTGAACCAAATGGAGGAAAATGTGACTAACCAGTGATTTCTATCAGATGTAATAGCATTTATTTTTATCATGGAATGAGTGAATGAGGAAAGTTCAGACAAGAAAAGCATCAATAACAACAAAAAAAAAATCATAAAACTGGGCAACTTTTTAACTGGGGCTTCAAATTTATCAACTGTGAACTTTCAGACATTAGGCAAGCCCATATTCAATCCCAAAAGATTTTAAAAAATGAATTGCCATTTTGTATTTTGTACAGCTTCTCTGGCATAATAGGTAGTTCTACTACTGATTTGACTGTACTGCTAAATCTTTGCCAAACTAAAGGTAAAACACTGACAAGATAGGTAAAATGATGTTTCTTAATTACAAAGTGAGTTATGTGCTAAATATTCAGTAAGTTGGCTTTACAAAAAATATAAAACAGATCTCACTAGGCATATACACTAATTGATGCATAATTTATTATCAGCTATAGCACTGGAAATCTGAAATTATTGTATAAGGAAAAGCATAACTTGTACATTACAGAGACTATTCAAAAGACCTCACAATAATCTCAACTCTTTAAGTCTTATTTGGCAAAGAACAAAAGTTCTCTGAAGTGAACCAGATAAACCAGTGTTTGCTTTGAAAATTTAAGTATGATTCAAGTAGGAAAAATCAGAGAATTTGTGCATCAAGTTTATATTTGGAATGAGTAAGGACAGGTGAAATAAGATGAAACCCCACTGTTTTTTAAAAAGAAAAAAAATCAGGTATTATCACTTCTGGAGACAGTTATCTTTTCTGAAACTAAAAACAAAGGAATCAGTGAAAGATAGTGGTTAGAAAATAATCACTTGACTTCACTTCCTGAAAAATGAAGGGTCATCATAAATAGGTACAGCTCAACTCATGCTAAAGAATTTTACTCCAAAATAATCACTCAGAATACTTTACAAATCTAGCCTGTCCCATTGGATACCTTTGTAGTATCTAATGACCAACTCATTGGGGTTTTTTGCTTTGTGATTCTAAGAAACCATTCTTATGTGAACATGTCTGTATTTTATTTGTGTTTCTAAAGTAAGCTAGGGCCAGAGGAAAGTGGTCTACCAAGTTTGACCTGTCAAAAATTTGAATTTTTTTTGCTAATTTTACTCTAAAAATTATAATTGTATAGAAGTAGTAGAAGTTAATTACCTCTTTGCAGATAGTAGGAGGCAAAAATACTACATCAGTCTTAAGAACTACGGTACTTTCCTTAAAATGTAAAAAATTAGAATGGAAAAAAAAAAGCAAACCATGATAAATCACTCCAAAAGATAACTTAGGGCATGATATGTATGTACATTTTCTATTACTGCATTTTCATTTCATACCTACCTATTAAATTCCTGGCCAGCTCAGCAGCAATATCACAGACTTTTTTCCTCATGCTAGACTGAGTTTCTATCTGAATAATTAAGAGCAGTTCAGTTTTGATGGCATTCTGAACATCAGAAGGAAGAGTTGGATAGACTTCCTCAAAAGCAGAGGATAAAAGACGTCGTAGGAGGACAGCAGCCATTTGTCTAGCCTAAAACAGCAAACAAATTTTATTACCTTGTTTATTAGTGGAGAAAAAATTCTTAAGTTAATTTCATTCTACACATTAACATATTTAGATTTTCTTTTGATTTCTAAAATTCATCAGAAAATTACTGATATGATTTGATGACACCTTCCCACCTCCTAAAGAGAATTTAAGGTATAACAAAGTTTTCCGTTTTTGTTCACTTATGGTAAAATTTGATTGCTGTCCAACACTATGGAAAACCATTAAATTATGCTCCTTTTAAATTCATCTTCCCACATTAAACAGTTCTGCAGCCCTTGCCCATCATTCTGCATGGCTGCCCTTTTATAAGTAACTTGAGGGAATGCTTTCAAGCCATTTTACTCCTCAACTATTGTCTATACAAATAAACACAGTATTGACGAGCCCCCTGGATATCCATTTCTAATGTCTCTTCCACTTTGTTGGAATCATTTCTTTTCTTCAAGGACTCAGGCGCTGTTACCTCCCTTCATGAAGCTTCATCTGATTCTACTTCTTGTTATAAGCTCTTACTACCAAATTATTCAGACTTCTCATATGAATTTAACTTTATATTCTTATCAATGTTATCTAATCTTTACCCCCAGATTACATTTCTAAGTCCACAGTCTTGGGACTATTTTTTTACTTCATCTTTGTATCCTCAGCATCTAAAATAGTATTATCCTCATGCAGAAGGTGCTTAAACAATTATATGTCAAATTCAATTGGAAGTCTCAGGTCTGCATATAAAACACCAGGCCTAGTTGACCAAAATAATAAATTGTTACTATGTGCTATGTTTAAAATTCCTAAAATAAACCAATAACTCTGGATTCCAGAAAATAAGAATTTTCTGTCAGAATATATTTTCTTTATTCACTAGTACCTTGAACTTTTAATGGTTTTTTTTTTTTTTTAGCTTTTGCAAGGCAATGGGGTTAAGTGGCTTGCCCAAGGCCACACAGCTAGGTAATTATTAAGTGTCTGAGGCCAGAGTTGAACTCAGGTACTCCTGACTCCAGGGCCAGTGCTCTATCCACTGTGCCACCTAGCTGCCCTTTTAATGATCTTTAAAGCTCAAGTGTCTCAAGATTTAAATTACTTTGAATGTATCATAACTGATTTTTTGAAAATTTTTTAATTCTCATAGGTTAAGTAAAAATCTTCAAATTCTTGGCTGGAAAGAATCTCAGAAATCACAATACAATCTCTGGTTTGAATCTTAAAATGATATTCTAATTTTCCAAGTTGACAGATAATGGAACTTTCTACATTAACATTCTACATATATTCAATTAATTCTTATATGGCAACGTAAGACCCGATACTACTCATGTTCCATTTTCCAATGTCTGGCATACATTAAGGGCTTAACAAATGCTTCTCCTTCTCTCTCTCTCTTTCTTTCTCTTTCCTTTCTTACCATCAAAAACTTTCAGACCACATAATCATCTATCCTTCCAGATTGGGTGCTCTTCTGAACGGCCTTCCTTTCATATACTATGTACCTTCTAGTTCTCATCCATGTTGTTAGATGGCTGCTGGTAAGGCAGTTAGCTCACACAAGTGGAGATAGAGCGTGGAACCTGGAGTGAGGAAGACCTAAGTTCAAATCCTACCTCAGACACTAGCTCTGTGATCCTGGGTAAGTTACTTAAACTCCCTGAGCTTCAATATCCTCATCTATAAAAATGAGGATAATACTGATTAGAAAAATGCAAATTAAAACCACTCTGATGTACCATCTCTTATCTAACAGACTAGTCAAAAAGACTAAAAAGGAAAATGATCAATGTTGGAGGATGTGGAGAAAACTGCATTGCTGGTGGAATTGTGAAATGATCCAATCTTTCTGTAGTACAATCTGGAACTATGGCCAAAGGGCAATAACACTGTGCATACTCTTTGATCCAGTAGTATTACTATACTAAGTTTCGATGCCAAAGAGATTACAAAAAAAATGTAAAAAAACTCACATGGACAAGGATATTTCTAGTACTTTTTTTCAAAGTGGACAAGAATTAGAAATTGAAGGGATACTCATTAATTGGGGAATGCTGAACAAATTGTGAAACATGAATATGATTAAGTATTATTGTTTTGTAAGAAATGAGGTGCAGGACTTAAGAAATCTGAAAAGGTTTGCATGAACTTCTGCTGAGTGAAGTGAGCAGAACTAGAAGAAAATTGTGCACACTAATAACACTGTAATGATCAAAGGGTAGTCTTGCTCATTTCAGCAGTACAAGAATCAGACAATCTAAAGGATTTGTGATGGAAAATATCCACATCCAAAGAACTATGGAGCTTGAATGCAGGCCAAAGCATACTATTTTCAACTTTTAAAATTTTCCTTATATATTTTCCCCCCTTATCATGGTTCCCTTCCCCTCTTTGATTTGATTTTTTTCACAACTGGATTTAATGTGAATATGCTTGACACAGTAATACATGTACAAGCTCATATTAGATTGCTATCTGTCATGAAGTGGAAAGGAAGAATGTGAAGCTCAAAATCTTGCCCCCCCCAACTGCTGAAAACTATCTTAAGTTGCTGGAAAAATAAAGCATTTGTAGAGGGTTATTGTCAAGATCAAATGAGACAAATGTTTTGAAAAATTATACAAAAGCTAAGTTATTAGAAACATTATCATATTTAGGTCCAACTCATCCTTATACTACCGGCTCTTTAAATAAAAAGCCAATTAGTCAAATACAATCAAACTAGGGTAACATGAATTCTAACTTTTTCATGATACCAATGTATCATCATAGGGATCAAGAACTTTAAAGGGTCTTAACTGCCTAATCCTCTTGCTTTAAAGATGAGGAAACTTAAGACCTAGAGGGGTTAAGTCACTTGTCAATGGTAATATATAGCAGAGGTGAGATTTAATCACAAACTCATATTATCATTCAATTTCTTCTGTAAAAGCAAATACATATTGATAACATAATGCAAATATTAGTAAAGATTTAAAACAATCCAAGTACTAGTACTCACAGTACCCTAGAATTGTTATGTGTAATTTTTGTGAAACATAAGCAAAGAGCTAACAGATGAACCAAACATCATGCCCATGGCAAAGTTAAACCATAAAATCAAAATATTTTATATGCCAAATAAATAGTGCTGAACTAAATTCTGCTAGTTAAGAAATATATAGCCCAACACAATACTAATAAGGAAGGAGAAAAGAACAAGGAGAAAGAGTATTCAACTCAAATACCAGAAAACCTGGCCACAGATGTTGGTGATGCTTTCGAGCTTGTGCCCAAGCAAACTCTCCAAATCTATTTCCTAAGCTGTAAAATGAGAATATTTGTGATACTTCTCTCATACACTACTATAATTTATGATTTCAGAAGAATAAAAACTGCAGATGACCCAAAGGCCAATGGAGAGCAGTGGTGTTAAGTATGCTTTAAGTGATAATGATCACTCAAGCATGAGAAATGCCATAAAAATACTGTTTTTAAGACCAAGTATAATCAGAAGAACAGAGCCAGTTGTTATATTGTGATAGTGAAGGATAACAGACAATCATAGTCCAACTGTTACCCAGGCATCCATAGAACATTCTAACAGCGGCTCCAGTGTTATAGGTACTAGATCTTCTGTCATGTATTTATAAAGACCCACAAAGTGAGCCAGAAGAGGGCAGTATATATTACAGATCCAGTGAAATGTCTCTATAGTTAATTTCCTTAAAGCCAAGCAAAAACTGAATTAAAACTCGTAGGAATTATGGGGGAATATGGAGGACAGTGTTAAAAAACTTAATGGCACATGACTGAAGAAGAAGGATGCAGAGGACAAGTCCTTCTTGACTCATAGTGCCTACAGCACCAGAGGGTATACACAAAATATGGTACTTCATCTAGAACAAAAACTGATGTTTGACAGTGGAAGCAGGATGCAGTTTGGCAGTTACTGTGAAGTTTTCTGCATTGTCATTTCTCAAGGAATAAACTGAGTAGAAATAAATTTAAGATTATGCTCAGAATGTTACCTAATCTGTCATATCCCTAACATATCAAAACATAGCTTATAGCAAATCTGTACTTTGATCTGTGATCTCATCAATGTAGGTAGTTATGCTACTGATCTAGGTAACAATCCCTCCATGCTTTGTCTTCTTTATAGCTATGAACAAATCAGTGAGTATAAGACCTCAATAATGTATTTCATATCTCTTGGTTCAGTTTCATTTATTCTGTAAAATGAAGGGACAATTAGATAATTTTAAAGACCCATTCCAGCTCTAAAATTCTATGATTAGGTGAGCACATATCACATTTGATATCTTGGCAAAATTTTAAAATATTATAAAAAAGTTATACTAGATATTAGATAACAAGTCTAGATCACAAACAGAACAATTAAGCATCCAATCCACCAGCAAAGGAGGAGTCATGTAAGTATTATATAGTAAATCTGAAGGCCAGAGACAACAC
Organism: Macrotis lagotis; assembly: GCF_037893015.1. NCBI lineage: Eukaryota > Metazoa > Chordata > Mammalia > Peramelemorphia > Peramelidae > Macrotis > Macrotis lagotis. Next base: position 162,969,628 of record NC_133663.1, on the reverse strand, counting down.
ACAAAAGAAATTCCATTAGGTCAGTTGTGAAATGTAGACAACACAATCTGGTCAGTAGCAAACAAAAGAAGATAAACAAGTTAATCTGAAATTTTTTTGGGGGGGGGGAGATCAGGAGACAAAATGGGAAGATTACCTATTCTTTATACCTTGTCATTCTTCTCCACACCTAACTATCATATCCAGCGTATTGAGAATAGAATGTAGGAAAAGAATAAGGGATGCTTTATAATATTTTCTAAAGTAATATAACTATATAATTTGTGGAACAAGTCTTTATATTGTCGCCTGTAAAAATGGATTATGACACATAAACTGAGACAGAATTCACAAGACATCCCATTTTTACAATTTCTTTCTTTTTTTTTTAACTGAGGATGGGAAAGAAAAGAAAGAAATGATCATTAGTGCAAGCTCCCAGGAAGGCACTCTCTAATAATGTAGATTAGTAACTGCTTTGCAATATGAGGCTTGCTTAGGGCCACAGAGTCAGAGGTCAATCTTAACAAAGGTCTTCCAGACTTACAGACCAGGTCTTTATCCATTTTACTAATGCTGCCTCTTGTAGGTCACATAATAAAACATTTTCTCTATCTGCCCCTTCACAAGAAATGTAAACTTTTTATGTGCCAATAAGTACATTTTGGAGCATTAAACAAATGAGACAAATTTAAAATCATTAAGATGTTCATACCTTAATTTTAATTGTCCTTACTGGTAGTAAAAAAAAATTTTTTTTACCTTTATTATTTCACTGTATTATATTTTAAGTAAAATATGCATCATATATGTACTTTCAAAATCTAATCTGAAAATTCTTTTATTCATCTAAAGGACATATTAGATTTTTTTTCCTACTAGGTAAACAGAATTTCTTCCATGTTTTCTTGACCTCTTAAATGAAGATTTTGCTTTGAGATAATTGTTTCCCAAAAGTGTATCTGAAAGCATACTCCTTCAAATTGAATTGTGACCTTAACCCAAGTATGTGTGTGTGTGTGTGTGTGTGTGTGTGTGTGTGTGTGTGTGTGTATAAAAATATAAAATAAAAGCCCTTAATATTTTTCTAGCAAGATCAAGAGAGGTGAGACCTAATCTTAGGTTCTTGGACTCCCAAGTTACTCTGTTTTCATATACAAAAAGCTAACAACAGTGATTTTTAAGGGTTTTTCCGATTTGTGAATATATCCCCAAAAAAAGGAAATGGTTTTGATAAATAGCACTACCAATGTTTACTACAAAGTACAACTAGCAAAAATCAAAGACATCTTACCTTCTGATGATTTAACAACATGAACTTAAGTTTTATTCAAGATTTAATCAATTATTTAATCATATAATAAATAGAATCAGCATTGTGGTGATCTTGATGGATTTGGAAAGGAGAGAATATGAGTTTTAATTCTTGATCGCTACTTACCTGGGAAAATAGATTCATCCTATATCTTAGTTTCCTCATTTGTAAATTAAAGGCCTGGATCATTTCTAATGTCTGTTTCAGTTCTAGAACTTTTTTCCCTACATTTCAGTTTTCTCAGATTATCTAATAAAGGGGTTGAATTATATTCTTTTAGGGTAGATCTGATATATAGCTATAGAGGTATGTATAAGCTCTTAACTAAAGTTTTCTGCTACTCCTGCTTTAACAATAATTCAATTTGATTATTTTAGAGAATAAAGTTATTTTCAGATGCTTTAATACCTCCTCAGCAGCAGATGTATTTCTGATGGCTTGCAAGAGGAATGTGATCTTAGATTGTCCAGGGATATTTTCATAGGTTTCCTAAGAAAAGGGGGGAAAAAAGTTAGTAAGATTTAGTACATTAATTGATCTCTCCCCTAAACCATCCTACTGTCCACCAAGATTAGTAATCTCAGCTCTTCATTATCTCTTGCCCCTCCCTATTCAACCACTTCCCAAATCTTAAGTGATTCTACATCTCTCTCCATACTTTTCTGCCTTCAGTCACTACACATTCTTTCAAATCTAGACCATTATAGCCATGACTATTATAATAGCTTTCTAGTTAATCTTGCAACTCTATCAGTTCTCCAGAGAACTGCCAATCATATTCCTGGAGCACAGGTTTGACCCAATAGCTCCATTCTCCAAAAGACTTAAATGGCTCTGTCCTGACTTTAGGACAGGACAGCTTTTCTTTTCAGCAGTTTAAACACTTCCAAAATCTCACTCTAGACTGGTTTTCCAGGCTTACCACAACTACATGTCACTTCCCTTCACACTTTTAGGTTTCTAGTCACACTGGTCTACTTGTTCTCTGCATACCACATCTGTAACTCTGTACAAATTATCCCACAAGGAGGTATCTGTATCTGCCTCTATAACTTTTTAGATTTTGTTCATTCCTTGGATATATTTCTTTGTACATCCCATTCTCTTCCCCCCCCCCCCCCCAACAGAATGCCCCATTCAATAGGTAGCATTTCCATAACAACTATTATGTGCCAGGACTGTGAGCTAAATGCTTTACAAATATATTTGATCCTCACAACCACCCTGGGAGGTAGGTACTGTTCAGTACCAATTCAATATCTCAGTACTATTATCACCACTTTGCAATTGAGACAACTTAGACAAACGGGGTCACGGCTAGTTAAATATCTGAGGAAGGATTCTTCAGGCCAAGTACAATTCCCAACTCACAACACAAAGAAATGAGCAAATGCTTACTGAATGATTATGTGAATTATAAAGTATCAAAAAAAAACTATCATGAAAGAGATATCTAGAAAAAGGAGGGTAGTAACCAGGTAGTATTAGGATTTTGTAGCATGTAATCTACATTTCCTTCAGGTCTGTGGAGTCTGAAGATTTAGAGGTCGCTCCATAGTACCTCACAGGATTTACAGAAAGACAAGATTCTCACAGGATAAGATTGTAGTTGAGTTCTCCAGAAGCTAATGACTCTAGAAAATACAGAGGTAGATATGTTATTGTTGACAGAACGGATATAAGGATACACTAAAAAAGGGATGATAAAGAATCAAGGCAGGAAAGGTCACTGAGTCTAGCGCTCCCCAAAATATGAGACACATTTATACTTGGACAAGGGACAGGAATCTATGCCAGGGATGTTTGTGGTTCAATCCTATTTTTCCGAATTCTTCCCCTTTCCTGACTGACCATTCCTTTCCCCTACATTAGATAGTTATCCTTTTTTCAACCAGGGTTGTCACTATTTGTAACTCCGGCCCCTCCCACTTCCCTATCCTTCCTTTCCTCCCCTCTCAAGAGTTAAAAACATGGAATGAAAATATATTGTAACAGTGTTTCAAAGATGAGTTCTCAGGAGCCTCATGAGAAACAGTGACCTAGTTGGGTTGTTACTTAACCCTTTCAAAAGTATTAGGGCACTTAAAATCTTTTTTGAGGATCCCTACATAGTTGTTTTACTATTGGTATTTACTCAATAGAAAAAATTTAAATCAGTTAACTTTTAAATGATTTTATATTTTATTAGTCACAACACCTACATAATTTAGCCTACAAAAGAGATGATGACTTATTATAAATTTAGAATTGGATAGGACCTTAGAAATCATCTGGTCCAAAGTAATCACTTTATAAATAAGGAAACTCTGACTTACTATAGAAAGTACTAGAGTCAAGAGTTTATGAGCATAATACTTAGAAATAGCATAGTACTAGAACCTAAGTCTTCTTTTCCTGTCTTTTTATAGAATTAGATATCAAAATAATATTTTAATAAATATATTTCAGAGTATATGTATATTAACTTCATGTTCCACAGGTTGGGATCATTAGTTTATCTCCCTCTTTTTTTAGGCCTAGAGAACTTCAACTTTATGCCAATTCCCCCCCCCCCCAAGAACAAGGCTATCCAAGAAAGATCATTTCTTTTGTAATTCTCTAGACACCAAAGATAACCCAGAATTGCTTTAAATGACTTGAAGGCACACAGAGCTACAACTGACTTGGAATGAGAAATTAAGGTGGAAAGACAAGACTATCTACCATTTTCTGAGCTACATTTTCCTTATTTTGACCAGATACTTAAACACTTATATCTACCATTCAAAGAAGACTAAGTCTCAAAAATCATAAGACTTAAACTGATATGGATGCACAGACTGAGTTCAACAAAGGTACCTCTGTATTTAAATTGTGACTGAACCTCACAGTCCGCTACCTTTTTTCTCTGGATGAGAGTTAATTTTTCTCAAAATGTTACTCTTTTCCCCTAACTTTAATTACTATCCAATTCATCACTAATACAAGGGAAAGACTTAGTACTGTAGGCCAAGGTAAAGCTTGCTGTTTGGCTGATAACTTTGCAATAATTTAGAGAGCAAATGTATTCTCTGGTTTGATCATATGCTCTGGTGAAGGAAGGAAGGCTAAGTATATCTCCATTTTGAGGCTTAGGAAACAGAAGACTTGTCCAGGATAAACAAATCAAGCTGCTTGGTACTTGAATGTAAGTCTGTCCCAATTCAGTATCTCTTTACTCATACTTTATCACCTGATTCTTTTCTTCCCTTATAAGAAACATTCTCAACACAGTCACATTTTTCCTTGAAGAAAAACAGCTAAATTTGGGAGTGAAGGGAAAGGAGATGTTTCTGGTAAACTTAAGCTTCTTTTTGGATAACAGGTCAGATCCACAAATGCAAAGTGATCATGATGTCTGCAGAATTTTACAGATGCTGGTGAATGCAGTTTGCACATCTCGAAATCAGAAAAGTCATCTGTGGATAATTTTAAATTTAAGATTAAAAATAAAATTTTGAATGCTTAGTGCATTTATGGTTTACCTATCTGAACAATATTTATTATCTTGCTCTGAATGACCCTGAACTTTTGTAGACACCTTTTAACTCCTTAGTCTTTTAAAACTTTTTTGAATCTTTAGATTCTTTTGGAATTTACACTTAATATTAGTAAATACAGAGTATAAAAAATACAGTATTATACAAACTATCATCAGATAGGATGAGATGAAAGGCAGCAAGATGAAATGGAGAAAAGTACACTAAACTGGTCTTAAAGAGTCAGAACTTGAGTTAATTTCCAGCTCTTAATACTTACCAAGTCATGAGACTTGAGTAAGTCACTTATTCTGAATTTTTAGTTTGTTCTTCTATAAAATGAGGCAGGATACAATATTCAGGTTTAAAAAAGAAAAAACTGTGTGAATAGGGAATTGATATTTCTTTAAATGTTATTAGATGAAAAAGTATAAATCCTATCCCAGAATGTTTTGAGACTCTCATTTATTCTTTTCTAAATCTCATTATTTTTTTCAATTACAGTTTTCAACATTCATTTTTGCAAAATTTTCTCTCCCTCCTCTCCACCTACCCATGTATCATTTATCTTTAAGCATAGACATTAGAAAATGTATATAGGGTGTGGCTAGGTGGCAAAGTGGATAGAGCACTGGCCCTGGAGTCAGGAGTACCTGGGTTCAAATCCAGCCTCAGACACTTAATAATTGCCTAGCTGTGTGGCCTTGGGCAAGCCACTTAACCCCATTTGCCTTGCAAAAATCTAAAAAAAAAAAGTATACAGAACAGTATTATTTTATTACAATCTTTTTATTATTGTTAATTATTTTATAACTAAGTCTACTAATTCTATGCTTACTCAAAGATAATATAAAAAGATATTTGAAAACATTCAAGAACAAAATATCCCATGTAGTTATCATTCATTTCCTTGGCATACATGAATCAAATCTAATTATGAAGGTTAGGGTGAAATTCTAGTCCGTAAAGTTTTTTTTAAGCCCAGCATTCTTTGAAATGCCTATGTCAACCTTTTACCAGCTTCTAAGCCCTATAGGGTATATCTGCATGTTATATTATACCTATGTTTATTCTAGTAATAATCTTAAAAATGAAGGTCAAAATACCTGATTATATTCTTTTCCAGATTTGCAGTGAATGGAGTATATACTCTTGGAATATTTGCTCCCACTAGGAAGTGGGATTTTTAAAATTTTCCACCTGTCTCATTAATTAGATTATCAAATCTAATCTTTTGAGTATTCAATACTTCTAGTTCTAACTTTCAATAAATACCCATATTCAGATGATTTTTTGGGATCCTTTTAAAATTTTCAAGCCATGATTAATAGGGATATCACCTGGATCAATGATTTGAGGAAACGTCTACCATTTCAGGTAGTCATTTTTTCTGCAAACTTGTCTTAAGAAAGGCAGGAGCACTGAGAGGTAAGTGACTTGCCCAGAGCTAAACAGATCTTCTTGGCTTCTAAGCTTAGTTCTCCTTCCATATTATACATAAAGATGTAAAATATGTCTGTTTACCCCCCCCCATTATGGTTCTTACAATTCAATGTGCTCTTTCAGAAGGAAGTACAGCACTCTATATTTCCTATTAATAGACTATAATACCAATAGAATCCAAATGATCTTGTTAGTTGCTGGCTTCAATTAATTCCAAGAGTATTGAGCAAAGTTGTAGATTTGGAGTCACAAAACCCAAGTTCAATTTTCTCTGTCACTTTCTCTGTCACTTTGGGTCAATCACTTTTCCTCTGGGTCTGAGTTTCCTCATCTTTATAATTAGGTTGACCAGAAGACTTCAAAGGTCACCTTCCAGATCTGTGAACCAGGATAATATTGTGATTGGTGATATAACCAACACGGAGCTTCTAGATGGTCTGCTAAAACTAGCTCTGTATTATTTATTAACTCAAGGACCTGTGGCATCTTCCTTACAATGCACCTCTTCCACTGATGAAAATTATGACCTCTTGGAACAATTTAGCAGATGCTCCTTTCTGATTGCCCAGCAGCCAAATTGGTGATGAGTCTCTCTGAACTTAGCCAAGCTGGTCTTTGGACAGCAGAAATAACACAAATCCATTACTGGAATCCTTTCAGCCCTAGCAGGACTTGCTAGAGTTTGCATTTTTCTGGCAGGGACTTCTGAAATTAAGGGTTCTTCATTTTATACAATATAAAGAGGTGAAAATGTAATTCCATAAAATGCATTATTATCATGCATATTTGAGGCTACCATTCAGTATAATTTCTTCAATAGAAGAAGCACTAGTCTAGATCATTTACCAGACATTTATCAATTCATAAGAACTGGCAAAAAAAAAATCCACCAATATTGTGGTCATATCTGATTCTGTCCCTGTTAGGGAAAACCTTTGTAGCTTCTTATTTTGAGAGATGTTATTAATATTTAAAATTGTGAGTAGCAAAATGGGAAAAAACAAATTCTATCTGTTTGACTAAGACTATTAAATACATTTCAAGGGAGCTAGTCTCTTCCTTTCATCCAACTTCTATTGATATTAATGAAGTTTTTTCCCTTTCCCCCAGATAAAAGAAAAAAAGCCCCCAAAGATACCACAAACTTTGAGGACAATTCACAGAAATACTAAATCCACTCAGAAGAAAAACTTGACTTTAAGTTATACTAAGAATTCTAGCTACAATTTCCCAACAAATACTTTGAATTTCAATTACTTGTTCTCTTTTATAAAGATCACTTCATTGTAGTACTCTTACTTTGTCCTTCCAAAATAGAAAGATTCACTTTGGGAATAAAGTGGGGAAAAAAACCTCATAAATTTTTTTCATACTGTGAAACTAAATTTTGCTTACAAGAAAATTCACCCAGATAGGAGGATTTTGATGCTACCTATCCTTTTTTTTAAATACAAAGAAAGAGAAAAAATATTAAGGCCTGGTGATTAAAGATTCACATTGTAGGGAACACAAGGAAACAAACATGCCTGAAATAAGAGTAACATCTCACTCAAGAACATTTTCAAAACAGAATTTGTAGTTTGATACAAATGAAAAACATTTACTGTACTTGATCACATTTGTATACAAGACAAAGTTTACTTTAACAATTTGGCATTCATGTGTCAACAAAGTATGCTTTATTTAGAAATTATAATACATAGGTGTTTCCTAAACATCATTCTTCAATTTAGTTCAAAGAAATTTATGAAAATAATTTATATTTATCATAATAACCTGTAGTGTTAAATTATCTTTAGCTGGATTTATTAAAATGAATGCTATAATCTATAAGTATGATTTAATGTAACATTAGCATTTATTCTTCCTATTACTGAATCTCAGATGTTGACAGTTATTGTCAACCACTTAAACCACAAAAATTATGTGACTTAAAGCTAACTTCTTATAGAGTGATAGAATGTCTTTTAACCATATTGCCAATTTTTCAAAAATGGTAGACAAAATAAATGATGTGAGAAAAATATATATCAACAGACACTAAGTAAAAAAAAAAAATAATCGGGGTCTGAGTCTTTATGAAACTAATGAGAACATTGCTTTTCCCCCAATTGTTTCTAATGAAAAGAATGTGCTGAACTCACAACAAAGTGATGCAAGGGATAAAAGACCAAAGACAGCCACCAATAGGAATTCATGCTTAACAGACACTGGTATTTTTCAATAGAAGAGAGATTCCCTACTAAGCTTGACAATAGAGATTTAAGCAACTGGAGGAAGGAGAATTAACCTAGCTAACTAATTATAATACCATTCTTTGAAATACAAGAAAAGTTCTACTTCAGAAGAGTTAGCTGAGAGCAAGTGTTTCATTGAAAAAACAATCAGCTACCAAAAAGTACCATGGCAAAAGTATCTTTAAAATATTTTCTCCAAGAACCAATTTCCAGCCCTGAAATGTTTTTTAAAAAACCCTGAAGTCATCCACTTTTATAATTTCTATTCAAAACAACTATCAAAATCACTATGATTTTGAAGAAACTCACTACACATCCTTGGGGGGGGGGGCAACAAAGATGTCAAATAAGCTTTCCTGGATATAGGGGTGTGTGTGTGTGTGTGTATATATATATATGCATATATGTATGTATACACACACACACACACACTCACACACACACACCTTTGCCCATGGCAACGCAAAAACAAAACAATTCTTTGCTCCATGATAATATCTGGTACACAGTACAATAATACAATTCGCAAGAGCTTTTCTTCATTCCTCAGCTTCCACAAAGTTCGGGCAAGGAAGTCCATGCATAGGTAATCAAGATAAAAATATAGTTCAAGCTATACATTGCTGAAGATCATTTCTTTCAGTTACTTCAGGTGACCAACGTGATGGAGTTTTTGATCAAACAGGTCACCATGTAGTCCAATACTAATTCTACTTTCTCTGTCCTTTAGAACTCATTGAAACATGTGCTATCGGGCCCTGGAATCCTGCAAAATCCCCTTAACGTCCCTCATGTGTCACAAAATGAGAGCACATGGCTCCCTGGAGTGGAGAAAATTTGACTCCCACCCCCAGAAGGACGTGATACATAATGCTTGGGCAGCTGGCTGTGGACAGTGCTTTAGAAAAGGGCCGCCTTTTAAGAAAGAGAATACCAGAAAAAAACATTTTTCTCCCTCAGCTTAGGGACTGGGGAGGAGAAAAAGAATGAGGAAAATGAGGCTAAATGAGTCAGAAGGGAAGAGTGACAGCCACAGAGGGAGCAAGGCAGGGGGATGGATAAGGTGCGGAAGGATAAGAGGACAGTAAGTACCAGGTGGAAAAGAATGAGGGGAAGAGGGGGAATGGGATTTGGTGGCATGGGAGGGGGAGGGGAGAGGTGGAGACAGGAGGCTGATGGGGGAGGGGAGAGGAGAAAGCGGGAAAAGGGGCAGGGGGGGCATGGGAAAGGTCACACCGTGCGGGGGGGGAGGGGAGGAGTGATCCAGGGCTGCCCACCCCCATCTGCAGGGCCAGGGTCGGGGCTCTCCTCCACCCCGCAGGCGGTGTGCATGCATCACAGCCCCGGGTACCGGGGTGGGGGGCGGGGAAGGGGCAGGGGCAACTGCCGAGGCGGGCCGGGCCGGGCCGGGGCCAGGACGGGAAGTCCTCGGCGGCGGCGGCGGCTCCCACGTGGGCCGGGCCGGGCCGGCGCCTCTGCCCCGCCGGCCCGCCTGTCCGGGCCCGGCTCGGGCCGGGCGGGAGGCCGGCGTGCGATGGAGGCGAGGACCCCGCCGGGCCCGGGGTGGGGGGCCGCGGGGAGCCCGGAAGATCGGGGGGGGGGGGCGAGGACGGGCTCGGTTACCTCTGCCTGTTTCCGCACCGCATTGTCGGGGCTGAGCAGGTTCCCCAGGAGCAGGTAAAACTGTTGCTGCTCGGCCGCCGCCGCCGCCGCCGCCGCCATTGCGCTGAGCGTGAGAGAGAGGGAGAGAAGGAGGAGGGGGAGAGACGCGGGGCCGTGAGGCGGGAGCGCTCGCGGCGGGAGGGGGAGGGGACGCGAGCCGCCGGCACCAGCAGCAGCAGCAGCGGCAGCCGCGGCGGCGCGGGGGCGCGGGAGGGGCGGAGCGGCCGGGGGCGGGGCCCCGCGACCTCTCACCCGCGGCCGCCGGCCTCTCATTGGTGGCGGGCTGGAGGCCGAGGCGGGCTTCCCCGCCGGGCCCGCGCCGATTGGCCGCGCACCCCACCGTCCTGCGGGCGTCACCGGCGGCGCGGGCGGGGCCGATCGGGGGCCGGGGGAGGGGGGGGGGACTAGAGCTTCGCGGTCAGGCCATGGCTGGGCTCCCGGCGGGGCGGGGAGAGGAGCGGTCCCTGGTGGCGGACTCGGGCGCGAGCCGCGCTCATCCCTCCCCCCGGCTTCGGGGGAGCCCGGGATTCCCAGGCCGGAGGACCGGAGCTGGGTGGGACGCGGCCCTCGACGTGCCCCCTCCCGCCGGAGGGCCCCCCCGGGCACCGCTGACTCAGGCTCCCCAGTCCGGGAGTGAGTCACGTTCTCCCGCCAGGCCCGGTCCGATCCGGCTCCTCGCACCCCTCCCGCGCGGCCTGCCCTCTCTCCCGCCAAATGTGACCACGTTGCGCGCCAGTCCCTCCCCCCGGGGCCGCACGCCCGATCCACCTCCGGACCGCGCGAAGGCTCCCGGCCAAAGGCATGGATGTTCGCGGGCTGTCATCCTGGAGGCCGGGCTCCTGGAGAGCCTAGGAAGGGCCTCCTTCCCGGCGGGGCGGGGTGGTCCTGGGCCAACGTGGCCTGGCGCCCCCGGAGCCCTGGCCGGGCCGGCCAGCCGCGCCCCCGGTGCCCTGCCCTGGCCGGCCAGCCGCGCCCCCCGGAGCCCTGGCCGGGCCGGCCAGCCGCGCCCCCGGAGCCCTGGGCCGGGCCGGCCAGCCGCGCCCCCCGGAGCCCTGCCCGGGCCGGCCAGCCGCGCCCCGGAGCCCTGGGCCGGGCCGGCCAGCCGCGCCCCCGGAGCCCTGGGCCGGGCCGGCCAGCCGCGCCCCCGGAGCCCTGGGCCGGGCCGGCCAGCCGCGCCCCCCGGTGCCCTGCCCTGGCCGGCCAGCCGCGCGTTAATTTCTGGACTGCGCCCTGCGGGGGCTAGGAAAGGCAAGTGGCCTCGGGAAGACAGACCCAGAGGTGGGGGAGACCCGCTTCTGGGAGCCTCCGCTCCAGTGCTTTGGTGCAAGAAAATGGACTGTTTTAAAATAAATTCCCATCAAAAAGGAATGTGATCAAATAAATCAGTCTACACACAGTGGCAGCCCTGTGCGCAGGAGGGTAGGGCCTGCTTTCGAAGCACAGGAACAACTCGATGGTCATTCAAATGGGGTAGGGGGTATAAGTGCATAGTGGTCCCATTGAAGAAAGATTGCTTTTAGGAGCTAATACACCGAACACTGGGTAGCCAATGGCTGCTTACTTCCTATTTTATATAGATAAAAGTGGGATGAGATGGAAATTAGGTGAAAGAGTGAATCTTGGCAAAGATGTGCTGTTGGAGGACTCGATTCTGGGATGGACCTGTGAACCTGTGAATCAACACCATGGGAAATCTCAGTGTGGAAATCCCTTTCTCTAGTGGACTTTGGCAGAGCTCTCTAAACCTATTGGTTTTGCAGTTTTCTGATGGGTCAATGAGCGCTTTTTTCCTCAGTCGGACAACCTGTATTGATTAGTGTTTTCCCGATCTACCTGACTCCGAGGATGGCTCTCCAGACCCACTGAGCTGTTTCTTTTCTGTAATCATGTTAAATAAGCATATAGAACTAATGTTAAGAAATTATTAAATATTTTTTACTTTCCCCCCCTAATGTTTTGAATTCTAAAAACGTTTTATAAGAGAAAAATTCCAGTAGTAAGATTTATTTTCTTATTTATTTTTTTAGGTTTTTGCAAGGCAATGGGGTTAAGTGGCTTGCCCAAGGCCACACAGAACTGTTTCTTTTCAGTAATCATGTTAAATAAGCATATAGAATTAATTTTAAGGAATTATTAAATATTTTTACTTTTTCCCCAATGTTTTGAATTTTAAAAGCTTCTTATAAGAGAAAAACTCCAGTAGTAAGATTTACTTTTATTTATTTAAGTTTTTGTCAGGCAATAGGGTTAAGTGGCTTGCCTAAAGCCACGCAGCTAGGTAATTATTAAGTGCCTGAGGTTGGATTTGAACTGAGGTACTCCTGAGTCCAGGGTTGGAGCTCTATCCACTGCACCACCTAGTGGCCCCTCTGGTAGTAGTAAGATTTAACGGCTTTCTCTACTATGATGGTTACATAAGCTCAGATTTTCCAGGACACCTGTAATTTCAAGAAAAAAATATATTTTAAGGGCAGCTAGGTGGATAGAGCACTGGCCTTGGAGTCAGGAGTACCTGAGTTCAAATCCAAACCTCAGGCACTTAATAATTACCTAGCTGCGTGACCTTCGGCAAGCCATTTAACCCCATTGCCTTGCAAAAACCATATACGTATGTATATATATATATATATATATATATATATATATATATATATATATGCATATATATAAAATCAAATTTTGAAAATGAATACCATGTCAGAATGTAGCAATTTTTATTTTTAAAAAATAAATAAAAATTTATTTTAAAAATTTATTTTAAAATGTATTTTAAAAGCCATTCTAGAGTGAATCCTATATAGGGCCCTATTAATGCTAGTCACTTTTTCTTCAGGTGATTTATAATTATTCCCTTATTGATAGTTCATCAAATAGATATTTTCCATTAATTCTGGGTATGGGTACTTTTTTTTGCTTATGAGAGGAATAGGGTAGAGTTAGTGTTCTGTGGAAAATGTTCTATGGAAGTTCTGCATGCTAAAATTAATTTTTAAATTCTCTAAAACTCGAAGATTATAGTGAAGTTTGAGCAGTAAATTGGCATTGAAATAAAATGAAGTGATTAGAAAACTTGCCCAGTTACATTGTGGCAGTTACATTCTAACATCAATAGGATGTTAGTTTTTAATGTAGAAACTGATGAGAGTATCAACACTTAGCTACACTTGCATGTGATTTTCAAATGTTTAATTATAACCATGAATACTGACTGTTACACTGATAAACAGTATGTTAAAGCTAAAAACAATTCTTAAAAACAGAATGAAGAGATTTTTATTTCTATTAAAGGGTGTTTTCATCACCCTTTTTAAAAAAATCAGTTTTCATATTAGGTGGTGTCACCTACTGGTGAACTGTAAAATCACAAAGTAACCTAAATTTAACCCTATTTGATAAATACTTAAGACAACAGGAAATAAATTTCTTAGATTGTAAGTGTGGAAGAATAAGATCCTCAAGCATGACAAAATCATGTGACCCTAACGAATGGCAGGTTTAATGTGAGAGAGAAAGTGACTGACAGTGTAAAGATTGTCAGGAAATCTAGAACACTTTCCCAATGGGTATAGCATAACCAGGCTAATCAGAGTACTAATATTTATAATAGCAATTAAAAATTTTATGGGGTTAGCTAATAAATCTTATCGCACCAAAATGCTTAATTTATTAGACATTTTTCCAATTATGGAAATATATCTCAGATTTTATATAAAAACAGTCAATGGGAAATAGTATTCATTTTTATAGAAATTTTTATTTGCATTCAACTTTACAGATAATTTTTAATAAAAGGACTTGCTGATTCTTAAAGCAAGTGACTTTGTAAAAGATTTTATTATATGTATCACATACACATATGAATATATATGTCAAATGTACATATGAGTATGTTTGTTGAAACCCACTTAACCCACATGTTAATATTAAACAGGCTAATTTCTATGTAAACTCAAATAAAAGAAAATCCTCTATGATTTGGTATATGAAGAATTTGATTATGAAGGATGTTTTGCATTACTTTGAACATTAGTCTGAGTTGTTTTAGACATTTAGCCTCTTCAAGGACATTAAGTGTGGCAATCTTGTATTTCCAAGTTTTCCTTCCCTGTATTTCCAAGTTTTCTAAGTAATCCTTACCCCACCCTAATTCTAAGTAGGAAAACAGCACCTAGAATGCAATCATGATTTAGATAATTATGTTTGTCCTTCATTCTCCAAGAAGACCATGACATCAGGGGAGGTGATGCTATGACAAGCACATGAATTGGATTTGAGTGAGGAAATTCTATGCTAAGTCATCTGCCTCACTTTCTCCTCCAGGGCAGTCTGGGTCCAGTGACCAGATATGAATTAGGACAACTGGAGGTTACCCTGGATATGAAGCAATTAGAATTAAGTGGCTTTCCCAAGGTTACACAGCTAGTGTCAGAGGCCAGATTTGAACTCCTGTCATCCTGATTCCAAGGTCAATGCTCTATCTACTGCACCATCTAGCTGCCCAAAATGTTTATTGCTTATAGATAAAAGATTCTCCCTTTTGAGCAATAGTTCTGATCCTCTTAAGCCTAACTGTATAAGAGCAGTTTCAAAGATATGAACTGTACTCAATTTTAAGGTTTGTTGGATTTAGATGGTAAGTAGTTTGCTAATTACAAAGTTTGCAACTTAAAAAATGTTCAAACCTAAGATAATGATTATGTTTGGTATTTTGTCCTTCATTCTTGAAGTAGACCATGACATCAGGGAGATGATACCTTGACAAGTGCATGAATTGGATTTGAGTGAGGGGTGGTGCTATTCTAAGTCACCAGCCTCATTTTTTCTTCCAAAGCCATATGGGTCTAGTGCTCAGATATGAATCCGGACTGGAAATGCCTAAATGTGAGGCCATCAGGGCTAAGTGACTCACGTGAGGGCACACAATGGTTAAATGGCAGAGTGGATGGAGCATTGGAATCAGAAGGATGAGAGTTCGAATGTGACCTCAAACACTTGAAACCTCAAATGTACCTCTGAAAAGGAGAGCCAAGAAAGCATCCCAAACAAGGAGGGGGATTTGTGCGCTAAGATTAATGTGAGGGTAAAAATTGTAATAAATTGATTTGTTGCTCTTATGTCTTGTAAGATATAGTATGATTCATAGATGTAATGAAATATTAAATTCATTTTATCTGTAGGTGGTTATTTTGAACCCTGTTGTATGGTCTTACAGACTAAATGTTTAATACAGATCTAGCCTCCAAATTTGGTAAACTCAATTCTAGTTTTGAACATGTTTTCTCATTGAATAGTAATGTTATATCAAACTTGTGCAAATGATGAAAGAAGGTAAATGAATGGAACATTTTTTTGACTGTAGGATCATCATGGGGCTGTTTTTGTTGACTGGTCCTGGTAAAAGAACACGGAGTTCTGTATACAAAGATTATCTTGCTGTCATTCTAAATTTGGCATATTCACTTTCCCCAATGATATAGTCCCATATAATTTGGAATTCTTTACCTTATGGCAGTTTATCCTTATGTTTCCAGATTTTCACTTGAATTTCAGGGGATTGGAGACATGGTACTGTACTTCCTGAGCTGAGTTCCTTGCTTAGGAATACCCTTCTCCTCCTGGTTTGACATAGACAGATTTGTTGACCTTTCAAAAACAAGACCATAGGTTTGACCATGTTAAATGGAGCAGGTCAAAGAATGACTATCTTTTTATCATTGAATCTTAATGTTGATTTTATTCATTTAAATATATTTTAAACCTTTAGTTTGTGGCTTCATCTGAAATAAAAATAACATTAAACAAGGTTCAGATTTGGATGATTTTTCCTAGAGAACTGAAAGACCTAGGATTAATTATTGAATATTTTCCTGTATAATTAGGATTATTCAGAATATAAGGATAATAGAATTATGACCTTACTTGTTCTATGCATTCCTGAACTACAATTATTTTTAAAGATTCAGAGATGACTCATTCATCTTATTTTTCCTCTTCATTTAGTTAAGAGATTATAGTAGCAACTAGGTTAACTGTTTAGATACAGTGACACAAAATTTCCCTCTCTTATGGAAGCATAAAGTGTTATTGTGACATCAAGTCTTCCTACTTTATTTCCTATAGTTGGTATTACAACTATAGTACAAGTCCATAAAAAGTGAAGACTCCAAATAAGTCATCCTCTTTAATTCCACCTACCCAGTGTCTCTTTCAGAGCGAGTTCATTAGTATGCGTATTAATGAAACCAGAGTAGTGAACCAGTAATATTAAGTCTGTAGTGTAGTATTAAATAAAACTTTAGACCTACTCTCTTCCATTTCTCTTTTTGTATCTCTGAATCCAGAGATGTATTTTTTAAAATTCAAAGAATGCACCAGTGATGAAGTTGATAAACTTTCCCTCATCCAGTTGAAAGAACTTCAGTATGTAATAAGATAAAGTAGAAACAAAACAATTAAAATTGAATTAAGACAACTTTTGGTACTCCTAAATTTTATGTTGTTTTTTTTAAATCAAAGCAGTAAGATCTACTGACTAAAAAGCAATATTAAATTATCAGCAACTTGTACATAATTGATTTACATGTAACCCTCACAAATATTATGCCATCATAGAATTAAAACAATGACTTAGAGGTCTTAACAATGCAATTGTTAATTTTGCATTGTTAATGCAAAAATACTCTCAACTTATGAATATATATATATATATATATATATCTGATTACTTTTGTTTATATTTAATCTTTTTTTCTGTTCCCTTTTCTCCCACCCACCCCCAAAGAATCATAGAATTAGAATTGGCAGGGATTCTATAAGCCAATTTTCCCAAACTTCCCTTTATTTTATAGATGAAAAACTTAGCTCCCAGACACCTTAAATGATATTTATGCAGTCACATAGGTACAATTTTGTCAAATTTTTTAATCAAAAATTTTTTATCAAATCACTTTTTTTCTTGAACTCACACTTTGTGGGGAAACTCTTGTTGTGTTTATGTTGTTGCATATTAAAGTTTCATTTATGATGTTAGAGATTGCAAACTCTATGAGGACAGGGACCTTGTTTTATTTAAATGTTGATTCTCCCATAGGCCCTAGAAGAGTTCTGAAAACAACAGGTCCTTAGCAAATCTGGATACTCCCTATATATTAAGGGAAAAGTATTAATAAATGTATTTTGAAAGTATTTAAAGGCACATGGGATAATAAAACAAAAACTGCATTAAGACTGCTTTGTAACATTTTGTTAGTTACATGAATTCTGATAAGAGCCCAGATCAAATAATTTCCCCTAAAATACAAATACACTTAGAAAAAGCCAATAGCAGATCGGTCCTGGTACTTTAAAAAAATCAATATAAAAAAGTTTTAAAAACAATATATGTATGTGTGTGTGTGTGTATCTTATTAAGACAGAATTTTATCTAGATTATAATGTCTTCTAGATTACACTATAGTCAGATTTAGGACTTGAAAGCATATGATTAAAAAATGAAAAAGAGCGGTGTCTCTAGAGTGAGGGGTCTCAAGTCTAAATTTTGTTAATAATGTTTGCAATGAATGTCACTTTGAAACAAAGTCATTTAACCTCTCTGGTCCTCAGTCTCAACACTAAAATCAGATCTTCTGAAGTTTTCATCCAGCTTTAGGTTGTGTAGGAGCTCAAAAGTTGTCCAATTAATTAATTGAATATATGTAGGATGGGAGGAGATTACCATGTCTGATCTGAGGAAAGTAGAACCTCCTCCCATCCCATATAGTGTGCTTAAAATAAATTAAACTAAGAGGCATCATATAGTTACTAGACAGATAATAAGCTGATCTTGGAGTCAGTACAACCTAGGTTCAAATGTTGCTCCTGATACATACTGAATGATCTTGGTAACTTGTTTAAACTCTCAGTGTCTCAGACAACTTTTAAGATTTGGGGGGAGGTGCTGATTTGATAGGTAGACATTTCTCACCAGGAGCATCCTACAATGATGATTCTACAGATCTGCCTCCTTTACCTCCATGCATCAAATGAAAATTTATTTTTATTACTGATCAGTACTGACAGTATTAATTGACATGCTGTTCTCAATACCATGTGTAGTATCTCTTTAAATTAGAGAGTTTAGAAGAGCGGTTAGAGAAATTTAATCCTCATTATCAACAATTTAAAACTTAACTCTTTAGAAAGAGAAATATGTAGAAATCTTGCTTTAAAGTTACTTAGATTCATATTTAAAGTTACTTTATATTTAAAGTTAGAATTCAAACATATGGACTGACAATGCCAAATAAGTCACTTAATTTTTCTAATCTTTGAACATTATACAATGAAGGTGATTCTTATATTGGATTTTATAAATTATAAAATGTTATGTGATAATAATAGCTCATATTTACATATATTACCTATTTGATCCTCACACAGTCATTCTGGGGTAATATCTTCCCATTTTAGCAATGAAGAAACTGAATTAAAAATTGGTGACTTGGCCCAGGGTTATACAGCTATTCTGAGGCAGAATTCATATATATGTGTATACATAATACATGTATGCTACTAACATGAACTGATCTTCTGTTTCAACAAACATTAAATACCAATTTCAGTGTAGAGAAAACTGAAGTGAAATGGACTTGAATGGGACACCCTGGCATCCATCTTGTTCAAGTCATTCCTGAAAAAATTTTCTCTACAGAATATCTGACCAGTTGTGATAACATCCTAAAAGAAAGGTACTAGCTTCTCTAAGGCATTCCATTCCACTTATGGGTAGCTCTAAGTTTAAGTTTTCCTTTACAAGAAGCCTAAATTTATTTTTAGCAATACTTCTACTATTTACATTTTGGGGGCGGGGAAGACATGGGAATATTTTTTAGCACCATACATGAGAAATGAAAGAACACTAGTGTTAATGAAGGTATTGGGGAAAGAATTAAACCAAAATTTGACCATTATTGTCTTACCTGGTGATTCAAGGATTCTGTTCACGGAAAACAGCTGTGTGCATACATTGGTCCTGGAAAGGTTTTTCACTTGAACCACCTATATGCAAAAACAAACAAAAATAACCCACAAACATTTTTACCATGTTCAAGATTTCTGTACAGGTCACACAGTGAAAATCTATGTCTTTTGTAAAATCTCAGACATTTTTATCCAGATTCTGACTTTCATCATAGTTTCTCCAATGTATTGTTAGATTCCTAAACTTACTTATACAAATTAATGTAAAAGAGAAGTGAAGAATGATGTTTCTTCATTCTTTAAGGCTTGTTTTATATTTAGCAAGTTCTCTAAACCAATTCCTTCTCCTTTTCTTCTAGGGTGTCTACAACATAACTCTTGGGAGGCAAAGTCTAAAAATGATAGGACTCTAGGGGGTTAAAAGAAGTCTCCTGGATTATTCATAGAAAGAAAGGGTATTGGGCTTTTCCTCTTTTTGCCTCCTAACTTTTTCTTGGACATGGGATAAAAACTTACATTTTATTTTGTCTAACTTTTGAGGTTTAGACATACTTACAGTAGTCAAAGCTGTTCTCTTCACTGTGGTTGCTCCTGTAATGGTATGTCATTAATCCCACAGTTCCGACCCTCACTAGGTCAGGCAGGTCACCATGGATACATTTGTCTGCACTTGTGACCCGTGACAGATAAAGCAGCAGCTGCTGGACCACACTTGTGGTACATTTCATCCTGTCTATCATACAAGCTGCACTGGTCAAAATCACAAACTACTCTTGCATGGACATTGTCTCCTTCCAGTTGTCCCAAAGGCACTTGGTAATGGATGGGGACCCTCAGACTCAGAATGTGCAACTCATCTGCTTAGATGCGTCTTTGAAACAAACATAAGTTTATGTAGTTTCCAAGTGCAATCTTGTCCACTATTATCTTCAATTCTGGACTTCGCTTACTGCCCACATACAGTGTCTATAAATATATAAGTATATAAAGCTAACTTAATGGATTGTTTAAATGCATTTCATAATCTGGGACTCTGCATTCTTCATATGCCTGGTTTTGTCTAGTCTGAATCCAATATTCATTAGTAAACCAAATTCTTTCACTTTTCTCACTAAAGATGAAACATGTGTACCACACCAGTTGGATGCAGTAAGTACAATGTCATTTGCAAACAGCATCTGGTGAATCTTACTATCCATGTGGGATCCTTATACCATTTAGTCTAGAGCATTCTCCATGATACAGGAGAATACTTTAGTGGGCATATATTTACTGATAAATTAATGATTTGATCTTCAAACAATCTATAAACATTTGTTAAATTCCTCTGAGCATTATATTAGGTGCTAGGAACCCAAGGAAAGACAAACAGTCCATGCCCTCAAGGAGCTTAGAGTCTTATTAGGGAAGAAAAATTTACATATAAGATGCAAATAAAATAAATATAAAATTAGGCATCATGTAAAATATAGTATTTGAGCTGAGCTTTAAAGGAAATGAAAGATTCTAAGGAGAAAGGGAGTTTGTGATAGGCTAGTGGGACATCCAGAGCAAAAGCAGAGAGATAGGGGACAGATTGTAAATGTGTGATGAATTGGAAGACTAGTTTGTCTAACCAGAAGAATAGATGAGAGTAATATGAAATAAAAGAGAGCCAAGTCATGAAGATCTTTAAATGCCAAGCAGAGGAGTACAAATTTGATCCTAGAGTTTTTAGGGAGCAAAGGAGTTTGCTGAGTAAGGTAGTGATAGTCAAAATTTGTGCTTTAGGAAAATCATTTTAGTGATGTGAAAAATGGATTGGAGAGAGGAGAGAGGAGTCAGGGAGACCAGTTGGGAGGCTATGTTGCAATAGTTCAGGTGATAGGTGAAGACAGACTGAAGGAAGATGGTGTCTGAGGGAGTAAAGAGAAGGGGAAGGGTGGGAGAGAGGTTATGGAAGTAGAATTGATAGGATATGTGGAGATAGGATTACTCTGAGACTGAGAGCCTCAGAATATCTAGGAGTATAGTATCCTTGAGAGAAATAGGATAGTTCAGAAGAAATAGATTTGGGGAGCTAGGTAATGGATTCTGTTTTAGACATATTGAGTTTAATTTGAAATGTCCACTAAGTGGTTGTTGATGAGGAATTAGAACTCAGATTAGATCCTAGGACAGAACTCTGAGGGAGCTATGGGGTTAGAAACATTATCTGAAAGAGGATCCAGCAAAGGAGACAGAGAGTTATCAGGTAGGAGGAAAATCAGGAGAGAGTAGTGTCTCCAAAACTTAAAAAGTATTGAGGAGAGAGTAATCAGCAATATCAAAGGCTTCAGAGAGGTCAAGGAGAATGAGGACTGAATAAAGGTCATTCATTGGATTTGGCAAGTAAGTTATCATTAGAAATTTTGAAATGAGCAATGATAGATAACATTGGAAGTCGGATTGTGATTAAGGAAAGAATGAGAGGAAAGTATCTCTACCTATTTTAGACTGCATGTTGTAGGTAGTAGGACATGAACCTGTAAATTAGTCATTTAAAATAAAGGAAAAAGTGGATGACAAGGAACAATTTGGTAGAGGAGATGGTATCCATTAAAGAGGGGATAGTCTAGTTAAGGAGTAATACCATTTAATCATGTGAGACAGAGATGAAGGAGGAGATAATAGCAGAAGGCACCTGAGGAAATGAAGATAAGAAAGAGAAAGTTCAATGCAAATAACTTCAAACTTTCTGTAAAATAAAAAACATAGTTCTCATCTGAGAGATTGAGGGGAGAAGGAACCATGGGAAGTTTGAGGAAGAATGAAAAGGTTTATAAGAACCACTATGGAGAGTGGGATAGTGAATTGATAAGGAAGGATAGAATAGATTTGCCTAGCAGCAGTTAAGACCCAGTTCCAACATTTATGTGATTTTTCTCTACCTTCATTCAGAAACACATCTATGTGGTTGAAGACAATGAATGGTAGGAATCATTCAAGGCTGACCTAATCAGCATAGTCAGGGCTAGGAATATAAGAGTAAAGGACTATGTGAAGTTGAATTGGTTCACCAAGGAATTATTTTGGGGAGAAGTGAAGAGAGTAACTAGTGCAGGGGAGATGGCCTAGGAGAGAATCGAGGGGTCAAGGTTTTGGAGGGCATTGTGAGGCTTTGTAAAGAAAGAAAGAGGGAGAGGTGAAAAGCCAATCAGATTAAAGTTAGGTAGGTGGCAGAGTAGATAAGAGTGCTAGGCCTGGAGTCAGGAAGACTCATCTTTATGAGTTCAAAGCTGGTCTCAGACACTTACTAGCTAAGTGATCCTGGGCAAGTCACTTTAATCCTGTTTGCTTCAGTTTCCTTAACTGTTAAAAATGAGCTGGAGAAGGAAATGACAAAGCACTTTATTATCTTTGCCAAGAAAACTCCAAATGGGGTCATGAAGAATTGGACATGACTGGAAAACAGCTGAACAACAAAGGGGATTTCAGAGTTCTTGAACACAGAGGTGGTATATTTGTTGGAAATGCAAGATCAAAGGTATGACTATCTTCAGGTCTGACTAAGGGGGGGGGGGGAAGAGGAATAGCTAGCTCATAGGAGATAAGTAGTTTGAAGAACTGAGTTGTTAGGGTATTTGAGAGAAAATAAATATGAATGTTGGACTTTCCTAGTAGAAGGGCAAGAGTTAGAGAGGAGAGAAAAATTTAGGTAAAATATTAAACTCATTGAGGGAGGTTGGGGAATGACCTGGAGGTTGTAGACAATAGCTGCTAGTATTTTGATTGAGAGGTGGCTATGATAACATGAACTTCAAAAGAAGAGCGGTCATAGTGAAAGGAGGAGAAAAACTGGATGTAGATATGGGGGACAAGAAGTATTCCAACTCTCTTGTCTTGACCAGGGAGAATAAATGGAAGTGAAGTAAATACTAGAGGGAAGCCAGGTTCCAGTGAGGGTAAGAGAAGAGAAATAGATTTAAGATGAAGGGGAGTATGTTACCTATGGAAAAGCAATCCCAAAGGGCACAGTGGAAGAGTTAGGTGGAGTTAGGATGAAACTTTTGGGTGGGGAAAAATAAATAAGTTGGTAGGGAGTGTAGAATAGGATTTGGATGATATATAGGTGTTCTAAGTTGTGTTGGGTATGATGAGGAGGGCACTGGGTGGAGGGCATTACTCTCTTTCCTCAAAGCCAGTTAGAGTTGGAATGAGAGACTTGAAGTATAAAGGAGTATAAAGGAGAGTTGCTTTTCTTTGAATTAGAGGTTCTCTAAATCCTGTTTGGGAAATTGGGATGGTAGAAGCAGTTGGAATATGACTTGTATTGATACAGATGGAAGTGGTTCCATTTGTGACAAATGGAAGTTGGTACAAAACCATCCATTCAAAGCTGATGACACACTTTCATACAAGTGCATTCAGAATCCAAGGGGAAGTGAATACTAGCTTTAGAACACATGGGGCAAAAGGGTAACTCTCATTGTTGCATAGTAATCTTTCTTCTTTGACTCTCAGTCATACACCCAGCACTGACTATTTCAAACCTTCCTTTAATTCAAGACATTTACAAGACACTTCCTCTCCCTCTTTCCATTAAAGATCTTTATTCTAACTTTCCTGAGTAGTAAAATTCATTTTCCATGAACTCCCCCATTCTGCCCTTTTGTTTAAATCTCTGAGCAAGAGGAAGCCCTTTCCTTTTTTTTTTAGTTTTTTTTTTTTTGCAAGGCAATGGGGTTAAGTGGCTTGCCCAAGGCCACACAGATAAGTAATTAGTAAGTGTCTGAGGTCGGATTTGAACCCAGGTACTCCTGACTCCAAGGCCGGTGCTCTATTCACTGTGCCACCTAGCCGCCCTCATTGTGCCACCTAGCTGCCCTCACTGTGCCACCTAGCCGCCCAAGGTAGCCCTTTCCTTATGAAAGTCAATCTACTTAATACATTTGATCCCATCCTCTCTTATTTCCTTTGGGAGCCTGTTCCTTTAATGACTCTCTTTTTCACCTACCTCCAGTCTTTTTATCTACTGATTCCTCTCTCTGCTCCTTACAAGCATACCCAACTGATCTCACTCCTTAGAAAACCTTCACTTGACCCAATCAACCTTGTAAGCTTTCATTCTACATTGTTCCTCCCTTTAATAAAGTTAATAAAACAAATCACTTAAATTTATTAATATTAAATTAACAAATTATAAATGTAATAAATTATATAGAACTATTAAAATTGTATCCATTTCTTCCATTTTACTTTTTTTTTTTGCCAAATTCACATTTTTATTTTCATAGAATCTATGTTTTAGGAATATTGATTTGGCAGCTTTGTAGGAGATGGATAAGATAAACTATAGAAGATAAAAGATAGTGAAAATGAGGAGACTAAATATGAAGCAATTGAGTTAGTTCTGCCCTCCAAAACTGAATTTAAAAAATAGGGAAAAAAACTCCTGATAATAAATATGCATACTGAATTCACATACTAGTCATGTTCAAAAATATATCTTTCTGTATTTTAAGTATACTTCTCTAATATCTTCCACTTATTCTTAAATATCTTTTAATCTGACACAATAGGGGCAATTAATATAATAATGATACCACCATTCTAAGAATAATTACTAAGATTCTTTTTAATTGAAATTATATGACCTTTTCTAAGTCCTCCTGCTTTCACTTGATTTATTTACAGCTCTCATCACAACTATTGACCCCCTCTTTCTATATTATTTCTCTTTAAACTTCCACAACACTACTGTATTTTCCTACATCTCTAACCATGTGCTTCTCAGTCTCCTTGGCTTGGATTATCACTCATCTCTCATTCACTGACCTTGGATGTCTGCCAAAGCTCTGTCTTGACCTTTTCCTGTCTCTGTATACTCTTTCTATTGCCACTGCTCCTGTGTATTCAATTATCATCAGTTCACAGATGAATCTATTGTATATCCAGCCCTAATCTTTCTCCTGAACTCTAGTCTCATTTTGAATTCCATTCCCATGTCAGCAAATAGCTTGCATGAACCAAACTCAGTACTTCCCCCATATCTCCACATTCCATCCTTCCTCATTGTTTCCCAATTTCTATTGAGACCATCATCTTTCCTCTAGTCTTT
The DNA here is from genome assembly GCF_037893015.1 of Macrotis lagotis. Lineage (NCBI taxonomy): Eukaryota > Metazoa > Chordata > Mammalia > Peramelemorphia > Peramelidae > Macrotis > Macrotis lagotis. The sequence continues at coordinate 162,944,458 of NC_133663.1, read as the reverse complement.
CAGGTTCAAAACCTTGAAATTTTACTCTCTTCTCCCAATAGTCAGCCAGTTGTCAACTCTTGTTTATTGTACTTCTATTTCTTGCAACTCTTCCCTTCCCTCTATATATTTGGTTGTATAGTTCATATCCTTATCAACTTTCTCATGGATTGTTGGACAATCTCAATTGTCTCATATTTTGTCTCTTTGTTACCACTAACTCTCTTTTCTCTTTTTTTCCATCCCCAATAGAGCTAAGACACAAGTCCTAAGACACTCCACCATGTAGAAATCTCGAGAGGCTCTACAGTACCTCTAAAATAAAATACAAAATCCTCATACTTTCAGCTTTCTACAATACAGTTCTCATTTTCCTTTCTAATCTTTTTTTCACATTTCTTCTTTTTTTTTACACACTTTTTGTTCCATCCAAATTGGTTTACTGCTGTTATATATTGGGTACATTCCATCTCCCATCTTCTTGTCTTAGCAAAGACTTTGGGGGGGTGTTATGCATCCCCCCCCTCACTTCTGCCTCTTAGAATCCTTAACTTTTTCAAAGTTTTTTTCAATTGAAATTCTTTCCTGATCTTAGATACTAATTTTTCTTTTATCAAATTCTTGTATTTGTATTGTGCTCTTTTCTCTGCATAAATAACTAATATTTAAGATTTCTAAAGTATAATCCTCACAACAATCCTTTCTGTAATCTCTATTAGAATGGAAGCTCTCAAGGAGCAAGGACTATTTTGCTTTTGTCTGTATTCCCAGCAGTGCCTTGCAAATAGAAAGTACCAATAAATACTTGATAAGTAAAGTCAAATTGTTGCTTTCAAGATTGGAAACCACAACAGCATCACTGGAGTAGCATTTGTGTGGAAAAAATTTGTTTTTATACTTAGGATTGTTAAGTATTTTTCACAATTTCACAAATCAAATCCACTCTCTCCCTACTATACATAGATTCTAGATCCAACTAATTGTTCAACTTAAGTTCTCATCCCTCACATATGCATGATACTTAATAAACTGAATTATCCAGTTGCATGCAGAGCATCTTCTAGACCATAGTCATTTTTCATTCATGTTTTTCTTTTATAATTAGTTCTATCTCTTTTGAGTAATAGTAGATTATTGAGAAAGCCATCTATTGTTCTTTTTAATTTGTTGAGAACCTGTAATTTCATCTTTGTTGACTACTTTTTGGTGTGGAATTTCTTCCACATCTTTCTGACTTAAAGACTTAAGTGTTGGGGCAGCTAGGTGGTATAGTGGATAAAGCACCGACCTTGGAGTCAGGAGTACCTGGGTTCAAATCCGTTCTCAGACACTTAATAATTGCCTAGCTGTGTGGCCTTGGGCAAGCCACTTAACCCCATTTGCCTTGCAAAAACCTAAAAAAAATAAAAGACTTAAGAGTTGCCTGAGTCACCAAAGGGTTAAAAAGGCTGACACTGGGTCAAATAGATAGCATTTGTCAAAGATTAAACTTGAACTTAAAGTCTTGCTAACTCTAAGTTGATCCTTTATTAACTATTCATAATGACTCTAAAACTATTATACCACTAGCTCAATATCCTTCTCCTGCCTTGTACACGTATTGGTTGTGTGATACCAGGAAAGTCACAACCTTTCACTATGGGCTGTGTTGAATACAGCTTGAAGTGGGTCTGAGAATTGTTAAATTTCAGTGTGAGCATTATACCTGACAACAAAGCAGCACTTGTTTTCTTGAATGTCTAGACTTATATAAGTGATAAAGAAAATGTTAATAATGAAAATTTAAAAATGTGTCCTTCCACATTTTTTGGAGAAAGTAGATTATTAAACATTTATGGACACACTCTAGTGTCTTAGGGAATTCTTTGATTTTATTTGATGTAGATAGAAAAGGTGAAGATTATATTTGTACAGAATTGCCAGAAACTCTCCACAAAGGTGAATTCACAGATCAATTTTAAAAACAAAACAAATATAAAAAAACTTTTAGGGAGAAAAGACAGTGAAGATGATTTGTCATATTGTCCTTTGTTCTTGAAAGGGACCAAAATGATATCATTGTGTTGATTTCAAGGTACAGAATGTCCAACTGTCACTGATCAGACCAATATAAACACCAAAGACTACCACTGGTCAAGCCACAAATATATCCATATGAACATTTGGAGTGTCTTTAATTTTGCGCATCTCACATTTCTTTTGAGCTACTGCAATTCTGAATCACTGATAGAATATAATGCCTTTTTTTTGATGTTGGCATGACAGCCTTGTGCCATTGTCTCATGTCTTACAGTCGTTGGCATGATTTGTTTGTTTGTTTGTTTTGAGACTATATCTTCCTATCTCACACAGATTGGAAATGTAGCAACCACTTGTCTCCTCCCTTAAGCCTCTCCCAAGCCCCTTGCTCATCAGCCAGAAGCTTGGACCTGTTCTTTTTCTCATCAGAGCTGGTTCTCCAGCCTCTCTGTAGATAGCCTGGTGGCTACCCTCCTGGTGACTCCTTCTTTTAGTGCTTGACAGTGCCAGACTCTGATTGACTTTAGCTCTTCTTATTGGAGCTCTGAAGTCCTGAACTTAGTTATCTACCAGCCTCATCCTCTCCTAGTTGCAAAGGATTATAGGTGTGTGCCACAACACCCAGGGACATGATTTGTTTTAATTAACCCATGCTGGCTCATTTGATTATGCTTTTCTTTCCAATTACTCACAAACTATAATTTTAATAATTCTGAGTTTTTTTATAGAAATCAAAGTCAAGCTCGCCAGCTCAATTTTTTTCCTGTTTTGAAAATACATTTGTCCATTTCTTCTCCTAGGGAACCTCTGTTGTTTTCTATAATTTCTTAGGAAATACATACTGTATTCAGTTATAATATCCTCTCCTTTAGTATATTGTGACATAATTTGTGCCAGGTAACTTAAATTCATAGAGGACAGTCAGATTCTCTCTTAATTATCTCTTCACTTATCTTGGATTTAAATTTTGATGGTATCATTTTGGTTCTTTACTTCCTTTAAAGAAAATCATTTTTCTAACTTGTTAAAACTGAAATAAAATTTGAAGTCAATATACCCCCTTTTTCTATTATATTTTATTGTCCTATTCAACCTCAGTAGTGGTTCTGTCTCTTTATTTTTTTTTTCTTTTACCACAGAATAATTTCAAAAAAGCCATTTGGGGCTATTTTTAACCCTTATTTTAAGTTTCAGTTCATTCTGGTTTTTACTAGTACAGATGCTATTCTTCTAGGACTATGTCATTTTGGGGGGATATTGAATTATATACCCTTGTCATCCTTTCTATATTTCCTTTTAAAATCTGAGCTCTTTAATAAGCTTCCTGTGTAGTCGCATTGGTATCTTTAGACACTTCTCTCCTTTCTTTCTCAATAAAAAGAGTAAATCCAGGGTAAAGTCAGACTTGAAATGGATCAGAAAGGCTAGCTAAATTTCATCTTAGCTTATATAACAAAACTAGCCTTCTATCTCCTAAATGACACTTCATCACCCATCTGTCATCCTTGTGTCCAAAAAGTGCTCCAGTTTCATTTTCATTCATAGAATCCCATACTTTTTTCAGGACTCAAAGCCAACCCTATCTCCTACATGAAGCTTCTCCTAATACCCCTCCCAATTTGTGTTCTATAGGAAACAGAATACAGATTGGATAAAAGGCTTTTCTCCTTTTCCAGCAATAATAGTGACTGCATGGTCAGTAGAAATATGTGAAGCCTGACCAGTTATAGTAGAGGAAATATTGGATGGAGAAATATGTTGCTTAATTAATCTGTTCCCTCTTCAACTGACCATGGACCTTACTTTAACATACCCATCCCCTTTGTCCAAGCTATGAAGATGATGTCAATGAGCTTCCACTCTACCCTGAAAGGATTAAGTCTTTTGGGCTTGCAGCTCTTCATCTACAAGTCTTTAATTTTCTCATTTTTGATCTTTGACCTACACCCCTCTTCCCTGAATTATTGCCCCATCAACATATACCTCTAAAAAGGAAATTGATATTAGGTTGCTGATGGAAAAGTAGGAAATCCTCAGTCCTCCAGACTCAAGTGTCTGAAGAGTAAGGTCAGGAAGGAAACAAATCTAGGCTGGAGTCAAGACCTCTCCTTCCTCTTTAAGTAGTACCTTTGCAGGGGTTTTGCTAAAATGCTAAGCTTGTTCAACCTTTCAAACTCCTGGTCCCTCTCTTGATGGAACTTTCTGGATTTTGGCTAGTTTAGTTTTTTTAATAAAGGACCCAGAGGATGTAACAAAATCAGCCAATTGGAATAGACTTCCCATCTAGCATCATTTCACTTCATTAAATGACTTTCAAAAGTTTTCCTCAAATAGCATTTCAATCTTGTAAGGCCTGTGATTTATTGATTGGTATATTCTCACTTAATAATGTATCAGGGCAAAAATGGGGCTGGAATGGTTTTAAACTCATTCTTATATAACCATTTGATGATAATAGGTATATGGTTATGGGTAGAGGGCTCTTTCACCCCCAGGTGACTGATATGGACTCCTGTGGTAAAGACCATGCTCAAACTAGGGCATTCTTAGTCCTTTTTGTGTCATGGACCCCTTTGGCAGTCTGGTGAAATCTGTGCAATCCTTCTTAGGATGATGTTTCTAATTGTATAAAATAATAATAATAATAGTAGTAGTCGTAATAATAATAACATTTATATATTACTATGTGCTAGGCCTTGTGTTATACACTTTTCCCCACTTTATAGATAAGAAAACTGAGGCAAATAAAGGCTAAGTGACTTGTCCAGGGTCACACACTTAGGAAATATATCCAATGGAATTGAAATCAGGTCTTCCTCACTCCAGTATTAGCACTCTATCCATTATGTTACTCTATGCCTTAATAAATAAAATATGTAGAAAATTAGTCACATAAAATTGTCATGTTTAATTCTTTTGACCCTGTTTGGGGGTTTTCTTTGTAAATATACTGGAGTGGTTTGTTCTTTCCTTCTCTGACTCGTTTTATAGTTGAGGAAACTGAGGCAAACAAGGTTAAATGACTTTCCCAGAGTCAAACAGCTAGGAAGAGTCTGAAGTCAGATTTGAACTCTTGAAGATAGATCCTCCTGACTATGTACCTGGTACACTATCCTCTGCTCAATATCAAATTTCTTAAAAGACAAAACAAACCTCAAAATTCAAGTGCATGGACTCTAGATAAAAGAATTTTGGAACTAAAAGAAACTGATGGCAATGGAAGGGTGTATTTTCAGGAATCAGGAGGGCATAGCTAGGAAGAGGAGAGGATCATCTGACATGAAGCCTACTTGCTTTGTTTTGTCACTTAAATAACTGCTTGCCTCAGGCAGAAGCTGGGGGTTGACAGTTGCAGGTAAGGATGACAGGGGTCTGCTAAATGACCCATATAATAGGAATTGGAGAGCTGGAAACTGGAGCTGAAGCATAGCTGAAATCAGAAGGAACTCTTGAATGGATCCTACTTGCTGCAAATTAATAAAAATGAACATTCCCTCCAAGTAGAACCTAAACACAGATTTGGAGGAATCAACTGATCAATTAGAAAAAAGAAATAAAGAATCAGGCTGATGAACACTGGAGGATAAAGAGCATTAAGAGGTGATTGTTAATGCTAAGAAACTCCTTTTGGAGGTAATTTTCAGACCACCAGTACTGTCTGAGATGATACCTTGACTGAAAGTGGATGGGTTGTTGGTGGAAATTTGATGCTCATAGTTGTGCCAGAAATATTTAGAGACACAACTAGAGAAATCTTTGAATACCCTGTCCACTGAGTACTCTGCTGAATTTTATCTGAGCTGGACCTAGTCAGGGAATGCTGATCCGTCCTGTTATTTTCTCCTACAAATAACTATAACCTTCTATTGCAGTTCTTTCTGTGTCATATGTATGGCCCTCTTGGTATCTAATTCAACAGTTGTCTGAAGGCAGTTTTTTCTCCTTGATTGCTTTTCTTTTTAAAATCTCCCTGGAACAGATCAGCAAAAAATCTTAAGGAACCAAGATGTTTTCTTGTCCTCATTAGATGTGCTCAATGCTTGGCTAAAAGCCCATTATTCCTGTTTCTTAAGCCATGGTCCAGGAAGCCAAATTCTGTTCTTTGACCCCAGATTCATAGCCAACATTTTGTTTTCGTTATACTCCTTTATATTCTAACTTCATTACCCTCAAAAGTCAACAGTGATGAAAATTTTATTTTATTTTTAAACAAACATCTGTCTTTTCTCCCTCCCCCCCTTCCTCCAGACTCCCATTGAGAAAATAAGCACAAAACCCTATTACAAAACAAGTACAGGCAAGCAAAGCAAATTCATGCATTTATCCTGTTAAAAAAATCTCAGTCTGCATTTTGATTCCATCACCTTTTCATCCAGAGTCCTCTGTGGCTGGTCATTTGATGATTAGAATTCCCAAACCAAATGATCATTGTAAGAAGATCATAGGATCATAACTTTAGAACTGGGAGGAGCTTTCCTTATAGGTTACCTAGTCCAATCCCTTCATTTTACAAATGAGACCTATTGTTTATGCTTCCAGAAAAAAAAACTCCATGATATCAGGAAGGTGATACCATGAATTGCAAGTGAATTGGATTTAAATGAGGGAGGGCTATGTAAAGTCACCACCTAGTTTTCTCATTTGAATATGTGAGGAATACTAATGAGGAAACATCAAAATAAAGTGACTTGACCTGAACTCAGCACCTCCAAATCAATACCTAGAATTTTTTCCCTCTGGATAACAGAATATATGTAAAATATTTTGCAAAACTCTAAAATGCTATTATAAATTTAGCTACTTGAGGTGGCTAGGTGGCGCAGTGAAATAGAGCACTGGCCTTGGAGTCAGGAGTACCTGAGTTCAAATCCAACCTTAGACATTTAATAATTACCTAGCTGTGGGGCTTTGGGCAAGCCACTTAACCCCATTGCCTTGAAAAATCTAATAAATAAATAAGTTAATTGATTGATTAATTAATTGATTGATTTAGCTACTGATGATGATGATAATGATGATGATGAATTCATGTCAGTTTCTTAAGTAATATAGAAGTTATCATTTGGGAGAAATGAATTGCAGTTAGAATGGGGCCTATCCTTCCATATAGTTTACTGTGGAAATAATATTTCTTGCTGAGAGCAATTGAAACTGTCTTTTAATCATAATCCCTTGTATACTTGTTCACTATTGGTTTGTTTATCAAACTTCTATGTAAGAAACCATTTTAATTTCTTTAACCTTTTCTTAAAGAGACTGTTCCTAACCTTTGAATCACCTTTATAAGTCTCAATATAGTCTCCATGTGAAGTTGTTCTTTTTCAAGGCTATCTGGCATGTGAAAATGGAAATATCAACCTGCCCCTAAAGAATAGGTATCATTAGTTGTTGTTTAGAATTATTGAGACTATGCACTGGAGAATACCATCTGTATCCAGATAAAGAGCCGTGGAGTTTGAACAAAGTTCAAGGACTATTCTCTTTAATTTAGAAGAAAACCTGATATCTTATTGTCTGATCTTGTTATCTCTTATACTATATGTTTCTTCCTTAGGGATATGATTTCTCTCTCATCACACTCAATTTGGACCAATGTACAACATGGAAACAATGCAAAGACTGACAAATTGCTTTCTGTGGGAGGGTGGGGGGAGGGAAGTAAGATGGGGGAAAATTGTAAAATTCAAAATAAATAAAATCTTTAATTAAAAAAAGAATTATTGAGACTAATGGACACATGACAGCAGGCTGCAGTGGAAACAGGGCAAGACTTAGGACTCAGGAGATCTGGTGTTAATCTTAGCTCTGTAACTTACTCTGAAATCTTAAGGCAGTCAAGTCATCTCCTTGGGTGTATTTGCTAATCTTTAAAATGGAGATAATATTCTTTCCATTCCTACTTCACCAGAGTGTTGTTAGGAGAAAATAGTCAAATGAAATGATGCATTGAAAACATTTTAAGGGTACTGCTTTTAATGAAACAGTCCAAAGAATGAAATGAGGACCTTTTAATTTGTAGTCTTTTTTCAGCTATTGCCTATTGCTGTTTTATCTTGGAATAAACAAATTGTTCCCAAGATTACTGCAATAAATTTTTGGGGGGACTTAGGTTTTTAAACTCATAAGTTTAAGATAAAGTAGGAATTTTGAAATAAATAACTAATCATTGCAGTATAGATATAATTGTAGATCATAAGTGTAGCTATGCAGGAGTAAGGTTGAACAGTCTTACAAGTGTTGATAAGTTTTCAATGTGTATATTTACAGCTTGGAAATCAGCAGATGCTACAATAGAGACTTGATTTATGGTTTTATTGATTTTTCACACTTAAAGTGATGGAGAAAAGGTAAATGATACGTATTCAATTTAAAATATCATGCATTTTTCCTTCCCCTAGGAATATGATTGTTAAAAATTTATCAGCATTTATCAAGTTTTAAACATAGTTTCAAACCTTTTTTTAAAAATAGGTTTCAAACCTTCTGATCAGAAATTCGGTCTCTTCTTCAGAGGGAATGAATGAATGAATGAATGAATGAATGAATAGTGCAGTTAGAAGATTGAAATTTAAATCCAGATTTTGCCACATGTACACTATGTAACTTTGGACACCATTTCTGTTTCAGATTCTCAATTTCTAAAGTGAGAGCTGAACTAAATAACTGATAAAAGTTTCCTTCTAATTTTAAATAAATGTTATGTAAATATAATATTATTATTACATTTATAATGCTTACGATGAAAGAGTCAGGATCCGAAACATTCTTGAGAGGCTGGAACATTAAGTCAAATCTAAAAAGACTGAATTCCTTAGGGATTAAAAACAGTCTTACAGTCAACTTCAAGTAAAATATAAAGAAGGTGTAGCTAAGCAACACTTTTGAAAAAGATTCAGAAGTTTTAATGTTCTGGAACTCTGGTATAAGTCAACTTTCTGATATACTAGCCACAAATTCTCCTACAGTCCTATACTGCATTGCCAGTGACTGAGTATCCAGAATTAGAGGGGAGCTAGTCTTTTTGTCCTTTGCCCTCTTGAGTATTGTGTTCTGGTTTGGCCTCCACATTTTAGGAAGAACACTGAAAGAGAGCTTCCAGAGGAATGCAATCAGAATAACAAAGGAGAATGTTCTTGCCACACAAAACCTTAGCATTGCCAAATGGTTCAACATCAGAAACTAATAGAATTTTATTAGTGGAAATGATATCAAAGAAGGGATACTTTGCCTCTTGCCCAAGTTGGAAAAACAGAATAAGTTAGTTTCCATACTGATTAATATTGAGATATGGTTATGAGAAAACAAAAAACTTCATCTGGTTAGAGATCCAAACTCTAAATGAATTAATAGATAGATAAATAAATAAATATTGGCTTTTCTAGTTTTCAGGGAGGGTATTGCTTGGGCAAGGTTTTGTACCTCTTCTTGCCAAGCTATTCATTATCTTTCCAATCCTTTCTTTTATAATTCTCATTTCTTTTCTATTTTTTACTTCAAGTGCTCTAATTTCACTTATAAAAACATTTTTAAACTCTTGCTTCAGCTATTCCAAGAATTCCAGAGGAATTTTTTTGTCAAAGTTGTAGTTTTCTCTGAGACTTTACATGTAGATATTTTTGAGTCATTCTCTTCATCTATGTTTGTGTTTTGATCTTTTATGCCACCACAATAGCTTCAATATGGTGTAATTTTTTGTTTGTTTGTTTGTCCATTCTCTAGCCTTCCTGGCTGGATCTTGATGTTAAGATTGGGTTCTGTGGCACTCCTGATAGAAATATTTGGTTCTGTTGTTGCTTTCTTGGGAGTTTTGAGTATTGTGTTATTAGTATTGTGTTATTCCAGGATCTCAGGGACACACTAGGGAACTGATTGCTGTTTCATGGTCTGAGGTCTACCAGTTCTTTACCTGGATTTAGTGTACTGTTGTAATCAGCTCCTTGACTTGGAAACTTTATTGGTGCAGAGTAACAAAACTGCAGGATCTCCTTTAGTCTGAGTTTTCCACTTTGATTATTACTCTGCATGCTGGGCTAGATGTTAGTAATGAGACTGCTTTGTTTTGGAGGTGCCTGGGATTTGTGCTATAACATGGTTGTTACTGCTTCCTATTTCTCCTGTTGACTTTTGAACTTTCTTTGTTCTCATTATATTTTGCCCAGAGGCTATCTGAATGTCATAGTTCCTCTTGCTCTAGGTTCCATAACTGAATAATAGGAAACAAGTAGACAATCCTGACCTATCCCCAATGCAGTGATTGATATAGGTCTAGTCTTGTCTTACCCTGGTCATAGCCTTTTCCTGGGCACTGGAGTATTCGTGTGTGTGTGTGTGTGTGTGTGTGTTATGCTGACCAGAGCCAGTTTCCAGTAGTTACAGACTTTTCTGTCTATCTCCCTAGGCTCATCTGGATTGGAGAAATCACTCCCTATGACTTTCTTTGGATTACTGCATCAGGATTTGACCCCCTATATTTTCTAGATGATTTTGGAGGAATTGGTTGAATAAAAAATTTGTTGTACTATATCCTAATAATCTGTCATCTTGCCTCTGCAAGAACTCTGGGGTTTCATACAAGGACTCCTTAAATCCTCAAGGATTTTTTTTTTGCTAGATCAAGCACTCCAGAAAAAAACTGCATCTTTTTTATTAACTTCTAACTGAAATTTATTATTTTCTTTAATTATTTAAAGACTTCATTCTAAGAATAGCCCATACATAGACTTCACCAAGATACCAAAGGGATCGAAAAAAGAATCCACAAAAACAAATTTATAGTCTACTTTGTTGATATTTTCCTAATATTGAATATATATCTAGCATATAAAGCTAACCTGGCCATAGTGTGTGATACATTGCTGAAGTTTCTTTGCCAATGTTAAAATAAAACAAAGCAAAACAAAACAAACTCAAAGCAGGCAACATTTTTTTTGGTCAAGGTCCTTTAGGAATATTGTTTTATAGTTTTATTTCTAGGTTTATTTGCCTTATAAGTATCAACATGATATTTGTATCATTGAAGGAATTTGGTAGGATTCCATTTTTTCTTTTTTTCTAACATTTTATATAATATTGGACTATTTAAGTTCTTTGGATGCTTGATATAATTCACAAATAGGTGAAGAGTTAGTTTCCCCTTATATGTAGAATTGCTCTCTCTTCAATAGTCTTGAATTTTCCAATTTCCTTATTGTCTCTAAGCCTGCAGGGGCATGGCCAATTATTTTGCCTTTGTCCAACTTTAGTTTCATATAAGATATTCCTATTTCATAAGGGAAATGAGTATTAATCTCATTGCCATATTAAAAACCTTGTCATCTGTGTGATCATATCAAATGAACTATATATTGAACTTCCTGAATATTAGGTCAGGAATTGTAATTAAGAAGAATTCTTTGTTCAAGTACTTGACACCCTGAGAAAGGAGGGTGAATGACATGGGAGTTGATGGCTAAAAGCAATAAAGATCTAAACAGTGGATTATAGATAGACAAAATGAACCTCAAAAGAGGGGAGATTGTGGGTAATAATAGAAAAGGAAGGATTCACAGTGGTAGTGAAGAGAATGACTGTTTATTCCTCCTCCTGGTACAGTGGTCAATCAACATAAAGAAAAGGAGCACCCAGGGACTTCTGTAGGTAATTAGACTTCCATGAATGAAAGTAAAATGATGAAGACAATGTCAAAGAAAAAGATTGAGTACTAAGAAATGTTTGTTAATAATAGACTTCCAGAAAGCACAATGAAAGGGGAGAGGAGAAAAGCATATAACCTGGGCAGAGGTGGGTTGAAGTAGATGAGAGAATGAAGGAAAGAGGATTCCATTTTAGCATAAAATGACTCTAAATCAAAGAATTAGGGTTAGATCATGTGGGAGATTTCTAGAGATGAATTGGATAAACATGAGTTGACTGGGGCTTCTAGATTTAGGCTTTTATGATTCTAGAGGATGGCATCTGTTTGTTCTTTCTAGAAACACTAGGAAAGGAAGGGTTGAGTTGTATGAATTAAGTACCAGATGATTGGAGTCCCAGGAACTTAACTGCACTCACAATTAGTACCTGTTATTTTGCCTAACCCTAAAATGGAGACAATGATGCATACCTTAGGGTACCTGCTCTACTTATGGAATATGAACTTGGCTCCTGATTTTTACTGGTATTTGAAGTGATAGTCTTTAGGGGATTCTGGCCCTAAGATACCTGGTCTCTGGGTCCTCTGTTTATAAAATTGCTATTTTTTTCTCATGTCATTAAAACTGGGCAGAATAGGTGATACTTTCATACATGGAGGCAAGAATGAGAATGGGACAAGGAGGCCCCTAAATCCAGACTCTGAAGGAAGCCAGGATTAGAAGACCACTCTCCTGGTTAGAATGAAGGATTAAAAAATTGAAGCTGGGAGCAGAAGCCTAAATACTATTGATAAGCTAAATATTTATTTGTTTCACCTAGGTCAGTAAGTTCCTAGGATGAGCAGTTTTTAGCAGCTACCCTTGTTGGTATCTTCTTTCTTAACTGAGCTAATGGCCATGTTTCACTGCCATGACATAGATTTCAACAACTAATTTGGCTTATCCCTTAATCATCATTGGCTTTTGGGGTTTTTTTTGTGCTATGCATTATTTCAAAAAGTCTTTCCATTTTTCTTTATATTCTTTATAACTATTTTATTCCTTTATATTCTTATATCACAATTTATTCATTCAGCTTATTCACTCATGACTGAACATTTATATCTAGCTACTTTTTTTGCAGTTGCAAATATTGCCCCACATATCTTGAATATATCTTTGTTCATCTTTTTGTTAAATTATTAAATAATACATTTCTAATATAAAGGTGGGAAATTTGAGTCAATTTAATCAATACCACTTAGCCCTGTTAACACCTTCAGGTAAGAATAACAATACTGAATCAATTGATTAAAAGTATTTCAAATAGGTATTATAAGAAGTCTTTGAAACTGATTAAAGAGATTTGGTGTGATACCCAGGAGGAGGGCTTATGTAAAATTGGTAAGGTTCAATGGAATGGAAATATTTTAATATTTGGCATCCTGTGATCCCTAGGAATCGTTCTAGTCAAGCTCCTTGAGGAATTGTTCTTGCAAGCAAGGTAGAGTGGAGGGAGAGACAAGAAATTCTTGGTCTTCTAACTTTCCCCCTCCCCCTGCCCCTTAACTGCAAGATAATCTTACAGATTTTGAAGAACCAGAATATTTAGGGACTTCCATAGGCATCCTGATCTTAATAGGAACAGCTGAAATAGTGTCCAAATAGGGAACTGAGGACAAACCCTGCATACTAAGAAACATTAATGTCAAGACTCTACAATAATCCCAGAAGAGAAGCTACATACATCATGCCTAAGGGAAACCTTATGAATATCTCATGAGAGCAGAAAAGGCTTCTAGCAAGCAGGAACTGTGAGTTCCTTTGCCACATGTGCCTTCTAAGGATGGTCCTCCTTGAGTTTGCCTTTAAAAATAATAAATTAAATGTGTTAGCCTTCAGAGTTTGTCCTAAGAAGGGTCAGGGTTTGGCCTTTAAAAAAACCAAAATAGAATTAGCCTTAACATTCTCTTAGCTTATTGTATTGTATGTCTTTGAGGGTCTGACTAGAAAGCCAAACTCCCAAGAATACAGCTTTGAAAGTTTTTTTCTTTTTTTAAAATATAAATTTACTCTTAGAAGGTGGGATCTAAAAAGTTACTTCTCCATTAAGGAAGGGATTGGTCTTTAACTTAGGATGGGGCTGAATATCAGATTAAGAGGTATGACCAGGAGGACCTGCCAGGAGGGATGGCTCCTCACAAACTCAGGAATCCTTGTGCCTTATCAGTTATGCCAAGACCTCCACAAATGTGAATCTTTTCCCTCCAGGAGGTTGGCACACCCAGCCACTCTTAATGATCAACACTTCTAAAGTTAAACCCACTTTCCCCAGACTTTTGGTGGAGAATAGTTTGTGTAAATGATTTTCATCATGCCATATTAGTAAATATTCCTTAGTAAAAACTAATTAAATTCATTGACTTATTGATATCTACTTATAATCATGGTGGAAGCACTCTCATATGGGCTTATAAGCATTAAAAAAGAAACCCCCAGCCCCTCAGGGGAAAAGTAGTAGCAGTCCTCTGGAGATCCAGAGTGACTAGAAGTTGGGATCATAGACTCTGAACCTGTATGGTATTAGCAATGAACTTATTGGGTCTAAAGTTTTTGTTCCTTGCAAAGTACAGTCTGATTGCTTTCTAAAAAGTTTCTGCAGGTTTAGAGTTAGACCAATGATGTACAAATTATATTGGTTTCTTTACTTGTTCCTTCCTTAACATTGAAGTTTATTGCTTTTAATTATTTTTTACAGGGGCAGCTAGGTGGAGCAGTGGATAGAGCATTGGCACTGGAGTCAAGAGAACCTGAATTCAAAACCAACCTCAGATACTTAATACTTACCTAGCTATGTGACCTTGGGCAAGTCACTTAGCCCTATGGCCTTGCAAAAAGCAAAAAAAATTATTTTTTTGCCAATTTTAGGAATATGAGACAACGCTATAACTCAGAGTTGCTTTAATCTGCATTTATTTATTATGAACCTTTTTTTTGCAAGTGATTATTAGCTATTTATATTTCCTCTTTTGTAAGTTTTATGCTTTAAGTAGTATCTATTGAAGATGTTGTTTTACTTACATAATTGAGATACATTAATTTATTTGCTTCAATGTTTGAAAAATCATTTTTTATTTAAATAATAATCCACCAGGAGTTTATGGGATGAGATATAGAGCTATATCTCCTTTCTGTCATATTGTAAACTTATTTTCTATATTGCTTTTATTAAATAACACTTTCTTTATTTCAAACAATAGTATTTTATATTTATTTAGTCTGATTTCTGGAATATTTATTTTCTTTCATTTAATTTTTTTTGACCATTACTTTGCAGTTTTTCCAAAATAAGATTCTGAAGTATTATGTTTATTTCTAATAACCATTGTTTTCCCAAATCTTCTCTTCCCTTTTTCCCAAAGTGCTATTTCCATGTGAAAAGCATCATTATTAAGACTAAAAATGAGAAAAAAAATCAATATTACTGATCAACACAAAGTTAAAAAATATGTGCAATGTACATTTGTAGACCTCTCATCTCTTCAATGGTTTTGGGTGATGGTGTCTTCTCATATCTCAAAGTTCAAACCATCCTTGTAATTTTGTGACATAATAATCTTGGTGTGTGTGTGTGTGTGTGTGTGTGTGTGGAGAGGAATGATCTTTCCATTTACATTGTTATAATCATTGTATATAGTTTTGATCATTGCTTACTTCCCTCTATCAGTTTATGTGGCTCTTTCCATTCTTCTCTGAATTAAACACATTTGTCTTTTTTTTTTTATAGCTCAGTAATTTATATACCACAAATTGTGCATTCCCAAATGGTAGGCATAACTAGAAGTATTGCTTACAAATATTTTCCAAATACATTTTGCTATTATTTCATAATGTTCTATAAAGTATCCTGTTGATCATTTGATTGGTATAGTGTTAAAATTATGAGTTAAAAAATTGAGAGTGTTCATATTGACCTGGCCCAGACATGAGCATAGACTATTGGTATAGCTATTTAAGTAATTCCTTATTTCTTTAAGAAGCACTTTGTAATTGAATCTATTCAAGTATTTTGTGACCTTGATAAATCGATCTCCAAGGGTTTGATGCATTTTGGTATAGAGATGCTTTTGATTTTTGAGGGTTTATTTTGTAGCCTACGACTTTATTGGCATTATTGTCTCTGTTATTATCTTTACAACTTCCCTAGGATTTTTAATTTCTCTAGCTGTTGCCACAGCTTTCCAGTTCCAGAGGAGAAGTGTGCCAATACCATGGCCTCTGAATATGGGAAACTGGAGATCCAGGGATGGTCAGCCTTAATTTCTAAGCCCAAGGATAGGCAGTGTTTATAGTCCTCAGGGATAGGCCAAATGTCCTTTGTCTTGGTATTTTATGTCAAATAAACTATATCATTAGCAAAGAGAGTTTTATCTCCTTTCTGCATTTAGTTTCTTTCTCTTGTCTTATTGTTATCATTTCCAAAACAATATAAAAAAATGAGGAGAGTAGGCAATCTTGTTTTTAATTCCATATTATTGGAAAAAAGGGTTCTAGTGTATTTTCATTGGATCTGATGCCAGCTTTTGGTTTTAGATTAGATAACAGTATGTAGTTTTGATGGTAAATATTTTATAATGTTTTAAGTCTCAAAGTATTTTTGTATCCCTTGATAAGTTTGCCTATTAATTTTTCCACACATATTTTTCCATGATTTTTATCTAGTTCTATAAACTTTATATTTTATTTGTTATTGCATCAAACATTTTGGGAATATTTGTAATTTTCACCATCATGACCAAATCTGTCTGCTCTTCCAATTATTTAGACCTTCTTTATTTTCTTCATTACAAATTTGTGTATCCTTAACAAGATAATTTGTTTAGTTACGTTAATTTCTAAATGTTTAGTGCTTTTTGTTGTGGTTATAAATTGAATCTATTTTTATGACATTTCTAGATATTATTAGATTAAAATGTACTTGGGTAAATATTTAACAAAATAAATAAAACCATAATGCAAATCAGTTGTGAAAGTCTACCCATCCTTATCTTGTTTTCACCTTGGATAACCTTACAATGCCTAAGGACTATTCTCATGAGTATTTATAGATCTGGGTGGTTAGTTATATTTTTGCCATTTCTTTTTTTTTCTGACCACTGTACTTTTTCCATTTTTTTTTAGAATTTTCTCTGTTTGATATATCTTAAAAATGAGTCCTTGATTGCTTTTAGGACTGCGTCTCCTCCAACATGTATGTCTTTTTATATATACAGATTTGGACGGGTCAATATGAGACAGACAACAGATGTACAAAGTTATATGAATACTCTTGAGATAGTAATACAACCAGAGAAAGACTTTCAATGGGTTGCAAAGCTTTATAGAATGACAGGGATAAAAATCACAGAAGATGGGAAGGAAGGGTTAGAGTGGATACAATCTCCACCAATCAAGGATATATCTATGCCAATAAGGTAATATATCCAGATCTAAAAATATCTAAGTTTCTAAGTATGATCCTGTATAATTGCTCTACCTGACTTCAGCTCAAGAGCACAGGACTTGGGCATCAGGAGAAACCTGGGTATTCATCCTGGCCCTCAACTGAACCTTAAACTGACCCCTCAGTCATGTGTAAAATAAAGGTAAGATTATTTGCAGTAAATGCCCCTTGGTATTTTTGTAAGAAAATGCATTGTAAATCTTCAAATGTTACTTGTTACTGCTTCCTCATTTCAGATATTGAGGTGACCACAAATATGATGGTTCCAATATATGAATGACAAGAATCATTCATTATTCTTGGATGAGAAGGGATGTACCAGGCAGATCTGTTTCATTTCATGGTTATTTTTCCACCTAGTATCATCTACAAATATTTGAGGATGTTGCAGCTTAGTTGGATCTTCTACTAAATTATTTAGAGTTAAGTTTTTCTTTTCAGTTTTTTTTTTACTGTTTTAAGAGGTAATACTGCTAATAATCTCATTTTCCTCTATAAAGTTTGGGCTGTGAATTTTTAAAATAAACAGAGGCTGTCTTGGTTACTGTGACTCCAGATTTCCCTCATCCCTTACCTTGATAAAAAGAGCAGTTAGTTGACTGGGGACATTTTTTCGGTCTTTTTAGTAGTGATTACTTTGAATTGATTAAAAATTTTAAAATATGTGATGATAGTCAGTGACTTTTCTTTATAGATTTTTATGTTTTAGAGTTGGTTATATGTTTAAACAGGACAAGTCAGAGCAACTAATTTTCATGACTTCTAATTTGCTATAAATTGACATTTGCTCTGACCACTTGATCTGATTGCATACTTAAAGCTGATTTAGAAATAACTACTGCACTTGTAACTAATATTTTTCTTCACTTTCATAGGGTCCTTCATGGTACATGTGATTTGATTTCTCCAGGGGGCGGAACTCTTTTACAACTATTCTGCAAGGGATAGTCCTAGAGAATTTCCTGGTTGGTGGTACTTAATTTAAATGACTGACCCTGGGTATGTGTTAGGTGGAATTTCAGCCCTGGTAATAGGATCAGAAACTTATATCCTAAGGAAACCCTTAGAGGTATACTAGTTTAGCCTACTGATTTTACAAGGAAGGAAACTGAAGTCCAGTGTAAGTGATTTACTCAAGATCATACAATGTGTAGTAAGTGATAGAGACAGGATTTATACCTAATCTACTTGAGTTCAAATCTCAAGATTTTTCCATTGCACTTCTTGATATATTTCTATTGTACTTCTTGCCTATATTTCCAGTCATATTTAATATTACTCCCCTTAAAATCTCTCTTCCAGTAAAACTAATTCTCCATCCATTTCATCAGCTTCCTCAGCACATTCCTATTTTTTCTTATTTACTTTCTTTTTTTGCACTTAATAACATTTTTTTCCAATTACTTGTAAAGGTATTCTTCAACATTCATTTTTGTAAGATTTTTGAATTCTAAATTTTTTCTTCTACCTTTCCTTTCCTTCCTCCTCTTCAAGATGGCAATCAATCTGACAGAGGTATTCATGTTAAACACATTTCCATATTAGTTATGTTGTGAAAGTTAAATCAGAACAAAAAGGAAAACTTGTGAGAAAGAAAAGAACAAATTAAAAAAGTGAAAATAATATGCTGTGATTTGCATTCAGGCTCCATATAGTTCTTTCCCAAGGTTGTTGTGAGGATAAAATGAGATATTTGAAAAGTACATTGCAAACAAAAAAGCACTATCATGGTGATGATAATGTTGCCATCTTTGCCAAAAACACATTATACATCTCTTCTGTGATGGATTTATGGAAGAACAAGGGTGAGAAAACATGAAGTGTTTAACTTGGAGCCCATAGTTCCACAAGGATATATTGAATGGGTTCTTTGAAATTGGATGAAAAAAAATCACACTTTTATTTTCACTAATCTCTAGCCAAATTTTAGCATTTCCACTATTTATTTTAAACTGTTATTCTGAGAAGAGGTCTACAGGTTTCACTAGCCTTTCCAAAGGGTCCAAGACCTAAAAAGGTTATGAATTCTTACTCCAAACATATCTCTTTTAATCCCATGAATGCTAATGTCTCCTGGTTCTAATTATTTTAAAAAAAACTGCTGTTTTGGAGAGAGGCTTTTCCCTACCAGTATAAACTTAAAGGAAACTATAGTTAGATTAGTTCTATTACATCTCATCTTGATATGTGACACTTAAGGAACTTATAATGATCTCTTTGTGTTACCTTTATTTGATATTTCTTCATGTTAATTGATATTAATAATGATCAAAATTACATAAATTCAATGGTTATCAGCTAATTAATACTTGTTATTTGATAATGTTTCAATTTAGAGAGACTAAGAATTAATTCCCATTAAGTGGCTTTATAATCATTCATTCTTTCAAGAAATAATTTAAATGTATTAGAGGGGTTACCCTAGATTACAAAGGTAGTAAGTGTCATAGTTGAGATTTAAAGTGACATTCTCTAACTCTAGATCAGAAAAATTTCCATTGTCAGACTGGATAATCATAACCACAAAACTCATATTTAAAATATAACCTTGTTAAAATTAAGGCACATAAGTCTTCCTGGTTTTTGTTTTTTGACTAATTGTAAACACTGTAACAGAAATATAGAATTCCATGTATAGTTGGTCACAATCACGCTTGTGTTTTGTTTTGCTTAACTGTTTTCCATGAATGCACTTTGTTTCTTGTCTGTATTTGTTGAATTATCTGTTTGGTTAAAACAAAATTCACAATTACAATACTGCAAATTCTTTAACTCTGAAGTAAGAAAACAGAATATATCTTTTTTACTTCATAACCTGTGAGTGATTTTTCTAAGGTAGAAATTTCATAAGGGTAACAATGTAGGAATAGGACTCACATCACCATTCCCTAGGTTGAGATAAGCTTACCTCAGTGATGTGACTGCTGTTGCTTTGGCTTTGGCTCTGGCAAATATCCTAAGATTTAGGAATCAGAACGTCAGTGAGATTCAGCCAAGTAAATTTGGTTTGACTATAAAAAATAAGCTTTCCTAGATTACTTGGAGAACTTAATTTGAACAAAGAATTGAGATTATATTTCAGTTAATAATGCTTTGAGATTAAATGGAAGAAGACTTCAGAAACAATTTGGAAGCAGTCTGATGCAAGCTTTTCAGCAGAACATATAAAGTTCAGGGAAGCATTACACATGTAGTTGGGGGAGAGGAGGAGAGAGAGGGAAGGAGAGGGAAAGGAGGAGGGAGGGAGGGAGAGAGGGAGGGAGGGGTGTGTGTGAGATCTGTTGCTAGGGAGAAGTGGGACAAAGCACAATGGCTTTTCAGGATTCTTCGGCCAGCACAGCCACAGCTATATTCAAAGGATAGAGAGGCTGATGGGGTGATCTGAAAACCATTTCTTGACACTGGTGTCACTCTGTTCCCTTTCCATTTGAGGAAGCAAAGCTCCTGGGAGATTTCCTTCAGCCAGGATATTTGCTAAGGAAGCTCTACCAATTCAATATTTTTTCCCTATGTTAAGAAAAAATCAAATTGCATTACTCAGGGGAAACCTTAGAAAAACAAAATAAAAGAGAAGTCCATCAGTGTAACTTTTGTATATTGTTTGAATTTACATATCTGTATACATTTCTGCTTTCCCCTCCCCCCCCCCAAGTGAGATGCAAATTGCTTGACTGCCGGGATTATTTCCTCTTTGTCTATCTGCAGCACAGAACAGTGTTGGGCACACTATATAGATCTTTAATAAATGTTAAATTGAATTAAAACAGTTCCAAGAGGACTTCAAAAGGCAGCTTAAGTTTCTGTCTCTTCTGATATAGCCTGGTTGAGAGGAGACTTTCATGGCCAATAATTGAGGTTGGTTGAGAAGATGGAAGAAAATTTCATTGTTGAGTGAAGAAAACTCCATAAAAGCTATGTGATTATTGGCTATGACTTCTGACTGAAGACAGGAGGAGGTTTTTTTTTTTTTAACTTCAAGATAGACACTAGCAGCACCTTTAGTAGATGGATGATTAGAAAACAGCACCTCAGATAAGGATTATAGTGAGGCTTAAAAGGAGTTTGAAAGACTGAATGGGCTCATGGGGCAGGCAAGCCTTTTCTGTTTGACTGAGAGGTATAGGAACCACAGTAACCTTCTTCCACCCTAGTGGATGGTGGAAATCATGGAAAGAATTCTTTAACATTCTAGCAGAGTGGAGGCAAAGCATCTGGGGAGTGGCCCTGATGTCAGTTGGTGGGGAGTAGGAACCCTGACATTGGGAGAACCCGAACCTGGTACAAGTTGTCTCTCCTTGGATGTCTTTTGTTTATATTCCTTGTTTGGGCATCTCTTCATCCATGTACCCTGGCCAAATGTGTTACCCATGTGTGGAATTCTGCTAAACCATCCACTCTTTTCACTCACAGTGTATGTACTTGTGGGAAAAACCAGTTCAAAATGAATGTGTGTGTGTGAATTATTGTTACTTTATATTGCTATTTAATTAAATCTTTTTGTTATGCCCTAAATAACTCCTATGATTGTGGTATAAAATATATCCATTGATGTATTTGACCTATGACCTAGAGAGGATTGTGACCCACAAAATACTTAGAATCTGGGATAGTTAACCAAGGATTCAGAAAGAAAGATGAGGGGGTGGGCCTGTCAGGAAATATATATATATATATATATATATATATATATATATATATATGACTGAAAAAATTTATTTTCAATAGCGCTGGTTTAGAAGAAAGTTGGATAGAAAAATTGTGCCAGAGATCCTGCTTGGCAGCAACCAAATAAAGAAAGGAATAACGAGAATTAAACAAGTCACATAAAACAAAAAATGGCAGAACATGTGGATCAAATGGACACCATTGTAACCACTACCTGCAAAGAGGCGACATCTATGTAATTTCAGGGAAGTAGCAATACTTTATGCCCTTGTTCTAAAGGAGTATGTACTTTTTAAAAGGGGGCAGTGGGACAAAAAAGATAAGTCACTTTTGCCATTTATATCCAAACATGACTGATGTGACCTGGTTGGAAATGTTAAACTTGGAGATTCATAGATTATTTTAAAACCTTGTTCTAAAGCAACTCCCTATTTCAAGAATTCAGGTCAAATTTAGAATATCACTGAAATCCTCTGATGTAGGTTTCATCCTCTTCCTGAGCTCAACTCCAGGGTAGTAATGCATTTTTATTCTAGTCAGAGCAAAAATCTCCCAGGAAAAGGTAAGCAAAAGATAAAGGTTGAGTCAATCTAAAGATTAAAGTAAGATTTGGCCTGTTTGATAGATAGATATCCTACAATAGCCTTTATATTGTATTTGTGGATTACTGTGGATAAATGGTTGAAATGAAAATTTACTACAGCTGCAAAAAAGTGGAATGATCTAGAAATGTTAAAGAAATTTCCCCCAAAATTAGGAGAAAGATTATTTGTGGACATAACTATAGAAAGCTGAGAAACTCTACCCCTTAAAGGCCCTCAATGTTCCCATAATGAGAAAGTGGATATTTATTTTGTTAAATTTCCTCTTTTGTGACAAACCTGACAGTTTTCTTTAGCTATTTTTCTCCCTGATGACTTGTAACCAAGTTTTTGTTTTGCTAAAACTTTATCAGGTATAATTTGACATCTATCCAAATTTTTCTATTGTTACATTCTCATGGCCCACCCTCTTCTTTAGCCCCCAGATTCATAGTGTCCCTTGAATTTTATTCTTCACCTAGAAGTCAAAACACACCTTAGGGCTGCTAGACTTGTATTTTTTGAGTAATTCATTATAATATCTTGATGGAGTGAGATTATGTAGGCAAGGCCCAGACCTGTTTCTTCCCCAAGTAATGGACCTCTTTCACTACTCCTTGAACAGGGCTCAATGTTGTGTTTTTTTTTTTCCCCAGAGATGCACAAACTCAGGAAATTTTCTCTTTCTAGAAATCAGGTCACTGAACTGTCCAATTTGGGATAATTTTGAGGCACAGTGACCAAAAAAAAATCTCCCTTTCTGCAGTTAGAAGGCTAGCTCTTAGGATCACACACAATCTAGTCTATAAGACTAGATTCCAGAAACTTGAATTTGAAATTAACCTCAAGGCAATCTCAAACAATGGGACTTTGCTCACCAGTGTATCTGTCTTTTTTGGCTAGTAGGCTAAATTCAGGGACCATGTTGCATAGGAAATTAAATTCCCTCTTCCTCTACATAATAGAATTGGTTTCTGGAACATTGTCTACTAACTTTTCTTTCAGTCAGAGTGGGCCAACTTTTGTCATGTGCTTCTTCAGGAACTCTACTATTCTTCTGACTTCTGCCTTCCCTTAGGCTGGGAAATTCCATTAACCTATTTCCAGTTTTTGACTTGTGTTCTAGTCATGGATAAACTCACATGGCTCCTATGGATTTTGGGGTTTCTGTCCCAAGGCATCTACAAAGTTTCTTGGGAAGGTGTTAGGAAAGATTGTGTCTATATGTATAAGTTTCATTTCCCCCTTCATATCCTACTTCCCACAGGTCTACTGACTTGGATTTGTTCTGTTATTTGAGAGGGAAAAGAAGGAAAAAAAAACCAAAACATCAAAAGGCTCACTTTTATAGCTTTGCACAGAGGTAATTCCTTGGACCAGAAGTACTGCCTTTTGCATGCTAGCCAGACATTCATCCTGGAAGTAACCTTAGTCCCTGAAACTCAATCAGTATCCAGCATGATATATCAAGAAGAAAACACCAGATATAACCATACTTTATAAGACCGAATTTCTGACTTGGTGAGAACTATGATGAAAAATTCCCCTGTCATATCTATGTCAGCAGTTGGTAGAAGGTACATTTGCATTTAATGGGTTTTGAGAGAATTATGGAATCTGAGAACAGAAAAGAATCTTAGAAATAATTTAGTTGAACTTTTCAATTCAATGTAGAAATCTTTTCTTTTATTATTCCTGATAGTTATTCAAATGTCTTTTCAGGGTCCAAAATAGTCAGTATTTTTCAAGACAGTCTTATCTACTTTTTTTTTTTTAGATTTTTCAAGGCAATGGGGTTAAGTGGCTTGCCCAAGGCCATATGGCTAGGTAATTAAGTGTCTGAGGCTGGATTTGAACTCAGGTACTCCTGACTCCAAGGCCAGTGCCCTATCCACTGTGCCACCTAGCTGCCCCAGCCTTATCCACTTTTGAACAACTAGATTTCCCAGTTCTTTCTTGAGTACAAATCTGCCTCTCTATAGCCATCTCTTTAACATTTCAATTATTTAAAATTATATTTTTAATAGGCAAATATCTACTTTCAGACTCATTTATCCCAACTTCTCCTCCTTGAGACCTAATGAGAAACAAACCACCTTACAAACATATGTAATTAGTCAAAACACATTTCTACATTGTCAGTGTCCAAAAAAAAAAGTCCCATTCTCCTCTCTGAATTCTTCACATCTCTATCAGGAGATAGAGGTGCTATCTGAGTTGCATGGTTTTCTATACTCTTGGTTTGTTATTTTTGCTGATAAGAGTTCAGCGCAATAGTAATCTATCATATTTAATATACCATAATTTGTTCATTTATTTCCTAGTTTATAGATACTTTAGATTTCTATTCTTTGTCATCTCAAAAAGAGATATAAATGTTTAAATATTTTTAGAATTCTTTTGTTTAGGACTGATCCTTCCCTTTATTTATTCTTCCTTTAATTCCTCCTCTCCTTTCTCCCTTTTCTTTCTACCTCCCTGTTGAAAATGAAATATATTTCAGTATGCAAATGTGTGTGTATTCTTTCTTTAACCAGCTCAGAGGAGAGTGAGATTGAAATGTTAACTTCTCACCACCTCCCCCCCTTCCTTGTTTAAATTTTATACAAGTCTACTTGTTTAATAATATATTTATACCTGAACAGGTCTATTTGCATACTCTAATTATATGAGATAATTTCCTGCAACTTTCCTTTCCCTCCTCCCCTTCAGTGTCTCTTTTTCCATTCACCTCTTTTTTTTTTTTAGGTTTTTGCAAGGCAAATGGGGGTTAAGTGGCTTGCCCAAGGCCACACAACTAGGTAATTATTAAGTGTCTGAGACCAGATTTGAACCCAGGTACTCCTGACTCCAGGGCCGGTGCTTTATCTACTGCAACACCTAGCCACCCCCATTCACATCTTAAGATCATAAAGATTATAGTAGGAAGGGGCAGTTAGGTGGCACAGTGGATAGAGCACCAGCCCTGGAGTCAGGAGGACCTGAGTTTAAATCCGGCCTCAGACATCTAATGCTTGCTTAGTTGTATGACTCTGGACAAGTCACTTAACCCCATTTTCTTGGGGGGGGAAAAGAAGATGCAGTAGGATCACACCTAGGCCTTTTCTAATTAGATTCCTTCTGTGATCCCTGATCATCTGATAGGGCTCAGAGGTGATATATATATATATATCATTTCCCTATATTAAAATGTAATCATTTTATCCTTGTTTATCAATTATCATTTTTCATGTTTACCATTTTAGATTTCTCTATTTGAACTTCAAAATTTCTGTATAGCTAATCTTTTCATCAAGATGCTTTAAAGCCCTTTATTTCATTAAAGATACATTTTCCTCATTGTTGTTCAATTGTTTTAGTTGTATGTGACTCTTTGCCCCCTTTTGGGATTGAGTGGTTTGTAGTTTATTTATCCAACTAATTTTACAGATGACATACTGAGACAAAAGTTTAAATGACTTGCCCAGGATCACACAGCTACTAAGTGTCTGAAGTCATGTTTGCATTCTGGAAGATAAATCTTCCTCTCCTTTGACCTGACATTCTGTACCACCTTACCGCCCCCTTTGTAGTATTATACTTAGTTTTGTTGGGGAAGTTGTTCTTGGTTGTAAGCTTCTATATCTCTATATCTCTATATCTCTATCTCTAGTTCTATATCTCTATCTTTATATCATCTCTATCTCTATCTATCTATATGCATATATATGTGTATATATATATATATATATATATATATATATATTATATATATATCCTTTGTCTTCTGGAATATCACATTTCAAGTTCTCTGTTTCTTTAAAGCAGTGCCTGCTAAATTGTGTGTGATCCTTACTGTGGCTCTTTGATACTTGAATTCTTCCTTCCTAACTGTTTAGAGTATTTTTTCTTTATTCTGAAGTTTTGAATTTTGGCTATGATGCTCCTGAAAGTTTTCATTTGTGAGTTTCTTTCAGGAAGTGTCTGGTATCTCCACTTTGTCCTTTAGTTCTAAGAGATCAGAATAATGTTCCTTTAGGATTTCTTAAAATTGAATATCTAGGGTTTTTATTTTGGTAATGGCATTCAACTAGTTCAATGATTCTTGAAACTTTTTTCCTTGACTTGTTTTCTGGATTTTTTTGCTGAGATACCTTAAGATTTCTTCTATTTTTTCAGACTTTCAACATAGTTTTAATATTTCTTGTTGTCTCCTGGAGTCATTGACTTCTATTTGATCTACCTAATATTTTTGCAAGTGTGCTGTTTTGGCAAAGCTATGTACCTTTCATTCCAATTTGTTATTTCATTTTCCAAATCTTTCTTCTATAGCTCTCATTTAATTTTTTTTTCTTCAAGCACTCTCAATTCGCTTATAAAAAAATTTTAAAACAAACATCTTCATTCCTTAAGGGATTTTAGTTGTGTTTCTATCCAAGCTGTGTTTCTTTGAGGCATTGTTTGTAGATCCTTTTCAATAATTTTTTTCTGCATTTCTATCTTGATCATCCCTACTGGCTTAAAACCCTGTTATGGTGAGGTTCTTTTAAGGTTTGCTCATTCTTCCAGCCTACATCCTTTCTTGGGACTTAGTAAGGCCAGATTCTGTGGCTTTATTGAAGGGAAGATTTTTTTTGCAGTATTTATTGTTATATAATAATTCCTGATTTCAGGGACAGACTGGAGACCTACAAGCTTTCAGTACTCTTAAAGTAGTCTGATTCTAGGCAATGCCTCATTGCTGCTCTCCTGTCCTGAGCTTTGTAAGTTCCTGACCTGAGTTTCAGTTAGAGCAACATTAGACTCTCAGTCAGTTAGGAAACTGGTTCATATGACTAGACTGCAGGCTCCTTTTGGTCTGGGATTCTTGCCCTGGTTTTTCTTCTGTAGACTGGGTCAGATGCTGGAACTGAGATCCCATTTTGCTTCTAGGTCTGAGCCAAACTGATGCTGTTGGATTCTGAATTCCTCTTGCCTTTCTTGATACATTGTGTAAGATTTCCATACAGGAGAATAGCACAAGTTCCCTCCTCAATCTACCCTGGGTCTGTGACCCAGAAATGGGTAGTAGGTAACAAAGCTTCCTTCCATTTAACATTGATCCACCTAGTGCTAAATCTACCATACCACCCAGTTGCATAACTGATTAGCATATATCATCTCTACTTGGTAAATCATTGACCCACCACAAAGTATCTCATCTCTATGGCCAGGAGATGCTTGGGCTGCTGCTCTTTGGAGAAAAGAAAAGATGATTTAAAAATAATTTAATATTTTATTTTTCCTCAATCACATGTAAAAGTAATTTTCAACATTTAGTTTTAAAATTGAGCTCTAAATTCTCTCCCTCCCTCCCTTCCCCCCTCATTGAGAACAATTTGATATAGGCTATATATGTGTAATCATGCAAAACATTTTTGCAAATTCTTCGTTTAAAAAATAGACTATAATAAAAACCAAGAAAAATAAAGAAAATTTAAAAAGTATGCTTCAATCTGTATTCAGATTCCATCAATTCGTTCTCTGGGGATGACTAGCATTTTCATACTAGGTCCAATAAACTGCTCCCCCCCCGCCCCAGAAAGTCCTTACTGACTTTGTATGAGGAGTTAGATCAACATTAGACTGCTGCTAGACTCAATCCTTATCAATTAGTTAGGAAGGATTGTAGATTCCCTTTAGGTCTGGGATTCTTGACCATATTAACTGTCTATGAGAAGAGGTGGTATGGTGAAGTGTAGAGAATCCACATCACCCATCACAGTGCCTAAATAGGATTCTTGGACCTCTTCTTGCCCTGGTGCTGAGCACTGAGATGTTCCCTAAAATGTTCTCCTGACCTGACCCCAACCCCAATGTCAACAAGATTTCTCTATCTTTCCAGTTAACCTGGGCTGGACTCACTATCACTTTCTATGGATTTCCTCATTAGTTTTCTGTCTAATGCATTTTCTACCTGTTTAGAAGAATTATGGATGAAAACTCTCCTACATTGTCTCTTGGTACTCACCATCCTGGCTCCATCACCCTATAACTTCCATACTTTATGGACTTTTTTATACAATATCAAATCCGAGGCTGAAATCTAGATAGAATAGAGTTCTAAAAATAAATCACACACCAGTTCTTAATCTTTTCACAAGCAGCAGAAACCTAGAAAGGTGAACTTGAAAACAATTGGAAGGGAACCAAAGGATGACAAGTTCTCTTTATTGATGAAAATGGTAACCTGTCTCTAGCTTATAGTTTTAATGAGTTAGTTGTCTGAGGATTAGAGAATTTAAATTATTTGACCACTATTATATAGCTCCTAAGAGTTAAAGGTAGGTTTTGGACTTCTGGCCAAGATGGCAGAGAGAAGACAGGCACAGTTCTAAAGTCTCCTGATCTCTTCCCCATCTATCACATGAAACAAACCTCTTAAAAGAATTCTGAACCAGGAAACCCAGAAAGAAAAGCCAGGAGAGGAAAATCTACCTCAGGATTTGTCTCCCGCAGCAGCCTTGGCTGAGTACCGGCAGGTGAGTCTGGGCTCCGAGGGAAGATCAGCCCGGGATCAGCCAGATTAACAGCTGAATTGGAGCCAGGAGTCTGAGGGCCTGAGAGCCGGACCTGCTGGATCAGCAGTAGGGCTGTACGAAGGGGGCTTGGGTCTGCGGGGAAGCAGAGACACTGGTGTTGGTTCTGTCCCCCTGGAGCTTGGGGAAGGGGCTGCGGGGAGAGGTCTGGTGCAGGAGAGCTGCGGACACCATCCCTGGGATCCTCAGGTCTGAGAAACTCTGAGTCCACGCCTCCATTGCACAGAAGCCTCCTCCCAGACAAATGCAAACTGCTTCTGCCTCAGGCCCAGGTGTGTGAGCAGAAGAACCAGCCCAGCTGAGGAATGACCTCAGGCCAGGGTAAAGCCCACAATTGACTGAAGGCAAAAGAATTCAATACTTCCAACTCCTCCCTTCCGGCAAAGGGAGAAGGCCTCCCAACCAAGGTCACAGACACTCCAGAGAAGGCAACCAGCATCTCCTACTGGCCAGCCAGAGAAACTGCCCTCAGTAAAGCCTTCAGCAATCCCAAGTCCAGGTGAACCAGCCCCCCCCCCCCCCAACTCAAGGTCTTAGCATAATGAAGAAGGGTCAGCAGAAAGGTGGATCCATAGAAAAATTCCTGGAAGGGAAAGACCCCAACTCAGAGAGAGACCTGGAACCTCTGAGGAGAATACAATCTAGTCTCCAGCACAGAAAGACTTCCTTGAAGAAATAAGGAAGGAGCTTAAAAATTTGGGAGAGACAATTAATACCTTGCAACAAGAAAACAAAACCTTAAAAAGTACAATTGGACAAACACAAAAGGAGAATAAATCTCTCAGATCCTCAAATGAGCAAATGCAAAAAGAAATTAATTCTCTCAAAACCTCAATTGGTCAAATGGAAAGCTCTTTCAAAAGTAGAATTGACCAATTGGAAAAGGAGTTGCAAAAGGTTAATGAAGAAAACTCCTCCCCCCAAAAAAGAACGGAGTCTACAGAAACTAATGACTCCATGAGACAGCAAGAGTCAGTTAAACAAAATCAAAAAATAGAAAAAATAGAAGCAAATGTAAAATACCTCATCAACGAAACCATTGACCTCAAGAATAGATGGAGGAGGGGCAACCTGAAAATTATAGGACTTCCTGAAAACATTGAAGAGAAAAAAGCCTGGGCTTAATATTACAGGATCTAGTGATGGAAAATTGCCCTGATATCATGGAATCGGAGGGCAAAGTAGTTAATGAAAGAGTACATCGATCCCCACCAGAAAAAGATCCTAAAAGGAAAACACCAAGGAATGTTGTGGCCAAACTGCAGAACTATCAGATAAAAGAGAAAATCCTGCAAGCAGCCAGAAAGAAGCAATTTAAATATCAAGGAGCCACAGTAAAGATCATGCAGGACCTGGCTGCATCAACTTTAAGGGATCGAAGGGCCTGGAACGAGATATTTCGAAGAGCACGGGAGCTTGGAATGCAGCCAAGAATCTACTTTCCTGCAAAGCTGAGCCTTATCTTCCAGGGAAAAAGGTGGACATTTAACGAAATGGAAGAATTCCAAAAATTTCTGATGAAAAGACCAGAGCTAAACAGAAAATTTGGATATCAAACAGGAGGTTCAAGAGACACATGAAAAGGTAAAAGAAAAAAAGGGGTGGTAAAAGGAAAAAAATGCAATCCAGTAAATTGAAACTGGCTATATTCCAGCATGGGGGTGGGGAGAGACTCTCATAAATCCTGAGAAAAGTAACTGTAACAGAGAGAATACACCTAGCCAGAAATGATGGACATCCATGACCTATCCATGAGACTGCTATCTAATGGGATGTAACTAGCTTTAACCCCACTTGGGAGAAAGACTCTAATATCTCTCAGGAATGTTGACTCTATCCAACAGAATATACTGAACTAGAAGGGACAGACACTCAGAATTTTCTATGACCTAGATAGAATGATCTAAAAAAATAACTACCTCCCTAAAAGGGGGGACAGGAAAGAGATGGGAGGAGGGAGGGGAATGAATGGGACAAATCTCATTACACTAAGAGGTACAAAAAACCTATGGTAATAGAGGGGAAGAAGGGAGTAGAGGAGAAACACCTGAATCTTCTCATCAGACTTGGTTTAAAGTCAACCTACACATACTCAGTTAACTTATAAAACATCTAGAATTTCAAGTATTAAAAGGGGAAAAGGGGAGGGGGGATGGAGAAAGGGAAGGAGAGTGGAGGAAATAAGGGGAAATAACAAAAGGAAGGGAAGGGAAAAGGGGAAAGGGGAAAGGGGAAAGAAAGGGGAGAGTGGAGGAAATAAGGGGAAATAACAAAAGGAAGGGAAGGGAAAAGGGAAAAGGGGAAAGGGGAAAGAAAGGGGAGAGTGTGATATAGGAGGGCAAACATACTGAAGGGGGTGATATTCAAAAACAAAATACTGGGGAATATGGATAAAAGGGGGGAAAGGGGGAAAATACAAACAGAGGGAAGATAGCACAGAGGGCAATAAAGAATTAGTAATCATAACCTTGAATGTGAATGGGATGAACTCTCCCTTAAAACGTAAGCAAATAGCAGAGTGGATTAAAAACCAGAATCCTACAATATGCTGCTTACAAGAAACTCATTTGAAGCAGAGAGATACATATAGAGTAAAGGTAAAAGGTTGGAGCAAAATATATTTTGCTTCAGCTGAAGTAAAAAAAGCAGGGGTAGCAATCCTTATCTCAGACAAAGCAGCAGCAAAAATAGATAGCGTTAAAAGAGATAAGGAAGGAAACTTTATCCTCCTAAAAGGTACCATAGACAATAAAGTCATTTCAATATTGAATGAATATGCACCCAGTGGGACAGCAACCAAATTCTTAGAGGAGAAGCTGAAAGAATTACAGGAAGACATAGACAGCAAAACTCTACTAGTAGGAGACCTCAACCTCCCGCTATCAGATCTAGATAAATCAAATCATAAAACAAACAAGAAAGAAATTAGGGAGGTAAATAGATTGTTAGAAAAATTAGATATGGTAGACTTATGGAGGAAACTGAATGGGGATAGAAAGGAATATACCTTTGTCTCTGCAGTACATGGAACTTATACGAAAATTGACCATGTACTAGGACATAAAAACCTAATGATCAACTGTAGAAAGGCAGAAATAGTGAATACATCTTTCTCAGATCACAATGCAATGAAAGTCATATGCAATACTGGGCCAAGGAGATATAGACCCAGAGCAAATTGGAAACTGAATAACCTCATTTTAAAGAAATGAGTGAGCCAAAAAACAAATTACAGAAAGAATTAACCATTTTGTCCTAGATAATGATAATAATGAAACAACATACCAAAACCTATGGGATTCATTCAAAGCAACTCTCAGGGGACATATTATAGCTCTAAATGCTTATATGAATAAATTGGAGAAAGAGGAAATCAATGAACTAAACATGCAACTAAAAAAATTAGAGGAAGAACAAATCAAAAATCCCCAATCAAATACCAAATTAGAAATTTTAAAAATTAAAGGAGAAATTAATAAAATCGAAAGCAAAAAACTATTGAATGAATAAATAAAACCAAAAGTTGGTATTATGAAAAAACCAATAAAATTGATAAACCTCTGGTCAATTTGATTAAAAAAAAGAAAGAAGAAAACCACGTTGCTAGTATTATAAATGAAAAAGGTGAACTCACCACCATTGAGGAGGAAATGAAAGTAATAATTCGAAATTATTTTGCCCAACTCTATGCCAATAAATTTGATAATCTAAGTGAAATGGATGAATATTTACAAAAATATAAGTTGCCCAGGTTAAATGAAGAAGAGATTAAATACCTAAACAACCCTATCTCAGAAAAAGAAATTCAAGTCTCCAGGGCCAGATGGATTCACAAGTGAATTCTACCAAACATTTAAGGAACAATTGGTTCCAATCCTATATAAACTCTTTGGAAAAATAGGGAAAGAAGGAACTCTGCCTAACTCTTTCTATGAAACCAATATGGTACTGTTACCTAAACCAGGAAGAGTTAAAACAGAGAAAGAAAATTATAGACCTATTTCCCTGATGAATATAGATGCAAAAATCCTAAATAAAATCTTAGCAAAATGACTACAACAAGTCATCACTAGGATAATACATTATGGTCAAGTAGGATTTATTCCAGGAATGCAGGGTTGGTTCAATATTAGGAAAACTGTTAGTATACTCAATTATATCAATAACAAACCTATCAGAAATCATATGATCATATCAATAGATGCTGAAAAAGCTTTCGACAAAATACAGCATTCATTCCTATTAAAAATACTAGAGAGTGTAGGAATAAATGGACTGTTCCTTAAAATAATTAGCAGTATATATCTGAAACCATCAACAAGCATTATATTCAATGGGGAGAGGCTAGAGACATTCCCAATAAGATCGGGGTCAAACAAGGGTGTCCATTATCACCACTACTATTCAATATTTTATTAGAAATGTTAGCATCAGCAATTAGAGAAGAAAAAGAAATGGAAGGAATTAGAATTGGGAAGGAAGAGACAAAACTCTCACTCTTTGCAGATGACATGATAGTCTACCTAGAGCATCCCAAGAAATCATCTAAAAAACTACTGGCAACAATTAGCAATTTTAGCAAAGTTGCAGGTTATAAAATAAGCCCCCATAAATCCTCAACTTTCCTATATATGTCTAGCAAGAAACCGCAGGAAGAGCTAGAAAGAGAAATCCCATTCAAAGTAACCTCAGATAGCGTAAAATATTTGGGAGTCTATTTGTCAAGACAGACTAAGAATCTTTTTGAAAACAATTATAAAACACTTCTCACACAAATTAAATCAGATTTAAATAACTGGGCAAATATCAACTGCTCATGGATAGGGAGAGCTAATATAATAAAAATGACAATTCTACCAAAACTAAACTATCTGTTTAGTGCCCTACCAATCAAAATTCCAAAAAATTACTTTAATGAGTTAGAAAAAATTGTAAGTAAATTCATATGGAGAAATAAAAAGTCAAGAATTGCCAGGAGCTTAATGAAAAAAATGCAAACGAAGGTGGCTTAGCACTACCCGATCTAAAATTATATTATAAAGCATCAGTCATCAAAACTGTTTGTTACTGGCTAAGAAATAGAGTGGTGGACCAGTGGAATAGACTAGGTGTAAAGTCAGGAGAGGAGTATAGTAATCTGCTGTTTGATAAACCCAAAGAGTCCGGCTACTGGGATAAAAACTCCCTCTTTGATAAAAACTGCTGGGATAATTGGAAGTTAGTATAGAAGAAACTTAGATTAGACCAACACCTCACACCCTTTACCAAGATAAGATCCAAATGGTTACAGGACATAGACATAAAAAACAATACTATAAGCAAATTAGAAAAATCAAGGACTAGTCTACCTGTCAGATCTATGGAAAGGGGAACAGTTTATGACTAAGGAAGAGTTGGAGAACATCACTAAAAACCAATTAGATGATTTCGATTACATTAAATTAAAAAGCTTTTGCACAGATAAAACCAATGTAATCGGGGCGGCTAGGTGGCGTAGTGGATAAAGCACCGGCCTTGGAGTCAGGAGTACCTGGGTTCAAATCCGGTCTCAGACACTTAGTAATTACCTAGCTGTGTGGCCTTGGGCAAGCCACTTAACCCCATTTGCCTTGCAAAAAAAAACAAAAAACCAAAAACAAACCTAAAAAAACCCCCAATGTAATCAAGATCAAAAGAAATGTAGTAAATTGGGAAACAATCTTTACAACTAATGATTCTGACAAAGGACTCATTTCTAAAATATACAGAGAACTGAGTCATATTTTTAAAACAAAAAAGCCATTCCCCAATTGACAAATGGTCAAAGGATATGCAAAGGCAATTTACAGATGAGGAGATCAAAGCAATCCATAGCCCTATGAAAAAATGCTCTAAATCATTAATTATTAGAGAAATGCAAATTCAAGCTTCTCTGAGGTACCACCTCACACCTCTCAGATTGGCCAGTATGACCAGGAAGGATAATGATCATTGTTGGAAGGGATGTGGGAAATCTGGGACACTATTACACTGTTGGTGGAGCTGTGAACTTATCCAACCCTTCTGGAGAGCTATTTAGAACTATGTCCAAAGGGCAACAAAAATGTGCATACTCTTTGACCCAGCAATACCACTCCTGGGTCTATACCCCGAAGAGATGAGGAAAAAGGGTAAAAACATTACTTGTACAAAAATATTTATAGCAGCCCTGTTTGTGGTGGCAAAGAATTGGAAATCCAGTAAATGTCCTTCAATTGGGGAATGGCTTAGCAAACTGTGGTATATGTATGTCATAGAACACTATTGTTCTATTAGAAACCAGGAGGGATGGGATTTCAGGGAAACCTGGAGGGATTTGCATGAACTGATGCTGAGTGAGATGAGCAGAACCAGAAAAACACTGTACACCCTAACAGCAACATGGGGGTGATGTTCAACCTTGAAGGACTTGCTCATTCCATCAGTGCAACAATTGGGAACAATTTTTGGCTGTCTGCAAAGGAGAGTACCATCTGTATCCAGTTAAGGAGCTGTGGAATATTGAACAAAGTACAAGGACTATTCCCTTTAATTTGGGAAAAAAACCACCAGATATCTTATTTTCTGATCTGGTTACCTCTGAGAATTCTGTTCTTTTTAAGGATATGATTTCTCTCTCATCACACCCAATTTTGATCAAGGTACAACATGGAAACAAAGTAAAGACTGTTATCTGTGGGGTGGGGGTGGGGGGGAGGGAAGCAAGTTTAGGAGAAAATTGTAACACTCAAATAATATCTTTAATAAAAAACAACAACAACAACAACAAAAATAAAGGTAGGTTTTGAAGCCAAGTCTTTCTGTCTGTAAGTTTAGGATTCCCTACTCTCTTCCATGCTGTTTTTAATATGAAATATCATAATATTAGGTATAAATTTTTCTCATGATCTAAGGGATTAAAAAGTCAGCTTCTTTTCTCCAAAGAATGGAGAAGAACCTTATGTGCCCTCAACAGTTAGAATATCTCCTACTAGTCATAGGGAAAGGAGATACTTTGTGGTGGTCAATAATTTCCTGAGTAGAGAAAATATATAAGTTGGTTGACTATGTAGTTGAGTATTATGGTAGATATAGCTTTAGACCTGTAGTCAGGAACACCTGAATTCAAAACTATTCAAAAAATAGTTTTGTGACCCCTGAACAAGTCGCTTAACTGCTGTCTCTCTCAATTTCTTCAACTGTAAAAAGTAGGAATAAAATAGCAATTGTGTCACAAGATTAAATGAGGTAATACTTGTAAAAATTTTTAGCATAGTGCCTAGCAGGTAGTACATACTACATAAATGTTTATTCCCTTTTCTTTCCAAGTAACAGAACCAAGAGAACAATTTAACTGATAGCAGCAGTGATGTAAAAGAAAACAACTTTGATTTTTAATTTAAATTTTAGTGTATAAGCATTTATTTTCTCTCTCTTATAATCCCTCTATCCTGAACAAAAAGTAAAAGAGATAATATATGGAGTTGGAGAGAAATAAAGTTTGCTATTGGCTTATTCCAAAAATGCCTCCTTCAACACCTTGAGTCATTCCTTCTCTGTCAGGGTTTGGGTAGCAAATTTCATCCTTAGTTCTCTGGAATTACTGTTAGTCATTGCATTGATTAGAATCATGTCTTTAAGTTTTTTTTTGTCTTTTCAATATAATCTTTATTGCATATATTATTCTCATTCTGTTTACTTCATCTTGCATCAGTTCATACAAGTCTACATAGACTTGAATGGTTTTTCTGAAACAATTCTTTTTGATTCTTATATCATACTATTATATTCATATACCATATAAGTTTAACCATTCTTATTTCCATCAGTTTCCTTTTTTTGCTACAACTAAAAAAAGTCTAATCTTGGAAAAATTATCTGAGAATAGTACTCACACGCACTGCTATTAGGATTGCTATAAAGATAAATGAATAAATTATATAAACCTTCTACATTAGTGGGAATTGTGTTTTAAAGAAATTTTGTTACTTCTCTTCAACAACTCCAGAGACATTATGATTAAAGGGGTAAGTAAGGGAAATGCCACTGGAGTTTATTCAGAAGAAAGAGATGAGGTTACACCTGTGGTTGAGGAATTTCATTCTGATAACTGAGTGAAAGATAGGCCACAAAGGGGAGAGACCAGTCAACAGTTTATTACAATAGTTCAGTCAACAGTAATAAGGATGTAAGGAAGAATGGGGTTTTGAGGTGAAAAAGGGTGTAGTCACCTCTATGAGATCACTAATCTGTTGAAGCATTTTAAAAGTATCAAAGAAATATTTCATGACTTCCCAAAGTTTCCAAGTTCTAAATCTGGTTTTACTTAAGAGTGGCTAAGAACCTGCTTTACTTTTGTATTTTTCCAAGCAGTTATGCCAAAATGTGTTAATTTAATTAGTCACATTTTTTCATGTTCAGAGGATAATGTTTAGCTATTAAGAGGCACTGAAATTCATTGTTAGAGGGACTTTTAATTAAGGCCTTGGTCTCACTCATAGGATATTAGAAAACTAGGGAAGTCTCAAGTTGGTAAATAAGCAATTAATTTACAAATCTATATTTTACATTGAAAAAAAGTATTTTCTTATGTAAAAACCATATTTTATTTAAAAAAAGGAATATTTTAAAGCTGAATAAAAGCTAGGAGACAGCTAGATGTTTAGTGGCTAGAACTGTAGCCAGGAGACAGGAAGATCTGAGTTCAAATTTGACTTTTGACCTGTATTACCTGTGCAACCTTGGCCAAGTCACTTAACACCTCTCTTTTTTTTTTTAATCTCCACTGGAGAAGGAAATTGCAAACCACCTTGGCCAAGAAAACCCCATGAATAGTATGGTTCTTGGGGTCATGAATGACTGAATGAATGAGTGACTGAATGAATGAGCAACAGCCACAGTCACCATCACCGCCATCACCATTAAGGTTAGATCTTTCTATCACTAGCTCAATGATTGGTGGAATTAAAAAAAAATACAGTGCATAATAGATTTTGAGTTCAGAATAATGGCAACTAGTGGAAAGCAATAATTTTAGTTTAGTTATAAACTGAAGTCTGTAATTGGTGACTGCCTTGGCAATAGAGAAGAAATTAAATTTATTTGGTCATCTTTTCTACCACGTAATGACCAATTAACAGTCATTGGAATGAAATTTACAATTAGATGCTTGATCACACCCTTAAATTATCAAACTATTAAAACATAATACAGAACAATAATTATATTAGTTCACCTTTATAGAGTGCTCTTAGGCTTACAAATTATTTTACACACTTTATCTCAGTTGATCCTCAAAAGCCCTATAAGGTAACAGCAGCTAGTGGGTTGGGTTAATTATATATGTGTATATATGTATGTATGTATGTATAAAGCTATTTATGGGTCTATGCAAGTGGTAAAATTTCCAGTAGTTATAAAGCAATTCATAGTTTCAGAGTTAGAAAAGAGCATCTGTTTCTGCAGAAAAGAAAAAAAGAAAGAAAAGTACCCACTATACATTTTAAAATTTAATCTATATTATTAATATTTTTCTCCATTACTTTTTTAGGTTCAGACATCTTTTATTTTAAAGTTTCAGAGTTATAAATACTCAAACTAAAAAAAAATTAAATCAGTTGTCTTGAGCTGGCTATAGTACACCTCTGTTTCAGGTCAAGACCTCATCTAGTCTAATTCTTTCATTTTACAGATGAGGAATTTGAGACTCAGATTAGTTCAGAAGGTTATACAAAATCATATAGGTGATTAGTGGTAAAATGAAGATTTGAATTCAGATCACCAAATCCACTTCTCTTTGTTTCACCTGTATCACATTGATAAGTAGGGTTTTTTAAAATTGTAATTAATTACTCTACTGTGGAAAGTTCATGTTCCCTCCAAATGAAAGGAAAGACTTAGATGTTTGCCTCCCTTATTTTAAATATGGAATGAGACCAAGGCATGTGTGACATGGGTAGGATGTAAGTTTTGGGGGAAATGAAAGGGAGTGAGTCAAGTAATTTTCAGTGTGGGTGAATGTTTTCAGACTTCAGACTTCTAGCATTATAAAACTCATTTGGAATAAAGGGACTAACTCTCTGCTAATATGTATTTTATGTTGTCTTTCAGATGGACCACACATTTTCATTCATACATTCACAAGCATCTAGTTTTGATATATTTTTAAATTTGCATTTCTTTTTATTTGTTTATCTTTTAAATTTAATTTATATTTTTAAATTGATTTACACATTACTAAAACAGTCTTGTTGTAAGAGTCAACATGATTCCCCCTTCCCCCATTAAAAATAAAAAAACCTTACAAGAAATAAAGTGAAAGAACAGAAAAAAATGTGCTTCAGTCTATGTTCCTATACCATCAGCTCTGTCTCTGGAGTGGATAACATTCTTTATCATAAGTCCATCAAAGAAGTTAATTCCATATTTTTCCACAGTTGCTGTTGCTGATTGAAATTCCCTCCATCCATTCCTCCCCACTACCATTTTTTATATTTTCTCTCTTCTTTCACTCTGTCCCTCTTCAAAAGTGTGCTGTGGGGCAGCTGAGTGGTATAGTGGACAGAACACCAGCCCTAGGACCAATAGATCCCAAGCCTATATCCCACTCCAGAGCCCTGTGGTCCTGGAGAGGCTATCCAATCCCACCATCTTGCAAAAAGTAAAAAAGAGAATTTGTTATATCTGACTATCCTCTCCCATGAACTACCTCTCCTCTATCACCTACATCCCT
Organism: Macrotis lagotis; assembly: GCF_037893015.1. NCBI lineage: Eukaryota > Metazoa > Chordata > Mammalia > Peramelemorphia > Peramelidae > Macrotis > Macrotis lagotis. The sequence continues at coordinate 162,904,814 of NC_133663.1, read as the reverse complement.
CTACCCCCTCCCCCTGTCCCTTTTCTCCCATCTGCTTTCTCTCCTTTTTTTACTCTAAAATTCTATACCCTAGTAACTATGTATACTGTTTCCCCTCTGAGCCATTTCTGATGAGAACAAAGGCTCCCTCATTTCCCCCTTACCTTCCTCCCCTTCCACTCCATTGCAAAAACTATTTCTTGACACTTGCATAAAATGTCTTAGCCCATTCTACCTCTCCTTTCTCTTTCTCCCAATTTTGACTCCATTTTTGCAATATAATATACCTTCAAATTCAGCTTCCTCCTGTGCCTCATATATAAAAACTCCTAACTGCACTAATAAATTAGAAGGTTCACATGAGTATTATCAGTATCCTTTTTCCATTCAGGAATACACATCATCATTAAATCTCTCATAATTTACCCTTCCCATCCACCCTCTCCATGCTTCACCAGAGTTCTGTACTCGAAGATGAAACTTTTTGTTTAGCTCTGATCATTTCAACAGGAATATTTGAAATTCCCATTTCATTTAAAGTTCAACTTTTCTTCTGGAAGAGGATGTTCAGTTTTGTTGGGTAGTTGTTTCTCAGCTACATTCCAGGCTCTTTTGCCTTTCGGAATATTATATTCTAAGCCCTATGAGCCCTTAATGTGGATGCTGCTAAGTCCTGTGTGATCCTGACTGTAGCGCCATGATATTTGAATTGTTTCCTTTTGGCTGCTTGTAATGCTTTCTCTTTGACTTGGGAGTTCTGGAATTTGGCTTTAATATCCCTGGTAGTTATTTTTTTGGATCTCTTTCAGGAGGAGATTGGTGGATTCTCTCAATTTCTATTTTGCCCTCTGCTTCTAGAATATTAGGGCAATCTTCTTGTAGAAATTCTTTAAAAATGAAGCCAAAGGGTGGCTAGGTGGCATAGTGGATAAAGCACCAGCCCTGGAGTCAGGAGTACCTGGGTTCAAATCCGGTCTCAGACACTTAATAATTACCTAGCTGTGTGGCCTTGGGTAAGCCATTTAACTCCATTTGCCTTGCAAAAACCTAAAAAACAAAAATGAAGTCAAAGCTCTTTCCCTGAACATGACTTTCAGGTAACCCAATAATTTTAAAATTATATCTTCTGGATCTATTCTCCAGAAAAATTGTTTTTTTCAATGAGATATTTCACATTTTCTTCTAGTTTTTCATTCTTTTGGTATTGTATTATTGTTTCTTGATCCCTCGCAAAGCATCAGCTTCCCTTAACTCCAGTCTACATTTGAAGTTGTTTTCTTCAGAGAGTTTTCTTATCTCCTATTCCATCTGGCCATTCTGCTTTGTTAGGCATTCTTCTTCTCATTAACTTTTTTGGATTCCTTTTCCCATTTGATGTAAACTGGTTTTTAATATGTTATTTTCTTCTGCATTTTTTAAAGATCTCCTTGACTAAGCTGCTGACTTCATTTTCATGTTTTTCCTGTACCTCTCTCATTTTTCTTCCCAATTTTTCCTTTATTTCCCTTCCTTGATTTTCAAAATCTTTTTTGATCTCTGTCATAGCTTGAGCCCAACTCCTATATTTGTCAGATGCTTTGGATACAGAAGCTGAACTTTGTCATCATCTGAGTTTCAATCCTCCATGGGAACAAAGTAATTCTCTATGGTCAGATTCCTTTTTATCTGATTACTTATTTCTCCAATTTGTGCCCTTGTTTTGGGATCTTCCTGAGCTTTTGAGAATTATGTTGAGTATTATTGAGTATTATTTGAGTATATTGAGCACACACACATATATACATATCTATATGTATGTATATATGGGGATACCCCCACAAGGACCTCAGTTCCTTCAAGGTCTTATGAGAGGCTCTGACTGTTCTCCTGGCCTATTTTTTTGGTCTATGGATGACCATAAGCACTTCCTTCTGTCTTGGAGCTCTGAGGAGGGTCCCTGCTCCATTATGGTAGTATGGGGGCCCAGACTGTGACCAGGGTCTGAATATAGACAAAGCACAAGAATCCTGTCCTGGGGTCAGAGTCGGGACTCCCTTAATTTTCATGGGCTGAGCACTCTGGGAGCAGCTGCCAGGCAGCTCCCTGTTGGGCAGCTCTGTGGACTTGCTTCCATTTCCTGGGATCCAGGCTGTACAGAGGGCCGCAGCTGCACTGAGGGCCAAGTTGGCCTGGGCTTCCTGCTTGCTCTGGCAGAGTTTTCCCCCTGCTGATCTTCCAAGTTGTGTTTGGTGTTCCCTGGGTTGGTTGGTCAGGAAACTGCTTCTGCTGCCAGGAGCTAGAGCTCCCAGGGACCCAGCTGCCTTGTGGGCTGTTCCTGGAAGGCTGGAGCTCCTTCCCTCCCTTGGTGAACCTGGCTGTGCTGCTGCCCCCTCCCACCCTGTGGAACAGAGCCTTCCCATGATCTTCCAAGTTACCTTGGACTGGAGAATTACCTCACTGTATCTTCTGTGGGTTCTGTCTCTTGAAAATTTAGTCATAATTTTAAATTTTTTGAAATATTTTGGAGAGAGCTTCCTAGGAAAGGCTGTTCTCATGCTGCCATGATGGCTCCACCCCTCTAGCTTTGATACTTTGAAGACTCTATTTATGTCATTAATACAACTCCTTTTCCCAACAAGTTTTCTTCTGTGTGATTATTATGTATGTTGCCTAGTCAGTTGTAAATAGAGGTTCTACCCAAATTACAAGAGGCTTTTTTAGGGGAGTCTTTGGGCTGGGTATCAACCTTACTTTCCCTATGATCCTTATACATAGACTTCTATCTCCTGTGTCCATGCCTTGATATAAACTGTTACATTCATCTGTAACATACTTCCCCACTTCCCTGTATGGAGTCTTCTTTCTTTTAGGTACATCTCAAGCACTAATTTCTTCATGAAACCTTTCTTGATTCCAAATGCTTGTGCCTTCCCTTCCAAACTACCTTGTACTTAAGGACTTTGTATATTGTATTTATCTTATATTTATACTGCATATTTGCACACACATACACAGATATATATATATATATACATATAAAGAAGCATGTCTATAAATAGTATAGAGAAAAAATATATATATAATATGTAGTCTATAGAGACAGATATGTATATACAGATACATATTCTTCTTTGTGAATGTAAACTCAACATGTATAGAGATTATTTTATTTTCTAGATCTAGTCTATTATATTTACTTATTAAAATATCTGTTGATTGATTTGGATTTTTTTCCTAATCTAATTCTTCTGAGATTATGGTGTTCCATAATTCTTATCATTGAGACAATTTTTGTATTAAGAAGAGAGACTTTCTTTAAAAGTGAGCATAGAAAGCAGAGTAGTTTTAAAAACAATATGTGGTTCTTATTATATAATTTTTTTCCTTTTTTGGTGAAAATTATTTTTAATTCATGGAATAAAACAAGCATCTCTATAATATGGTATGAAAAAGATGATTGTACATCAAACTGCAATTCTATTATGTATGACTTAACATTTAATTATATTATAAAGTTTTCATATAGATTTCTTTTTTCTTTTTTCCCTTCTTCCCTCCTGCCTCAATATATATGTGTATATATATACATATATTATTTATACAATATGTAAAATTATTTTATACCTACATCTATTTATCAGTTCTTTCTCTGGATGCAGATAGCATCTTTTTTATATGTCACTTATTTTTAATTTGTGTATTTATAATAGTCAAAATGACTTGGTCATTCAAAGTCATTCCTAAAACAATATTACTGTTATTGTATACAGTGTTTCTTTGTTCTTCTTTATGTAGTTTTTTAATTAAAAAGTGTAAAACATATTGTTTTATAGTGAATCCTTTTTATGTAATGAAAATGTTCTTTTTTTTTGCTTTAATGTAGTAAAGTTCAAAATGAATTTTTAAATAAAAGAATCTGTTGTCACAGTGAATACTGAGATTTGTGAAGGTCTTATGCTATTTTGCTAAATGTGGTGAAGACTCATATCTTCCTCTTTCTCAGTTTTGACCTCATATCACATTCATTGAAGCCCTTGTCCAAGATGCTCTAATTAGTCTACAACTATATATTTCAAAACACCAATAACTGTTAAATCCCCATACAAATTTAATGTGGAGAACCTGAGCATTAAGATTTTCATTTTGTATAGAGAAACAGTTTTGTTAAATCAATATATGCTTTGCATATAAGTAATATTTTTCAGCAGCATGTAAAAAGGGATTGTTTTGTTTTCAATCTTAGGTGACAGAGTGTAGGAGCTGAAGTCAGGAGGACTGAGTACAAATGTGACTTCAGATATTGATTAGCTGTGACAAGTTATATAACCACTGCTTACCTCAGTTTCCTTATCTATAAAATAGTGAATAATTGTTGTGAGGATCAAATGATATGATTATTAAGTGCTTAGTGCAATTCCTGATACATAGTAAGAACTCTATGTGTTAGCTGCTACTAGTATTTTTATAACCCAGCATCTATCAGTTTCTTACACATTGCAGATGTTTAAAAAATGTTTGTTGAATTGAACTTTGTTGAAAATTAGTCAATAGGGGGCGGCTAGGTGGCACAGTGAATAGAGCACTGGCCTTGGAGTCAGGAGTTCCTGGGTTCAAATCTGACCTCAGGCACTTAATAATTACCTAGCTGTGTGGCCTTGGGCAAACCACTTAACCCCATTGCCTTGAAAAATCTTAAAAAAAAAAAAGAAAAAAGAAAATTAGTCAATAGGTGCTAAATGGCAGTGGGTAGAATCAGAAGGATCTGAGTTCAAATCCAGCCTCAGACACTAACTGTATGACCCTGAGCAAATCATTTAACTCCAGTTGCCTCAAAAAAAAAATCAGCAACTCTTACTATGCATCAGGCTTCATGCTAAGTATTAGAGATTTGAAGAAAGGCAAAAATATGGTCACTGTACTATTGGAATTTTCATGCTGAGATAGGGACCACAGTACACAGAGCACCTGACCTTTTAGTGAAAATAGATCTCAATCCATTCTTCAGACATAATTAAGAGGTAATCTCAGGAATGGCCGGCAAAAGGGGTCCTTTAAAAGGTGGGAGTTGAGCTGACTTGAAAAAAGTTAGAGAAGCCAGGGAGAGAAGGCATGGGGGGTTGTTAATATAGAAACATGGAGATAGGAAATGGTATTATATGTTAAGAAAAGCAAGTATGCCAGTATAACTGGATTGTAAAATATATGGAGAGGAGGTTGTGCTGCTAAAAATGGTGATCCTGGGATGCCCACCCAATTGCCTAAACACATTATGGTAATATTATTGTTCTATAAGAAGCCAGAAATGGTTGGACTCTAGAGAAGTATGGAATGACTTGAGGAATCTGATGCTGAGCGAAGGGAGTAGAGTCAAGACAACAATGAACACATCAACAGCATAATGAAATGAACAATCTTGATGGATGCAACTCCTCTCTACAATTCAGAGAGCTAGGACAACTGTATTAGACTGGTTATGGACTATTTTATCCTCAACCAGAGGAAGAAAAAAACAAAACAAAACACACAGACAAAAACATCCCTGCTGAATCTGATGAACACTTTATAAAAGTATCTCTTATGCATCTCTTTCCCTTAATCCTAATTCCTCATGCTAAAAATTACTAATTTGTAAATATGTTTAACAAAATATCTATGTAAAGTGCTAACCTGACTGTTCCCTACTGAGGGGAGGGGGGTGGGAAGGAAGGGTGGAGGGAAATTTTGTAACTTGGAAATATGCATGTACATATGGATAAAAATTTAAAAAAGAAGAAAAAGTGGTCCTTCCTTCCCTTATATGCTAAAAATCACTTTTGGGATTTATTGCTGTACTAGGGTGATAAAAACTCTAAGGAATGATTTTTTGGATGTTCTATATGAAGTACACATGTAGGGTTGATGCTGAGCTTTGTTTCATCTATGGCTCTATAATTCTTTTTTTTTAATTTCTTTTTTCTATTAAACTTTTTTTTGCAAGGCAATGGGGTTAAGTGACTTGCCCAAGGTATAAACATTTTTTTTATGGTTCTGGAATCTTGAACAATTTCTTATTGCATTGTCTGCTTTGAGGCAAAACAAAACAAAAAAACAGACTGTTTCCTTAGATGCATTTCCTACTTGGCCTTGGTGGTCTTACTGTGGGATCATCTTACAGAAGCTGCTTAGGTGTCTTGATTCATCCTCAGGGGATTCCTAGTCCATCTGAGTTTAGGTGAGGGTATTTCCAGTGTGAATACCTTAATTAGCTGCATTTCAGCATGAGGTGTTGGGAGTTACCTAAAAATGTCATTGATTGCAGAGTGGGATTGTAAACTTGCAGTTTATGATGTTCCTTGTGATGCTGGTTGGGTGTTTTAGCTCTTTGAGATTTGAATTAGGGATTGCCACTGCCCCATGGGACCTTGACCTTGCTCTGGATGAAGCTGAACAATGACATTGGGGAAATGGAGCCCTCACAGCAAAGAATTTGCTAAGCTAGTCTCATTCCTATGTAAGCAAATTTCAAAGCATTCAGCCTGTACAACAATTAGCTACTGACACTCTCTTAAAATACTACAAAGTCAGGCCAGTAATTATATACCCAGAAAGGAACTATGTATAGAAAAGCTGATTAACTTGTGAAGCAGTACAATTTTCTGAACTGGATGTATTTCAAAACAGGATAGCAGTGCTTGTGTTGGCAGGGATGAAAAGTCAGCTACAAATCTTCAGCTGCCTTTTTAGCAGTAACCCATTCCCCTCTCTTTTTTAAAAACCTTCACCCTGTCTGCAGTTTATAGGTCAGGAGATTAGAAGGTCATCTTTTCCCAAGTTTTCCAGCAGGTGGCATTGTAAGAGTAGTCAAATGAAATACCCATCATAAGCATATTAGGATTCCAGGAAAACATAATTCCATGTTAAAGTTGATGAGGATTTTCAACAGTGATCTATTTCAACCCATGCATTTTACAAATGAGAAACTGAGACTTAGAAAAATGAAGAGATTCTCAGGTAACAAAACTAGAGTGTATAGCTCTATCTCTTTGATGACTCAATTCATAATCTAATCTTTAAAGCCCTCCTCAAATGTTACCTTGCCAGGAGGTTTTCCTCTGCCCCACCCCAGGTGTTAACTCCCTAGGAAGTTCCCACTATGTCACAAAGCATTTTGCTATTGTCTTTATTTATTATTTCATAGTATAGTTATTTGTGTTTTTTCCTGATAGATCATTAGCTCCATGAGATAACTAAGTATTGGATAGGTCTGTTTATGCAAATATGAATGAATATTCAACAAATATTTATGAAGTACTTATCACAGTCTACTATCTTTCTAGACCTAGAAGGTTGACTTCCAAAGACTCTCAAAGCTACCTTGAAGTAGAAATTAAGGATGGGGCTGATAACCTGGAGGCTTGTGTTCCTACCTCTAAGAAAAATCCAGTACAACTCTGAGATATTATTTTATCATTCTGCATTCTACTAAATGGTTTCAGAGGTCCTTCTGACTTTGAGTATTATGGTTCCATGAAATAAAATTTTCTACCCTGATAAACCAATTTTGTAGAAAAAGATATATATATATACATATATATATATATGTATATATATATATATATGTATATATATATATTATACACACATATACATACCATAAGGCACTTTGTAAGTCTTAATACACTATATAAACGTTACCCAATTCTGACTTTTCCCTTCAAAGTTTCTCTATATATTGAATTGACATAAGAAATTAAATGGAAATTTAGGGGCAGTTTTGCAGAAGCCACAGATGCCCTGTAAAGGCCAGTAGATGGCACAGAAAAATTTTAGGAACTCAGAAATGCATAAAATGTATGTATAGCATTGTATAAAATCAACATATTTTATCTTTTAATAGCATGATAATTTAGACTTCTTTGATATTAAAAAAGGAAGGTCAAAAATTTTTACACACATTTCCAGATCACAAGAGCAACCTGCAATGTGGAAGGGACAACTGCAATTAAAATTTTACTACTTCTACTTACATGAGTTCCCATTTCCCTTGAAATCATAAGGTCTAGTCCCTATCCCCTGTCCTGATTTAAAAAGAAAGCAAAAATTTTAAACCTTGATTCTGGGGATAGCTCGATCAATTAAAATACTCCCAAAATTCCATGACTGATCAATCAGAATATTTAGGAGAACCTACTAAACCTATTTAGTAATTTTTGTCTATAGGCCAGATTCTATCCCCCCCAATCCCCCCCTCAATAAATTCCATTTTTGCCTTTGGAATCAAATACAAAAATTGCCATTTTTTGATCATTCAAAATCCTTCATAACCCAGCCTCCCCCTACTCTTCCTACTTACTTACACTTTACTCTTCAAGTCATTGACATTGATTTTGACTGTTTCATGAACAAGGCACTTCACTTCTCTACTTTGGGCTTTTTCTCTGACTTTCTCCCATGCCTAAAATGTCTTTTCTCCTTTATGCTATTGACCTCTCTGACTTCTTTTAAGACTCAACTAATATCCCACCTTCTTCAGTGCCTTCTGTGAATTTCCTCCCTAACTATTAACGGCTATAGTTTGCTTTCTAAATATTTCTTTACCTGTTGTCTCCCCCATTAGATTGTAAGCTTCTTGAGGGAAGGGACTGTCTTTTGATCTTTTTGTATCCCCAGTATTTAACACAGGGCTTGTCCCATATTTCATAAATGATTATTGATTGATTGGTCAGGGATATAATGTGTTTAAAGGTAAGAATTGAAAGTATGGGAATGAATTAAACAATTGAGGAAAAACAGAGAGAAAGAAGAGGATAAAATTCAAAATATGCAGAGGACAACCCCCCATTAACAAGTCCAGAAGAGATTGAGGAACATTGGAAAGGGGGGGGAAGGAGAGTTTGGAGAATATTAGATAATTAAGAGAATGTGGAGTCTCTGAAGCCAAGGAAAGGATATCAAGATAATAAAGAATTGTAAATAACCTTAGAAGCCCTTTTGTTCAACCTTTCTAAGGGCACCTAGGTGGTACAGTGGATGGAGCACTGGCCTTGGATTCAAAAAGACAAGAGTTCAAATCTGGTTTCAGATACACCTACTTACTGTGTGACCTTGGGCAAGTCACTTAATTTTGACTGCCTCAAATTCAAGACCATCTCTGGTTATCCTGATTCATATCTGGCCACTGGACTCAGATGGCTCTGGAAGAGAAAGTGAGGTTGGTGACTTAGCACACCCCCCTCACTCAAATCCAATTCACGTGCTTGTCATAGCGTCACCTCCCTGATGTCCTTTGAAAATGAAGGACAAACATCATCATCATTATTATTATTATTATCATTATAGGTGAGAAAACTGAACCCCAAGAAGGTTAAGGGACTTGCCCAAGATCACATAGAGAATATCAAGTAGAATTTAAACTCAGATTCTTTGACTCCAGGGACATTATGCTTTCTGCCATACCCTGCTGTCTTCCTGTGCCATTTTTTTTCTTTTTTAGTTTTTGCAAGGCAATGGGGTTAAGTGGCTTGCCCACGGCCACACAGCTAGGTAATTATTAAGTGTCTGAGACTGGATTTGAACTCATGTACTACTGACTCCAGGGCTGGTGCTCTATCCACTGCCACCTAACTTCCCCATGTGCCATTCTTTGGGGAAGGTTATGTAGTAGTCAAAGGTAGTCAATAATTCAGATATGGTAGGGAGATGAGGAGGATGAATATTAAAAGGGAATATTGGTTTAAGCAATTAGAAGATAATTGGTATCTACTTGGGTCAAATATAAGTCACATTGCAAATGTTTAAATAATGTGGATGAGAAAGAAATGAAAGCCCTTTTCTTTTTTTTTTTTAGAAACAGATATTTTTTATTTAATATTCTCATTTTGTACAATTAATGTTATTTTTACATTAGTATAATATTCTTGTTTAAGAGTAAATGAGATACCTCCTCCCCCATAAATATAGACTTGCTTCAGCAATAAAGTAAAGGGAAGAGGAAAAAGAATTAAAATTAAAAAAAATAATAATAGTAATAATTGTAGGTATGGCCAGGTGGGGCAATGGACGGAGCACCAGCCCTGGAGCCATGAGCACCCGAGCCCACATCTGGCCCCGTACACCCAACAATCACCCAGCCATGTGACATGCAAGCCACCCAAACCCCACTGACCTGCAGAAACCAAAAAAAGAAAAAAGAAAAAAAGACCCAAAAGAAAATAAAATAGTAATAATAGTTGGGGTGGCTGGGTGGTGGACAGAGCATTGGCCCTTGAGCCAGGAGCATCCGGGTCCCAATCCGGCCTCAGACACCCAAGGATCACCCTGCTATGCGGCCCCAGGCAGGCCACCCAGCCCCATTTGCCCTGCACCCCCCCCCAAAATAATAATAATAATAAAAAATGTGCTTCAGTCTTTGTTCCAACACCAACAACTCTGTCGTGCGTGGATCACATTCTTTATGATTAGTCCATGGAAAAAGTTACTTCCATATTTTTCCAACGTTGCCATTGCTGATCGCAACTCCCTCCTTTGGTATTTCTCCACTACCATGTACTATATTTTCTCTCTCCTTTCACTCTGACTCTGCTGTAGGGTAGCTTAGTGGTGCAGCAGACAGATCCCTGGTCCTGGGGCCAAGAGACCCTGAGCCTCCATACCACTCCTTAGGCCCAGAATCCACCTGGCCCTGTGGTTCCGGACAGGCCATCCAATCCCAGCCCCTTGCAATAAGTAAAAAAGAAAATGTGTTATATCTGACCACTCTCCCCCCATGGTCCATCCTCTCCTCCATCACTCACATCACCCCCTTCCCTCTGTCGCCCCCTCTCCTTCTTACTCCAAATGCCTATACCCCATTGAGTATATGTGTTGTTTCCTCTCTTAGCCACCTCTGATGAGAGCAAAGTTTCCCTCCTTCCCTCTTGCCTTCCCCCCTTCCATATCATTGCAATAGCTCATTATAATAAAGAAAAGTCTGATTCTATGAAATATCTCGGCCTATTCCCCTTCTCCTTTTTCTTTCTCCCATTACATTTCCCTTTTTTTCTATTAACTCTATTTTTACACCATATTTTATCTTCGAATTCAGCTTTCTCCTGCGCTTCAACTACAAAAGCTCCCTCTACCTGCTCTATTAACTGAGAAGGTTCATATGAGTATTATCAGTGTCATTTTTCTATACAGGAATACATGCAGTTTAACATCATTAAGTCTCTCATATTTTCCCCTTCTCCAATCTCTATGCTTCACCTGAGTCCTGTATCTGAAGATCAAACCTTCTGTTCAGCTCTGGCCATTCCAACAGGAACATTTGAAATTCCCCTGGTTCATTGAAAGTCCATTTTTTTCCCCTGGAAGAGGACATTCAGCCTTGCTGGGTAGTTCATTCTCTGTTGCATTCCAAGCTCTTTTGCCTTCCGGTATATTATATTCCAAGCCCTATGAGCTTCCAATGTAGCTGCTGCTAAGTCCTGTGTGATCCTGACTGCAGCTCCACGATATTTGAACTGTGTCCTTCTGGCTGCTTGTAATATTTTCTCTTTGACTTGGTAGTTCTGGAACTTGGTTATGATATTCCTAGGGGTTGGTTTTTTGGGATCTCTTTCTTGGGGGGATTGGTGGATTCTCTCCATTTCTATTTTGCCCTCTGCTTCTAGGATATCAGGGCAATTTTCCTGTAGTAATTCTTTGAAAATGATGTCAAGGCTCTTTTCCTGATCATGACTTTCAGGTATTCCAATAATTTTTAAATTATCTTTCCTAAGTCTGTTTTTCATATCAGTTGTTTTTTCAATGAGATATTTCACATTTTCTTCTACTTTTTCATTTTTTTGGTTTTGAAGTATTGAGTCCTGATTTCTGGCAAATTCATCAATCTCCCTGAATTCTATTCTTTGTCTGAAGGATTTGTTCTCCTCAGAGAGTTTTCTTATCTCTTTTTCCATCTGGCCCATTCTGCTTTTTAAAGCACTCTTCTCCTCCATAACTTTTTGAACTGTTTTATCCATTTGACCTAAGCTGGTTTTTAGCATGCTATTTTCTTCAGCATTTTTTTGGATTTCCTTGACTAAGCTGCTGACTTCATTTTCATGTTTTTCCTGCATCTCTATCATTTCTTTTCCCAGTTTTTCTTCTAACTCCCTCATTTGATTTTCAGTCTTTTTTAATCTCTGTCATAGCCTGACCCCAATTTCTGTTTTTCTTGTAGTCTTTAGATGCAGGAGCTTGTGCTTCCTCATCTTCAGACTGAGTATTTTGATCCTTCTTGGGCTCATTTGCAAAATATTTCTCAATTGTGTTCCTCTTTTTTCTCTGCTTGCTCATTTTTCCCAGCCTGCATCTGTTTTGGGGTGCTTCCTGCTCTTTTGGGACACTCCCACAAGGGTCTCAGTGTGTGAGGTTCTGTCCTCCCTCCTGGTCTGTGAATGACCATATGTGCTCCCCTCTGCCACGGGGCTGAGGTGGGGGGGGGGCCCTGCTGCTCTTGGGGGGGGGCCTAGACTGCGATCAGGATCTGAATATGGTCAGAGCCCCAGAGTCCTGTTCCAGGGGCAGAGGACAGAGCTCTGCAGTCTCTCTCTTTTCACTCCTCTTCCTAGGTTCAATGTGCTCATGCCCTGGGGGCTTCTGCTTACTGGCTCCGCCTGCTTCTGTTCCTGGATCAGGGCTGCAGAAAGACCAAGTTGCTTGCTGTGTGCCCTGAGGGCTGGGCTCCACATGCTAACTCTGGCAGAGGTCCCCTGCTGTTCTCCCACTTTGTGCCTGGTGCTCCCCGGGCCAGGTCAGGAAACTCCCCCGCTGCTGTGAGCCTTGGCTCCCAGCACCCTGGGGCTGCCTCCTGGAGGCTGATATTCTTTGGCTCTGGTGGGCCACCCCTCTGGCAGGCCACCCCTCCGACCCCGGGAAGCAGAGCCTTTCTGCTCTTTTCCAGGTTACCTTGAGTAGGAAAACTGCCTCACTGGGTCACTCTGTGGGTTCTGTCTCTGGAAAGTTCAGTTAGAGTCCTTAGCTTATGAGTTTTATCAGAGAGCTCCTAAGACTCGATCCCTTCTTGTTGGCATCTTGGCTCTGCCCTCTAACTTAATCATGAAAGCCCTTTTCTACAAAAGTTATACCTGCAGTTCATCCCCCTCATTGAGGTCCTCATCTCCTCTTACTTAGATTATTGCAATAATCTTCTGATTAGTCTTCCTGTTTGAAGTCTTTCCTGTCTTCAATGTTTTCTTCACACAACTGACAATTTCCTCAAGCACAGATGTGGCTGTCACTTTCCCATTGCATCTAGGATAAAGTAGAAATTCCTCTTTGACTTTAAAAGTTCTTTAAGACTTGGTCCCTATTTCGCTTTCTAGTCTCATCATACATTTTGTTGTTCAGTTGTTTTTCATTCATGTCCAACTCTTCACATCCCATTTGAGGTTTTCTTAGCAAAGATACTGGAGTAGTTTGGCATTTCCTTCTCCAGCTCATTTTACAGATGAAGAGCCTGAGTCAAATGGGGCAAGTGACTTGCCCAGTATCATATATTACCCTTCCTTCATGTACTGCTATTGTTTACTCAAATTGAACTCTTATTTCTCATAAATGATACTCTGTCTCTGTCTTTTTGTACTGGTTGTCCCCCATACCTAGAATTTACTCCCTCTTTGCCTCCTTTTCACTGAATTTTTCATTTCCTTCAAGACATAGCACAAAATCTTTTCTGATTCCCCCAAATTCTAGTACTTCTTTTCCTAACAGCCTTATATATAGCTACCTTGAATAATTTATTTTGTATTTATTTGCACACAAACACACACAAACACAAGCACACACACACACTATATATATATATATATATATATATATATATATATATATATATATCTTTAGTAAAGAACAGAGATTGATTCTGTCTGTTTTCCTTTCATTTTGTCTTTGTATCTCCTTGCACAGTTTGTTCTTGAAGAGGACCATGACATCAGAGATGTGATATCATGACATGCAAGTGACTTGGATTTAAATGAGGGCTATGCAAAGTCACCAGCCTCACTTTCTCCTCTTAAGCCATCTGGGTCCAGTGACCAGATATGGATCAGGACAACTGGAGATGACTCTAGATACATTGGAAGGCCTTGGCCTTTTTAAACTAAAGTCTTTTTTTTTTTAATGATCAAAAAGGTTTAAGTATTACTGTGGTTAGCAATAGCTTAAGGAAGAGAGAGAATAGAGGATTAACAGCTGTAGCAACATCAGCAACATCAGCAACATCAGTCACCATGAGAGGATAAGCAGTAAGGAAAATATAGGAGTATAAGAGTTTACTCAGGGGATCACACTTCCCAAGATTGGACTTGCCTCCCAAAGGAAGATATGTGTTAAGCTAAGGTCTTTTTAACTTGTCTCAGTTGGACTGAAACAAGTTGCTGCTGTTGTTCTGTTTTTCTGTCTGTTCTTTCTGTCTGTCTCTTTTGCTTTCTTGCTTGTTTTCTGGCCTGCTTTTCTGTCTTGCTTTCTTTCTATTTCTTCTTCCCTTTCTTCCTCTAGCTCTCTTTCTTTTTTTTCTTTCCTTCTATCCTTATCTGTGGGCACTCTGCCCAAAGGAATGTAAAGTTTCATTGCTGAAATCAGGCAAGATACTTTGAGGTTTACAAGCCCCAGATCACTTTGGCTCTCATTATAAACACTTAAATGCTGATTGATAGAGATATGAAGCAAAACTCAAATGGATTTTTGATCTCTTTGACTTTGATATTCTTTCCATTGAAGCAGATACAATTTATCCATGGTTACCTTATGCTACTCTTGTCTATATCTTTCCATCAGTTTGCCACAGGGGCTCTACCCAATATGTTAGAGTCCTTCCTTAGTTTCTCTGATGCCAGGGTTTCCCACTAGTCATTCTTGCCTTTTCATTATAACCAGTTAATTTCTTTTTAATCCTACATTTCTCTTTCTTTTCCTGATGACATTTTTTATTTCTGTTTTTCCAAGTTCCTTTTGTTTTATGTTCTAATTTATTATATTTGTTATATATATTATGTTTGTTATATATTGCATTTATTATTTATTGTAGTCTGCTCACATTTCCATCTTTGAAAACAAAAGATAAACAATGATAATTCTTCATTTATATTAATACACATTTATTTTCAATCCTTTGAAGATTGTTGTGTTCATTGTCATAACATTAGTAGGATATAGTCTAAGTGCATTTTTCTTTAAATTTCTTCTCATTTTCCCCGCACTGCTTATTGAATAATGATCACTTTTTTTCATATGACAAAACAGGTTAACTTTTTTTTATTTTAGGTTTTTTTGAAAGGCAAATGGGGTTAAGTGGCTTGCCCAAGACCAAACAGCTAGGTAATTATTAAGTGTCTGAGGCCGGATTTGAACTCAGCTCTTCCTGTCTCCAGGGCTGGTGCTCTATCCACTGTACCATCTAACCACCCCTCACTGTGCCACCTAGCCACCCCAGGTTAACTTTTAAAATGTAGTTGGATCTATTTCTGTGACTTCTATCCTGTTCCATTGATCTGTCTTTTGCATAATATCAGGTACTTTTGATAACTGAATTTTTAGGGAGAAACTCATTGTGGACTATTTGTTTTGCTTGTTTGCTTTTCCCTCTAAATTTCACAATTATATGAAATAGTCCATTGATAATTTTAGTCAGCATTATGTCAAATTATTTATTTCACTAGGATTAGAAATTCTAATGACCTTCAAATAAGCTTATCTTTCAGAAAAAAGTATAGTTTTCCTATTCATTTTCTAGTACAGGAATACCTTGGAAATATATGGATTCTGTTTCAGACCACCACAACAAAGTGATTATCGAATTAAAGTGAGTCACATGAATGTTTTGGTTTTCCAGTGCATATAATAGTTATGTTGCATTATAATACTAAGTAAGTGTGCAATAATATGTCTTTAAAAGTATATATATATATATATATATATATAAATTAAAAAATACTCTTGCTAAAAATTGCTAATCATCATCTGTGCTTTTAGCAAGTTATAGTTTTTTTGCAGATAGAGCATCCTGACTCAATGTTAATGATTACTGACTGCCTAGGATAGTGGTTGCCGACAGTTGAAGTGGATGTAGTAATTTCTTGAAAAAAGTCAGGGAAGTTTGCAGCATCAGTTGACTTTTATTTGAACAGTTAATGACTGTTGTTGGATTATTAAATGACCTAATTTCAATATTGTTGTGTTTACAGAATAGGGAGACTGGAGGAAAGGGCCAGTAGTGAAGAAACTGCCAGGTGGAGCAGTCAGAACATATTCAACATCTATGAATTAATTTTGCTATCTTAAATGGGCACTTTATCAATTAAGTTTGCTGTCTTATGTGGAGTGGTACCCCAAAACAATTATATAATAAATATTAAAATCACAGATCATCATAATAGATATGATAATAATGAAAAAACCTGAAATATTGCAAGACTGACCAAAATGTGACACAGAGACATGATATGAGCATATGCTGTTGGAAAAATGACAGTGACAGACTTGCTTGAAGCAGTTTCTGCAAATCTTCATTTTGTATGCAAACAAAAAACCCATGATATGTATGAAGCACAAAAATGAGGTATACCTATAAAAGAACAAATACTAATATAATAATATGAATATATAAATAAGAAATGCATTTTCATAGGTATGTGCATAATCTATTTTTATATTATTAGTATCCGAAAGGGGAATTTTCTGAATAGCAAATCAGTTGTCACACACAAAGTGAGTTTTTTTTTTCATTTTTGAACTACAGTTAGCAGCTTTTCTCTTAATACAGTCCCTTGGGCGAAAAATATTTTAGTAAGTTGAAGAATGAATACATAACATGCTAATGTATAGTTTTCCCTAGTGGGAAATGACCCTGGCAATTAAGATCAGGAAAGGTTGTGCCTAGTATTGATGTGAAGATACAAATAAAATGCCACAAGCACACTAAAGAATCATAATTGTAGATGAAAAGCTGGTAACTAATAAACAGCTGAGTCTGATCTAGTTATCTAAAAATCTTAAAAGAATCCTAAAAGTCAGGGCATACATCTTGGTGTTTCAAAACTTGGTGTTTCAAGTGCATTTTATTTTGTGAAACTCAGTTTCTCTAATGAATCAGAACTTAATTGTACTTTATTCTATAAGTGGCAGAACATATAAGTCAAAATATCACCAGTTCACTACCATGTCCTGTTTGTGGTCTTCTTCCTAGGCTAAGGTCAAGGTGAGATCACCATTAAACTTGCTCTTATCCATTTGGTGGCTATAGTTATACAAATGTGGCAAAATCGACTTATTAAAAGATAGACAGCCTTTCTTTCTAGACTGATTTTTTTTTATTATTCCTCACTCATTCAGAATTCTAGTTAAACTGGTTTATTTAGTGATCATTGACCAAGATCTAGCTCAGCAAATCCAGAGGGCCTTGGCTATAGTTCTAGATATTGCCCAAAGGGGAAATATGCTCTAGGGCAAGAGATTTACTACAGATTACATTCCTCCAAGAAAAAAGAGAGGAGAAAGGGAGAAGGGGAGTAGACTCTAGTGTATGGTTGTCCAATCTTTTAGCTGTTCTTGGCTGATTTGCCCAACAAAAACTTGTCAAGGGTTGCATATAGAATTTAATATTTATTGACTACAGTGTAACCCATATTACTCATGAATATAATAATAAAATGTAATAATGTAATAAAGTATAATGAAATATAATGAAATAATGAGTATAATATCAAAACATTTACTTTTTAAACAAAAATGAGAACATGCCTTTTTAATGTTTTAAAATAGATTCAAATTCCTATATGCATATCTTTGGTTTAAAAAAAAAGTCTGGCCATCTGTGAGACCTCATAATATTAGTTGCATGAAAAAAAGTCAAGCTATGTACATTAAGGATTAAGCTGATTTGTGATGTTCTAATATTGGGGCATGCACTCACCCATTCCTTCATTTTCCAGTTACATGATGTGGTCCACATGAGTGAGCTTTGTGGGTTGCTTCAAACCATAAGTTGGACACACTTGCTCTATCAAGAGAAAGGATTGGAGCTGTTGGCAGGGACAGTGTGTCATAAGTGTGTAGGTACTATAAGAATATATAGATAAAGGGAGCTACCTCTATCTGTCACTGTCTAAGGGGTTTCTTCTGTCTTCATTTGTTCTCCTTACTCTTTTTTCTCAGTAAACTGCCCTAAACATGTTAAGTGTTTATAGATGATTTTGAGAACATATCAAATAGCTTGGTTATATAGGAGAGATTATCATTGACAATGGTCAAAATAATATTGGGGTAATAATCACTGAGCAATTGATATTGAGGAGAACATGGGAATGGGGCATCTAGATAGAAAGGAAGAAGAACTGTTGAGGACCAATTTCTGTATTCACCAAAGGAGTGTTTTCTTTGGCTGTGAGTACTGAGAAGACCCAATAAGCTGGTCTACACAGTGTCCATAGCAACTACTTGGTTTCTCTGTATGTGTGAAATGCTGTGAAAACCTTAAAATGCTATATAAATACAAGCTGATATTATTATGAGACCAGCTGTTATGGAAAGGCTAGTGGAAATTTGGAAGACGAATGAAATTTCACTACCTCAGGCTAAAATTTTGGCCTGAGAGTGGATTCCTGGGATATATATTCTTGTCCCAGTCAAATGAGATGCATAGACAAAGTGGTGTCAGGTTCCTTCTATTTCCAAGAATCTGAAATCCATTAGATTTCTACTAAGTTTGGCAAAGCCTCAGCTCAGCTTTATGTTCAGTATGAGTTAAGAGAAATAATTATATTTAACGGCTGATTTGAGGAGATTCAGATGTTCTATAGTCCTCCTGAAGGACAAGGAAACTGCTGATAATGAAATTAAATGAATTTTCTTCAATCTTGGTCAAAGATTGTGCTTCTACTCAGGTTTGGATGGGGATGAATTCTTTAAATGGATTGTCCAAGGCTGGGGGCAACTTAGAAGTGTAAATGATTTAATCACAGTTCATTTAGAATAGGCCCAGACCTTAGTAATATTCATCATCTCATTAACTGTTAATCAGAGCTGATTGCCACCTTAAGGAACACCCCTATACCAAGGGCAGATAAGCCATGAACCCATTGCCATGATGGTCTTTGGCATTTGAGAGTCATTGATCTCTTTTTATTAAAATGCTGATATTGTTAATAAAATAACTACTTACCCAGAAATCATGTCTTGAACTTTTTAAATGCCACCGAGTCGAATAAGCTTTACTTTGCCACCTTGCCCAAGCCGATTCCATTCTTTTGCATCTTAGTTTATACCTTTGAAAAATCTGAGAGTTAGAATAACTGGATTAAGTTTTCTGCCATCTCTAATGTGACACAGAGTCTTTTTGTTTTGTTCTGGTGGGCTGAGTTGTCTTTACCTTTCCTAAAGCAATTGTTGACTGAAAGGATTAGCACTATCACTTTTCCCTTCTCAGTAATTAGACTTTATAAAACCCAAGCACAGAAAAGGAATACTTGATTTTAGTATCTATTTATCCAGAAGAATGATAAAAGACTAGGACCTGTGACTTCATTGATATAAGGAAATCCTGGACAAGAAAATTTCTTCTACCAGTTTAGGGTGGCACAGTCTATACAAGTTAGAGAATTAGAATACTTAGCAATGATTTGCATAGGATCACACAGTCAGTATGTCAGGGGCTGAACTTTAACTGTCGTCTTCTTGTCTCTACCAGTTTCTACTATGCCAGGCTGCCTCTTATTCATAATAATCAATGTATATTGTGAGGATGGGGGTGGAGGTGGAGGATGAACAGATATAGATTGAGACAGGGAAATGAGAACTGAGTGCTAGAAGCACATGCATAAATCTCTCCCTACTGCCAACCCATGTAGATCTTGGGGAACCTGCTAAAGAAACAGTATAGAGCCCTTGTTCTACCCCTCAGAGAATGCCCAAGTATTTTGTAACTATTTCCTATTGACCTTTTTGAGTGATGATACAAAACCTTTTAAATGACTGGTGAACTGGAACTGGGTGTAATCATAAAAAGTTCATGAAGAACAAACAAAATCTTTCTCTTTATTATAGTGATCTAAGCCAGGACTGTGGTAAATCACCTAGGGTAGAGAAAGGAGATAGGGTCACTGCCTATGGACCAATGAGAAACAACAATGAAAACATGATGCAACTAGTTTTCTGTCTCTGAGTTTCATTCTTTTTTTTTTTTCTTGGTTGAATGAGTGCTGGAGAGGAATTCTTACCTGAAGTTTAGGGACTAGAGTTCATACCAGAATTGGTAGTAACTGAGCTCATTGGGGAACATAGATAGCCCTGAAGAGCAACCTGCTTCACTCGGCTTATGGATTGATGAGAGGATGCAAAGAAGGGAAGACTATGGAAGAGAATATAGCTGGCTAAAGGATTAGTAGTGACTATCAGGTTTGAGTATATCTCACCTCCAGGTCTAAGGAGGTGGAGAGGAGCATGCTCCCAATTGTGCTCCTTACTCCATCTTCTCAGTAAATATTCCCTAAATCAATTTTAAGTGTTTATAGATGATTTTGAGGATATATTAAATAACTAGGTGATATAGAAGAGATTATTATTATCAATGTTCAAAATGATATTGGGGTAACAATCATTGGGCAATTGATATTGGAGAGAACATGGAAATAGGACATCTAGATAGATATCCCAACCCCTCAGGGTTATCATTGAAACCCTCAGGAGGATGTGTAGCCATCTGAATTCTACGACCTCAGACTGCTAATGTGCATGTGGGTTAAGAGTGTCAAAGTTTAATGAGTCTCTAAGATTTTATATTTCTGATAAAAAGAAAAAAACTGGTTTCTCACCTTCTAACTAAGGTTTTTGAATCTGATTGCTATCTCTGTGTATAAAAATGTCAATCTGCCATGTCAAGACCTGCTCTTCTCTCTTTCTATGTTGACTTGGCCTGTCTCAATATAATCTTATCATCTTTGAAATAGTACCAATAAATTCCTTTACCTGGGTCAATAAATCACAAGATAAGAGACATCTTAGATGAAGAGAGAAAAATCCTATGTTTGTGAACATTCCCTCTTCAGTCTAAGTGGGATTCTTATCAATAGAAATTTGAAGCAAGTATTATAAATTGTGAGAGGATCATAATGTAGAACTATGTCATCTATATGAAAACTCATTGGCTGCCTATTTCAGTTTTATGACAATTTATTTGCTCTGTAAAAATATATACCCCAAACTTGTATTAGGGTTGATATCTTTAATAATGTCATCCACCCATGGGGTTTCAGTAAGGTCTAAGACAATAAAACAATAAAAACTAGATTAATTTTTATTATTTCATTTTCCATCTAAGAAAATATGATTAACAGGGGATTAAGTTGGGAGTCTTAGTAGTGAGTTTTATGTAGGAGACTGCGAAATGACCCAGTTTCTCTACAGGTAGTGGTTGGCATAGTGTGGGAAGGGCAACCTCCCCAGCAATACTGAGATCCTGTGTTCCTAGGATGTCTGACTCCAACCTCTCCCTATCCCCTCCAGTCTTTACTTGGGGTGCCTTCAGTACTGCTTTTGCTAGGGATAGTTTTCACAGAAGTTGTTGCATTTCCCTCTCCTTGAATAGGTAGTATTCTGTGCCTGGAAAGGTTTCTCCTCACCTAAACCTCTTGGAATCATTTGTTCTTTTTAAAGCTTAATTGTCACTTTCTGCATAATGCATTTCCCCATGCCCTGACCTGTTAGAACTTTTCTCCAAACCTTGTATATATTTTGTGTTTATTTATCTGAATAGATGTCATTTCTCTCTAGCCAAATTAAATTTCTTGAGGACCTGGTATGGAATAGGCACTTAATTAACACTTATTGAATTAAACTCCTTGTCGAGACAGTCTCAAGAATCAGTGATAAATATTCTTCTGGGTTCACAAAGAATCATAGATTTGGAAGGCATTTCAGAGGTCATTTAATCCTTCTTGAAGGCTGAATTTCCCCTATAAGATCCCCAGCAAATATTCATTTGATTTCTATTTAGAATGCCTTGAGTGTGCTTTCCTTCATGAGACAGTTCATATCTTTATGGTTATGATTTTTATTAGGAAACTCTTCCTTATATTGAGGTAAAACCCCCTAACTTCTGCCTATTTGTTCTTAGTTCTTTCTGTCTTCTGTGGATAACTAAGTGGCATGGTTGATAGAATGCCAGACTTGAGATCAGGAAGACTCATCTTTCTAAGTTCAGATTTAGCCTCAGATTTTTATTAGCTGTGTGATCCTAGGTGAGTCACTTAGTCCTGTTTTCCTTAGTTTCTCCAGCTCATTCTGTAAAATGAACTGGAGAAGGAAATGGCAATCCACTCCAGAATCTTTGCTAAGAAAACTCCAAGAGAGGTTACAAAGAGTCAGACACAACTGAACAATGACCTGTCTTCTAAGCCCAAAGCAGAGTAAGTCCTCCCTTTTCCACATAACAACCCTTTAAATATTTGAAGACAGAATATATTTAAAGAGAGAGGTATGTGATATAATAGGTTGAGCACTGGACCAAGTATCTGGAGGGTCCAAGTTCAATTTCTGCTTCAGATATTTAATAGTTGTGGGTAATTTTTGACAAGTCAATTCATCTCTCTTAGCTTCAGTTTCTTCATTGTAAAAAGGGGATAATAATAATATCTAACTTAGAGGTCCAAAATAATTTTCAAATTTAAAAATGTTCTATAAGCATTCTGTACCTCTGAATGGAGGGCAGAGTCATGAGTCCTCAAACCTCTATTTAACCAGTTCTTATTTTGTTCATTCTTCTCTGGATAGTTTTCAGGTAGTCAGTAGCCCACATAAAGCATGGTGCCTGCATGGGTTCCAATGTTTGTTTTTTCTGGCACTGTTTGTTAGCCTCTTGTATTCAATCAATGTCCAAGTCTTATTGTATGCAGAAAACTAGAGGGATTCTGAGGTTTAAAAAAAGTAGAGAATATCCCTGCCTTCTCTTTCCTCATCACCACCAATGCCTCACTCATCAAATTTACATTGTGGGAACAGGATGCTTTGTATATAAAAAGAAAATGTAAGGAAATATAAAACTCACCTTGTGTATCATAGGAATTAAATCAATAAACATTTATTAAGTGTCTGCTACATATCAGGCACTATGCTAAACTGGGGATACAAAAAGATAGTTCCTGCATCTCAAGGAATTCACAATTTAATTGGAGATACAATATGCAAATACATACAAACAAGCCATATGCAGGATAAATAGGAAATTATTAATAGAGGGAAGGTACTAGAATTAAGAGGGATTAAGAAAAATTTCCTGGAGAAGATGAGAGTTTTAGTTAGTTTTAACTAAAGGAAGTCAAGAAGGTTAGTAGACAGAAACAAGGAAGAAAGTCCTAGATAAGGGGGGACAGTCAGAGAAATTGCCCGGAACCTGAGAAACCCCACAAATTCAGAAAAGAGCCTGAAGTGCTCTCCCTCCTCACCTCTGCCTCTTAGAATTTTTGACTTTCTTCTTAACTTGCTTCAAATGTCATCTTTTGTAGGACTCCTTTCTAGGTTATGTCAGATGCTAGAATCTGTCTATCTTCCATTTAATTTTCTTCAATGCATCTTAAGTACATGTTGTCTCAGGCACTGGGAAATAAGCTCCATCACAAGCGATGTCTTGACTCATATGTGAATTGTATTTAAGTGAGACAGAATTGTGCAAAGTCATCACCCTCATTCTCTCTTCCATTTTAATTGAATGACTGGTAATGGACTGGGATGTAGTGAATGACCTTGGTGTCTCCGATGTTTGACCAAACTTTAAGCGATCTACAATGCTTGAATAGACATATGTGTGTGTATGTGTGTGTATGCACACACATATACACACATACTTACATGTCTGTGAATCTTTATACTCTCCTCCAAACCAAGACTGGCTTTATAAAGGAAACTACATTATTGAGGTTTTTTTTTTAACATGGGTTATTTTATGCATTTATGTGCATATATATGGATATATTTAATATGGGTATGAATTGGACTCACCTTCTCTCTAGATTGGCTCCCTCACTCAATTTTTATCCATAAAGTCTAGTTGGAAAGTGTCAGACTGCTACATAGTGTTCATTAGTATTAGGAATGGCAACTTATATCTTCCAGTTATCTCTTCCAAGTAGCAGATGATGGAAGCTCTGAGGTTTCCTCCTGGACCTAATAGGAAGTTTCTTGGCATCATTCCTACTGAAGGTCTCCAAGATCTCAGTGGGTTATTATACTGGTCCAAAACAGAGACTCCTTTCTATCTCATCATATTAGATCAAAATCTATATTTCTTCTATAACTAGATGATATACATTTGTTTCATAGTCAAACCATTCAAGATTTCAAAGTTCCTTCTGTCAGTCATATGCAAATCAGATGCTATGAAACAGTACACTATGACCATCTTTCCTGATTACTTTTCCTTTGTATACTTTGTTGATGTCTAGCTTTGTTTCTCCCCTTTTCAGTGAGCAAAGCTGTACAAATCTAAAATGTGTGCCCCTTTATATTTCTATATATAATTGCTAATACATTCATATATCTAAACTATAGTAGTAATACTTGTCATATATTAATAGAACTAGGAGATAGTTTATTACCCCTGGCTCACAGGATGGGTCCCTTAGAGAATGACTGTCCAGAGTTATAGGTACTCTGTAGGTTCACATTCCAAAAGATCAAAGCTCATGAGCTCCTACTGATATGTTTATATTTTCATAGTCAGACTGAGAATATAATTAGTTTAATTGAATGAAGTGTATATGCCCATAGATTTATAAAACTGTGCATAACTCTTTGGTCCAGGAATACCACCACTATCCTAAAGAGATCTTTAAAAAAGGGAAAGGGATCCATATGCTCATTATTTCTTGAAGCACAATAGTATTCCATTACATTTATCTACCACAACTTGTTCAGCCAATCCTCAGTTATGGACATCACCTCAACTTTTAATTCTTTGCCACCACAAAAAGAATTGCTACAAATATTTTTGTATTAGATGAGCAGAACCACATGTATTGTATGCATTATACATATCTACATATTAATACATGTGGATCTGAATTATAGAATGAGATATGCATGAGTTATATATGTTATATATAACTCAGTAATCATATAACTTGACCCACATTTATTTTATATATGGAATGTGAGTATAATTATATATTACTAATTATATATGTACAGCTGTAAACATATACTTATGTATATAAGTATATACTATGTTATGTATATAACTATATACAAATACTTATGTAGTTATATATATATAAATAATAGCTGGCATTTATATTGCAAATGGCTTAACAAATATTATCTCATTTTATCTTCATAACAACCCTGGGGGGCAGATATTAGGTGGGCAGACATAGGTTAAATAGTTTGCTACATACAGCTATTGTCTGAAGCTGAATTCAAACTCAGAACTTCCTGATTCCACCTCTAGTGCTCTATCTACTACATTATCTAGCCAGATTCAAATGTATGTAAAGGTATACACACACACACACATGTGTATATGTACCAGACTGGAACTTAAACATTTAAATAGATATTTAAGTATAAATATACATGAATTTATTTTTTATAATATATATTGTATACAAGATCCATAATCACTAGGGTGTGTGTATGTTAATATATTTCTCTCATTCCTATGTATAAAATAATTTAGAGATTTCCTCTCTCTGTATATAATTTTGCTAAAAAAAATAAGATTCTACTCAAAACAGACATTTTTTTATACATTTCTGGAAAAGTACCTGCCATGTAGAAAACAGTATATCATTGCTGAATAAATATGAATCTTCCCAAGAAATTATAAATTCTTGACATTTGTTATATTTTAAAACAGAGGAATTTCTGATTTTTAAGGAAGTGAAAGGTACTATAAAGAAATGCCAGTAATAAATGCACCTGGCTCATTTTAGGACCACTATAAGGTAATCATATCTATATACTTAGATATAATTAGAGTATAACATATGTATGTTAATGAATATCTCTGAATTATTTTAGCCATGTAAATTTATTTTTGTTTAGATTCCCCTCCTGATGAACAAAATCTTCAGTGAGGAAACTTTGTTTGAAAAAGTCATTCTATGTGTGGAGGAAATTTTAGTTTTTTGGGGGAAATATCAGTAGATAAATTGTTACATTGCTGTTGAGTCATTTGAGTCATGTCTTTCTCTTTGTGACCCCATTCAAGCTTTTCTTGAAAAAGATACTGGAATGGTTTGTCATTTCCTTCTCCAGTTCATTTTACAGATGCGGAAATTGAGACAAACAGGGTAAAGTGACTTACCTAGGGGTCACAAAGCTATTAAGTGTCTGAGGTCAGATTCTAACTCAGTAAGATGAGTGGGCACTCTCTCCAGTGTGGCACTCTGAGTCTTGGCAGTCATAGAAGCACTATATAAATGATAGCACCTATTCTATAATAAGGAAGAGGAACACTGCCTCAGGTTAGGGAAGGGGAAGGGCATACAGTAGATTAGGACTGAGAGCTGCTCAGTCCTTAATGCAGCAAAGGAAGCTGTTCCTTCTAGCAAGAACACAGCCCACAAGAGGTGGTAGCACTCTTGCTGTAATGTCAAGTTTACATGATAGAGCCCTAAATGATTGTTCGGTCAGAGGAGTCTTGCAGGATATCACATCATATCATATCATATCATATCATATCATATCATATCATATCATATCATATCACATCGTATCGTATCAAATCATATCACATCACATGTCATAACATACCATATCATATATCATATCATGTATCATATCAATCATCATTGCATTGTTAGCTCCAGAAGACAGAACCCTGTGGAGGTTTTAAGCTGAACTGAAACAGAGAAGAAACTTCTGGAAAAAAGAAATTGCAGACACAACAAACATTTCTCCCTGCCAGGAGAGATAATGCTTAAATCTAGGGCATTTCCCTGGGAGCCCAAAGTATGCAGCCACACCTTTAGGAAGGCCCAGAGGCTTAGCTGCTTTTATCTCTCTGTCTCTGTGTTACTGTTTGTCTCTGAAAACAACTGAACCTGCCAGTGAGTTGACACTGAATATTGGCAGCAGACACTACTCTGTCTTCTCTTTCAGTCTTCTAGTATAAACTGGTCCTTTAATTAATTATTAGATCTGTGAAGCCAAATAAGATGAATGTGTTTAGTTCCTCTGGTCCTTATAGCCCTTGTGCTGATGTACAAAAGATCACCATAAAAATAATTAGATTATTTTAAAGAGGAGGAAGAGGTTGAGATTGTATTAAAACTCCAATAAGACCTTTCAAATTAAACCACTATAACTTTGAACTTCAAAGCAAACGTGAAAATAGGAGAGTTAGGTGAGAACTATATTAAGAAATAGGGATTAGGAATAATGAATAAGAAATGAGAGGCCAGAGATAGCAGAGAAGTTTTGTGCCTATATATTATTCCCATTGTGGCCATCTTTTCTGGGGAGCTTGCCTAGAACATATGGTGGCATAATTGCTCTAGTCCAGCTAGTGCCATAGTAGAAAAAGGGTTGAGCTTAGAGTCAGGAAATACTGAGTTCACATCTGGCCTTAGACCCTCTTTGTCCAACTGTGTGATCATGGGCAAGACACTCTGTCTCTGCTCCAGTTTCTTCAGCTGTAAAGTGGTTATAATAACAGCATCCAATCAATTCCTAGTATTGTTGTGAGGAATAAGTTATATCAGACTTACAAAGTGTTTAACCCAGTTTCACATAGTATATGCTTAATCAATACATATTTCCTTCTCCCTTCTTTCCTCCTTTCCCCCTCCTTTTTCTCTTGCCTCTCCCTCCCCCTCTCTTTTTCCTTTCTCTCTCTTTTCCTTCCTTCCTTCCTTCTCTCTTCTCATATTAAAAAACACATGAAAAAAGAAGCAGCTATTATTTGCCACCTTTTCTTTTATTCTTTTTTAATTGTTTTTTTAATTTTACAATTTTTCCCCCAATCTCACTCCCCCCCCCCCAGAAGGCAGTCTGATAGTCTTTACATTGTTTCCATGCTACACATTGATCAATGTTGAATGTGTTGAGAGAGAAATCATATCCTTAGGAAAAAATAAAATATAAGAGATAGCACAATTACATAATAAGATACCTTTTTTTTTTTTTTTTTAGGTTTTTGCAAGGCAAATGGGGTTAAGTGGCTTGCCCAAGGCCACACAACTAGGTAATTATTAAGTGTCTGAGACCGCATTTGAACCCAGGTACTCCTGACTCCAAGGCTGGTGCTTTATCCACTACGCCACCTAGCCACCCCGATAAGATACCTTTTTAAAAAAAATTTTAAAGATAATAGTCTTCTGTCTTTGTTCAAACTCCACAATTCCCTCTTTGTATACAGATCATATTCTCCATTGCAGATACCTCAAAATTGTCCCTGATTGTTGCACCAATGAAATGAGCAAAACCATCAAGATTGATCATCAACCCCATGTTGCTGTTAGGGTGTACAGTGCTCTGGTTTTTGCTCATCTAGCACAGCTTCAGTTCATGCAAATCCTTCCAGGTTTTTCTGTATTCCCATCCCTCCTGGTTTCTAATAGAACAATAGTGTTCCATAACATACATATACCACAATTTGTTCAGTCATTCCCCAATTGAATGAACATTCACTCAATTTCCAATTCTTTGCCACCACAAACAGAGCTGCTATGAATATTTTTATACAAGTGACATTTTTACCCTTTTTCATGATTTCTTCAGAGTACATACTCAGGATTGCTGGATCAAAGGGTATGCACATTTTTATTGCCCTTTGGGCATAATTCCAAATAGCTCTCCAGAAAGATTAGATCAGTTTACAGCTCCATGAACAATGTGTTAGTGTCCCAGATTTCCCATATCCCTCCCAACATCGATCATATGACTATGGATAGCTTTGATTTCCTCATCTGTAAATTGCCTCTGCATATCTTTTGACCATTTGTCAATTGGAGAATGACTTTTTTTTTTATAAATTTGACTCAGTTCTCTGTATATTTTAGAAATGAGTTCTTTGTCAGAAATATTAGTTGCAAAAATTGTTTCCCAATTTACTACATTTCTTTTGATCTTGGTTATGGTTATTTTTGTCTGTGCAAGTTTTTTAATTTAATGTAATCAAAATTATCTAGCCTGTTTTTAATGATGTTCTCTATCTCTTCCTGGGTCATAAACTGCTTCCCTTTCCATAGATCTGACAGGTAAACTAGTCCTTGATCTCCTAGTTTGCTTATAATATTGTCTTTTATGTCTGAATCCTGTACTCATTTTCATTTTATCTTGGTATAGGGTGTGAGATGTTGATATAATCCAAGTTTCTGCCATACTACCTTCCAATTTTCCCAACAGTTTTTATTGAATAGAGAGTTTTTATGCCAGAAACTGGATTCTTTGGGTTTATCAAACAGCAGACTACTATAATCATTTCCTGCAGTCTCTTTTGCCCCAAGTCTATTCCACTCTATTTCTTAGCTAATACCAAATAGTTTTGATGACTGATGCTTTATAACATAATTTTAGATCCAGTAGGGCTAAGCCCCCTTCTTTTGCACTTTTTTCATTAAATCCCTACAAATTCTTGACTTTTTATTTCTCTGTATGAATTTACTTACAATTTTTTCTAACTCATTAAAGTAATTTTTTGGGATTTTGATTCTTAGGGTACTAAATATTTACTTTAATTTAGTTAGAATTGTCATTTTTATTATGTTAGCTTGGCCTATCCATGAGCAGTTGATATTTGTCCAGTTGCTTAAATCTGATTTTATTTGAGTGAGAAGTGTTTTGTAGTTGTTTTCATAGAGTTTCTGAGTCTGCCTTGGCAGGTGAACTCCCAAGTATTTTATATTGTCTGAAGTTACTTTGAATGGGATTTCTCTTTCTAGCTCTTGCTGCTGTATCTTTCTAGTAGTATACAGAAATGTTGAGGATTTGTGAAGGCTTATTTTATATCCTGCAATGATGCTAAAATTGCTAATTGTTTCCAGTAGTTTGTTAGATGATTTTTTAGGATTCTCTAGGTATACCATCATGTTATTTGTAGAGAGTGAGAATTTTGTTTCTTGCTTCTCAAATCTAATTCCTTTAGTTTCTCCCCCCCCCCCATTGCTAAAGCTAACATTTCTAACACAATATTGAATAGTAGTGGTAATAATGGGCATCCCTGTTTCACACCTGATCTTATTGGGAATGCCTCTAGCTTATCCCCATTGCATATAATGCTTGTTAATGGTTTCAGATAGATGCTGCTTATCATTCTAAGTAACAATCCATTTATTCCCACACTCTCTAGTGTTTTTATTAGGAAATGGGTGCTGTATTTTGTCAAAGGCTTTTTCAGCATCTATTGATATAATCATATGATTTCTGATAGGTTTGTTATTGATGTAGTTATTTAAACTAACTGTTTTCCTGATATTGAACCAACCCTGCTTTCCTATGATAAATCCTGCTTGATCATAGTCTATTATCCCAGTGATAACTTGCTGCAATTGCTTTGCTAAGATTTTATTTAAGATTTTTGCATCTGGGGGAGGCTAGGTAGCATAGTGGATAAAGCACTGGCCCTGGAGTCTGGAGTACCTGAGTTCAAATCTGGCCTCAGACACTTAATAATTACCTGGCTGTGTGGCCTTGGGCAAGCCACTTAACCCTATTTGCCTTGCAAAAACCTAAAAAAAAAGATTTTTGCATCTAGGGGCAATAGGTGGCACAGTGGATAGAGCACCAGCCCTGGAGTCATTGCATCTAGGGGCACTAGGTGGCGCAGTGGATAGAGCACCAGCCCTGGAGTCAGGAAGATCTGAGTTCAAATATGACCTCAGTCACTTAATAATTACCTAGTTGTGTGATCTTGGGCAAATCACTTAACCCCATTGTCTTGCCAAAAACAACAACAACAACTAAAAAATAGATTTATGCATCTATATTAATTAGGGAGAAAGGTCTATAATTTTCTTTCTCTGTTTTGACTCTTCCTGGTTTAGGTATCAGAACCATATTGGTGTCATAGAAAGAGTTAGGCCAAATTCCATCTTCGCCTATTTTACCAGAGTTTATATAGAATTGGAACCAATTGATCCTTATATGTTGGTAGAATTCACTTGTGAATCCATCTGACGCTGGAGATTTTTTCTTAGGGAGTTCAATAATTGCTTGTTGAATTTCTTTTTCTGAGATATGGTTATTTAGGTATTTAATTTCCTCTTCATTTAACCTGAGCAACTTACATTTTTTGTAAATATTCATCCATGTTACTTAGATTTTCAAATTTATTGGCATACAGTTGGGCAAAATTATTTTGAATTATACTTTAATTTCCTCTTCATTAGTGGTGAATTCATCTTTTTCATTTATGATACTAGCAATTTGGTTTTCTACTATTTTTTAAATTAAATTAACCAGAGCTTTATCAATTTTGTTGCTTTTTTCATAAAACCAATTCTTGGTTTTATTTATTGGTCCAGTAGTTTTCTTGCTTTCAATTTTATTTATTTTTCTTTATATTTAGAATTTCAAATTTGTTATTTAATTAGGAGTTTTTAATTTGTTCTTTATTTTTTAAGTTGCATGTTTAGTTCATTGATTTCCTCTTTCTCCAATTTATTCATATAAGCATTTAAAGATATAATATATCCACTGACAACTGCCTTGGCTATATCCTATAAATTTCGGTATGTTGTCTTGTTATTGTCATTATCTACAATGAAATCATTCATTATTTCTATAATTTGTGGTTTGATGGACTCATTCTTTAAAAATGAGATTATTTAGTTTCTGATTAGTTTTAGGTCTATCTCTCCCTGGCCCATTATCACATGTGATTTTTATTGCATTATGATCTGAGAAGGATATATTCACTATTTCTGCCTTTCTGCATTTGATTATTAGGTTTTTATGCCCTAGTACATGGTCAATTTTTGTGTAAGTGCCATGTAGTTTAGAAAAAAAAAAGTACATTCCTTTTTATCCCCATTCAACTTTCTCCACAGTTCTATCATGTCTAGGTTTTCTAACATTCTATTTTCCTCTTCAACTTCTTCCTTATTTACTTTATGGTTAGATTTATCTAAATCTGAGAGTGGTGTGGTAGAGGTCTCCCACCAGTAGAGTTTTGCTGTCTTTGTCTTCCTGTAACTCATTCAATTTCTCCTCTAAGAATATGGATGCTATACTACTTGGTGCATAAATATTTAGTATTGAAATTGCTTCATTGTCCATGGTACCTTTTAGGGGGATGTAGTTTCTTTCCTTATCTCTTTTAAGGCTATTTTTGCAGCTGCTTTGTCTGAGATAAGGATTGCTACACCTGCTTTTTTCACTTCAACTGAAGCAAAATATATTTTTGCTCCAACCTTTTACCTTTACTCTGTATGTATCTCTCTGCTTCAAATGAGTTTCTTGTAAGCAGCACATTGTAGGTTCTGGTTTTTAATCCACTCTGCTATTTGCTTATGTTTTATGGATGAGTTCATCCTATTTACATTCAAAGTAATAATTAGTAACTCTTTATTGCCCTCCATACTATCTTCCCTCTGTTTATAGTTTCCCCTTTTTTTCATTTTATCCATATTCCGCAGTATTTTGTTTCTGAATACCACCACCGTCAGTGTGTTTGTCCCCTTGTATCCAGCCCCACTCCCCTTTCTTTCCGCTTTCCCTTTGCCCTTTTTTCCTCCTGTTATTTCCTATTTTCCTCCCCCCCCACACACCCTCTTTTAGTCTTTGATAGTATTTGTGGAACTAAACCTCTTGACTATTTGATAGAACAAAACTTAGCCTCTTCTATATCTCTTCTGAACATGTGATTTGACATATAGATACCTTTCCCTTTGCCTCCACTCCAACCCTCTTGGCAAACTGAAAGCATAAAAATATGTTCTTGTCTAGGTCAATATGAAACTCGATCTCAAAAACCCTGTCTCTTCTGTTTTTGTTTGTTTGTTTGTTTGTTTTCCTGTGCACAGGTGATCATTGATCCTGGGAGGTAGGTGTTTTGAGCTTGAAGGATGACTTTGGAATTTGGGAGTTCTGGGTACCTTTGTTAGTGCTGGAGGGAAAGGTGACTTCTGAGAAGGTGAGCCCAAATCATGCCTTGCCTTGCTGAAAGATATAGACCTTGAAAGAGTAGTTCAGGTATTGCAGTGACCAAATGAAGGAATAATGCCTGTTCAACAGAACCAGAAAATGTGTCATATTTTAATGTTAATTTTTTTTTAACAGATAGGAAATGATTCATTACCAATGTGGGTGTCCTTCTTGAATCAGCCATCTCTTTCCAGTCATACCACAAACCTGTCAGAGCAAAGATAAAAACAAATTCAAAACTAGAAGCAAGAATAAAGTGAGAAAAAAATGATATGCAATTGATATGATTCAGTTCTGAAATTTAAATAAGTTAATATTAACTTAAAGTGGATAATGGATGGAAGAAAGGATGTAGACTGCAATAGTTTTATAAGAAATTTAAATTGCAAAAATTAATAGACCTAACAAGAGAACTAAAAAATGCTTCAAAAGCACCTTATTTTGCAAATATTTGACTTATTTGCCAAGAAGCAGCAGATGGAAACTAAACACAATAATGATTTTGAATACAAGCTCATTTAAAAAAATCATACAGAGAAGAATGATAAAAGATTACGAGAAATATAATCCTTTTTTAGTTGTATTGAACCTTTATATTATGTAAATATTTTATTTTTTCTAATTACATGCAAAAATAGTTTCTACCTATCATTTTGGTAAGGTTTTAAATTTTACATATTTTTCCCCATCTTCCCTTCCCTCCTCCTTCCCCCCCCACAGAAGACAGTCTGATCAAATTTACTTTACAAATTTACATAATTTACATTAGTCAAAATTGAATTTGTTGAGAGAAAAATCATATCCTTGGGGGAAAAGTAAAATATTAGAGACAGCAAAATTATGTAGTACATAAAACAACTTTTTTAAAATTGAAGGTAATAGTCTTTGATCTTTGTTTTAACTCTATAATTCTTTCTCTGGATACAGATGGTATTCTTCATTGCAGTTACCCCAAAATTGTCCCTTATAGTTGCACTGATGAAATGAGCAAGTCCATCAAGATTGATTATGAACCTCATGTTGCTATTAGGGAGTGCAATATTCTTCTGGTTCTGCTCATCTCACTCAGCATCAGTTCATGCAAATCTTTCCAGGCTTCTCTGTAATCCCATCCCCTCCAGGTTTCTAATAGAACAATAGTGTTCCATTACATACATATACTGCAATTTGCTCAGCATTCCTCAATTGATGGACATTAATTCAATTTCCAATTCTTTGCTACTACAAATAGGACTGCTATGAATCTTTTTGTCCATGTGATGTTTTTATCTTTTTTTCATGATCTCTTCAGGGTATAGACCCAGTATAGGTATTGCTGGATCAAAGGGTGTGCACATTTTTATTGCCTTTTGGGCATAATTCCAAATAGCTCTCCAGAAAGATTGGATTAATTTACAGCTCCATTAACAATGTATTAGTGTCCCAGATTTCTCATATCCCTTTCCAACATTGATCATTGTTCTTTCTGGTCAAAATGGCCAATCTGAGAGGTGTGAGGTGGTACCTCAGAGATGCTTTAATTTGCATTTCTCTAATAAATAATGATTTAGAGCAATTTTTCATAAGACTATTGATAGCTTTGATTTCCTCATCTGTAAATTGCCTCTGCATGTCCTTTGACCATTTGTTAATTTGTGAATGGCTTGTGAGAAATATAATCTTAAAAAGAGAGTGAGATGTCATAAAGTCTGTTTAAATAAAGCTTGATGGGGTAGCTAGGTGGCATAGTGGATAGAGTACTGACCCTGAAGTCAGGAGGGCCTGAGTTCAAATCCAGTCTCAGACACTTAATAATTACCTGTGTGACCTTGGGCAAATCACTTAACCCCATGAAAAAACCCCCTTGCAAAAACCAAAAAACAAATTAAGCTTGACAAAATACCAGTTAAAGTAAAGTCATCTTGGAGGCCTTTAAGGATCAAAACAAATTGAGTGTAACAAACTGAAGAAAATTGAAAAAGGAAAACCAAGATTTTTATAACCAGCTTCTTTTCACCATCAAGAACTATAGAGCCAGGTCAGTCATATCCTAACATCACAGTTCCACATGAAGTTATAGAAGAGAGAGAAATGGCACTAATGTGAATAGAGTTGGGAGAAGTAGTTGAATTAGAAGAAATATAAATAGGGAAAATCTATGTTGGAAGTTATATAATTATGAAGTTACCATAACTAATTCTTAAGATATTTAATGAACTGGAAAATACCAAAGTGTAGAAAAAATATTGGATCTTACCAATACTGGAAAGAAGGGAACCATAACGTCAGTTATCATCCTATATTCCTATACCATAAATGAAATATTTATGAAAAATTACCACCACATGTATCAAAGGCATCCTCATTGAGATCATAGGTATGATATAAATAGACTTTCTCAACATTCCACAGTATAGTATGTTATAGCATCACACCGTAGACATATATCTAGAGAATATAAGATTCCACTGTTATTATTGTTTATGGATTATTTGAAAAGTATTTATTTTGTTGTTAAAAAATGCTACCTTAAAGGTATTATTTCAAAAAAAATGTTTCCCAACCCTATGCCAAAATTTATTCATGATTCTTCAAAAATTATAAGGATATCCTTGTCTGATGATCCTTTGAACATAAATATCAGAGAACTAAAACAAAGATGTATATCTGCTAAAAGTGTTAGCCACTATGATAGAGAAGACAATATCTAAGTTGGAGAGAAATTCCCTACTGATATTGAGATCATCCAGATATTTCTGTTTGCATCCTGCTAGTTGGAACATTGTAGAACTTTTCAGAAAAGATCTTTTAACACTCAAAAAAAAGTCAGTTTAATTACCTAGAGAAAAAAAAGAAATCTATGAGAAGTATCTAGTGTACCCATCAGAACATGTAATTAGATAAACAAGCTATAAAACTTGTCTATCAACATGATATCTGGGATACAGAACAAATGGACAGCAAGTTGAGCCTAAAATTAAACAGGATGTAAATAGTAAGATAACTTGCCTTAAAGAAATTGCAAAAATTCTAATAACCTCAAACTTCTCCTGGATGCAGAAGTCCTTTTTAATGTCAATAGTCTACTGGTATTATGGCTATGAGTCATTGAACACTACAATCTTTGAAAAATTAAAAACTAATTGTTTAGGGGCCAATGAAGAGGGGGTTATGGTAGATGTGAGAATGCTACAATATATAACAAATAAAGGGAAATGAAGAAATAATGGAAATTATAAGACAGATTTTTATTCATGGATTGCAAACATGAGGCATACAAGCATGTGACTCCCTCCCCCTACAGTCTCATGAGCACACAATGATGGCTCAGGCATATGATGGATGTGTATGCTGACTGATAGCCTAGATTTCCTGGGTCTCTGCCCTTATAGCTGATTGTCATTCCTGGGCAGATACTCAGGGAATGAATGGGAGGGGAACTGTAACCACATTCAGGCAATAGGCAATTTGCATTGCAACACCTCTTTTATCCACCAGAATGACCTTGTGATTAGGAGAGTTTGTAAACATTGCATAAGTGGATTAAATGAAGTTTGATAAACTGAATTTTTGATAACTTTCCATTCCTAACTCTAAATGTAGCTGTTCACACCAGTTGTTAGGTATACAGGATTTTCCTGGTATGTGGGCAGGTCAAGCAATGATCAGGTAAGTAAGTCTCTTCTGTAAACTAGGGTTTAATAATAGATCTGTACTCACAAAGCAATGGGACAGCCAAAGAATATAGACAACAGTTGCACAGGATCAGCTGGTGTGGATGGATTACAACCTAGATTATTGGAAGGAACGTCCAAATCTCCAAGATCATAGAATCACAGATTTTGAGAGTTGGAAGATTTTAGTAGATCCCCCTTTTATGGAGAGGAAACCACATCTTTGAGACAATCAATTCCATTCTTTAATATCTTTAATGTTAGGAATATCTTTTTTTCCTAATATAAAGCATAAATTTATCCTCTTTACAATATCTACCCATTGTTCCTTTTTCTATCCTCTGGGACCAAGCTGAATAGAGATAATCTCTCCTTACAGACTCATTATTTGTATATTAAATTTGTAGTAAAATTTCTAAAATATTAAAAATTCTCTAACAACAATTATTAATATAATATCTTGCATATCAGTGGTGTTTAATATAGACTCATTGAATGAATCTTGAAACAATAATTGGTTTATTTTTTTACAGGTAAGATTAGTAAATATTATTTCTCTGTATTTGTACTTATAGAAAGATAAAACAATCATGTTCCTAGTATAAGTTATTAGGGACTTGTATCTTTCTTTTAGGCAACTGTTATATAATGGAGAATGGGTCAATCTTGGGGTTAAGAATTTCAGATTTCAAATCCTGCTTCTGGCATATTCTTGATGTATCACCTTAGATGAGCTATTTAATATCTCAAAGCCACTGACAACTCTCTAAGGTCATAAAATATGAATGAGCTGCTGATACTCAATGGTAGAAAAAAGTTGTCATACTAGCAGGTCCCCATACCAGCTCAGACACCATTCTTCTCCTTCTTCTGCCCCCATTTCTTGAAAAATAAAATGAAACCTTAACATTATAATTTTTGACTATCACCAAGGTTTAGTAGGAAAGGGAGTATTGTTTATTACATGCCATATCATCTTAAATGCTTTCTATATAAAATATAAACTTTCTGAGGGCAAAGAATACTAACATTTTCTCTTTGTATGACCCCATTATTTACCATAGTATTTGATGCATAGTAAGCATTTGATAAATATTGTGTTTAAATAAACAATTGTTGATTAGTTGCTAAATGAATCTTGATTCTCAGTGACTGTGTTGGTGAGCATGTTTCTGAAGACAGAATGACTGTCTATAAGACTTAATATTTTTTTCCCCTGAACAGTAATATATTCAGCCCCTTCTTTCTCTGGATCACATAGGCAACTGTGCAACATCTCCAGAATCATGACTGTAGGGACACAGAAGAAAGAACATTGTGTTTTTTCCTACATTATACCTGGAATGAAATCAATAGAGGGATTGAGGGAAGGGATTTGATAATGGAACGTCAGCTGGGTCTGTGCTCCTGAAGATGATGCACTGTGAATCTAAAGAGAAAGCTATTAATTCTCTAATCAAACAATGGGGGGGGGGGATTACTGGCACTAAAGGAGTTACATATAAAATTCCTTGCTAGTGGAAAGTCTATACATCAAGTGTAAAATATGCATAGTTTTCAGATTTGCCTATCTTGTGAACACAAGTCCACCTCCAAACCACATTCAACTGAATCTTCCTTAAGTAAAAGAATTAAGAAATTGGAGCTGTTGTATCACAGGGAGCAAGCTGCTGAAAGATTGGGCTGATGGATGGCCACAGGGAAGAAGCATTACCCCTCCCCTCCCCTGATGTCAGCACCCAGGAGTCACCTTGCTATAGTTATGGTTCTGCAGAAAGTTGATG
Source organism: Macrotis lagotis (assembly GCF_037893015.1). Lineage (NCBI taxonomy): Eukaryota > Metazoa > Chordata > Mammalia > Peramelemorphia > Peramelidae > Macrotis > Macrotis lagotis. Next base: position 162,866,344 of record NC_133663.1, on the reverse strand, counting down.
GATCATTAGAACATAGGTTCCTGACCATAGACCTGTGATTCTGGACTGGAGAAAAATATAAAATCATCTCGGGACTAGAGTCTGGTAAAGGATAAGAATGCTCTGCTCTCATCAGTTCATTTCCGGGAAAGTACTTATGAGAACCTGGTCCAGATGCAAACTATAAATGATAGCAATATGCTTTTGGTGCATAGAGTACTGAACTTGGAGGAAAAAAGGATCTGAGTGTGAATTCCCTCAGATATTTACTAGTTAGGAAAAGAAGAAGCATATAATGAATAAGTGTCTGAGCCTGGATTTGAAACCGTCCCAACTCTCATTTTGCTGTGACACCTTAGCTATGTGATCCTGGACAAATCTCTTATGTTCTCTTATCCTCAGTTTCTCTATCTGCAAAATGAGTGGGTTGGACTCATTGGTCTTGAGGTCCTTTGAAGCTCTTAATCTATGATCCTCTGGAAAAAAGAGGAGGTGTGTAATATACTTATATGATCCTGGAAAAGTCACTCTTGGATTTATTTTCTCATCATACATTGCAGAACCTGGACTATGAAAAATATCTGAAGTCCCATTCAGCTCCAAATCTATGATCCAATATGAAAAATAGATAATGGAAAGAATAATGGTTTGAATTCCATTTTTTGAATTGCTGCTTTGATGCTTGCTAGCTACCTGATTTTTGATAAGTTGGAATACATCTAAAGGCTTGTTTCCTTATCTATATAATGAGGAGTCAGAATTGTTGTTACTGTTGTTCGTATTTGTTCTTCCTTGTTTTTTTGAGTTCTTTTTAAAAAATTTTCATTTATTTAAGGCAATGGGGTTAAATGACTTGCCCTAGGTCATTATTAAGTGTCTGAGATAGATTTGAACTCAGGTCCTCCTGCTCTATCCATTGTGCAGCCTAGCTGCCCTGTTCTTCCTTTTTTTTTTTTAAGGTTTTTGCAAGGAAATGGGGTTAAGTGACTTGCCGAAGGCCACATAGCTAGGCAATTACTAAGTGTCTGAGGCCAGACTTGAACTCAGGTACTCCTGACTCCAGGGCTGGTGCTCTATGCACTGTGCCACCGTGCCAGCCACCCCCTTTCCTTCTTGAAGAAGATCAGAGACATCAGAAAGGTGATACCCTGATTTGCAAGTGAATTGGATTGAAGTGAGGCAGAGCTGTATAAAGAAAAGAAGGAAGAAAGTCACCTAACTAATTGGACAATTGTATCTCTAGTGGGGTAGCTCTTAATATTCACAGACTCTAAAGAAACTTCAACCAGGAGTGTTGTGAAATTAAAATAAAAAATAGATATAAAATACTTTGCAAACTTTAAAGAAAGCAGCTAGCTGATACATAGAATGTGAGGTATGGAGTCAGGAAGGCTCATCTTCATGAATTCAAATCTGATCTCAGACACTGAGTAACTGTGTGACTTTGGACAAGTCTCTTAGCCCAATTTGCCTCAGTTTCCTCATCTGTTAAATGAGTTGGAGAAAGGAATGGCAAACCACTCCATTATCTTTGCCCCCCCAATCTCAAATGGAATCATAATTAGACATGAGCCAAACGTCAATCTTTAAAGTACTATATAAATGCTATCTATTATTATTATTATTATTAGTCTATGGTTACAAGACTTCTGAAATGACTGGACAATTGAAACAAATCAAGCCCTGATTTGGAAGGATTGCTAATTTTTTTTTTAGGTTTTTGCAAGGCAAATGGTGTTAAGTGGCTTGCCCAAGGCCACACAGCTAGGTAATTATTAAGTGTCTGAGACTGGATTTGAACCCAGGTACTTCTGACTCCAAGGCTGGTGCTTTATCCACTATGCCACCTAGCCGCCCTAGGATTGCTAATTTCTGATGTATTACTGCTTACCCTGAAAATTTAACAATGACCTCTGGCAAACTGATTGGAATTGGCTCCATCACACACTGATTTTTCTGATAAAGATTGCATGGGTCAATGGATGTGGTACATTATAATATGTCATATAGGCATATGATAAACAGCAATGTCTCTTTAGCTTAATTACACAGTTCTGAGTTGTATAATTGCTACTTCAATGAATAAATGTTTAAGAGGAGAGCTTAAATTCTTGGAACCAACTCTGAAAAAGTTTGTCCGAAAATATATTAAATCAGAAAAGAAGCTTTTCAGTAGATAGATGAAAATCCTTTTCTAAGATGGAAAATGGCTTTTTACTTCCATAAGGCCTTGGACATCAACTTTTGACTTCTTAATTTTTCAAATAAGATGTTGTACATAAACAAGTACCAAGTGAAGTGAAAGAACTCTTCAGAATTAGTGGTGATCAGAAAGGTTGTTAACAAGTGGCTTGTGAACTAATTTTTAAAATATTTTGATAATTGCATTTCAATATAATTAGTTTCCTTCGTAATATGCATTTTATTTTATTCCCCAAGAAAATATTTTCTGAGGAAAAAATTGATAGGCTTCACTAGAGTTTGAAATGAGTCTATGACATAAAAAGATTAAGAATCTCTAAACTAGATTATAATAAAAAAATTTTATACTCTAGAAAGAATAAAAAAGGTCACTGGAAGCATATAGCATTAACTCAAAATTTGAGTTTTAATCCAATAATTTTGAATTTTAAATATAAATTATTATCTATGAATTTTTTTTTTTAAAATAACACCCTCAAACACAATTTCTCTATCTGTCATAAAACTTTGTCTGAAAGGTTGGGTTTGAATTAAAAAAAAGTGAAGACACCATTTATTTGGTTGATCAAAGATATTCATTAGTGAGGTTACTCAAAAGAAACATATTTCTTTTATGTCATCATACTCATGTCCAGTACTCAAAATTCCCAAACAGTTGTGTCTGCACAGAGTCTATTTTGGGTGGTAGCCATGTAGTGGAAGACTATCAAGAGGGAAGGCTTGTGGAAGGTACTATTATAACTTTCAGAAATGATACAGTTGAATTTGGAGTCTGCTGCTGGAAGATTCCTCTTTCCTGTCCCTGGCAGAACCCAGAGCTGCTGTCAAGGCAAGGTGATGGGAGGATGGCCAAAAGTGCAGATGTTATAATAATTTTTGTACCATGAATTAGCAAAAGTCACATCCCAAAACCAATTAACTCCTAACATTACACAGTTATCAAATTCTAAACCAAGCATTGTAGAGCATTTTAACCTCAGGCAATCATTCCTATATTCAGGAATAGGACTCTCAAATAAGGCAATACTTTTTCAATCATGTTACAAAAAAATTCAATCAGAACCTAAAGCAAATGCAAGGGAGGGGAATTTTATCTGGCACTAAGTGCCTTGGGAATCTTATCTGGATTATATAGAAAATGTAAGAAGAAGAAAGGAATAATTCCAAGAATAGGCACAATAGTTGCCCAGGAGCTGGAGTGTGATAAGTTGAAAGAGGAAGCTTGAGCTTAAAATGCATAGCAAAGGTTACAGAATTCTGTAATATTCAAATTCACCAGATTTCCATAATTTCATACTAAATTATTAAATAAATCAAACCAGGAAACAATGTAGTTACAAATAAAGTTAAGATTAAAGATTAAAAACATTGAGTGACATATTTGTATTGCTTGGGGGAAAATGAAAAATAGTGATTCCATTTGCTCAAAAGAGTTTTCTTTTGACTTCTTTCTCCTGTTGTCTTGTTCTCTGGGGAAAACATATTTTCTGTGGAGTTCTTATGTCTGAAAACTCATCTTTCTTAACTGGTGTCTTATTAGGATCTTCTGGTGGGATCTTACTGAACAAGACATGGCTTCCAAAATCAGATGCTGATTCATTGTGAACTAGAATAAATTAAAAAAAAAGATTAGTACCATATTCTCAAGTGAAAATTTATCTCATTCAAATCAAGTTTTGCTCTTTTCTTTTTTCTTTTCTAAATTTTTTAAATTAACGACCAGAATTAAAAAACAAAACAAAACAAAAACAACATGAAAAAATACACCTTAAAGTTGTAATGGCCAAAGAACTAAAACCGGTGCTGAGGGTTTTTGTTTACATCTGGGATACATGTCCTCTCATTAGGGGACAAGACCCAGGAAGATGCCTGTCTGTATACATGTGAGTATATAAAGGATCAAGAGGAATCAGAGATGGGAACCATCAAAGCAGAAGGCAGCAACAGGCAGTACCAAATTGCTCTTTTCCTTTTGTTTGCCTCTGTGTTTCCAGTCCTCTGTACTTCCAGTCCCAGCTGAACTTGTGACAATCCCAAATCTCTCCTTCCTGTTTTTCAGCCTCTCATCATCTTTTTGGAATCTGAGGAGACATTCAAACTAAATCTTTGTGCCCTTTCCTTTAATTTATCCATGTTTACCATAGGTTTGGTGTCTGATGATAAACGTTTTGCTGAAACTTAAGAAGTGCCAAATTGAGCTTCATGGGCAGCCTTCTTAACTCTCCAAGTTCACAGGTACAATGAATCGCTCAGCTTGGTTTGGCATCCTCTGGGTCTGTGGTAATACAGATGTGATTTTCACTCCCTTCTCTGCTGCCACGTCAGCAGTTTTCTCTGGAGGTTCTTCCTCTTTGACAGGTATTTCCACTGGCTTTTGTTCTTCTTCCTGTTTCATCTCCCAGAACATCCTTTTCTTCAGTATGCTGTTCAGGATGCTGCTGAATCTATTGATGACTTGTTGTCCTCTTGTCAGCTTCTCCAACTTTTGCGCTTTTCAAAAAAAAAAAACTTCTTGCCCTGAACAAAGTGCTCCAGACACACCATTAGATAATGCCAAAGTCGTTTGGCATTGGACTTAACCAGACTAGTGTGCGTGGGTTCATCTGCTTTAAAAAAAAAATTGAAGTAAGGTAGCTAAATCAATTAGTCAACACTGACTTAGTAACTTGAACTAGTGCAAACTATTATATCTATCTCACTTTCACCATATGACCATCTTGGTTCTTTTTTTGGCTATTGAAGTCCAATGGGATCTTTTAGGAGTCTTCTTATTCAAAGTATTTTAATATTTTTAACAATTTAAGAAGTCTCTAGTGCCTAGAGGCACCCATGAGATGTTCAAAGAACTAAAGGAAGACATTAAGAATATCAAGAGTGTCCCTTTATGGAGGATTTATAGAAAGACATTAACAAATCACGTAAAAATATCTGAACATATGGGTTTAAATGGGTTATGATTCGTATCATGAAGGGAGTTGATCACATTGATGAGATCACAGTTTCATTACAGTATTGAGATCTAACTTGAACTTCTAATGTATGTATATGTGGTATGGGTGTGTGTGTGTGTGTGTGTGTGTGTGTGTGTGTGTGTGTGTATGTGTGTGTGTGTGTGTATGTGTTCTAACATTGTCCAGTATGTAGTGTGTAGGCTTAAATAAAATATAATCTTAATTTGAATCTCATTAGGCCTGCTAAGTGCCCCCCAATTACCTACTTTAGGGACTTGAGTGCATAATTAAGATTTTTTAAAAATGATCATAAAATCTGACAAAATAAGATTACTACTATCCCTACCATCAAAAAGTAAGAATGGTTGAAAGTAAATGTTTACCCTTTCAACATACTAAAAGTTGTTTGTTTTTTTGCAGCTCAAGCATCATTAAGTAGAGACAGACACTCAGTGCCAGAACGGTTATGTCTCTTTAGCTCAAATTTTTAACTCTAATGTTAGCCATCTGTAGCTGGATTTCTTGGCAGATATAATGAAGCCAGTGGGTTGGCTGGTTATAGACAGCTGGTGAGAGCAATCTTCATTTCAGGAAAAGTCTTATGTTTACTTGGGGAACCTATCTCCTTTGAGCCACACCCTTACAACATCCTGCTATTAAAAAAGATGAATTAAAAATTAATTTTTCTTCCATTGGCCTGCTCTTTTCTGTAAAAGAAAAATATACATACCTAAGGATATTATTGATTTAATTTTCCCCCCAAGCAACACCCAGCATATTCTATTCATTACTATATTTCATGATTTAAATGCCAAAATTAAAGCAACTATTCTTTTTGCTTTTCAGAAATCTTACTGAAGCTTCACTCTAATGTCTTGTTTATAATTCATGCCACAGGGTGATCTTACAAGTGATCCTAAGCTACAACGAAATCTTTCTGAAATTTCTGGGCTTATACATATCATTTCCCTTCATGCAGCTTGTTAATGTAGCCTAACTTGCTTCTTCCTGTTCCCTTTCTATTTCCCTTTCCATATTTTTTTGCACAGGATGTTCCCAAAGTCTGAAGTCTAAAATGTACACTTTCCTGCCTCTTAGAGTGCATTAATCCTACTTCTCAGAATGCATTCCTTCGTACCTCTTTAGAAACCTAAGTTTCCTTCAGAGTTTGGCTGAAATGCCACTTTCTGCCATTAGAGGTCTTTTCATTATTCTCCCAGCTCTAGTTTCTACCCTTACTCCTGCAATTTATTTTGTATAAACTCAGTGATCTTCCTTGGTAATTGTTCAACAAGCATTTATTAACTGTCACTAAGTGTATACAAAGAAAATGCAAAAAATAAAAAATAGGGGCAGCTAGGTGGCGTAGTGCATAAAAGCACCGGCCTTGGAGTCAGGAGTACCTGGGTTCAAATCCAGTCTCAGACACTTAATAATTACCTAGCTGTGTGGCCTTGGGCAAGCCACTTAACCCCATTTGCCTTGCAAAAACTAAAACTAACTAACTAACTAACTAAATTAAATAAATAAATAAATAAATAAATAAAAAGTCCTTGCTCTTGAGTATTAGTGAGGGGGGGAAACAATATGCGCTTTAAAATAGGTATAGACAATATACACACAGAGGAGATGCAAGATAACTTTTATGGGAATTGATGGAGGTGGGCAGGAAAGACCTTCAGAAAGTAGTATATTCTCGTACAATGGATGGAATGCAGGACTTGGATTCAGGAAGACTCATCTTCCTGAGTTTAAATCTAGCTTCAGACAATGACTAGCTCTGTGGCCTTGGGCGAGTCACTTAACCCTATTTACCTTAGTTTCCTCATCTGTGAACTTAGCTGGAAAAGGAAATGGCAAACCATTCTAGTATCTTTGCCTAGAAAACCCTAAATGGGGTCATGGAGAGTCAGACATGACTGAAATGACTCCTAGGTATAGTTCTGCTCTCATTCCTGCAATTTATTTTGTATAAACTCATACTTGATCTTATTGTGTTGCTATAAAAACCTCCCCCAAAGCATTTTATCACAATCTTGAAGGAAGACTGAGGGGATGAGGGAGAACATTCCAGACATATTGTTAGTGCAAAAGTAGAGTCAGATATGTCCTGTGTGAGGACATTTTGATTAGATGGTAAAGTTGGGTGTAGGAGAACAGAAACTCCTTGAGGACAGGAACAGTTTCATTTTAATCTGTTTCCCTAGTGCCCAGCTGGTGCACAGTAGGCATATTTAATGTATGCTATATTCTCTAACAAAGGCTTGAGGATAGCCTCCCTTAGTATAATAGCTTAAAGGAAACACACACACACACACACACACACACACAAACACAAAGCGACAAATTGGACTTGGGAGTTTGGATTCATCTCATTAGAATATGAACACCTTGAAGACAGGGATTTACTTTGCTCTTATTCCTAGTGACTAGTACATGGTACCTTTACAAATTTTTACTGGTATTGGTTCTGACACCTAGTGGCTGTCAAGATGGTCAAGATTCACAAGATTTCTGTGAGAAAAGGCATTTTGTAACATATGTTCTGTGAGTTATTCTTAATAACAGTATGAATATTCATAACAACTTGAACATGAATATTATAAATAAATCTGTGACTATTATCCCATTCTACCCTTCAGTTATAAAGTTAAAACTGTAGCCATTATATTGGGAAGAAAACATGTGCAAGGTGATAGAAAGGGAAGCCAGTTCTTTTTGTCTTCCTCTTCCCTCCTCCCATTCCTCCTCCTCCTCCTCCTTCTCCTTCCTTCTCCTTCTTCTCCGTCTCCTCCTCCTCCTCCTCCTTCTTCTTCGTCTTCTTTTTCTTCTTCTTTCTTCTGTCCTCCTCCTCCTTCTCCTTCCTTCTCCTCCTTCTCCTCCTCCTCCTCCTTCTTCTTCTTCTTCTTCTTCTTCTTCTTTCTTCTTCGCCCCCTCCTCATTCTTCTTGTTTCTTCTCCTTCTCCCCTTTGTCCTTGTCCTCCTTTTCCTCCTCCTTCTTTTTTCTTTTATTTTGATAGTCTATGTTGCAAAGAGAAAAATGGCCAGACAGCTAGCCAGACAAACAGATGGAGGGGGACAGACAGATGGCATCAAATGCTATAGAACCTGGTGACCCAAGGACCCTCAGGGTGGGACTTAGGGGAATATAGACATGTTTTATTCTTGGTTCCATCATTAATTAGTAGTGTTACCTCAGGCAAATAATTTGACTTTTTAGGACTACAGTTTTTTCATGTGTAAAATGAGTAGATTGAATTAAATGATCTTTAAGATTGCTTCCAATCTTTTATTTGTTCTTTTTGACTAAAGGAGTAGAGTCTATTCTCTTAATGATATTATACCCATTGGACCCATACTCCATTTTTTAAAAAAATACATTTTTGGATGCCTTTTCTTTTTGCTTTAAAGTCTTTTCACCAACACTCATCTATCCTCTTCTCTTTCCCTTGAAATTTCCTTTGTGACAAAGAAAAACATTTATGCAGAAAAATACAATGAAATAACGACCCTTTCTGACACAGAATATAATAATCTATTCTATATTTTCCTGGGGAAATGTTTATGGACTTATACCCAGAAGCAGGATACACATATTCTGAACTGTACAACTTAAAGAGATAAGTGGACTAAGATTCATGTCAGAGGTAATAATGGTATCTAAATCCTTTGTCAGGATCTGTTAAGATAAAGAAAATTTTGATGGCCACTGCATATACCCATCTGCCAAGGGTTGGTTAGGGAGTTGTTATCTAGACTCATGGACCTGCTACCTTGGCATAGGATGGGAGCTGGGGCTATGGAACCCTAATTTATATCCTGATTAGATTCTAAACTGTAGTGGAAATAATTACCAATTAAACAGCTAGGGCCCTGGACTTGTTGGTTGGCTAAACCATGCAAATAAGAGAGTTATTCAACATAGGTTGGATTAGACAATCTGTTGATTGGAGAAGGAGGTGTTTGTGGTAAATTGAATCTATCAAGTTGCTGCCAAAAGATAGATGACAATAGATAAGTAGTAAAAGACATCAGAAAGTAGGCATGTACTCCCACATAAACCTGGAAAATAGATTGGGTCCATGTCTCTGATAATGAGGAAGTAAAAATCTTGCTAGAAGAAAAAGTCAGTAGTTTTGTCAATAACTAGGATTGTGATTTAAGAAAGAATTCATTAATAAGGTGTGGAACTCAAATTCTTATTAAAAAAGAAAGGGGGGGAATTGTAAGGAATATGAGGGTATTTGGGTTCCACAGAAATGTGAAGGAAGAATTGTTAGTTTACATTACAAAGACTAGGGTCTGCCTGTATTGTTGTCTATGGGCAGGTACTGATTTAAGACAAAAAACAGTCTCAATCTGATCAAAAACTGAGATTAGGCCAGGTCTTCCCCACTTAATTCTAAATTAACCTAGGGTATTCAACCTTCTCCTTTGCACATGCTCAAGGAGGTAAGTGTTCTTGCCCATTAGTATAATGAGCAGGGTGGAGAAAACATATGGGGACCAATGTATCAGTTAGATTATGACCCCAACCAATGATTGGCATGAAACTGTATTAAAGATCTAACATTTTTGGGATTACTCACCCCCTCCCACCTTGAGAGAGGTGTGCCATTTATTGAGACATCTTATTAAAAAACCATTTAGGGGCAGCTAGGTGGCGTAGTGGATAAAGCACGGGCCTTGGAGTCAGGAGTACCTGGGTTCAAATCCGGTCTCAGACACTTAATAATTACCTAGCTGTATGGCCTTGGGCAAGCCACTTAACCCCATTTGCCTTGCAAAAGCCTAAAACAAACAAACAAACAAAACCCCATTTAAATAAAAAAAAGTCTATCCTAGTAGGCAGCATAATCTCCTTGGTATAGTGATATAGGCTTCTATGGAGGTCTACCATGTTGCAGAAGAGTTACCAGGACAGAAAGATCGAGACTTGTTCATATTTCCTCAATGCCATGGTTCTCTGGGAGGAAGGACATGGATGAGGCTACTTCCCTTACTTAGCTTGTGTAAGGCTGGCTGTAGCAGAGTACATTTAAATAAATCATCCTGTCAAGGACCCCGTGCCCTTCTACTTTTGGCAAGTATAATACATTTTCAAATGTGTTAAAATGCTCTGTGTGTACATTGGGAGTGGAGGGAGGAGGAGACCGAAGAGTTCCCTATTTTGGTGATGGCTTGGTTAGCTCTGGGTTTTTGAGGACACAGCAGTCCCAGCACAGGCCCAATTTTAAAGATAGCTTGGCATCCAGAAGGAAAGATAGGTCAGGTCAGATCTTCCCTGGGCTTTCAAAAGCAACCAAAATAATTTTCTTTCACTGTCTCTCCTTCCCCAATGGCAGCATATAACTATAAGCTCGGAGCCTTTCCAGAAGCAAACCCGGTTATTTTTCCTTCTATCAAATTGTTAGTAGATAAAGGTATTATCATGTTAAAAGGAATAATGACAACAGCTAGATTTCATCTAATAAATGTTCAGAGACAGATTGTCACTAAAATCTCATAGAACTACTGGGATTGCTAAATCATATCACATTGTGAAACCTTACTTATTCAGACTACTTTGGAACTATGGAAAGTCTGAATTCTTAAATGAAGTTTTATTTATCAGTTCTTTCTCTGATTGCAGTTAGCATCTTCCTTAATATGACCCACCTTCTCAGATGTTTCTCAGAGGGGCATACCTTTGGGAAATTATTGCTTAAGATCCCATTAGTAATGCAGTGTACCTTTCAGCTAAAATAATATATGATTTGTACAAGGATCCTGTGGAGCTTAATTGTAAAGTCTAGGAGGCAGTGTTTCCACTTTGTCTCAGGATCTTTGGTGTGTAAGGAATGATTCATTTGGGCATCTATTCTCTTCCAATCTGTAGTAATAAGTTTGATATTTTATATATATCATATAGGGATAATTAAGATAGGTTCTTGTAATAGTCCTCAAAGTATAATGTCATATTTACTAGTTGTTTACCACTAATGACTCACTTGTGCAATCACAAGAATGCTGACAAAGATCTCTCCATCCTGTTTACTCAGATTTCATGTCCAAACCCAGCATAGGTCATCTCTGGGGACTCTTGTCTTGCCCATCTTAATTTTAGGTCCTCAAGATCAAAGTCAATCAACCAATAAGATTTTGTACTTTACCATGTCTTTTTTTCATTTTGGGGCATCAAACCCTATAAAAACAAGATTCTGGGGACTAGAGACATCTCAGATCCTGAGGAATATCTGGGTCCACTTCATTAGAAGGGACTATGGTCCCTTTAATAAAGTGTCACTAGCTCCGAGCTCTGCCTCAGCTTCTTTTATTGTAGGTTGGACAATTTTGAATTCCACAGTTGCCCAGCAGAATCTTGATATAGAAGTTGCTTAATAAATGCTTGTTAGATTTAAATAAATTCCTGCTATTTGCTGGAAAAAAATGAAACAAATTATCTTATGGCTGAAAGGAACTTTTCTTGGTGGCTTTGACTTTATAGTCAGATAGATAACAAGCAGAACTCACATAAGCTGAAGTTTTCCACAAATAACTTACAGTTTCCTGGTTCTAAATGATTTTCCCAAAACACTGATTTAGACCATCACTGTCCATCTTTGTCTTTCAAGATTTCTATTCTACCTATTGATTCTTGCTTCTCATAGAATCATAGATTTAGTTCTCCTCAGACACTTTTACAAATGAGGAACTGAGGATCAGCCATGTTAAATGACTTTTCCAAGGTTATACAGGCAGTTGTTATCAGATTTAGATTTAAATTCATGTCTTCGTACTCCATACTTTCCATTTCCTTATCACAGTATTGATGTACAACAATTTTTGAATTTGAAATTATCTCCATTGAGTAGGAAGTTGATTTATATTTTTCTCTCTCCATGATTAAGTAGTATGGTGAAGCTTAGAGAGAGCTAGCTTAGACCTAGGGATAAGTCCTATGTTTGATATGCAATTGTGTAACCTGGGCAATTCATTCCTTCTGATGTTCCCAGATACTCTAAAACTATAAATTGAAACCCATGGTTATGGGTCTGTATTGATAGGGGGAGTTTTTTATCTTGATAGTTTTCTATATCAAAGAATCTTAATAATAATAATAATAATAATAATAATAATAATAATAATACATTAAAGTTTTCAGGGTTCCTAAGAGAATTGGAAAGACAGGTGAAGGGAAGACAGTCAATTATTAACTGTGACAGAAGAAATGTAAATGGGATCAAGAGATTTTTGTATGCATGTTTTGTGAAGATAAGCTACTAAAATGATAAGAATAATGATACTGGAGTAGTGAATTTTATAATACTTTTATTACTATGTACAGCTAAAAATGGCCTAAAATTATACAAATCGAAATGTAAAGTTACCAATTAATGTTGTCTAATTTAGATATTTAAAAAAATCTATCCTGTTCCCTATAAAGAAAGGAAAGGAAAACAAACCTTTGCGACTTTTCTAAGTCTAAAGCCACCAACTAATTATGCAAGTGTGCCCTAATACTAAATGAATAAGACATAGAAGAAACATTTGTCTAAGAAAAATGATGGAAATTCTTTTGTTCCTCGCTCCCTTCCTTCTTCCCCTCCTCCTCCTTTCCTTCCTTCCTTCCTTCCTTCCTTCCTTCCTTCCTTCCTTCCTTCCTTCCTTCCTTCCTTCCTTCCTTCCTTCCATCCTTCCTTGTACTTTCCTTCCTCTCTCCCTCCCTCTCTTCCTGTCCACCTTCCTGCTTTCTTTTTTTGCCTTAATAGTGGCTAATGTTCATAGTGAGGAGAATAATTATTTATGGCTTGTTAGTCACTTATAACACTGTTGTGAAGGATAATTATTGTTAGCTTAAATGAAATCCTATGGCTTGGGTATATATCTAACTTCAGGAATGTGTTGGTTGACTTAAGTTCTTTCTATGAAATATAAAATGTGTGTATATATAAATATATATATACATATATCAATATGCTTGTGGAAATTCTGACACTTATGGTATTGACTTTAATATTTAAACCTATTTAACCTATTTAAAATAAGTATTTTATTTTAATGATGCAAAAATACTTTAAGTAATATTCTACTTTTCTGATAATTTTAGCAAATAGGGCTAGATTTTACTTTAGACTTATAAGTAGGAGTTAATTTGAATCTTCTCAATTATTTTATACATTAATGGACCATTTAGTATTTTTGTTACCTCTGCACTTAAAGTACTCTAGTGAGGCTATACCTCTGTGAATCAGGGAGCACTTTGATTTTGAAAAGCATCAAAATTGTATACCAAAGGGAAATCAAAATTGGGGAGGGTATAAGTAGGCTACAGCCAATTACTAATGATGTAAGTAAAAAAAACATAAATGAGATCAAGAGATATTTTATGTAAAGTTTTTTGTAAAGATCAAAATACTATAAAATAGGTAATGCTGTTAAATGGTTTAAAAAAATCATTTGGAAAGGAGATAACACATTGTGAGAATGAAAGATAGTAGACGGCTACTACATTGATATTCTTAAAATGTGAAGAGTTTAAGAGAAAGAGATCCAGTATATGAGGTAGATCCTTTAGAGTGGTGTTTCATAACTTGGGATTCATGACCTTGGTTTTACTATTTTTACTATTTCAATGTATTTCTATGTATTCCTTCATATTTTGAGGAATATTCCTTCATATATGTTTCATCAGAGCACCAAAAGGATCTATTCTCTCTCTGTCTCTCTCTGTCTCTCTCTCTGTCTCTCTCTCTCTCTCTCTCTCTCTCTCTCACACACACACACACACACACACACATACAAAGAAATATTAGAATCTTTGTTCTTGGGAGAATTGCAGAATAACATAGAATTGCATAAAATGAAAAGGCATGTAAAGTTGTGGCTTCACCATTGAAGAGAATGACCATATAGATGGAGTTATAGATTCATTTAAGTATCTAAGCAAGACTTATCACTGTCTTTTAATATGATCCTTAAGTAAAGAATCACTAAGAGTCATTGTCACTATAATGCTTCCTCTCTCATCTTTTAGAAATTATAAAAGAAATTTTGAATGAATAATTCTAACTTTTTGATTTAGGGTGCTTTTAAAACTCTTCAGGGATATATGGGCTTATTCATATTAATTGCAAATCTATAAAAGATGCTGTAGTCAAGAGATGTAACTGCTTATATGATTATCATCAAAAATATTTACTAATTAATATGTATTTAAAAATCAGTCTTATGTATAATGCCAATTTCATTAGTTAGCATCCTCTAGGATTTTAAACTGCTTCATGTATAGCTTCAGGAGTATAGGATACATATCATTGGAGATATATAACAAAATATAGGTCAGATACATATCTGGGAAAAATTTCTCTTAAGACTTCCCATTGTGATTAGGGCACATTTTCTCTTAAATTCACAACTTTACACATTATGGATTGTTAATTTGTTGACCTTACCTGGAGAAGAAACATCATTTGGAAAGGAATGGTTATCTAATCTGTTGTCCTCCTGGAAAGAACAAATTGAAAATTGTTTAAAAATATGCATAATTTAAAAGCATAGCATCTGAAAGAGAAAAGAGTAGCTAATCACCATCCTCTTTATTCAAATCCTGTACTTTATTGTAAATCTTCTCTCTTTTGATTCAAATGATTGTGAACCTTTCAATATTTATCTATAAACTTTAATAATAATAATGTTACCTTTTTAATAAATATAGAATCAATCAATTGACTTTGACTTAAAATAGTTACTCACTATCATTTTGAATTTCAATATTATCAATAAAGGCTCTGGTAATTGTTATTAGCCAGTTTGTTGTCAATTTAAAAAATTTGAAAGCATTATTTTTTGATGATTTGAATGGATATGTGAAAAAAACTTCATATCCAGAACTTGAGGAACACCATCTCATATCCTCTTAAGCTGACACAGTTCTCTATGAGCTGAGTATCTATGAACAACTCAAAAGAAGAAAATTGAGAGGGAGTATTATTTTGGGTACCTCAACAATGAAGCTGTGAGACAAAAACAGGGATCTTCAGGTACCTGAATGTCATTTCCATGCAGGCTTCCCTGACCCTATACCTCCTACCTCAATGACAATCCCCTCAATCCTTTTAGCATTTGCCTTGCACCTCTTTAAATACTATTCATATATTCTTCTGTGTCAGAGCAATCTATATATGAAAGGCGGTGTGGCATAGAAGATTGACTTCGGAATAAAAAACAAAAACAAATTTGGATCAATCCTGCCTCTAACACATTTTAGATGTGTCATCATGACCAAGTTTCTCAACTTTAGTGCTCTGGACAGCTCCTGATTACAGATTACTGATGAGTGATCATTTCTACAGATAGAGTAACTTTCCACACTTGGAATTCCTCATTCTGAAGAAATCAAAGGTTAGGAAAAGTGTTTGGATATCAAATCTGTTTTTACTAGATGGTGAGTCCCAGGAGGGCAGAGGTGCATTTTTTGTTGTTGCTGTGTAACTTTTGTCTCTCCCCCAGCTCCTAGCATAGATCTCTGCACACACTTATTTGTTGGAGTTATTTTCCCTGATATCCCTTATCTCACTTATGGCTGATATGAAATATACCTGATTCAACAAATGATGAAATATCATTTCATTTTCTATACTTTGCACTTCTAAATCTGGCCATGCATTGAACTTGGTGCAAGGATCCACAAATAAATACAAACAGTCTTCAAAGTCACTTTGTCCCATCATCTTAATCAGAACTCCCAGGCTTTGGAGCATTTTCAAGCTTTTCTGATTCTGATCATTTTTCAAATAATATGGCCTTGCTGCTTTGATGTTAAATCCAATTTTGGTTTGATACTTCATTAAAAAATTGATTAT
Organism: Macrotis lagotis; assembly: GCF_037893015.1. Taxonomy (NCBI): domain Eukaryota; kingdom Metazoa; phylum Chordata; class Mammalia; order Peramelemorphia; family Peramelidae; genus Macrotis; species Macrotis lagotis. Next base: position 162,850,368 of record NC_133663.1, on the reverse strand, counting down.
TTCATCACAGCAATGGTGGCAGGGGGTATAGGAAAGAAACCAGGTAATGTTGTACTTTGTAGTATTGGGAATATTTGCTACTAGATAGTTTTCAATTTCCCTTAAAACTAGGATTTCAGCATGACATTGGCCTGGATTATTGAAAGCATGACCCCATAATTTCCAAAGTGTTTTACTGTCTTCTTTCAGACTAAAACAGAGCAAAGTTTGATGGGGTGTATTTATATTGGAAAAATGTCCATAGAATTCTTCTTCAGATATTTCTTTCTTTAACCTCAGAGGCATCTTTTAACCTAAAGAGTTGAGAAAAAAAATTAGACAGCAAAAAGAACACATGGTGTCAAATGCATTATATTTCATTGAATATATATTAGATTTTGTAAGGCAATGGGGTTAAGTGGCTTGCCCAAGGCCACGCAGCTAGGCAATTATTAAGTGTCTAAGCAAATATATTTTTCTTTAATGAAGATTTTAGAACTATTTTCTCTAGAAGTTAGATTTTTTACTAAAAGAGACAATTTTTGAGGCTGAGAAATCATAATGAATACAAGTAAATCTTTGTAGTTTGAATTTTCAATTAAAACAAAGATTTCTAAATTTGATACTTAATAACTATGACCTTGAGCATGTCCCATTACTTCTCTTTTCTTGTTCGATTGTTTCAGTGGTGTTTGACTCTTTATTGGATTCCTCATGTCTGATTCTTTGTGGAATTTTCTTGGTAAAGACATTAGAATGATTTGATCTTTCCTTTCTTTCTCCAGATCATTTTAAAGATGGAGACTGTAAAGCAAACAGGATTAAGTGGCTTACTCAGGGTCACACAGTGAGAAAAAGTCTGAGGTCAGATTTGAACTCAGAAAGATGAATCTTCCTGATTTCAAGCCCAATTCTCTATGTACTTTGCTACTCCATTTCCTCACCTATAAAATGAGGTGATTAGACTAGTTATTTCTAAGGTTCCTTTAAATTCTAAATCCAAATATTTTTTTAAAAATAGTCTTTTTTTTAAATAATCTGTCTATTCAACTACTTTTGATCCATGGAAAATTTCAAAGTGCAGTTATTGAAAACACTGTTTTTGCCATAGAAATTTCTTGTTTGTTTTTGAATTCCAAAAGAAATAAAAATCTATGTATAATAAAAAGTGTGGTTAAAATAAATTGAGAATAATCAATGAAAGACAGTATATAGGCTGAAGGGGCTGAATCTTATAAGATAAAATTTACTTTTTTTTTTTTTTTTAGGTTTTTGCAAGGCAAATGGGGTTAAGTGGCTTGCCCAAGGCCACACAGCTAGATAATTATTAAGTGTCTGAGACCCCAGGTACTCCTGACTCCAGGGCTGGTGCTTTATCCACTGCACCACCTAGCTGACCCTTAAAATTTACTTTTTACAAAAATCAATATCACAAATATAAGATAGGGAAGGCATACTTAGATTGTAACTTGTTTGAAAACAATTAGGGAGTTTTGATAGACTACAAGCTCAGTATGAGAAATTAATATAATATGACATTCTGAAAACCTAGTTTGATTTTGGACTGCATTAGCTTTCAGGAAGAAGGAATTGATATTCCTACTGTAGATCTCAGCTTAGATGAAAGTTGATTGAATGCCAAGGACTGGAGTCGGAAACACTTATCATTCTGTATTCAAATCTGGTCTCCAACACTTCCTAGCTGTGTGACACTGGGGAAGTCACTGGTTGCCTCAGTTTTCTCATCGGTAATGTGAGCTAGAGAAGAAAATGGCAAACTGCTCCAGTATCTTTACTAAGAAAACTCAAATTTCCAGGAAGAATTGAATGCAACTGAAAATGACTGGATAATAAGAATTTCTGTTGCACTTCTATTGGAGTTAATCTGGAGTATGTTCATGTTTAGGAATCACAATGGACAAATGAGTCCTTCTAGGGAAGGGTAAGCCAATGTAGTGACAAGTTTTGAGCCTGTCATATGAGGATCATTTGAAGGAACTAAAGATGTTTAACTTGGATAAGAAATGTAACCTCAAATCCCCAAACCTAAATATTATTTAGAATTATGGATCTTTTTCAGTAGAGCATGTTTCTATTGGGACACTTTTATTTATATATGACTGTCCCTATACTGACAAAATCACACATCCTTACCCTTTTCCCTCTATACTCTCATTATTAGTATTTATCATATGCCTATATAGACTGCTCTTATTTTTTGAGCAAATTATGATCTAAAAATTCACTTCTAAATTTTCTCTTTGGATCTTGGAAGACATTTTCTTAAAGAATGAATGTTATAAATTCTGGTTAGGTTCCAAGGCTTGCCCACAAAACCTCATTTAACCAATAATATGACAGACTCCACTATGGTCCTAGTATGATATAGAAGTGAATACAGCTACTTTAAAAACTATTGATCCAGTTGTATTCCTCAGCCTATGTGCTGATATGAGATGGGTGAGGGTGGAAGTATTAATTAGCATGATAGTGTAGGGTTGTTGTATTATATATATTTTGTATGAGAAATATAATTCTGGACACGAAATCAAAAGATATATGTTTGAATCCATACTATGATGGTCACTAGTTGTGTGACTTTGAATAAGTCATCCACCCTCTTTAAACCTCAGTTTGATAATCTATAAAATGGGAAGGAAAGCTTACTTCATAAAATTTTGTGAGGAAAGTACTTTGTTAACTATAAAGTGCTATATAAATGAGTTATTTTAATTTCATTATAGGGAAGAGGCTCCATAAGAATAAAAGGAAAGATTGTTTGGAGGGTCCAGTGGTTGCCAAGCTGGATTGTTATGGGAAAGAAAGGAAATGGGAGAAGATATGGTACTCATCATCTTTTTTTGTTTGTTTGGTTTTTTTGCAAGGAATGGGTTTAAGTGACTTGCCCAATGTCACACAGCTGCATAATTATTAAGTGTCTGAGGTCAAATTTGAACTCCAGACCTGGTGCTCTATCTACTGCACCACCTAGCTGCCCCCAGTACTCATCATCTTGCAGATAGATCCGGGTGATTCTGCTTGTCATTGGTAAAATCAGTTATTACAGTCAAATTTATAGTATGTATATATATACTAAGCTAGTGTGAACATCAACTAGTAAATACCAAAGGCTTGGGAACACTACGCTATAATAAATTAAAACTAAAGTTTGAATGTATATATTAAGTATTTTTATCTAATCTCAATGAGAATATTATTAACATTGGATAGGACAACTGCCACAATTTAAGAGATGGAAGAGGGGAAAAAAAGGCAGGCTCATTTGAGAGATAATTCATAAAATTAAATTTAAAAATTGCTTAAGTTAGATTCCTGTAATATTCCATTGCCTGAGAACAATTGGAATAGAAGGAAGACCGGAGGGACTTTAGTCTATATTGAAAATGCAGTAAAAAAATTCAGGGAGCACAGGGGAAAATATTTTGATTATAGTGTCACCACACAAAAAGACCAGTTTTATTTTGGTGTAAACTTCCTTTCCCCTAAGTTCCTTGAAGTTAAGGTCCCTTTCTTCCTTCTTTATATCCCTAGTGCTTAGTACAGTGCCTGTATCAAGAGGAAGGCCATGAAGACTGCAATAACTTTGGTGTGATAACTTGAGTCTTATAGACTAGTTAGTTGACCAGCAACTGTTCTGTCAGATTAGAAGTACTTCCTCACTCCTTTGTAAATATAGACCCTATGGTGCCCTTCCTGTCACTATCTTCTTTGTTTCCCTCCTGAACCCCTCTGTTAAGAAATTTCCTTCTCATCCTAGATCTATTCCTTTTAGATTATTTCTACCTTTTGGTCTTTACTGAAAACTATATTTCTTCTGAAGGCACCTTATCATTTGATATTCTTTCCATAAACTTCTTTTGACATATGCCTTAGTCTTAACTGTTACTTTCAAACTCACACTTGTTACTTGTATCTCTTTAGGACAAAAAACAAACAAATAAACCAAAAATTCCCCCCCACCCACCCAAATTAAGTAGTCATTCAACATTTCCTGAGAACCTTCCATGATCAAGAACTCATTTCCCCTCAAGGCAGCTCAATCCATTTTTGTATGTTATAATATTGTTTGCTAAATACATTGTATATTATTTTCTTTTTTTTTAAATATCAAGCTGAAATTGTTGCAATTTCTATCCATTACTCCTTATTCTGCTATCTGAAGTTAGGATAAACAGTGTAATTCTTCTTCCATTTTCTAGTTACTCAAATTCAACCCAAATATCATATCCCCCCCCCCACCTTCTCTCTTAGTCAAGAATCCTCAGTTTCTTTCTTCAAAATCAATTTGTTTTGGTTACTCTCTTGAATAAAATCAATGAACCATTATTTTACAAAACTGACCTTTTAGACCATGGTGAGTCTTTCTCCGACCTTCAACTTCCTGCAAACAGCTTGATCTGTTATTCTGCGTTGAGTTTTACTTCAGAAATGAAAGGAAAAACTTGGCCATTTTTTCCTTTCAGTTTCTTTTGACAGTAAAATTGACCAGTAAGTTAAAATTTTCACTATATCCCCATCTAGTGGCAAATGATAATACAAAGGGTTTATTGGGGTGGGGTGGGGGACTTGGAAAAAAGAAAGGAACAATAATAGCTGAAATTTGAACCTAAGCAATGACTCCAAATTCACAACTCCTAGAGTATAAACTTGATATGATGGAACGAATAATAGATTGGAATTCAGAGAACCCAAGTTCAAATTCTGATTCAGTTATTATCTGTTTGAACTTGAACAAGTTTATTTAATCTTTCTAAGAAGGTTAAGAAGGTAAGTTAAGGACCATCTTCTCCTTTGAGCAAGTGAGTGAGTGACATTTGTTTGGACTCTTTCATGACCCTAAATCAATATTTGAGAGGGTAGAGAAATACAATTCTAGGTCAATACTCCTCTTGTGGAGAGGTCAGGAAAAACCAAATTCTTCTTCTGCTCCTCTTAAGGAGGAAATCTGTCTTTCCTGAAGGTGGGGTGGGCAGGATTCCAGAAATATTTATGTTACCTTTAAGTTAAACTAGGTGGAAATACATATTTTACATGAAATACATGTTTTATTATTGCTAAAATCTCAAAACATTGTTCATTTTAATTTTAAAAACTAGAACTTTTTGAAAGATAGGGTGAAATGGAGAAGGTAAATATGAGGACAGGAAAATGTTACAAAATAAAACAACAATGTTGAAATTGAGAAGGTGCTTGTCTAACTCTAGGAAGTGGTAATATAGAAATTGACTTAACCATGAAGAAATTTAGGATTATAAATAATATAAAAATTTTAAAAAAACCAACCACTGACAGTATATTGCAAAATTGCTTTGGAAGAAAAACAGAGCCTGACCTAAGAGTTATCATGGATTGCAAAACCTCTGGGATTTGTAGTTCTTCCCAGTTTGGGAAGAAATGAAATTAAGAGTATATCAGTTTTCAAAGGGGAGAGGGAGAAGAGCAGAGTTCTTTAAAATGAGGTGGAATGTGAAGCAAAACCAGACACCTTTTTGTTTTTCAGGGTCCTGAGAAGTGATCTCTGCAACAATAAGTCAAAAATTGTCAGCTTTTACACAAATGGGTGTGCTGAGAGAAAAGTCTACTTCTTTTGATTTGTGTGTTTCAAAAAAGTGTTAGAACAATTTGCCATATTTAATATTAATTTTATTAAAATTCTGTGATTGATCTTGTCTTTAAATTGATTAGTATCCTTAATTTGGGACAGAAGGGCATAGGAATACAATTGGATCTATTAAGAGAGAGGAACATTTAAAATTTTTTTATGTTAAGTTTTTATTCATTTATTTAAGGCATTGGGGTTAAGTGACTTGCCCAAGGTCACACAGCTAGGCCATTATTAAGAGTCTAAGGTCAAATTTGAACTCAGGTCCTCTGACCCCAAGGCCAGTGCTCTATCCACTGTGCCACCTAACTGCCCCAGAACATTTTTTAAAATTAAAATTTCAATCCACTTATAGAAACATAATTTTTTAGCTGGAGATAAGCTACAGGATGGCTACAAATCCTGATCCTGCACATATTTACCTCATGTTCATGAATGAAGATTATAAATAACTGCTAAGGTAGTCTTGTGTGTGATAAGAGCAGCATATCATATACTCCTTTATAGGAGGTCTGAGGTAAAGAAAGTAAAGTTTATATATGACCAAATATAGCATATTATAAAAATTTTATTTGTGGATATTCCTAAACTTTGTAAAAGATCCTGCCCACAGCATATAACAGACATTCTTAAACCTTGTATAGTATCATAGACCTATGAATCCCAATGCAGAATAATAACTTTAAATAGTTGAAAGAAATGTTCAACTTCAGTTAGAGGTTAGTAGAAATAAAAATGTAACTTTTTTTCCTCACCTAAATTATGAACTTGCTGAAACCTATCCAATGATTGCTTGGAGACCTGCAGACTTTATGTTTAAGAACTCCTGCTCTTTATGTGTATATAAGATAAATTCCCTACAGATGTGGGACCTGTGTTTGTATTGTATGAGATAACCTGCAAGTTTAACTACTGGTCAGGCCAACCTCTTTTCATTCCTCAAGCAATGGAAATGTCTCAAAGTCCCAAGACATAACTCTTGAAGTAGGGAAATGAAGGTAATATCTCAGAAGTGGGGACCCTTCAGGTGTAAACTCACAGAGATCAAACAGATTTCTGTACTATCATTTTGTTCATGATTGTGGTGTGACTGACAGAACTAGGGATGAAATTAAACCAGGATCCTTTTCTCTCTAAAAGGAACAATGACATTAGAAGGGTGATGTCTTGCAAGTGAATTGGATTTAAGTGAGGCAGAGCTATGCAAAATCATCAGATTCACTCTCTCTTCCAGAGTCATACTGATTCAGTGGCAAGACATAGATCAGGACAACTGATGATAGCCCTGTATGAAATGGAAGACCCTGGCCTTTTTAAGGTAAGGTCTTTCCCAGGTCCTAGTTTGCCTGTGGCAGAACTGGCATATAGAAAGTGAACAAAAGAAATCACTCCCCAATCTATGATGAGTTGGTTTTGTTTCCTTGTGAGAATCACTGAATAGAAGTAGAAACAAGGATAAGTTAACATACAAAGACAGTCACAGCATCTTATTGTATTAGAGACTTTGAAGGTTAGAGGAACAGAGTATGCTTACTATAATCATCTTCATAAATATTAAAAAAAAAGAAAAAAAAGAATTTACCTGGAGTTTGCTTACCATCCAGTTGCTGTAAATCAATCTCATGCCAAACCAAAACCAATAGCTGAATTACTGAGCCATAAATTAATTGAAAGTCCAAAATATTGTATTACTTTTAGAATTGCTTGTATGATCATGTGTTTATGTCTTGGATTTTACTTTTTTGCTTAGCTTTCTATATCCCAGGACTTAACTTTCCCCCCATTGATTTTTGCCAAGCCAGCTATGAATTTTTTCATATGGAAATAAGCTTAGCCCTTTTTTCTCTATCCTTTAGAAATGAATCCCAAGTAAAAACATCACTTGTACAAAGATATTCATAGCAGCCCTGTTTGTGGTGGCAAAGACTTGGAAATTAAGTAAATTTCCTTCAATTAAACAAACTGTGATATATGTATATCATGGAACACTATTGTTCTGTTAGAAACTAGGAAGGATGGGAATTCAGGGGATCCTGGAAGGATTTGCTGCTGAGTGAGATGAGCAGAACCAGAAAAATACTGTACATCCTAACAGCAACATGGGGGGTGATGATCAACCTTGATGGACTTGTTCATTCCATCGGTGCAACAATCAGGGACAATTTTGGGCTGTCTGCAATGGAGAATACCATCTGTATCCAGAGAAAAAATCGTGAAGTTTGAACAAAGACCAAAAACCATTACCTTTAATTTAGAAAAGGAAAAAACTGTGATCTTATTATGTAATGCTGCTATCTCTTATACTTTATTTTTCTCCCTTAAGGATATGATTTCTCTCTCATCACATTCAACTTATATCAGTGTATACCATGGGAACAATGTAAAGACTAACAGACTGCCTTCTGGGGGGGGGGAAGGAAGATTAGGGGAAAATTGTAAAACAAAGTAAATAAAATTTTTTAAAAAAAGAAATGAATCTCAGGGACAAAATTTATTGAAATTCAATTCGATAAACATTTTCTCACTGGTGTCAGTATTTTTATGTCTTCCTCTTGAATATAAAACCTTCAATCTTAGAGGATCTTGGGATAATTTGGGAATAGGGCAGTATTATTTTTGTTATCATGTATTTTTTTTTTAGTTTTTTTGGCAAGGCAATGGGGTAAAGTGGCTTGCCCAAGACCACACGGCTAGGTAATTATTAAGTGTCTGAGGTCAGATTTGAACTCAGGTACTCCTGACTCCAGGGCCGGTGCTCTATCCACTGTGCCACCTAGCTGCCCTTTTTTAAATCATGTATTTTTTGATATTAGTGAGACCTACAGCATGCTTCAGAATATAGGAAGGTGAGACTTGGGACTAATGAGGCTTATCTTTTAGGGGAACTGCTCATTTCTACCTGATTTCTACAAGACTTCTAGTCTTGTAAATCTTTTATGTAATCATTTCTAGAAGCTTGCAATTAATCCAGATCACTGATCAGGCTAATCTGGCAGGTTAATGAAATAGGGGTAGGAAGAAGAGAGTTCCAGTACCTTTTATTGTGCTTTGCAGATATTGCATTTTTTTTTTACAAATTGAAGGTTTGTGGCAATCCTAAATCAAGTAAGTACCATTTTTTCCAACAACATTTACTTACATAATATCTCTATATCACATTTGATCATTCTTTCAATAATTAAAACTTTTTCCTTATTATTGTATCTGATGTGGTAATCTATTATTAGTAATTTTTAATGTTCTAAATTTCAGTTACTTTCAAGAGATGACTGATGATTTTTTTTTGTGTGTTTGTGTGTGTGTGTTTGTCTCTGGATCTGTGTGTATGTCACTCTAGCCTACTTGTTTGGGGAACCCCAAACTGTGCTTATATAAGATGATAAACAAGTAATAAATGATATGTCTTTTGACTGCTCTATCAACTGGCCATCCCCCTATCTCTTCCTCTCTTCTGATCTTCCAATTCCCTGAGTCACAACTGTATTATAATTAGGCCAATTAATAACCTCACAATGGCTTTTAAATGTTTAGTGAACTTCATTGTTGTCTTATTTTAAGAAATTGAAGGGGTGGCTAGGTGGCTCAGTGGATAGAGCACCGGCCCTGGAGTCAGGAGTACCTGAGTTCAAATCTGGCCTCAGACACTTCATAACTACCTAGCTGTTTGGCCTTAGGCAAGTCACTTAACCCCATCTGCCTTGCAAAAACCTAAAAAAAAAAAAAAAGAAATTGACACTGCAACCTCTACCTGATCAATCAGCAGCCATCAATATCAAGGCAAGACTCTGCCCTAGCAAAAAGATTACAACTCACTAAAAGTGAGTAAACTGAAAGTTCAGATAATTATTAGCAGTTTTTTTAGCAATAAATTATTTTAAATTAAGATATATATAATATATATATATATATATATATTGAATTAAGATATATATAAATACATTGTTACATTATTTAGGCATAATACTTTTGTACACTTAATTGACATTATAGTATAAACATAACTATATATATTGGGAATCCAAAAAATTCATGTGCCTTGCTTTATTACAACGGTCTGGAACAGAATCTGAAATATCTCTGAGGTATCCCAATAGTAGCTGTAAAAAGTCTAAGGGGGAAAAGTGGAATTTATGGAAGAGAAATGGAGAACTGTATGGGGATATGTTACGGCAGGAACATAGTATAGGGGTCAGGGTTAGAATCTGCAGGACAGGAAAAAAAAATAAAAGAGGAAGAACATAATATCCAGTTTGCTTGATAGATCACAGAATAGATGACTACATACAAAGAGTCTTTCTTTTATATCTTTGTATCCCTGACATCTAATACAATGACTTGCATGTGACATACAAAGAATGCTTGTTGGTTGATATATTTTAATAGAAAGAAGTGGGTGTCTCCATTGTAGAGAGCCTAACCTTTATGATTCATGAATTTCCTTATGTTAACACATATTCTGAATATGCAGTGGCACTCTATGTACTGTGGTCTTCAGGTTTGATAAGTCTCAGGAAGTCCTTCACTATCTTGGATAGTGGTGCTGGAAAGACAGCTTGGGAAAATATTTTGAACCACTTTTAGCTGGGTGGGTAGCTGAAAGTATCCAGTTGAAAATCCCCAACTAAAGGACATCTTAGAGAAATAAATATATTGAGATGAAATGGAATAAAATGGAACTTACTCCCATTTTTCTGAACAGAAATTGGTAGCATCTAAAGAGTATCCCTGAAGGAATTATTGGTTTTTTTTTTTTTAGGTTTTTGCAAGGCAGATGGGGTTAAGTGGCTTGCCCAAGGCCACACGGCTAGGTAATTATTAAGTGTCTGAGGCCGGATTTGAACCCAGGTACTCCTGACTCCAGGGCCGGTGCTTTATCCACTGCGCTACCTAGTTGCCCAGGAATTATTGTTAATGAACTCAATGAACCAAATACCTGTTCAATCTATTTTTCCTTCCTTTTAAAAAACAGATTCCTGAATAATGGCCTTAATACTCTGAGAGTCATTATTTCATCATCAATAATCATTATTTAATGCATTATTCAAAATAAATGGGAAAGGGAGAAAAAAGAAATGATTGAACATTTTTAAAAAGAAAATAAAAACAAAGAAGAAAAAAGTTTTAACATGATAAAAATGTACCATTTTAGGGGGCGGCTAGGTGGTATAGTGGATAGAGCACCGGCCCTGGAGTCAGGAGTACCTGGGTTCAAATCCGGCCTCAGACACTTAATAATTACCTAGCCGTGTGGCCTTGGGCAAGCCACTTAACCCCATTGCCTAGCAAAAACCTAAAAATAAATGCACCATTTTGATTACTGTCACTATTAAATATTTGCTGAAATTTCTTATATTTGAACACTTCTAAATGCCCTAGTTTTGTCCATCTCCTATACCACGTTCTAAATTTCAGATACTTTCAAGAGATGACTGATGATTGTCTCTGTTTGTGTGTGTGTGTGTGTTTGTCTCTGGATCTGTGTGTATGTCACTCTACCCTCTGATATCCAGGAAATGTGTCAGATTCTGTTTATCCTATCAGCTTTTGTAGACATAGAGCTGAAAGGACTTCAGAGGTCATGTAAGTTCTAATCTCTTATTATTTAGAGATGAAGAAAAATATGGTTTGGATGAGACCTGGTAAGGCTTGTCCAATTTTCCCCATCCCATAAAATTACATTCAGCTTTTCTGAGTATCTTATTCTTGGTTGTAAGCTAAGGTCCTTTGTCTTGTGTAATATATTTTAAGCTCTCCATTCCTTTATGGTGATGGTTGCTAAGCCATGAATAATTATGATGATTCCATGGTATTTAAATTCTTCTTTTTACTAGATGCTTGCAATATTCTTTCCTTGCTTCCAATATTCTTTCCTTGACCTGGAAGCTCTGAATTTTGGCTCTAATATCCCTGGTAGTTTTTGTTTTTGAGTTTCTTTCAGATGGGACCAGTGGATTCTTCCAATTTCTACTTTACCCTCTAATTCTAACGTATCTGGAAAGTTTTCTTTTATGATTCTTTGAAATATGCTGTCTAGGTTCTTTTCTTTTATTCATGATTATAAGCTAGTCTTAAATTTCCTCCAACATGTTTTCCAAATCAGTTGTTTCCTATAAGATATATTTTCTTCTATTGTTTAGTTTCTTCTATATGTTTTATTATTTTTTAATGTCTCATGGAGTCATTAGCTTCCATTTGTCAACTCTAGCTTGAAATAATTTTTTCTTCAGTAAGGTTTTTTAAAAACCTCTTGTATCAAGCTATTAATTTTCTTTTTATAATTTTCTTTCATAATTCTATTTTTTCTTGTTTTTCCCCTCCACTGTTCTCATTTGGTTAAAAAAATTCTTTTGTTTCTTATAAAACAATTCTTGAGTAATTGTTGGAATTTTTATTGGACTTACATTCAAATCTGTATTTTTTTCCTTTGTGAATTTGCTTGTAGATAATTTCAAATCATTATCTTCTTCAATATTTGTGTCTTTGTGTCTTGAGCTTCTTGAATTTTTTATAGATGGTTCCCTTTTTTGTTTGCTTATTTTTTTAGCTACTTACTTTGGACTTTATATTAGTATTGGGTCCTGTGTAGAGCTATGGGGGATGGGGAAAGGCAGGTAAGAGTAAGGGAATCTGGCCTGAGTCTCTGTTCTTTTATATCCTTTTGCTGCTTTCACAGTTCATCTTAAGAGTTTTCAAGTTTTCAGGGCTTTAAAATGTTAAGATGTAGGGAGAGGTCTGTTCACTTCTCTCCTTGTCAGAACTCTGCAAACTCTATTGGCTTGTGTGTGAAATAATTTCAGAAACTCCTGCTGGACTCAGTTACTTAAATTCCTGGGAAATTCTGCAGGTTCAGAACAACTGAATTGGTTCTCCTTTGGTTTAGGTCTCCTGCTCTGGTTATAACATTGCAACTTTATGTGCTAGCTAAAGACTAGAATTCTACTGAGTTGTTGCTCTGCTCCTGGGTTCAAAACCCTATTTCTCAGTACTCAACTAGAGCACATGTTCTTCAAGCTCTCTGACCTAGATCTGGGTAATGGGTGATAAAACTATAAGACGATACTCTTTGCTATATCTAATGCTAGTTCAGGGATCCCCTCAAATGTTTTTCTGCCCCAGAGCTCCCTGCCCTTGTGCTCTGTCTCAATATCTATTCCATTCCTAGGTACGAAAGTGTTACCTGCTACTCTCATGTTCATGCTCTTGGTCCCAGTATCTGCAGCCCTCTGTCTATCTCCCTCACTAGGACTTTTCCCTTTAATTTCCTGATTAGACTTTAGTCCAACCTCTTTCTAGGTGGTTGTGGAGGTGGTGTTCTGGATGAGCTAGGCAAAAATATTTCCTCTCACTGCTTCATTTAGACTCTGCCCCCTCACCTCTTACCATTAAAAAAATTTTTTTTGGTCTCAGAGCAAGATCTTTCAGAAGACTGTTTACTATGTAAATAAAATCTATTCTAGATTTTGATCTCTTATGAACCTAAGTTCTTGCAATGGAAACTGATGGATACGTTTGTGGAATTGTCATGTACTTAATTTTCAAGGTTCAGAACAGATGAGAGAAATAAGCCATAATAGATATTTTCAAAAATGTGCCCAGACCATATGTGTCAGGAGGAAGACCCTGATGCAAGGGTTGGATTTCTATAGAAGCACAGAACCTTTGAGAAGATCATTTAGGAACACAGATGATTATTACATTTGATCAAACAGAACATACCTGAAATCCAGATAAAAATTTCAGAGGAAAAAAAATTATTTGGAATTAGGAGTCCTGTGTTTGATTCTCTATCTACCATTTATTAGCCATATCATTGTGGACAAACTTGATTTTATAAACTTTAATATTCTCTTTTATAAAATAAATAATATTTCATCTACTTCACCAGCTAGTTGCTACAGAGAGTGCTTTATAAACTTTAAAACTGCAATATAAGTGTATTATTTTTTTCAAATTAAATTAAATAGACATCAACAAATATTTATTAAAATGATTGCTAGATACAAGACTCTATGTGAGACACTAAAGCTATAAGAATTAAGTGACACATGGGGTGGCTAGATGGCATAGTGGATAAAGCACTGGCCTTGGAGTCATGAGTACCTGGGTTCAAATCCGGTCTCAGACACTTAATAATTACCTAGCTATGTGGCCTTGGGCAAGCCACTTAACCCCATTTGCCTTGAAGAAACCTAAAATAAAAGAATTAAATGACACGATCCCAGTCTACAAAGAATTTATAGACTCTAATATAGTAAGATGTTGCAGTTTCATATATAAATATAAGACAAGGTAGAATGTGAAAAGTACAGAGAAGGTACCATAAGAAATTAGAGGTGGGAGAGAGATCATTTCCATTAGGGTTGTGGTCAGGCAAATTCTTCAAAGAGGATATGATTATTGAATTTGGTATTGAAGGACAGGAAGAGTTTCAATGGCCAGAGATGGGTTGGAAGAAATAGGAAAGGCATTATGGGATTGGGAGGATTGTGTGAGTAAAGCCATAAAGAAGGGAAGCAGTCAAAGAATTTCTTTTGTTTTGTGGTGCTCTACTGCAATATTCAAGTTCTTAGAACCTATTAAATTCCATTATATATTCAAAACCACCACTTACAAGTCCTCATTTTCCTCTGATTCTCCTTCACATGATATTAGAGAAAGGCAAAAGGATATCTAATTAAACTTGAACATAAGGTAAATAATTAGGAATTGTGGTAAACACCAGACATTCCATTCTTTGCTTCTCCAAACTAGAATCTCTTTGTGACTCTATTTCTTGTCAGAGTTCATTCATCTTCACTCTCTGAGTTGATGTAAAGTGATGGAAACTAGTGAGCATTAAGAGTGTAATGACTTGTTTATCAGATGAACACAGGAACCTCAAAGTTGGACAGGCCTAATAGTCTCAATAACCAAGAAGTTAACAGAGGTGTGATTAAAGAAAAACCTCCCTTTAGCACTGGTCGGTGTCAGATACAGCTGCAGGCTGACTCTGTGCTGATTCTCTCTCTCCTCTCTTTTTCTGGTCTCTTTCTTTTCTTCTCCATTTTTTGAATTTCTTGCACTTAATCTCTAGCTCCTTTGACTATTCTGGTCATCACGATCCCTACTAGATTTATAAAGACAAAAGACTGGATTGAATCTGTGGGAGAGTTTGCTGTTTGTATGGAGGAGGAGGATTATCCTCTTCATTTTTTAACTTTGCTATTTAATTTAATTGTCTTTGCTTCATAATGTGTTATGTTAAAAATAAAAGGAGTGAGAGTTTAAAAACTTGTTTTTGGTAGATATTAAATAAATGCATGCCTTAAAAACAGACTTGGTTTTCAATAGCCTAAACTGAATGAGATCCAAGGTATATTAGTATCAGAGCAAAGTAATTGGAATGGTTATTGAAGACTCTGTATCAATCAATGGCTATGAGCACATGGACATAACCCCACATTATGTATCTCCTTTCAAAATCTTATTTCAAAACAATGAATAACAGAACCAATTTCAGTTTTGCCTTTTGCATAATATGTTGTAGGAAGACTTTTCAACTTATGACACAGAGGAAGTGTGAAATGTGTTCTATGAATAAATTTGAGACTTGTCTGCCTGATCTGAAAACAGATTGGAAAGTCTATCAATAATACTAAGTAAGAATTTCTCCTGGACCTGTTAATCCAATGAAAGCCCCTGGCTTGTTTCTCAAGGCTCAAGCAGCCTGTCAATTTTGACCAAGATTTTAGAAACCAGTATTTAATTTTGGGATTAAGATGGGACCTTGAAAATATCATGCCTCCTGACTTTATAAAACAATGAGATTATAATAATAATATTATTGTGAATAGCAGATTAGTTCTAATATAAATTTTAAGGAAGATTAAATTTACATGTCAAATTTACTAAAAAGTCAAAATAGCATCGAACTAACATTCACAAATACCTCAGGTTCCCCATATATATATATCAGCTCACTAAAATCCAGAACAATGTTATTATTTTTCTAATATGAATTCTCTATAATAGTCTTTTTCCACCCAAGTACACTATGATATGGAGATCATATAACTTTGATGGAATTCACTGTAACATATGAATACAATCCGCTACTTATCAAATTAGTGACAATTAAACAATGACATTAAAGAGAAAAAAGCAGGAGAAAATATTTTAAACAAGTAATTTTAGAGGATGATAATCTCCAGTAATTCCTCCAGTTTGGAAAGGCTGTGAGCATAGATACAAAGACAAACTGTTGTCTAAAATTATCTTAAGTAAATATAGGAGAGAGACATCACCAGAAATTTGGAATTTGGTACTAGGATAATCTTTTGTTTTTCCATATTACCTCATGACATCATCTTCTGAGGCATGGAGGGGGATGGATACTATTTGGAACTTTGGCGATATTGAGACCTAGTGATGTGAGGAGTCACTACAAGCATATCACTACCATAAAGGAGAGGCATCTTTGGCAAAGAAATTAGCAGCATGTAATCGAACCAACATCATGCCAATGCCTTACTAGTTTGCCTTTATGCTGGCTCATCCCCGCAAAGGACTGGAGGTCAGATTTATGGTAGCTTTGATGGCATTCACTGGAGTGTATGAATACAGCCTACTGTTTATCAATTAATGTAAGCAATTACAATAAATAAAAAAACAGGAGAAAGATTATTTTTAAAAAGTAATGTTCACAGGTAAATAAAAAAATAGAATTATTTGAATTCAGTATTCAAAAGACCCCAATTCTACTGTTCTGGGAATTGGAGAGAACAGGGATGACATTTACATAACTATTTTTGAAGGTCATTTAAGATGTATTCTGGACTTTTTATTACAACATGGGGAAAAATATATTTTGTCCATTTTCACTGCAATACTTGAAAATTTTGATCCTCTTTTGACTCTACTGCCAAACACTTTTAAGTAGAGTGTGGATATATCAGGTTGTATTTCTGCTTTTCTTTTTAAAATGCATTTTTAAATATTCAGACTATAGTTTGAATAGATGGTAATAGGTGCTTGTGTTGATGTATGGTGTTATACTCATCAAGAGGAAATGATTCCCCCCAAGTAATGGCTATTCTTTCCCACATGTGAGAGAATATTCATTACTACTGGTAGAACATTGCCATCTAGTAACATTAAGGCACAAAGCTGGAAGAGGCACTTGTCCAAGTCAGATGTGAGTTAGAGACCATCCCAAGACATTCTATCTATCTATCGTAGGTCAGCAAACATTCTAGTTCTGAATGTCATTGGTCAGAAGTCATGCCACTCAGTTTTTTCATTTTTCTCTAGAGGAAACTCATACTTAGTGGGCATCTAGGTGGCACAGTGGATAAAGGATTGGGTCTAGAGTCTGGAAAATGACACCTTCTTGAGCTTTTACAGTTGAAGGAAAATAAAGAAAATGTCAATCACAGTATCTTTGCTAAGAATGTGATCCCCAAATGGGATCACAAAGGTTCAGACACAAATGAAACAATTTAGCAAGAGCAGCATATCTAAGGTCTTCTAGTTAATGGCAGAGTCAATTTAGTTATCTGGATATACCATATGTAGCTCAGTTAAAAGTAGCTCTGTTCTGTTTTCTTATATTTTTCCAAGAGTGTGAGGAGTCTTTTTTTTAGGAACTGTAATCTGCATGTGGTTTTTACAGCAGATAGTTTCTTCTCCTAAGGAGGCTTAGAGGAATGGAGCTTAGGTAGACCTGTTGTGTTCCAAGTAGATAATGGTATTCCTGGCAAACTAAGTTGCAGGTTATCTGAGAATAGGGGAAGATGCCTGTAAGCATAGCAGTCCCTGTGTGAAGACTGGGAAGTATTTTCTTTCTCTATCAAGCAAAAAACTAATTTTTTTCTCTCTTAATTTTTTTTCTTCTCTCAAACATCTGCTTGCTTTAAATATTTCCCTAGCTACTGCCTCTTCTTTTTTTTTTTTTAAATCACCAGGATCTGTTTTAGTAGAAGACAAAAGAGGTGAAGAACTGAAGGGTTGGGCAGCCTGGTCCTTATAGCATATCCCTTCCTCTACGTCCCTTCCCCCCCCCCCCCCTTAGTCATTTTCCTCTCCTCCTTAGTTCTAGCCTGCTTTTATTTTAGTTTGTTTTGCTTTGTTTTATTTTGTTTTGTTTTTGGTCAAGCATGGTACGTGGCCATGGAAATAAGCCATCATCAGGAATGTAATCTGCCAGCAGTTTTAACAGGAAGAAAATCCTGTCCTCAGAGATGTGGTCCTAGAAGGTTGAGTTGAAGCAACTGCAGGTTTTCTGATTGAATCAAGTTTTTTTGTGTCACTGAAGACACATCTAAGATGACAGATAAGGTCTAAAGCTATCATGACCACTATGATGAAAAGGAAAGGAACCTTAGGAAAAGTTGATACTGAAAATGATATAATTATTGCTGAGACAAAGGGAAAATGAACTCCAAAGGCCAGGAGAACTGAAGTCCAATACTATTCAACTCAAGATGCATGTATATCTTGACAAGAATGGTTATGAAGTGGAATTTCAGAAAAGGAGTACTAACAGGGAGATGCAACAGAAGTGATATAGTAGAGAAACTGTAGGAAAGAATAAGGAGGGGAAAAAAGATTAACTGAGGGAGGAAAAACAGTGTGCTTTATATGAGTATGAATGAAGAAGAGGAAGTCTAAAGTTACCAGTTATAACACTTCTATGTAACCTATGACCTAAAGACTCTGGATTATGGGAGATGATACCTAAAAAGTTAATTTTCTTTAGCTCATTGTTCCCACTTGAATTTGCTACAGAAAAATTTTCCATTATTCTCTAGATGCAGTTTTTTAAAGTGATTCCCATCCCCATATAGATTAAATTTCTATGTAGTCACTAAAGGTATCAAATGTATACTAGGCACAGGATGTCCTCTATTGCACTCTACAGAAATGCAGAAGATGCAAGGAATCTAGCTCCATCAATTCCTCAAGCTAGTACTCAAATGTTTTCAGGTCGGATCTCTCAGGGAATGATTTATCTCAATGTTCATGGTATTTTGTTGGTCTCCTCTCTCTGAAAACTATAGTTCATTAGTACTCACTGCTTCCCTTTCCTTCAATAGTTAACCAGTAAACACTGTTACCTCTTAGATGTGTCTGACTTATAAAGGAACACATCAGAAAATGGTCTAATTATAGTCTGAAAGCAAAAGGAAAAAAATTGCTAGTTTTTTTTAGAGGATTCCTTAAATACTAGAGCATCTAAGAAAGGAACTCATCTTTAGAGAATCTCCCCACAAGATCCATACAAACGTGTAAGGTATCCAAATATATTCTAAATGAAACCCCTACTGTATAGTACCTCTCTGGGAATGCCTTCCCACCTTTGCATTTATGCTTGAAGGTTTTGGTTCTGGTCTCTATAAGTAGCTACTACCTCAGCTTCAGGATACTTTATAGTCAACAATCTTAAAGCTATAGCTCATGAGCTGCTATCAGTGTGCTTATTTTTAAAAGTCATTCAGTAGGCACAATTTCTTCAAGGCAAGATTGACTATGATGACATAGTAAAAAATCATTCCAAAACACTCTCCCCAATAAACTTGAGGTTGTATTACATACAGAATCAAAGGCAAAAGTGCACAGAAACTCAAAGTACCTTGGGAGAACATGTGACCAACACAACTAATACAAGGATCTAGATGTCTTTTTTTCTCATAGAATCCGAAAATTATAGATTTAGAACTAGAATAGACTTTATTTAAAAAATTTTTTTTAGGGTTTTTTTTTTGCAAGGAACGAGGTTAAGTGGCTTGCCCAAGGCCACACAGCTAGGTAATTATTAAGTGACTGAGGCCGGATTTGAACTCAGGCACTCCTGACTCCAGGGCCGGTGCTCTATCCACTGGACCACCTAGCCTCCCCTAGAATAGACTTTAGAAGCCAACAATTCAGATCTACTTGTTTTTTAATATAAGGAAACTAAGTCACAGAAGGATTAACTAACTTGCGCAGGCTCAAAAAAATTAGTAAGGATCTAAAACAGGATTTGAACCAGAATCTTCCTGGCACTAAGTCCAGCAGGCTATTCACTATGTTACCATACTATCCCTGAGGATATTCTTATATGTTGAACAGATTCATTTTATAAACCATGGGGATAAAAGTGGCTGATTCTCAACCAAATGATCATGTAGAAGTTCTAGGTAAAGCACCTATGGGCAGTCCTACATTCTATAAAGAGGTATCCATCCTCTGCCTCTGAATATTAGCTATTGCCCTAAAATTCCACTAAGATGATTGGGGAATTCCTCAAATCAATGATTCCCCAGTCATTTCCTTTACTTAAGTGCATGTTGAGTGAAGAAGATAGAGTCAAAAACTATGTCCAACAAATATAATTTCCCCACTGTAAAATCACCAGTGTTTTCATTTAAGCTCATATTAAGTGTAAAACTGTAAGGGAGAGACTAAAATATATGACTGGTTCCTATTTCTATAACCTATTAAGAGGCACAATGTATATGTATATTAAAAAGTTAATATGAAATAAGAAAACACAATGAAATGAGAATTTGAAGAAAAGAAACATAATTTCTTAATTTCTTATACAGAACAGAAAAGTTTTCACATCACGATTGATGGCTAAAGTTCAGCAGACAGACATTCAAGAGAGAGAATCAAGCTCTGAGTGAATAAAATTGAAGTAGAATAGAAAATGTATTAGATTCCTTGAAGAGCTGGGTTCATCTATATTAAAGCAGCTCAATCTTGACCTGCAATCGACTTCATAAGGTAAAAGACCCTACAGAATCTATGATGGACTTTCTAATTCATTTCCTCCAACTTGCCAAGAGTACTCTGAACTCACAAAGCATTAGAAATAGGTAACCTTAAACCATGACCTTGACCCCTGAAATTGTTTCTTTCTTGTTGGTTCCCCAAGAAGGGTATGTGTTTGTGTTTGTCTGAGTCTCTCAGTGTCTGAGTGTGTGTGTGTGTGTGTGTGTGTGTGTCTATATGTCCTGATTTACATTTATGGATCTCAGAAGATACAAGAATTGTGGAAGGAGGAATTGTGATGGGAGAGGCATGCTTTCTTTCATGTATTTACTCTCTTTTATGCTAGTTGTTTTTGAAGAACATTCTAAGTTTTGCAGACTGATAGGGACTAGAGTCTCTCTCTGTCTCTGTCTGTCTCTTTGTCTCTCTCTCTCTCTCTCTCTCTCTCTCTCTCTCTCTGTATAGCTGTTTACATACCTATTTATCTTTTGTCTATCTCTTCGTCTATCTATCTTCATCCATATTTCTCCCCCTTCTCTTGTCCTCCTATTTGTTTGCCTTTCAGATCTAGCTGTTTATCAGTTTATTCATTACTTGTTTATCTGCTTCTAAAGACTATTCTAGTTCTAAATTTATAATTTTTGGATTTTATGAGAAAAAGACATCCAGGTTCTTGTTTTAGTTGTGTTGGCTACATGTTCTCCCAAGATACTCTGAGTTTCTGTGCACTTTTCCCTTTGATTCTGTAGGTAATGCACCCCCAAATTTATTGGGGAGGGTGTTTTGTAATAATTTTTTTACTGTCATCTTAGTCAATATTTGCCTTCAGTAAACTGTGCCTATTGAATGACTTTTAAAAATAAGCACACTGATAGCAGTTCATGAGCTATAGCTTTAAGATTGTTTTATATTCTACTCTTTATTACAGTTTGTGGAAGTTTTTGTGATAAATTGAATTTGGTCTTTGAGTTATGTGAAGGTATCTCTGAGACTGATGTCTATTTTCTTGAGTTACCTTAACAGGCAGGTGGACTAGAAACAGAGTAAATCTACTTGCCAAAAGGACCAAAACAGTAGTTTGCAATACACTCCCAGATGCCTTTGCTGATGTTTGCTGGCTGACCTTACTGTATTGTGCACCTCAAACCTGCTTAAACCAATCTTGTGGTCAACTGTTCCTGAAAACATCTTGCTTCTGTGACCCACCTGTTACTGGGAAAGACTGTTTATTCTTTACCTTAATTTCTCCCTGAACCTCCCATTTGTGGTTTTCAACCACCAATCGTTCCTACGTCTTCTAATTTGTGCATTCCCTCCCTATACTTTGTATGAGGATGCAGTGACCCTAAAGTCTGATTTTCTTTCTCATAAAATCTTTCTGCTTTCAATCCAATTTGAGCATCGTTGTATGTGAGGGGTTCACAGCTATGACAAGATGTACATATAAGTTGGATCTGCATGATGTAATGAGTAGAAATGCTATACTAAATGGGGAAAGTTTGGGGAATTCTTCTCCCAGTGCCCCTAAAATTACAACATAAATATGAGGCAACATGGAATAGCTGAACGTGGATTGGATTTGAGACTTGCAATTTGAGATTGAATTTACATTCCATTTCTGAATAATCTTGAGCAAATCACTTAATCTTTCTGAACTTCATCTATAAAATGGGAATGATAATACATTATCTCTTTCAGAATGAGGAAAGTGCTGTTTCAACTTTGTAATATGATGCAAATAAGAATTATTAGGTAGCTATTTAGCTTACTTGTTAGTAAGTTGGTACTATTTTGGGGAAACTGTTAATTCTGACAGGTGAATTTTGGCTTCATCTTGCCTGGATCCAGATCCTCATGTAATTTCTAGTCATCTTCATATGATACTTCCAAGCACATCCTTCTCTTCTTCTCTCTTCCTCCTCTATTCTCCATGTTTTATTTTAGCATAGTGCCCCTCACATAGCAAACTAGTACTCCTATCCAGGGTGTGCTGATAAATGTATAACAACCAGATCTGGAAAAAAAAAATCAAGACACACTTTTCTGTTCAATATGCATTAACAGTTTGCCATCATTTTCTTAAGTCTAAACAATCAACTATGTGATAAATCAACATCTGAATTGTAGCATTTGCTGATTTCTAAGATATAAATGCTCATAGTGAAGATTTAACAATTTACTCTGGTGAGTCTGCAGGAATTGACTCCAGTTTATGCCTGATTCATTCTCATTCTCATTCTTATTCTCATTCTCTTTCTGTCTCTCTGTCACTCTATCTCTGTCTCTCTGTCCCTCTGTCTCTCTCTCTCATTGTGTATCTATCTATCTATCTATCTATCTATCTATCTATCTATATACACATTGTCTATTTTTTCATTTATCTCTTTTACTCCATCTCTCTCCCCATCTCTCTTGTCCTCTTATTTGTATGCCTTTTGGGTCTAGTTGTCTATTTTTCTATTTATCTGTTTATCTGTCTGCCTATCTATCTCTTCATCCATCTAGTCTCTATCATCTTTTCATCTCTGTAACTCTCCATTTCTCTCTCTTTTTCTGTGTGCCTATGTCTCCACATTTATCTTTCTCTTTTTCTCATCTCTATCTCCATCTAGTTATTGTTTCATAATCTCTCTCTCTCTCTCTCTCTCTCTCTCTCTCTCTCTCTCTCTCTCTCTCTCTCTCTCTCTCTCTCTCCCCCTCTCTTTGAATCACTCTGTTGGAAAAAATAACCCTTGCTGTCAACCAAGTTTCCTAACCTATAGAACATTTATTGCAATGGATCAAGAGTTGTAATTTACTTTGCTATGCCAATTCCCCAAAGAGGAACAGGTAATAACTAAGAAATTAAATTAACTGCTCTAGGTACCAGTGAGTCAGGTGTCAAGTAGCAAGATTTCTTTTTAATCTTGACTTTCTTTTGAATGAAATATGTGCTGTTTGATTTCAAGTCTGCTTTAGAATTCCAAATAGTATCAGAAATGGCAAACACATTTGGGGAGAATGGATGTTCCATGTAACTTTTAAATGTTACCTTTGAAACACTAGATGGCAGCCCTTAACATATTTTAGATTGGAGTTAAAAATAGGGTTCCTATCAGAACTGCTGAGAAAGATGACAATCATTTTTCAAGCAACTGATGCATCCATATGGATACTTGCTGATGAAGGAATTAAAAATAAAGCACACATTGAATTTAACACTTTCAAGGATGAATATTTTTGCTATCTTTATTCTTTGAAGAGACCAATATAGGCAATTTGCATGCTAGCGAAGAGCCTAACTTATTTTTTAAAATGAAATAAGTGACTATTTGTTCTTGTGAAGAAACACATTCTGATAACACCATTAATACAAAAAAATGAATTGGACAAAAATATACAATTTTGCCCTCAAAGACTTTCTTCATTTTTTTAATCCATAGAATTAGAGAATCCTAGTGGGCATGTTTTTCCACTAGAATATAGACTGGTTTACTTCATGTCTGGCTTTCTTCTGAATGATAGTGTGGTTCACTTTGGGTGAGGTTACTAAATTTTTAGATTCTTGATTGCTTTTTCCAAAAGTTTCACTGAGTCACTGAGTAACTCAAATTCAATTCTCTCAGTATCTCTATTTCTCTTTTTAAAAATTATATATATATATATATATATATATATATATATATATATATATATATATATGTGTGTGTTAGGAGATTACAGATTTACAATTGGAATGGACCAAAGAGATCATCTAGCTCAATTCCCTTATTTTACAAATGAGGAAATTTAAATTATTGAATTACGTATTATTGAATATGTAATTTTGGGCACTTACATCATTCAACCCCTCTCTTCACCTCACTTCTCCTGACTGAAAAGGGATTGTTTTTTGATTAGATAATCTTCTAGGTTCCTTCTGAATTTAAGAGATCTAAAGAGATTAAATGATTTACCCAACACTAGGATTTGAACCTAGATTTCTTGACTCCCTAAGAGCATTCTTTCTACTACACAATCTTGCAACTTATAACAATCTCTCCCCTACTCTGGGGGATGCTGGGGGAATTATTTAAATTCTTGTGATGAGTCACTGTGTTAGAATAAAGGGCATTAATCAGCCTAATTGGAAAATGGAAATATATGATGAAATTTCACCTTATCTTGGACAAAGTAAAATGTTTCCTTGTTCAACAGGAAGACATATTTGTAGTTCAAATTTTTGTGATAAATCTTAACTTAATGACTAATACTAATATAATGACCTTATTTCACTTTTTTATAATACATACAAAGATTAGTAAGACAGCATTGTAAAGGAAGTTCATATATAACATCTTAGGAATTCCTAAATATAAGGGTGATGCTATATTCTCTTAAAATATTTCTAAACTCAGTCAAGTTTGCATTTCTATTTTTCAAGAATCAATCAATCAGTAGGGATTTAAGTGCCTCCTGAAAAAGATAAATAAGTTCCCTAAAGAGTCTGGCTAGATCATCAACATAGGATTACATAGGATTTTTTTTTTTAAAGGATATTCATTTGGGAGATAAAGAGCTTGACAACATCATTATGTCTTTCTGAGACAGTATAAAGAGATAAAGTTTTAGGTTCAGAATTAAAAAACAATAAATTAGGAGGCAAAAAGGGGGTGTAGAAAAAGGAGAGTTACACTAGGGGTATTGACTCCATCCTAGACAACTATATTCAGTCTATGCCTGTCAGTTGCATTGGCCTGCTTACTTCTCCCCAAACTCAATACCATATATCCTATGTCTAGAATGCACCTTCCCCCCCTTCCCTAAAATCCTTAGCTTCAAGGCTAATTCATATGACATCTCCTATATAAAAACTCTTCTGATTCTTGGTTGTTAATATTCATTTCCTCCTTATCAAATGACCATGCTTATATATTTATCTGTTCACTTATTTTGTCTTCACAGTGGAATGTAAGCTCCTTGAGGATGGAAACTAAAGTTTTAATTACTTTGCTTCTAGAATCTAATCCAGTGTGCTGTACATTGAAGGCGTTTTCATGAGTGATCAGATTCTTGGATTCTTTTGGTTTCTGTTTCTATATCTGCAAAATGGGGGGGTGGATATCTTAGCTGGTCACTACTACTCTGTTAGTTCTGTGATTATATGATCATCAACAGAGTGTAAGCTCTAGTGTAAATCTACCAACTTATAAAGATTTGAGTATGGACTCAGTGATGAACTGTAAGAATCAACATATTTCATTACAGAGAGATTCATTTCCAGGTGAAGTGATTAGTTATTTGACCTTAATAATTTTTCACTTGAATGTTTAAAATATAAGAAGGCATTAGGAACAGAATAATGACTACTTTTTTTGTCAAAGCATTTCCTGTATTTTGTTTTGGTTTAAAAGATTTTCTTTCCCAAAAAAACATCTTCAATACCTCATATTCCCCACTAAATGTGTTCCATCAGAATTATTTTTTAACTTTTATTTTTAATTTATGGAACAAAAGAAGCATTTCCATAACAAAAATGATAATATATTAAACTGCAAATCTACTATGCACAACTTGCTATTTCTTTTAAATATACAAAATTACCATGTAAATTTCTCCCCACCTTAAAAGACTTCCATTAGACATATATGTGTTTATATAAATATATACACACACACACTCATATATATATAATATATATGTAAAATTATTCCACATATGCTTCTATTTATCAATTCTTTCAATGGACACAGATAACATATGTCCTTTATAGTTAATTTGGCTGTTTAGAATAGTCAAAATTACTTATTTGCTCAAAGTCATTTTTAAAACAATGTTATTATTTTTATACAACGTTCTCTTGGTTCTGTTCATTTTGTTCTTTACTATTCGTAGAAATCTTATCATGTTTTTCTACAATCTTTGAACCTAACATTTTTATACCACCATTGTAGTCTATTACAATCATATTGCTGGGTTTCCCTGAAATTTCTAGTTGTTTGTCACTACAAGAGAACAGCTAAAAAACATTTTAGCATATATAAATTATTTTCCTTTTTCCCCTAATCATTTTTGGAAATAGTCTAAGTAGTGGTATTACTAGGTCAAAGGTTATAGGTTGTTTAAAAACCCTTTGGGCCTAACTCCAGATTGCTTTCCAAAATAGCTGTATCATTTTACAATTCCACCAACAATGAATTAGTGTCCCAATTTTTTCTAACTCTCCAACATTTGTCCTTGTGTCCTTCTATCTTTTTTGCCAGTTTGGTAGGTATGATATGATACTGCTCTATTAAAAATTTAGAGCACTTTTTATATGACTAAAATTATTTTGATGTCTTCATTGTAAAACTGCCTATTCACATCCTTTGACCATTTTTGAGAATTGAGGAATGACTTGTATTCTTATAGATTTGACAAAGTTCTTGATATATTTTAGATATGAGACCTTTATTTGATAAACTGTCTATACAATTTTCTCTCCAGTTTTCTGTTTTCCTTCTTAATTTTGATTACATTTGTTTTATACAAAAGCCTTTTAAAATTTAAAGTATCAAAATTATCCATTTTAAACCTAATTTTGCTCTCTATCATTTGTTTATTCATAAATTGTTCACATATCCATAAGTCTGATAAGCAAAATGTTCCTTGTTCTTCTAATTTTCTTGTAATATCTCTTGAGAACTGTTAAAGAAAACTGGATAAGAAAGTCCTTAAGACTTATGGTACCTGCCATATTTCATTTTTTTAGATTATAGATTATTAACATAAAAGACAGATGTCTTTTGGTCTATTGTATTTGATCTAAGTTTTGTTGTCTTTCCATACTGGATTTTATTGGGGGGGGGAAGGGAGGACTCTACTTTCTTTGCTTTATAACATTTTATACATGTTTTCCACTTTTTCTCTCAATTCTTCATATTAGACCATCCTTACCTCATAATAGTATTGCACCAACTGCTGGACTATCTACTAAATACATTACTTTTGAAGTGAGCAGAATCAAGAGAATATCCATACAGTGAGATCAACTATGATGGATGCAGCTCCTCTCAGTAGTTTGGTGATCAAGAACAATCCTGAGATATCTGTTAAGGAAAATGCCATCCACATCCAGAGGGAAAAAATTATGGATTGTCAATGCAAAGCAAAGCATACTATGTTCACTTTTTAAAAATTATGTTTTCCCTTTCTTTATCATGTTTTCCCCCTTAGTTCTAAATCTTCTTTCACAATATGGAAATATGTTAAACATTATGTACATGTACAACTTTTACCATATTGTTAGCCACCATGGGGAAAGGGGAGGGGAGGGAGGGGAGTAGAAAAATATGGAACTCACGAACTGACAAATGGATGATTGTTGAAAACTACCTTTGCATGTAATTGGAAAAATT
The DNA here is from genome assembly GCF_037893015.1 of Macrotis lagotis. NCBI lineage: Eukaryota > Metazoa > Chordata > Mammalia > Peramelemorphia > Peramelidae > Macrotis > Macrotis lagotis. Next base: position 162,822,678 of record NC_133663.1, on the reverse strand, counting down.
AAATTAAAAGTTTTCAAAGAAGAAAACAAAACAAAAATATAAAGCACTTCTTTGCATCTCCATGGTTTTGCAGTGATCTTCACATCTATCTGAATTACCCTCCATATTCTCCTCTTCCTTAATATTCTTTCTTTCTTTCTTCCAGATATAACTCAAGAACTGTTTTCCATATGAAGTCTTTCTGGATCTCCCCAATTATTAGTTCCTTCTCTTTCAAATGACCTTGTGCTTATTCATTATATACTTATAGACCCAATCTTAATAGAATAGACACTCTTTGAGAATAAAGATTGTTTGATTTTTAAATATATATATATATATATATATTCCACAAATCTAGCATAGAACACATGATGGATGCTTAATAAATGCTTATTAACTGATGTCCAAATTTTTCAGTCTTTTAACTATGTTCCAATACATCTCATTTCATCAAAATATTGAGTTCTCTTTGCCATATTCTTTTGTTTTTTTTCAGAGTCTACTACTTGGATTTGTGCTTTTGCCTTTCTTTTATTAAACTCTCCTCCTCCTCCTCCTCCTTCTGCTTATTCTTCTTTTTTCAGAATTCTTCTTTAAAAAAGATCTCTTGCTTCATTTCTTTAATTTATTCCTGCAATGGTTTGGCTAAGTCATTCTTTTTTATCTGAGGGTCCATTCAAATTTTTTGTTGAATTCATGATCTTCTTTTAGGTTTTCCATTATTCATGGTGTTTCTTCATTGTTTTAAAATATTCTATTTACTCATAATTCCAATCTCAGTTGGATTTTGTTATAGGTGCTGCCTCCACACCTCCCACACTCTTGAATAGAGTGAGTAACCCCTTCTTGATATGGATGCTAGTGCTGCAGTTTTGGATGGGGAAACTAATCATCATCCACCCCCCCCCCCTTTGTATCTGCGACCTCTTAAAGGGAGTGGGACTTAAAGGTTCTACTTACTCTTTGTCTCACACCATAACTTTGCCCCAGTCTTCTGATGACCAAATGTGAGTGTTGATCCTTCTCTAGTTTTCCTTGTAAAGCCACTTAATGGAAGTTAACTTTGTCCTCAACTGTAGATGTGGAAGGCTTTGCTGGATATAGGTGACTGAGTCCTCCTAGAGGCCTTTTGCAGTGACTTTCCAGAAGCTGTTTTTCTGTCTTGCTCTGACTCAGAGAAATCAGAAGTGAGATCCTGTTGGTCCTATTTACCAGAGATTGACTAAAGGATTCTTTGGCATGTCCCAACTAGCTTACTCGGTGGCTTCTAAATATATTTTCTTCTATAGTACTGGACTGGATGGAGGAATTGACTAGTATTTTTCCTTGTTTTTATTGATCCAATGTCCTTTAAAATTACTGCTGGCACTTTCGGAAGAGATCTAAGGGTGACTGTGACATCTATCCTGATTTTTTACTAGAAATTCCTGTACTTTTTCTGGAACCTTTCATATCTGGAATCTTGCATTCCTGGAAGAATGGAAACATTTAGTTGCCCAGCTTATTTGCTTCTCCCAGTCTTTGAGAGGAGAAGGAGCAAAACAAAGGCATGTATTGGTATAGGATCCTGCCCCTCCCTGTAATATACCTGGCATCTTCCTTTTGCCTGATCATGAATGACCCTGGATGCATTGATCATTCCTGGTCAACCCAGGAAGTCTAGTAACAACATGGTGCTACCAAATCCTTTTGCCAGATCCAATAATGACCTCAATACCATTTTGCTTCAGTTCTTTGGCAACATCTCTGGTTGTGTTTCCTCTCTACCTTTCCCAAAGACCTCTGGTAATATCAGTGCTGCCCAAGGGTTTGTGGCAGAAATGTGCTGAGACTAAGTTTTCAGTATGATCATTAATACACTGAAAATTGACAAATATTAAAAATCTAAACTTGATTTATTGAAAATCATCATTGAAAATACATAGTGTCAGTCAAGATCCTAGCTACTTTAGCCTTAGTTTCATATGGAAATGCACACAAAAATAAGAGAAATAAATACCCATGGGAAATATATTCTATAGCATGGGGTAGTAGTATAGAATGTGAAAAATTAAATCACAATTCATCTAATGATTCCAACCTTCCTCTATTAACCAAATTATTTGCAGAGTTACTACCTGAAGAATAACCTCAAAATTAGCATTCAAGAACAAGTACTTCAAACTTATTCTGCTGTACCAAGTTCTTGTTTCTCCCATACAGAGGTCTAGCAATAGAAATGTCTTCTTTATTATTTTATTTTATAATGTTACATTTACTATTTTATTTCTTATTTTACTTTATTAATGAAGTATCTTTATTTCTCCAATAATAGAACCCTTCAAATACCTGAAAAAAAAAGCTCTCATTACCAAATCTTCTCTTCTTCAGGCAAAACATTCTCGGTTCTTTTGATTAGAACTTATTGATATAAATTTCACACATCTCTTTGGCCTTCTCTGAACTTTCTTCAGCTCAAGGTATCCTTCTTGAAATATGATTCCCAGAACTAAACACATTATTCCAGATGTAGTCTGACTAGGGAAGAGTAGAGAAAGACTCTTTACTCTTGGAAGCCTTGACTGTCTAGGATTGTTTTAGTTTTTTTAGATGCAATAACATAATTTGAGTTTATGGTCCATGAAAGCCTACAGTTCTTTTATATTTTTATATAAACTACCAAGTTGCAATGCCTTTCCTATTTTGTACTTATAGAATTCATTTTTGAACTGAAATGTAAGATTTTTAAAAATTTTTTTTAGGTTTTTGCAAGGCAAATGGGGTTAAGCGGCTTGCCCAAGGCCACACAGCTAGGTAATTATTAAATGTCGGAAGCTGGATTTGAACCCAGGTATTCCTGACTCCAGGGCCAGTGCTCTATCCACTGTGCCACCTAGCCGCCCCCTAAATATAAGATTTTTAACACTATTAAATTACATTTTGTTTTTCAAGATTGTCAAGCTCTTTTTACATCCTGACTTTGTCATCCAAGGGCATTAATCAACTTCTCCAACTTTGTGTCATCCACAAGTTTGATGAGCATGTCATCTATGCCTTTATCTGCATCATTGATAAAATGGTAAACAGCACAGGACTAAGCAGAGATCTCTAGGGGACTCCATATTATATTTCCAAGCTAACCTCTAATGATTAATGAGAACTCTTTGGTTCCAGTCATTCAAACAAATCCAAATCCATCTAATTATTCTATTGAATATGTCACATAGATCCATTTCCAGATTCGAATTTATATTAGTTGAATAAGAATTTCATCTTTCCTTTTTTGTTTTGTTGTCCAGGTTTTTATTCTTTTGTGCTGCATTGTATTTTTATTTTTAAAATTAAATTAAAATTTTGTTACATTTTAAGTAATGAATTGTCTCCCTCCCTCCCCATCCCATCCTACACTAAAGAAGGCCACCATTCCACACACATATACACATGTAAAATCATACTATGCCTAATTCTTTGTATCTGTTCTTTCTTTGGAGATGGATAGCATCTTTCTCCATAGGGTTTTGTAGTTGATTTGAATATTTAAATACTCAGAAGAACATTTATTCACAGTTACTCTTTGAACAACATTGCTGTTCTCTTGCTTCAGTTCATTTTATTCTTTATTATTTCATTCATATCTTTTCATATTTTCCTAAAACCAACCTGCTCATATAAAAATATTCTACCACAACTATATCCTATTTCTTGTTTAGCCAGAATTTCATCTTTCAATGATTCCTGCTCCTGTTACTCTCTGAGAGTTGACAGTAGTTAATTTTTTGTGCCCTTCCATATGCCCTCCAGCTACTTGATACAGAACTGTTCATCTGGATAGTGAAGCTAGAATGACTAAGGCAAAAGCAGTCCTGGCAAAACATCTTGGCTGGCACAATATATTTTCCATGGAGACTTTAAATGGATAAAATCAAAACACTTAAACTCCAAGCAGAGAACAGTCAGGATAATAACAACAACCCAACAATGAAAAGTCAGTCACAATTGGCTAAAATAAAAATGAAATTATCTTTTTTGGCTTAACCTAAGCTGCAAATTCTTTATATGAGAACAGATCCCCTTTTTATCATGTCTTATAATGATCAGTGATATTGGCTTTTCTTTATGTTTGAACATTTGAGGTAAGGTCCTTCAGCAGTAGGAAGCAACTTGAGAAAGAAGGAAGGAAGGAAGGGAAGAAACAAATATTTATTGTCTTGTTTGTACTTCATTTTTAAATAAGATCTTGAAATTATGGAGGTGATGCTATAATATGCAAGTGAACTGGATTTAAATGACAGAGGATTTTACCATGTCTCAAGCATTTTTTCAAACATTTTTCAAATATTCTCATTTAATCCTTATAACAACTCTGGGATGTAACTGCTACAACTAGACCCGTTTTTATAGTTAAGGAAATTGAGATAAACCGAGATTAAGTTATTAAATCAGAGTCACACAGCTAGTAAGAATTTGAAGTAAGATTTGAATTTAGGTATTCTGGACTTCAGGTCCAGCTGCACCACCCTGTACCCTCTGGTGCTAAGGAAACAATACCAGACTTAGAATCATATAACCTGGGTACTGATACTTGCTAACACTGTTACTCTGAGACAATTACCTAACCTTTCTGAAACTTAGTTTCTTTGTCAGTAAAAGATCAAGATTGGGTTAGATCACCTTTAGTTCTCTTTCAGCTTTTAAATGTATGATTTCATCAATAATTCAGAGTGTTTTGTGGGAGGATCATGAGATCTTGAATCTAGAAGAGACCCCAGAAATCTTTTATTCCAACCTAACCTCCTCATTATAGAAAAGAAAATTGAGATACTAAGAAGTTAGGATTTGACATTGGTATACATGTAGGATTAAACATAGGTTTAGTTTCCAGTGGAAAGAGACTAAGATATTTTCTCAGAATTTTGTTTGGGTGATTAGGATCAAATATGCCAAAAAATTAGAAGATACAGATTATTTTCCATGAATTGTTTTGATGATATAAATTAATGAGTTAAAGAGATCGTTATAACATGTCATAGTAAATGTGTGAGAAAAAGGTCTTTCATTAATACAGTTAATTTCTAAAAACACCTTAGGAAAAGAAATGCATGTAATAAATCTATGAACTCCATGGGGTTTTGACATTATCAAGATGATTGACTTCTAACCTTAATATATATTGATTTAATAAACCAATAAAGGAAATTGTCTCTAGTGATGAGTTAGATGAAGAGGAATGAGCATTCAGAGAAGTGGAAGCCGCTCAGGTTGCTCCATAATGGTCCCTAAAAGCATTGCCTTTTCCAAGCCAACTAAGTAGCACTTATAAAATGGCTTTAAATGAGGCAGGGAAACACACACACACACACCCCTTCAAATGTCAAACTCGCATGTCTGTATTAAATGGTCATGGTAGCTGTTTTGAAGGTCTTTTCCAACTTTCAGGCTATAATCCTACAATCACTAGGGTAAAACTCTTTGCAAAGGAGGAAGGTGAGTAGTGTGGAAGCTGGGAAGGTATTTCTCCAGATCTATGGCCATACTATAAGAAATAATTTATTTTTATCCAAGAGTATGTAAATCTGCAATAGAAGAAATAAGGACTTTGGTTGGAAAGATAGCATGGTTTTCTGAGGTTTGGGGGTGGGGGTGAGGCAGAGTCTTGAATTTGTAGCCAGAAGATGAGGGTTCAAATTTTAGTGTTGTCACTATCTATGTGAGCTTGGATAAATCATGTAAACTCTTGGAGCCTCAATTTCTCTATCTGGAAAATAAAGAAACTGAATTGGAAGACTTCTAAAGTCCCTTGTGGTTTTGAATCTATGACTGATGTTGCCATTTCTTTGTCCATTCCTAACTGTGTGAACTAGTTAGTTAGCTACAGGACCAAGTGAGCTGTGGGACTTACAGCAGTATTTGGAGAGTAAGGAAGTATTTTTGTGGTTGTTGTTATTGCTATTAACTTGTGTTGTGTGCTTCATGACTCTATTTTGGGATTTTCTTGGTAAGCATACTGGAGTAGTTTGTCATTTCTTTCTCCAGTTCATTTTACAGATGAGAAAACTGAGGCAAATGGGTTAAATAACTTGCCCAAGGTCACATAGTTTGTTAGTGTCCGAGGTCTGATTTGAAGTGAGGAATAGTTTGGACTTAAGAAAATAGTTAGTTAAAATGGAATTGAGGTTGAAATTGCCCAGAGTCAGGATTCATATACATCTGAACCATGCTATCAAACCCAAATTGGATAGGCAGTCAAAAATCAGAAAGAAGAGGGCCAGCTAGGTGTGCAGTGAGTGCACTGATTCTGGAGTAAGGATGACCTGAGTTCAAATCACTTGACAGTTGCTTAGCTGAGTGACTATGGACAAGTCCCTTAACCTCAAATGTCTTCCAAAAAAATCAGGAAGAGGCCCATCAGCTTAGATCAAGAGTTCAGAGTCTAAGCAACAGGTGGAGGAGACCTTGATTTTGAAGTAGCCCTTCTTTTTCAAACAGGAAGCATTATAATTCTTCTTGGATCAAGAATTAATTTCATACTTAATCAGTCTAGAATTTATAGGTGATAGTAAGTAGGGAAGTGGATGTCCTTGACTAAAGGTGGGCTAAAGGCTTAAGCATCCACATCTTTATATAGTTTCTTGGTACAGAGTATTCCTTTTTTCTTTAGAAAGATTTTATTTTGAGTTTTACAATTTTTCCCCCATTCTTGCTTCCCCCCCACCCCCACAGAAGGCAGTCTGTTAGTCTTTACATTGCTTCCATGGTATACATTGATCTCAGTTGAATGTGATAAGAGAGAAATCATACCCTTAAGGAAGAAAAATAAAGTATAAGACCTCACAAAATTACATAATAAGATAATTTTTTTTCCAATTTGAAATTAATAGTCTTTGGTCTTTGTTCAAATTCCACAATTCTTTCTCTGGATACAGATGGTATTCTCCATTGCAGATAGCCCCAAGTTGTTCCTGGTTATTGCACTGAAGGAATGAGCAAGTCCATCAAGGTTGATCATCACCCCCATGTTGCTGTTAGGGTGTACAGTGTTTTTCTGGTTATGCTCATCTCACTCAGCATCAGTTCATGCAAATCCTTCCAGGCTTCCCTGAATCTGAATTCCCATCCCTCATGGTTTCTAATAGAACAATAATGTTCCATGACATACATATACCATAGTTTGTTAAGCCATTCCCTAACTGAAGGACATTTACTTAATTTCCAGTTCCACAAACAGGGCTGCTATGAATAATTTTGTACAAGTGATGTTTTTACCCTTTTTCATAATCTCTTCAGGGTATAGACCCAGTAGTGGTATTGCTGGATCAAAGGGTATGCACATTTTTGTTGCTCTTTGGGCATAATTCCAAGATTGCACTCCAGAAAGGTTGGATGAGTTCACAGCTTCACCAACAAAGTATTAGTGTACCAGATTTCCCACATCCATTCCATCATTGATCATTGTCCTTTCTGGTCATATTGGTCAGTCTGAGAGGTGTGAGGTGGTATCTCAGAGATGTTTTAATTTGCATTTCTCTAATAAATAATGATTTAGAGCAATTTTTCATATGACTATGGGTTGCTTTGGTTTCCTCATTGGTACAGAGTATTCTTAAACCTATATCTCCAGTCTGAATTTTCCTCTTGAGCCCCAATTCCATATCTGAGTGCTTCCTGGATACTTCTGTTTGAATGTTTTGCTGATGATTCAAACTTAGCATCTTAAATATCAAATTTATCATTTCCCTGTCTCAAAATCATTTCTTCTTACAGATAGTCTCTGAAAATGGAACTGATTTTCATACTCACAGATACTTGAAAGCTTTTGACTCATTTTTATTCTGATCTCTTCTTCCATATTCTATCAGTCGATTTTTATTATACAATATCTTATACATCTCCCTTTCTTTTCATACTGTCACCACCTTAGTTCTTATCTTTTTTGCTTTATACAAAATTAGTATTTTTGTTGATATTTTCTTGGCAATGATACTGTATTGTTTTGCCATTTCTTTCTCCAGTTCATTTCACAGATGAGGAAACTGAGGCAAATAAGGTTAAGTGAATTGCTCAGGTTACACAGTTAGTAAGTGTTTGAAGCCTGATTTGAACTCAGGAAGAGAAGTCTTCCTGAAATGCAGGCCCCACATTCTACCCACTACACCATCTAGTTAGCTAAAAGGAAGAAAGAAAATTATAGTAGAATCCATAATGTTCTCTGGTTCATCACTCTTTCTTCATAGTAAGGTAAGGAAATAGGGCAATAACAACAGACTCAGCACAAGGCATGTCCTCATTTTCAGATCTGCCACTTACCATATGGCCATGAACAAACCATGTAAGTAGCATATTATGTAACAGCACTTTGAACATAAGAGCTTAATAAATCCTTTTTCATTCATTCACATAACTTGTCTTTGTTCTAGTTTTTTATTTTATAAAATGGAAACTATTACTTTTACTACATACCTCAAAAATTCTTGTGGGGAAAATGCTTCATAAATTATAAAACTACATATAATTATCGTATTACTCTTACTACATTTCTCATGTCTCTCTTTTTTCTGAGGGCAGGAACTATAACATTCCTTTGATAGTTTAGGGTCTTCAAATTTCCTCTTTCAGGTTATATGGATGTACCTGGTTGGAACGTGGAATGGGGAAATAAAGGCAAATACTGACCCCAGTTATTTGTTATTATCAGAAGACTGGGAAACCAACAATAGTTCCAGCAATCAAAAAAATAATATGTAATAACTTCATATGTTTATCTACAGGATCAAGAAAGAGATTTTTATATTTGATAAGTAATTTGCTCTTCCCTTTTCTTTATTTCCCCTATCCCCCACCCCAATTTTCTATTTTGTCACATTTAACCCTGAAAGCTTTTCCCTGACCTTGATCATTTTACCTTTTATAATTGTGAGTCACTGTAACAATGTCATTTAGCAAGTAATGATAGAATCAGAAATATCTAGCAGCATACACTTTGGACCATGACATAGTTGACTAGAGCAAAAATAACATCCTGGAAGCCTTTTTCCTTTCATGAAGCAGGATTTGTGTATAAAATGAAAGTAGGCAGAAATACAACATAAGAAGTAATATAACGATTTGTCAAATGTCAAAGTCAACTACTAATTTCTGTTGTCTTTTTTCAGCTTCTCGATAAAAGAACTTCAAACTATATTGTCATATGACAATAAAAATTCAGTAAATAAATTTTACTGCATAAAACATCAATCTTCATGGTGTACTGATGGTAGTTATTTTCTACTAAAAGAGATGTTCATTAATGAATGTTATTTTTCTCCCAAGTTATTCGTTTAGACAGACATAATTTAGACTTTTATCAGAAAACCTGTATACAGGAATATAGACCTTGATATAGCTAACCCCTAATTTCTGAATGCTGTATTCATTCCAAATCTGATACTTAATATGACAAGCAACCATTGTTCCTTAGATTAACAGGTCTATGTTTTTAGAATAATTTTTTAAATTTCAAGAAAAGCATGACATTATTCCTTATTCTGCATTTTCATGGAGTTGTTAAACTGTCATTCTGGAAGACCAATATTCAACAATGGCATATAATTAATGTCATTTTTAATGTACACTTTTTGATCTCAAATCTGCACCTATTTCAGATTCATATATCTGAGAAGGGACACGACATATATCATTTGTGAAAACACAGTTAAGGAACATTCTCAAGTACAAAGAAAAATTGCAGTTATAAAAGGGCTGATTAGGACCCCATCTAAGTCAGTGGAGCACTAAGGACTATAAGTTTTAGGTTTGGTTGAGACTGGGAACATGTGCAATCTGAGACTTTATCTAGATAAACTGACATAGTCAATCATTCACAAGGTATTGAATCTTTTTTGGTTATGGAATTTCAAGATGATCTCTTAAGACAAGGAAGGGGTTGTGAATTCTATTATAGGGAATAATAACCCACAATGATGAAATCATGAATTCCTGAAGTATTGACTTAAGGGCACAAAGACATAGAAATCAACTGTCTACTATTCTACTAAGTAGTATATAAGATTCTAGTAGATGAGTAGTATAATAGGTTAAGAGGTTAGTGGAAGAAATCAGTAGAACATCCTGGGAAGGGACAGGGAGTAGACCCTAAAGGAGAGTACCTTAGTAATTTCTCTTCAACTCTCATCACTCTCTATAGCACTTGGTGTAATGAAATAGGTCAAAGATGAACCCTTTAGAAGGTAAATAAAGGATTGGCCCCCTACCCTTTGATCCAGTAAAAGCACTATTAGGTTTGTATCCCAAAAGAGATAAAGGATCAAAAAAAGGAAAAGAGCTTTGTATGCAAAAAATATTTATTGCAATTCTTTTCTAGTGGCAAATAACGGGAAATAGAGGGGTTACCCATCACTTGGGGAATGACTGAACGAGTTTTAGCATAAGAATGTGATGGAAAACCATTGTTCTATAAGAAATGATGAGCAGTGGGTTGTCTAGGTGGCGCAGTGGATAGAGCACTGGACCTGGAGTCAGGAGTACCTGAGTTCAAATCTGGCCTCAGACACTTAATAATTACCTAGCTGTATGGTCTTGGGCAAGCCACTTAACCCCATTTGCCTTGCAAAAACCTAAAAAAAAAAAAGAAATGATGAGCTGGATGCTCTCAGCATAACCTGGAAAGAATTACCTGAATTGATGCAAAGTGAAATGAGTAGAACCAGAACATTGTACACTGTAACAGCAGCACTGTACAATTAACATGAATGGCTCAGCTATTCTCTGCAGCACAATGATCTAAGACAGCTCTGAAGGACTTATTGAGAAATACTATCCATCTGCAGAGAAAGAACTAATGGAGTTTGAATTTAGATCAAAGCATATTTTAAAATTTTTATTTATTTTTCTTGGGTTTGGGGACTATTTTGTCTGTTTTCTTTTATACCAAGATGTAATGTGGAAATGTTTTTCACAATTGTATATTTATAACCTATATCAAATTCCTTGCCTTCTCAATGAGGGGAGTAGGGAGAGAGGGAAAGAGGAAATGAATTTAGAACTCAAACAGCTAGTTGTTTGGAACTCAAAAATGAAATGTTAAAAATTGCTTAAACATGTGATTAGGGAAAAATAAAATAGAAAATTAAGGCCCCTCTCTCAAAAGAAAGTATTTACCTCATTCTAAATAATTCCTAAAATATACACAAGCAAATATTTACTCTTTTAAAAAGGAAGAGGGATTCAATTTAGAAGTCAACTTAGAATTACAGAAATAAAAACGTACATCTCTATGCTTAAGGAGGTAAATTGATACTTAGTACTTTTGGCTTGTCCTTTAAAGACAATCTATTGGCAGGGGAGGTGGGATAGAGGGGATGGAAGTCAACAAGGCAACAACTATTGTTGTTTTGTTCTGTTCTATTCTGATTTCTGTTCCAGGCACTGTGCTAAGAAAAGAGAATACAAATACAAGCAGAAAGTTATAGTGCTGCTTTCAAGAAGCTTACATTCCAATGAAGGAAGATAATACATAAAAGAAAGATGAAAAGTGAGGAGTAGGAGAACAATACAAAACAAAAGACATGGTAGAAGTCTAAAGTGTAGTAGTGTTGGCATCTACTTTGTCAAACTATCTGAAGATACCTGGAATTCAACTATTGAAATATTTATTTTCTTAAACTGGTTCTTGATTTTATTTACCTTGAAAATCTTTAATTGGGCATGATTTACTGACAATTTGGTTAAGTTCCATGTAGTAAGGGCTAGACAGCAGAGTAAATAATTTTTTTGGCTCTGGATCCTTGTATCTCCTCCAGTTTTTCAACATCTGGGAAACCTCTCCAAGATGGAAAATTGTTAAAAGTCAACAAGCATTTGTTTTTATTTTGCAAAAAAATTTTTTAGCAACATAATTTGTTTCCATGTCACCTATATTTATCACTATATCCTTCTCTCTTCTCTTTCCTAAAGAGGTATTCCAAATCATATTCTTTTTTATTTTTTTAAGATTTTATTTATTTTTACACATTACTAAAATAATCTTGTTTAAGAGTAAACATAATACCCTTTCCCCTTCACAAAAATATTAAAACCTCACGAGAAATAAAGTAAAAGAAAGAAAAAAAATGTGTTTCAGTCTGTGTTCTGATACTATCAGCTCTGTCTTGGGTGGATCACATTCTTTATCATAAGTCTATCATAGAAGTTACTTCCATATTTTTTCCACAGTTGCTGTTGCTGATTGTAATTCCCTCCATCTATTCCCACTACTATCTATTATATTTTCTCTCTCCTTTTCACTCTGCCCCTCTTCAAAAATGTGCTGTGGGGCAGCCAAGTGGCACAGGACAGAGCACCAGCCCTGGGGCCAAGAGGCCCCAAGCCCAGAGACCCAATAATCACCCAGCCTTGTGGTCCTGGACAGGTCAACCAATCCCAGCACCTTGCAAAAAGTAAAAAAGAAAATGTGTAATACCTGACTATCCTGTCCTATGAGTTACCCTCTCCTCTATCACTCACATGCCCCCTTCCCCCATTCCCCTTCTCTCCTTTTTACACTAGATGTCTATACCCTATTGAGTATGGATACTGTTTCCTCTGTGAGCCATTTTTGATGAGAATGAAGCTTTCCTCATTCCCCCTCACCTTCCCCCATTCCACACCATTTCAAAAATTACATGAAATATCTTTTATATGAAATATCCTAGGCTATTCTACCTTTCCTTTCTCTTACTCCCAGTACATTTCCCTTTCACCCATGACTCCATTTTTGCAATAAATTGTATCTTCAAATTCAGCTCTGTCCTGTGCTTCATCTATAAAAGCTCCATCTACCTGCTCTATTAAATGAGAAGGTTCATATGAGTATTATCAGTATCATCTTTCCATGCAGGAATACATGCAGTTCATCATCATTAAGTCCTTCATAATTTACCATTCTCTTCTACTCTCTCTATGCTTCACCTAAGTCCTGTACTTAAAGATCAAACTTTCTGTTCATTTCAACAGGAACATTTGAAATTCCCATTTCATTGAAAGTCCATCTTTTCTCCTGGAAGAGGATGTTCAGTTTTGCTGGGTAGTTTGCCACTTAACCCCATTTGCCTTGCAAAAACAAGCAAAATTGGTCAGATGGAAAAGGAGATAGAAAAACTCTTTGAAGAAAACAATTCTGGTTGTATTCCAAGCTCTTTTGCTTTCCAGAATATCATATTCCAAGCTCTGTGAGCCCTTAATGTAATTGCTGCTAAGTCCTGTGTGATCCTGACTGCAGATCTATGATATTAGAATTGTGTCCTTCTGACTGCTTGTAATATTTTCTCTTTGACTTGGGATTTCTGGAACCTAGCTATAATATTCCTGGGGGTTGGGTTTTTTTGGATCTCTTTCTGGGGAAAATTGGTGGAGTCTCTCAATTTCTATTTTACCCTCTGCTTCTAGGATATCAGGGCAATTTTCCTGTAGGAATTCTTTAAAAATGATGTCAAGGCTCTTTTCCTTATCATGAGTTTCAGGTATTCCAATAATTTTTAAATTATCTTTCTTGAATCTGTTTTCCAGATCAGTTGTTTTTTTTTCAATGAGATATTTCACATTTTCTTCTAATTTTTCATTCTTTTGGTGTCAAACTATTGTATCTTGATTTCTCGCAAAATCATCAGCTACCTTTAGGTCCACTCTATATCTGAAGGATTTGTTTTCCTCAGAGCTTTCTTATCTCCTTTCCCATCTGCTTTTTTAAAGCATTCTTCTCCTCAATAACTTTTTGAACTGTTTTATCCATTTGACCTAAGCTAGTTTTTAACATGTTATTTTCTGCAGCATTTTTTGGATCTCCTTGACTAAGCTGCTGACTTCATTTTCATGTTTTTCTTGCATCTCTCGCATTTCTTTTCCCAATTTTTCTTCTATATCCTTTACTTGATTTTCAGAATTTTTTTCTGATCTCTGTCATAGCCTGAGCCCAACTTCTATATTTCTTGGATTCTTTAGATGCAGAAGTTTGAACTTTTTCATCTTCAGATTGAGTATTTTGGTTCTCCATGGGACCAAAGTATTGTCTATGGTCAGGTTCTTTTTTTTTTGTTTACTCATTTCCCCAGCCTGTGCCTGGTTTTGGGGTGCTTCCTGAGCTTTTGAATATTATTGGGATACTCCCACAAGGACCTCAGTGTGTGGAGTTCTGACTGCTCTCCTGGTCTGTGAATGACCACAAGCTCATCCCTCTGCCCCAGGACTGTGAGGAGGGGGTCCCTGCTCTATGGGGGGCCTAGACTGCTACCAGGGTCTGAATGTGGTTAGAGCCCAAGAGTTCTGTTCCAGGGACAGAGGACAGACCAGGGAAGTCTCCCTCCACTTCCTTACCTTTGGTGGGCTGAGTACTCAGGATGAAGCTGTCTGGAAGCTCCTGCTGGGCAACTCCACAGGCCTGCTTCCATTTCCTGGATCTGGGCTGTAACAGCCACACTGAGTGCTGCAGACATGCTTGAAGGACTAGGATTCGAGCTGTGGCAGAGGTCTTCCTGTTGATCTTCCAAGTTATGTTTGGTGCTTCCTGGGGTACTTCTGCTGCCTGTAGCCTCTGCTCTCAGGCACCCTGGGGCTGTTCCTGGGAGACTGAAGTCCTTTAACTCTGGCAAGGCCACCACTCCAATCCCATGGAACAGAGTTTTTCCACTATTTTCTAGGTTACCTTGGACTGGAGAATTGCCTCACTGGATCTTTCTATGGATTCTGTCGCTCGAAAATTTAGTTAGACTCATAATTTTAAGGTTTTTGAAATATTTTGGAGAGAGCACCTAAGAGAGGCTTTTATCCTGCTACCATCTTGGCTCTGCCTCCCAAAAAATATTCTTTTTGAAGAAAAAAGAGGAAAAGGGGAAAATCAGTATATGTTCATGTTCAGTTGTTTAAGTCATATCTGACACTTCATGACCCCATTTTGGGGATTATCTGGCAAAGCTACTGGAGTGGTTTGCATTTTCTTGTCTAACTCATTTTATAATTGAGGAAACTGAGGCCAGCAGGAGGGTTAAGCAACCTGCCCAGGGTCACACAGCTAGTTTATATCTGAAGCTGATTTGAATTTTTAAGGATGAGTCTCCTAATTCCCCTGCTGCACTGTATCCACTGCATTACTAAATTCCATCTTCTGTAAGAGTCCTTCCCTTTCTGTCCTCCCACCATTACAAATTCCTTTCCTCTGAAATTACTTCCCATTTATCCTATATTTATCTTGTATGTACATTGTTTACTTGTCATTTCCCCCAGTAAAATATGAAGTTCTTGAGTTCAGAATATATTTTTGCATCTCTAATATCTGGTTTGTAGCAAATGCTTAATAAATACTTCTTGATTAATTTAAAAATGTATTTATTTTCATCCATTCATGCATATTTCTAAGTTACAAAATTTCTCACCCTCCCCTCCTTTCCCACCCCCTACCCTCAGTAAGGAACAGTCTGGTTAGCATTTTACATACATATTTTGTTAAACATGTTTACAAATTAATAATTTTTGGTCTGGGGAATTAGGATTAAGGGGAAAGAGATACATAAGAGATAATTTTTATAAAATGTTCATCAGATTTGGAAGGGTTTTTTCCCTTGTGTGTTTTGTTTTGTTTTGTTTTGTTTTTCTTCCTCTGGATGGGGATAATATAGTTCATAACTAGTCAAATATAATTGTCCTAGCTCTCTGGACTGCTGAGAGGACTTCTTAATTAATTAACTGACTAAACATCTCATAAGGGATTCATCAAAAATGCTGTGGACCTCTCTTTAGATCTCTTGACATTGGATGGATAACAAAGCTGTCCAGAATTCACATTCTTAACCAGTTTTCCTGGATTACTTCCTTGTCTAGCCATACTCACCTTTTCATTTTCCTTTTGTTTACTGAAAATTTTAATTCTTTAAAAATTAACTTTCCTTGATTCAGAGCCATACTATATCACCAGAAGAATATTGGTGTTAAAATAGGCCTTTGTTCCAGAAATAAGTTTAGGTTTACTAAAAATAATTTGCAATTTCTCAACATCATTCTTGCTTGCTCTCCCGCTTTGGTAGGCCGCATTATAAGCAATCAGTAGCATAGTGAAGGACCAGCTCTATATATTTTCTGTCCAGCTACATTTAATACTCTGGACAATAGCCATTCTTCATTCAGCTGTTCCCCTTAGAGCCCACATTCTGAGTCATTTATCTCTAGGTTTGTTCCATCTTGCTTTATGGTACAACCACCACCTCAGGATTCATTCAGACTGTTTTTACCTTAGATGGAACATATCTAGTTTAGGTGTAAAGATGTTTCTGAGGTTTCTAGTTTGGGTGCTTAAGAAAATGATGTTTCTTGATCTTGGGGGCACTTAGAGGAGGAGGCTAAGAGAAAATATTTCAGACAGCTTAGAACTATCAGTAGCCTTAGAGATCATCTAGTCCAAGGGCCTGGGATCTATGAAAATTTTTTTTAATTTAGTAACTATTTCCATGTAATCAGTTCTTTTCAAATGATATACATTAAAAGATTATTTTGAGAAGGGATTTGTAGAATTCATTTAACTGCCAAAGTTATTTAATGACAAAGGTTAAGAACCTCTAGTCCAATGGTCCTCAAAGTGTGTTTTAGGGCCTTAGGGGATCCCTGAGATTCTTTCAGACAAGAAACAGATCAAAATTATTTTTATAATATTAGTAAGGTGTTTTAATTTCTAATAGATATAACTCACATAAACAGAAACTGTTTGAGATCCTCAGGAACCTTTAAAAGTGTAAGAAGTTGTAACGTCAAAAGATGTTAGAATCAGTGTTCTAATCCAGGAGGTTCAGAGAGGTTAATTGACTTATTCAAGATCATACAGAGAGTGAGAGAGTCAGGATCTGCAGCTAGAGTGTTGGATTCAAGATCCATTGTGCCACCTTGACTTTCTATTTCAGAATAAGAGCTGAAAGTACCTTAAAGAGCTTAACTCCCTAAGATAATATCTCTTTGAGAAAGGCAGGTGGACAATACCACTACTGGGTCTATACCCTGAAGAGATGAGGAAAAAGGGTAAAAACATTACTTGTACAAAAACATTTATAGCAGCCCTGTTTGTGGTGGCAAAGAATTGGAAATCCAGTAAATGTCCTTCAATTGGAGAATGGTTTAGCAAACTGTTGTACATGTATGTCATGGAACACTATTGTTCTATTAGAAACCAGGAGGGATGGGATTTCAGGGAAACCTGGAGGGATTTGCATGAACTGATGCTGAGTGAGATGAGCAGAACCAGAAAAACACTGTACACCCTAACAGCAACATGGGAGTGATGTTCAACCTTGAAGGACTTGCTCATTCCATCAGCGCAACAATTGGGAACAATTTAGGCTGTCTACAAAGGAGAGTACCATCTGTATTCAGATAAGGAGCTGTGGAGTTTGAACAAAGTACAAGGACTATTCCCTTTAATTCGGGAAAAAACCCCAGATGTCTTATGGTTTGATCTGGTTACCTCTGAGAATTCTGTTCTCTTTAAGGATATGATTTCTCTCTCATCACACCCAATTTGGATCAAGGTACAACATAGAAACAAAGTAAAGACTGACAGAGTGCTATCTGTGGGGTGGGGATGGGGGGAGGGAAGCAAGATGGGGGAAAATTGTAAAACTCAAATGAAAAAAAAAGAGAAAGGCAGGTGGAAAATAAAATTATTTTCATTTTAACTGAAGGAGTAATGAAGCCAGAGAAAGACAAAATGATTAATTCCAAAGCACCGTATAAGTTAGTAGTGGAGCCAGGAACAGAGCTCTGTATATAAAATACTTTAAATTTTTCTGAATTATTTTTTAATAATTTATGAAGTGGGAAAAGAGAACAAATGTGGGTAGATTTAATGTTGTTTTAAAGAAGAAATCATCAGTGACAGATATCCCAGGAGCTAGGAGCAGTCACCAATATATGACTACCCCAGGGTATAGACCGTCACTGTACAGGTTTTCTTTATCTTATGTTGGCTCTATCAAGTCTTTAGTAGATATATTAGCAGGTTGCATAGGGAAAAAACTGGAATTTGATACCAGAGCTAGAAGTGGTCTTAGAGGTCATCTAATTCAATTTCTTCTTTTTACAGATGAAGAAACTGAGATCAAGTGAAGTCATTTGCCTAAGGGCATAGGTAATGATAGCACTGAGATTTGATCTCAGGTCCTTTGATGTCAAATTCAGTTTTTCATTTTGGATTGATGGTAGACAAGTCAGTCTTTTGATAATTCAGGAAAAGCATTTAGCATTTTTTAAAAAAATAAGTCAAATTTTAAAATAAAATAATAGTTCAAAATTCCTAGAGAGTTTAAGAATCTTCTATTGAAGAGCATATCTCAGTTCTCTTCATAGTAGAAAGGATAAGTAGCAGCAGGGTAGGCCAATGATCACTTAAATATCCTACTGTTTAAAGACCAATGGACAATCTTCAGTCTTCTGGTGTCTAATAGAAACCACAAACAATAAATGCTTGTTCCAACCTCTCATTTGAACATTTTACTTGGGACTGCATTTCATTATGTTTTATTTCTCTTGTAAGCTCTCTGAGGGGAGGGATGATGTCATTCATTTTTTGAAAAATTGAGAGCCTAGTAGGCTCTCAATTCAACTCAGCAAGCATTTATTGATTACCACCTAAAGTAGGGGATTATCTAGTATCTGAAGTTACAAAACAAAGTTGTCCTGGTCTTTAAGAACCTTGCATACTATTGGATATAAGCCCCAAAAGTTAAATACACCATGGATAATTCAATTCAGAATTTAATTATATATCCCCCATCTAAGCCTTGTGAGTCAATCCAGAAAGTGTGAAGTACCCTTTAGCAGACTGTGAAGGCAGTTTTTATTTGCAATGATTTCACAGCAAACCATTTAGCAGCTCTGAGCTGCTCCAGTATTCATGTGGCTCAATTAGGGAAGACTTTGCTTTGGGTGGATGTGGATTGGTGGTACTGGAACCTTCCCCCTAGTCCTTGGTCTGCAGGGGCATTGGAAACCCTTGTGGGCATTGCCTTGCCATTTGCTAAAACTGACCAATACTCAATCATATCTGAATAAGAGATTTTACATGTCCTGTTTAAATTTGTTATCCAAATCGCTCCCCTATTTGTACCCTTCTTTCCCTTTTTTTTATAGGATCAGAGTCTTAAGAATTGGGAAGGACCCCAGAGATTACCTAGTTCAATCTATATTTGAACTTTCTCTACACTAACCCCCCATCCTGGTGAGAAAACCTTCTGTGATAAGGAATTCAATCACTGATGAGATATGAAGTATTCCTCTGAAATAATTCTAGAAAGTCTGCCCTTATATCAAGTGGAAATCTGCCTCTCTGAAACTTTCACCTATTGGTCCTAGTTTCTGGGTCAATCAAAAAGAGCATTTAATAATAATAAACATTTACATTACACTTTAAGAGTTGTTAAGCACTTTAAAAATATCTCATTTGATCCTCTGGATAACTCTGTAAGAAAAGTGCTTTTATTACCACAGTCTTTTACAAATGAGGAAACTGAGGTTGAAAGAGATTAAGTGACTTGTCAGGATCATACAGCTAATAAGTATCTGAGACTGGATTTGAATTCAGTTCTTTCTAACTCTAGGCCCAATACTCTATCTACTGTGCCAACTCTTCTATATTCTATGAATGATTTTGAATAATTCAGTTTAGAATTGAATTATACAGTTCCATCTCAGAATCCTGTGAGTCAAATGTCAGCTTTTAAAAAATTAAAATTAAAGTTAAAAATTAAGACTTAGGACAGCTATCATGTCCCTCTTAAACTTATTTCCTTTGGGCTAAATATTCCCCGTTTCTTTCAACATAGTTGTGTATGATATAGTATGGCTTCTTCCCATTCCCATCAATACAAGATTATGTGATTTGAGAGAAAGGATTGGAAAAAAGATGTCTGGGTCCATCTAGTCCAATATTTTCATTTTGAATATGGGAATATGAAGCCCAAAGAGTTAAATAACCTGCCCAAAATCACATAGATAGTATTAATTAGCAAAGTTACAATTAAACCCCAGATTCTCTGTCTCTAAATTCAAGTCTTTTTCCATTGCAGTTTGTCAAAGTCCTTCCTAGGAGAGGGCATCCAGGAGTAACTGCAATACTCTCCATGTATCTGACCAGGCCAGAATGCAATTGGGCTATAACTTCCCTCATTTGGGAATGAAACTATCTTTGTTTGTTTGTTTGTTTGTTACATCGTATTGGAAATATACTGGAGCTGCAATTCCCTGAAGGATTTTCTACATGAAATGTTGTCCAATTAAATCTCCACTCTTCTGCAACTGATTTAAAAAGAATTTTTTAAAAATATAGATCTCTTATTTTTACATTATTTCATTTCCTAATTTATTCAGTGTCCTCCCCTCATCCAATTATTCCTTATAAAAATATTTTTAGGAAAGAGAAAAAAAACAGCAGTTCATTAAAACTAATCAACATATCAATCAATCTGACAACATTTGCAAGTGTTTCACACAAAAGATTAAGGAAAAAACCCAACCTCTAGTGTAAGATTTTTAAATTCATTTATCCCCATGAAATTGTGCCCTTTTTGATTTGCTTTATCATTATAGCCTTTAAGATACTTTCCAAAACAAGTTCTCTCATAAACATATTATTTTAAGTCTTCTACTAATATAAGTGAACTGCTATTAAAATGTTTTACACAATAATGCCAAGAATAAAGTCTTATAGCATGCCATTAGAGATTTGTATGATTCAGAAGGAGGATGGGTAAGTGTGGGATTGACTTTCCTGTGTAGGCTAGCCTATCTGTCCTTATCTACCTTTCAACTTTGAGATTCTGTGATTTGATTATCTCTAATTCTCCTCTAATTTGCTATTGATCCATTAAAGCACTGATCTGAATTAAATTGTTCAGTTAGTTCTAGATTTACATAACTGAACTGTTATTCTTACAAATGAAGATGAAAGAAAAGAATGGAATTTTCTGTTTGAGGTGATGGGACATATAGAGTGAAGGCTAAACTACTCAACTCCTCTTCTACTTCTGTTTTCTCTACTAAGGAGAAAACTTCATATTGAAAAGCACAAAACAAAAATATTTATTACCTATTTTTTTTTCTCTTAGGCTTCTCCAAATCTAGACTGCACATCAGACATCTTAGTTTCCTCCCTTCCAGCACAGATTCTAAGAGAGCATGCCCATTTTTGTTTTGGCAGCTAGTTTTTCTTATTGGTCAGAAAATATAATGTGATATTAGAACAGATTGCTGAGTCTTTTTTGGGGGAGACCAGGGAAATGTATTTCCTAGAGGTGGTAGGGATTCAATGAAATGGCTTTCATGTGGAAGCCATGCTTCACAAGTTTGTAAAATCTATAATTCAATACTTAATTCCAGGTTGATGTCTATTATCTAGAAGAAAACTTAACCAAGAAAATGATCTCAAAATAAGAGAAGAAAATTTCATGTGCAAACCCAGAATCATCATCCTTAGAAATTTGTAATCATTTCTATTGTATTATTTATCTTAAGAAATATATCAAGGTTTTTGGACCTAGCACTGAACCAAAAATAATTATGGGCATAGTGGTGTTTCTTTGACATAGAATTTTATTACTTGTTTTAGAACAGTTACCCATCCCTCTATTCCCATCTAAGGACACATGTTGAAATGTGATCTTGCTTTTCTGCAATTGTCTACAATAAAATTTCCCTGTCATTTTCTTGGCAGCAAGATTGTGCTTGATGCTACCAAGAATGAATACTGAGGACCATTTCCAGTTGAAATGGACAGTAACATAAAATAAATTAAGTTGTTTAAACAACTCATCTGTGTAACATGAACTTACCTTTTGGAGCTTTGGGTAGTTGAATAATGAATTGATGGTTGTCTGATAAATATATAATAAATAATAATAAAACCTGATTAAATTACTTTTTTACTTTAAGGGTGAATCTCCACAAGACAAATATTTTGTCAGTGAATAAATATCCTTGTAGGTAGCATTTGTAAAATTTCTAAATGGGTACTATTCTCATCTTGTTTCAAAATGTTTGTTACACCTTTTACTACTCAGCTTTGGGAAGGACCTATCCATACTTTTTGGCTCCATTTCATATAGTCACTTCTCTTCCTCTTGAAATCTGGTGTCCACCATTGCTACTATATTAAGTTTTCTCTCTCTAAGGACACTGATGGTTGCTTAAATGCCAAATTCAATGTTTTTTTCTTGGATCTCATTGTCCCAATTTTTTCCATGGCATTTGACACTCATTCATTTGGTACTTTTTAGATATTATCTTCTTCCTTGTGTTCCATGGTACTTCTTTACTCATGCTTCTTTTTTTTGCTAGTCTGATCACTATTTCTTGTTCTTCTCTGCTAGTTTATCATCTTCTTCCCATTCTTGTGGGAAGTATGAGTATCAGTGTTCACCAAGACTCTTATCTTCAGACCTCTTCTTCCTCCTGGAGATTCATCCACTCTTATGGCTTCAATTATGAAGCATTTTTTATTGATGTTCCCTAAGTACACTACACTACACAACACACACACACACACACACACACACACACACACACACACACAAAGTGTTGCTATTCAGTTGTTTTAGTCATGTCCAACTCTTCATGTCCTCATTTGGGGTGTTCTTGGTAAAGATACTGGAGAGGTTTGCCATTTTCTTCTTATATTTATATCCATATCATATCATGTCATATCATATCTTTCTTTACATCTTCCCACTTTCCCTCCATTCGCTCTGCTTATTTATTTATCCATCCATCCATCCATCCATCCATCCATCCATCCATCCATCCATCTATCAGCTATCTGTCTATCTATCTATCTATCTATCTATCTATCTATCTATCTATCTAATCTATCTACCTATCTATCAATTCTCAATATCCAGTTTCAACATCTCTGGCTATCTAGTAGACATGTCTTACTTCATATCTCAGTAACACCTGAAAACTGAACTTATCTTTTCTCCTAAATCTGCATTTCCTCTCAGCTTTTCTATTTCTATAAACAGTTACATCCTCCTAGTTATATGTTTTAAAACCTTGGAGACATCTTTGACTATTCCCTTTCCTTTATCTCCCACATTCAATCTGTTGTCAATCGGTTGATTCTACTGTTACAATATCTTTTGTATCTATTTATCTCCACTCAAGTTAAAACTCCTCTTATCTTTTGCTGGGACCATTATCTGTCTCCACAATCTGTCTTTGATCCATTTTTTTTCACATTTTTCCACACTACTACTTTCCATTTTCTACACTTTAGTAAAACTTGTTTAGTGACCATCCAGCAATCTTATACTTCATCCTCCTTTATGCATTTATAACCCTCCTGGATACACTTACTTTCATTTCTATCTGTTGAAATCCTTCTCTTCTTAGTATCTTCTGATTTCCCCTCAGCAAAAAAAGCTCAAATATCTTTCTCATCAATTTTTCTAGATCTTTTTTTCTTCTAGATTTTCTTTTTCCATCATAATATTTAATTTTGTATCTACCTTTGTGTGTATATGGTACCATCCATGTTAGATGGTGAGTTCCTTTGAAGGCAATTATTTGCGTTGTTATTTATCTTTCTTTGCTCAGTACCAAGAAGAATATCTTTCAAAATGAGGCTTTACTGAACTTAATTGAATTAACTTTCTTCTTTACTGATTGGTACTTTCAAGATCAAAGTTTGATATTTATTTTCCTTGGATATTCATTTTCTCTGAAAATCACAGTCTTAGATTCTTAGAGTTACAAGGAAACTTAAAACATTGTTTAGTTGAAAAGGATTCCTTCTACAACAAACTCACTATGTTCATACAGTATTCACTTGAAGAACTATAGTGAAGGGAATCTACTACCCTAGAAAGTAGGTAGTCTACTCTATTTTTGTATAGATTTAATTATTATGCATTCCCCCCTTTAATTAAGTCTAAATTAGAGCTTCCATTTATTGTTCTGAGTTTTACCTAGTGGGAACAAGCTGAACAAATCTATGCCTTCTTTACAAATGCTATATGCATATCATATCATTTGATCCTCACAATAATCTGATAAAGTGAATGCTATTATTATTCTCATTTTATAGTTGAGAAAACTGAACTTGAGAGAGGCTAGGTCATAAGAATAGGGTCATATAGTTTGGAAGTAGCAGAGACAATATTTGAACTCAGGTCTTCCTGACCCTGTACTCTTACCCACTGAGTCACCTACCTGCCTACAAATGATGGCTCTTCAAATGTTTGAAACTATAATTCTACCTAACCCTGACTTCTTTCTAGACTAAACATCCCGTTTTTGTTAAATCATTTAGTCATATCTGACTCTTCATGATGCCATTTATGCAGTTTTCTTAGCAAAGATATTGGAATGGCTTGCCATTTCTTTCCCCAGTTTCCTCATTTTATAATTAAGGAAACTGAGGGAAACAGAGATTAAGTGGTTTTCCCCAGGATTGTACAACACTATGCCACCTGTCCCCAAACATTTCTACTTTCTTTGATATATTCTTGTACTCTGTGACTTTTAGATGTTTCATTACTTAGTGTCCTCTGCTGGGTGTTCTCCAGATTTTCCATGTCATCCTTACTATGAGATAGAAATAAATCAACAGAATACCCATGATGTTGTCTGAATTAGACAGTGCAGTTAGACTCAACTTCCTAGTCTTGGATATGACACCCCTCAGGTAAGATCACATTAGCTTTATAACTTCCAAGTCACATTGTTGAGGTTCAGGATGCAGGCTGTCTCTTGAAAGAAATCACTCAGTCTTTCTACAAGTCAAGTGTTGGCATTTATTTGGGGGATTATGCTCTTCAGAAGTAGTCTGATCTTCCAAAGGGTACTGAGGAGAGGGTGAGCTTTTAAAGGGACAGGAAGATGAGGGACAGTAGCTCAAAGACAATTCTTTCTGGCTAGGGCACAGATTTATTATTATTATTATTATTATTATTATTACTATTATTGATAGGAGTTTGTCTTGTACTTAGGGGCAGGGATTATCTCAGTCCTTGCCAGGGGTCAAGGTCCTTCACTGAGGTTCAATGACCTCATCAAGATTTTTAATCTTATTGCTTGTGTTTGAAGGAACTGTTATCTCACCATGCTTTTTGCTCTTATAGTTGTGAAATTAATATCTTGAAACTAATTATAAGATTTTTATATTTATCCTTGTTAAATTTAGTCTTATTAGATTCTGCTCCATGTTCTAGCCTGCTAAGATCTTTTTGAATCCCAAGTCTGTCATACAATGTGTTAGTTATCCCTCCTAGTACTGTATCATCTGCAGGTTCGAAAGCATAGATGCATATTTTTATCCAAATCTTTAATTAAAACAACAAAAAGCATAAGGTTTATAACAGACCACTGTGTTCTCAATTTAGGGGATTCCTTACAAGTGGACAGAATCATCAGTAACTATTCTATGTAGATCTGGTCACTTAATCAGTTTCAGATTCATTTAGTTATGTTATGAGTTAGCCCACATCTTTCCATCTGGTCCACAAGAACAGCATGACAAGTTTTGTCAGATGCTTGACTAAAATGTAGGAAAATTCGACTGACAGAATTCCTTTGTTTTAGCAGTTATTTAATGCCTTGGCATAACCTAATCTTAAATCATGCTAATTCCTTCTGATCACTACTTTGTTTTCTAAGTATTCACTAACAACTTCTTTAATTATATATTTGATTATTTTTTATTTAAATTAAACTAAAATTTTAAATTTAAATATTAACATTTTTATTTAAATTAAATAAAAATTAATTTGATTAATTATATATAATTTTATATATATATATATATATATGTACTTTGCCAAGAAATAAAGTCAAGTATACTGCCTGATAATTTGCACTCCAATTTCTTTATTGCTTTTGAACATTGTACATGAAAAATCTCATCTTTTCTATTCTTATGAAGTCTCTCCCATACTTCCCATTTTTCAAAAAGATCACTGATAGTCATGCAACAATCCCATACACCAATTCTTTCAATTACCTGGGAGGTAGTTTGTTTGAACATGGTGTCTTGAAACCATCAAGAGATGCTAGGTATTTTTCTTGTTAATTTCCTCTACTAATCTTACTCTTGTTGCCGAATAATTCTATTATATTTTGTCTGTTTTTGTGCAAAGATGGTTTTCTTTGGAAGACACACTAATAGTCAAAATTAAGGGTTGAATTATTCAGCTTTTTCTCCATCTATTACTACTCCATCCACTCTGAGTAGAGGTTCCCTTCCTTATTGGATCTACTTCTTTTCCCCAAAGTAGCTAAAAAAGCAAAGCACCCCCAGTTTACCATATCATTTTCACCATAATCTGTCTCTTATACTACTGATACTGTTCTGATAGAACTTTCCACATTTTTATAGTTCTTCTCCATTTTTTGTCCTTGCTTCTATAGTCTATACATAGGATCACAGAACCAGAGATGGTAGGGACCTCAGAAATAATCTTATTCAAAGCTCTCATTTTATAGATGAAGGGGCTATAGATTAAGGAATTTACCTAATATCACACAAGAAAAGAAATAGTAGTTCTGGGATTCAAACCCAGTTCCTCAGGTTCCAAAAACAATATTTCTTCCACCACAATATGCTATATCTATTTTCCATATCTCTATTCTGATGTCCATATTTTACTGTATTATATTTACAGTTTTAATTGAGTATTAAAAAATTATTGCTTGTGTTTGATATTTTTATCACTGAAGATAATTTACAAAACCAGTGAACTACTCTGGATGATGAGAGTTGATTTACATCAAAGTGCTTTGAAATTTTTAAATATCAAGGGTATCTAACATAAGAATATAAGAATTGTCATCCAGGGGCAGCTAGGTGGTGGATAGAGCACTGGCCCTTAAGTCAAGAGGACCTGAGTTCAAATCCAGCCTCAGACACTTAATAATTACCTAGCTGTGTGGCCTTGGACAAGCCACTTAACCCCATTGGCCTTGCAAAAGCTAAAAAAAGAAAAAACTTGTTATCCATCAAAAGGTTTAAATTTATTTTTACGTATAGTCCCATAGACAGAACTGTCTTTTAACTTTAAGTAGAAATTCTACAAATTTAGAAAACACTACTTGGGAGTTTATTTCAAGTTTTTTTACTTATTTAGTTTTGAGAATTTTTAATAATAAATTTTTAATTTTAGTTTTCACAAGACAAGGTGGTTTGCATTTCGCATTATATGATGGTTTCTGGATAATACTTTCTCAACCAATTGGTTGAGGACATCCTTTTGTTTGGCCACTTTAATCACTTGAGCTATATTAATTTTGCTTTTTGTTGGGAGTGGGAGGTCATGTCAAATCTGTCATCTATACATCAAAATCTTGTCTTTGGATGATCTTAAAGAAATTGATGGAAGATGATATGAAGTTTGAAAATTAAATATATATATATATATAACACAAGACAATGGTTATTTTAATTTTTAATAAGAAACATTAATATTTAAAAACAAACTTTCAGGTGCTATTTGTAGCATTTGTGCTTCAGAAGTTCTTAAAGCTTTAAACTGCACAAAAACTTTTTGGATAACATACATCTTGTTTCTCTCTATCTGTTTGTCTTTCTGTCTATCCCAGTCTACTCATAGAGACAGATAGAAAGATCAGTAGATATAGATAAGTTTATCTACATAGATAGGCATATCTATATCTTTCTATATATGAATCAAAGTATTAAAATACACACACACATACACAATGGTATCTTGATTAACAAGATACCTTCTTACAGGAAGAACATAGCTTCCTTTGATAAAATTAAACTAAAATTAATAGAAGGTTTAGGGAACTCTAGAAGCTTCAGTATTAGATTTAGTATTAGTGAGGAAATAATAGCTTTATCTCGGTTACAACCTCAAGTTGACCCTTTTCATAAAAGAGTTATATTTCAAGAGCTCACATGTACAGGTCACTTAAGGGTGGGAGCCCAGGCTTTGCTATAGTTTAGAGGCCGAAGCATCTCTTTGATATAGAACCAAAGAAGAGGAGGGTGAAGCAGTCAAGAGAAAGAGGGAAGGAGGAGAGAGACAAAGAGACAGAGACATTGAGAGAAAGATAGATGCAGAGAAACAGATGGAGCATTAAGAGTACTCTATAAATGGGAGTTATTACTATTGTTCTTGTTACTATATAATTTTGAGCTTATTAGTTAAATCTTTTCTTAACAATTTTCTTTATAAATCCTTGAACTGAACAAAGCAATATACTGTATGCTTGCCAAAATGAAAGCTTTATGAAATAGCCTTAATCAGAATTATGAGGGACCATAGAATATAAATGATACATTTTGATAGAATAGGAATGCTACAAGAAAGATCTTCTGACTAAAGTGGGACATTAATTACCTAAATGTTTCTAATCTTTTACTAATGCAGGCCTTTTAAAATCCAATGTAGTTGATTACTTCTTTGTGGTTCACATCTCTCTAGACAACTTTCCCTTCTCTTTCTCTTCAGACTAACATATCTTTGTTTCTTCAGAATTCCATTTTTGAAAATAATTTATCCTTGTTGGGTGCTTTTCCCTGTAGAATTTCATTCCATGGAATTCTGCCTCTTTTCCTTGAACTCTGAAATCTGCTCTTACACAGAATTCTTTTCCACAGATTCTAAGATAAAGCATTGGGGCCTTAAGTCAGGAAGACTCATCTTCCTGGGATCAATTCTGTTCTTAGATGCTTAACCAGATGTTGACCCTTGGCAAGTCACTTAATCCTGTTTGCCTCAGTTCCTCATCTGTAAAGTGAGCCGGAAAAGGAAATGGAAAAAAATCACTACAGTATCTTTGCCAAGAAACCCTGAGATGGGTCATGAAGCGTTAGACATGATTGAAAAACAACTGGACTGAACAAGATGTGGTGGTTCCTTCCTCCTAGGGGTCCTTTTTCCCCCAATTCAGTATTCTTCTTTGGTCCGAATCAGGTCCAAATATTCCTTCTCTTTATCCATTACTCTTCTTTTGAAGAGGCAATGTCAATACAGTATTATTTGACCTGATTCTGACAGTGACAGAAAGATAAAAAGACAAAGTCCCCTGTCAAGGATCTATCATTTTACTATTTTAAGTCATCATTCATCAACTCAAATTACTTCTTCAAGCATCATTTTTCAAAACATGAATGTCTTGAGTCCAAATTTCTCTTCATTTAAACCTGAAAAGCCTTTGCCTTTGTTTGGTTGACAGCAAAGATGTAGATATAACCTTCATGCCTTAGACCTTTAGTTTTTTTGCATAAGACTTCATTCACTATGCTAAGCTATGCTGTATTTTTTTCTAACAGTAAATACCTTCTAGCAAGATCACTTGCTGATATGAATCATCAGGAAGGGGAAGTAAGAGGTTCCATTTTGTATTCTGGTTATATGTCCTTAAAGGACAGCAGATCTCTCTGTTGTTATCAAGTTGATAAGTAACTGTCTCAATTCTTTTTAATAGCAATTCTATTCATTTTTTTCTAATGCTGATTGTATATGCTCCTACCTTAGAGGATCTGTGGATCAACAAACATCTCAAAGTGACAAATAGTACAGCTTCATCTCTCTTTTTGGAAGAGCCTCATAGCTATAATTTAACTTCAAATTGCCTAGTGTTTATTTCTTTTATTCATTTTTGACCTTTCAACCTCTTGATACAGGTCATGATTTTTATTTTTCTCTTCGGATCATTTTTTTACATTAAAGAACACATATAGAAAGGAACCTTATATGTCATCAAGATATGGTGACCTTCAGTTCCTTCAGAACTGGGGTTTTAAGTGTCTCTCACTCCTACCCTTGCTTATCCTATGTACATTTTTTTTCCTTCCTCAATTTAAACTTGGAATGTAGCTACTTAAAAGTAGGGATCATCTCACCCTTTGTCTATACCTCTAGTACCTAGCATTGCTTCTGAAAAAGAACAGGTGCCAATAAATGTTTTTTGATTGATCTAATTCTCAACAATTTAGAAAAATGGAGACATATTTCAAGTTCCTTTATCTTTCTTTCTGGGAAATTCAATCTAGGCATTTTTTTTTATTAAGAAATAACATTTGTTAAGCTATGGCAGAAAGATAATTGTGGCACTTTATGAAGACCTTTATAAATATCTCCTGGGGGTTATTCTTTTTGGAAGCAATTTTCTCAGTCCTTTGTCATTCTTGCTAGCAGCTACTGTGGTATGAAATCATACAGAGTTCCTTTAAATAAAACTAAATTTCCATGTAAATTCCAATTTCAAGAAAATAGTCTTGAATTGAAATTTTATAGATCAAATGTCCCAATTGTTATTTCAAGAAATATGTTATACCTTCTATATTAATAATGTTATACTATTTACTGTAATATCTAAAATATTAAAAGCACGAAAGACTCTTGCCAAAAATATCTCTCTCTAGAAATGATTGAGGTACTAAAAATACCCTAGCTTAAGACATCTAGGATTACTGTTAAAATGTAAATGTTATTTAGGAGGAGTGATATACTCACTCATAATTGTATCTGCTTAGTCCAATTGTAAACATGGCCTTAGGGAAACAGAATAAGATAACTACATTTAATTGGAAAACATGTAAAAGTCAAGGTCTGAAACCTTTGGCTCTATCTTGAGGGAACCTGGATGGGTAGGGAGTAACATTTAGGAATTGGACAGATAGGAACTCAACTTTGTCTTAACACAAAAAAGAAGACAAGGTTTGGAGGGAAAATAAACTCTTCAGCAAAGTTTTTAGACTCAATCTTACCTAGAATTAATTAGATAAAATATTTGTTTGCA
The DNA here is from genome assembly GCF_037893015.1 of Macrotis lagotis. Taxonomy (NCBI): domain Eukaryota; kingdom Metazoa; phylum Chordata; class Mammalia; order Peramelemorphia; family Peramelidae; genus Macrotis; species Macrotis lagotis. The sequence continues at coordinate 162,791,952 of NC_133663.1, read as the reverse complement.
TTCATGGCAGAGCTTCACTGGGTATAGTATCCTTTGTTTATCAGGTTTGTGGGTTAAGAAACCCAATAATCATTCACCACACATGGTGTGATTTTCAGCTTCTGGTATCCAGAGCATAGAGAACTGGTTCTTGGGAAATTGCATTTTATATGTGAGTATGTATAAAATTGGGTGACTGTCTTAAAGTCTAGAAAGTGATCCTTGTTCCATTGTAAGAGTCAGACCTTTGTAGGAGCTGTCATGAAATCAGTACTCAAAGTTGTGGTCAGGTCCTTGGGAAAAAACCTCTATAAATCAAATTGCTGAAAATTGAATATGAATTTTTTATGCAGTCAAGGTTAGGATAAACAATATTATCACCAAAAGGCTGATAACCAAGTTATTCTCAAAGGAACTATAAAACATTAAGATTTAATCCATAATAAGTGGTATACTTGTTTACCATATATATATATATATATATATATATATATATATATATATATATACATATAGGTTTCCAAGCTACACAAAAATAAAATAATATAAATAAAAAGAGGGGATAATTCATATAGCTATGGGAATCAGGAGATATAGGCTGTAGTCCTGCTTTTGCTATTATGAACAAGAATTTGAAATTGTTATAGTGATCTTCCAAATGAGGAAACTCCCTCTTTCAATGTAAGTCAGCATCAACCTACACTCTGTGTGGTATGATAATATACATTTATCAAACATCTGGTTTGTGACAGGTGACATCTAGGTGGTACAATGGAGAGACTTGAGTTCAAATTCGACCTCAGACACTTACTAGCTGTGTGACCCTGTGCAAGTCATTTTGAGGCAGTGGAACTCTGGGCTCAGAGAAACCCTTTTGTATCGAAAACAAATCTTGTAATTTTTATACTGTTAAATTGTTCAAGATTCTGTACTGGCTTTTATAAATCTCATGTACCAGTAAGCCTCGAATTAGGTGTCCATGTACCTGATCTTGGTCACATCTGGGGAGCAGGCTGCAGTAAATGCTACCTCACAGGAGGGGTTAATTAAGCCCATGCCATGGAGCATGGCAGTAGACTCCACTCTTAATCCAGGTGTACTCCTTAAACCACTCCTTAAACAATACCCAGTTATTTCCACCACAGAAGGGTCTGTCTCTCTCTCTTTTTCCTATGTGACTCAGCTGTGATTCCATGTGATCCTAGCTGAACCTATGTGGTCCCAGCTCCAAGAAGTTGGATCCTTGTTGATCTAAGCCCAGTCACCTTCTCATGGTGGTTCCCTGTTTTCCCTTTAACTGTCTTTACTATTCCTCTCCAGCCTAGTTTAGCTGTCTCTTTTTGATTAACCCTATCATCATCTTAGAAACTTACCTTCTTTACCTTGGTAAAGACACAAAGCATGATTCCCCACATGGTTAGTCTTTCTCCTATTGGGGTTAATGGTTTCCTGCCTTCACTTTAGACGTTCTTTTCCTCAGCTTCTGCTAACCACAACCTGCCCATTAATCTCTCTTTCCTTTTAGCTCACAGCAATATTGAAACTTCCAATCTGGCTGCTTTTTCAAAGAATTTAACTTGTGAACTTTTTTTAGTAATTTGAATAACCTGGGAGATAGTCTATGGTTTTACCCTCCTGAGTCAGACAGTCTAGTGATTTTGTCAATCAAAATATACCAAAATGAATTGCCTCTCTTGGATTTTCCCACCCCAGTTGCTTTAGCAGCAACTTCACTATGTTTGCTTCAGTTTCCTCATCTATAAAATGAACTGGAGAAGGAAATGACAAATCTCCAAATTCTCTGCCAAGAAAATCACATGAAGAGTCAGATACAACTGAAATGACAGACCAATGACAAATTATACCAGGCACAAATGCCAAGTGTAATTATCTCATTTCAAGTCCACAACTACCTGGGATGTAGATACCATTATTATCCCATTTTACAGTTCAGGAAAACAAGACAATGAGAGGTTATGTTATTAAGAGTCACAGAGCTAGTAAATGTTTGAGGCTGTATTTGAACTCACATGTTCCTTACTCCAGGCTCAACACCCTCCCTATTGTGCCACTTTTGTGTTTGAGAGGTTAAGTAAGTGATTTGCTTAGGGTTCATGGAGAAGAAAAACAAACTCACATCTTTCTGACTCCAAGATCAGCTCTGAAGATAAATCACTTAATCAACTCTGTACTTCAGTTTCTATACAGATAAAATGGAGGAAATTTATTCAATGACCATATGGCTTCTGCTCAATGTGTATCATGGAATATCAAACTCCAAGAATCATCTAGAGGAACCTCTACCTCAAAAAGAATCCTTGTCAATGGTTTTCCAACATCTAATTGAAGATCCCTAGTTATTCAAACCTTTCTATAAATTCTATTTGCTTGTTGTTTACATTGAATCAAAATCAGTGCCACTGTTATTTATTTCCACCCATTGCTCCTTGCTCTGTTCTTCTGCACCAAGAAGAAAAAGTTAAATCCCTCTTTTATTAGACAGTCGTTCAAACACTTGAAGATGCTTGTCAGGCTCTTTCTACACCTTATCATTTCCAATCTTACTATTCTCAGTTGTTTTTTTTTTTTTACTCATTCTCCTATGGAATAATCTGGACATTCATCTGGCACAGTACAAGACCATTGAGTTGAAAAAGTGAAGTCCAGTGAGGCAGACGTATGGAGTGCATTGAAGTTTTATTACTTTTAGAGTTCAAAATTAGGAACTGATTAAGTAAAATTAAATGGGAAGCTTGGTGTGGTTTTATACAATGCCTATAGACTTTACTGCATTCTGAGGTTAGTGACTTCTTGAACTCAAGAGTTCTGAGTAGTGGGAGGGCTCAAGTTGGTTAGATGTCTTTACTATTTAACAACTGTTGGCACTTTTGTGGATAGATAGAGCCCCGTGAAGCTCCTAGGAGAAAGAGATTTGGGGGACAGCTAGGTTGGGCAGTGGATAGAGCACTAGCCCTGGAGTCAGGAGGACCTGAGCTCAAATCCAGTCTCAGACACTTACTAATTACTTAGCTGCATGACCTTGGGTAAGTCACTTAACCCCATTGCCTTGCAAAAAAAAAGAAGAAAAAGATGTGGCCATCAGGCTGCATAATGAAGGGTGAATTAAACCAACTAAGCAATGAAACAGGTTGATCACCAGAAGCATCAAAAATAGCAGATAAGGAGACCTGGTGTCAAAACCAAAACCAAACAAAATATGATATTTGTGAAAATGAGCGTGATTGAGAATGGGAACTAGAGAGATTCTTGGGAGAGAGTACCATTCTGGCAAAAGGGCAGTTGATCAGGGTTTGTTTTTCCATTAAAGTGTATCAGAAAAGAGATTGACTTTTACCTTGTGTTCTGTAAGTACCACAAATAATAATGTGGTTATAACTGGCAGAGTGATGCATACATGATTTTTTTGGAAGTCATGATCAATGGACTCCCATGGACACTTATGGATAAACTTTGACAAAATTTTGATAATTTATCATTCTAAATAAAAAGATTCCTTATCAGTCACCAAAACCTTCTTTTATTATATTACATCAAGATGGGCATGTTACAGTTAACTGGATTATAGTTTATTTAACATTAACAACATTTTGTGGCCTGCCTGGGATCCCATAGCTGGGTGATTGTTGGGCGTCTGAGGCCGGATTTGGACCCTGATGCTCCTGGCTCAGGGGCCAGTGCTCTGTCCACCACCTGGCTGCCCCTACTACTATTATTACTATTTTATTTTATTTGGGGTCTTTTTTTTGGTTTTTGCAGGGAAATGGGGTTGGGGTGGCTTGCATGGGGTCACACAGCTGGGTGATTGTTGGGTGTCTGGGGCTGGATTTGGGCTCAGGTGTTTCTGGCTCCAGGGCTGGTGCTCCATCCACTGTGCCACCTGGCCATACCTACTACTATTATTATTATTATTTTTTAATTTTAATTTTTTCTCTCCCCTTTACTTTATTGCTCATGTAGGTCTATATTTTTTTGAGGGAGGGGTATTATGTTTACTCTTAAACAAGAATATTTTAGTAATGTATAAGAAAGCATTATTTGTACAAAATAAGAATAAATAAATAAATAAAAGGCTAAAAAAAATCCCCAAAACCCACAACATTTTAGATTGTATATCCCTGATGGCATTTTAGGAAATATTCCAAAATCTGTAGCAAGCTATAAATCAATGGGTTGATTATGCCATAGAATCATAGAGCTGAAAGAAACTTCTAATCTACCCATTCCCTAGATATGAATCCCTAATAAGTAGTTATCTAGTCTTATTTTAAGAACTTCCAATGATGAAAAATTGATTATCTCTTTTCTTCATTTTGCAGGGGTGGGGTGGGAAGGAGAGAGGCAGTTTTTTTTTTCTTTTTTCTTAATTATTTGTAACAGTGTATATGTTGGAAGATAGAAGTTGGAAGGGTACCTACAGGTCATCTAATTCAACTAATCCATTTACATTTGAGGAACTGAGGCCCAAGTACTCTAAGGGAATTGCCTGAGATTGTATAACTAGTTAATAATGGATCCAGGATTTGAACTGAGATGTTCAGACCCTAATTTCAGTGCTCCTTACACAACACCTAATGTACATATAAATGTGCAAAAAACTTCTCCAGAATGGTCCTTCTAGAGAAAGTTAGGTGACTCAGCTGGGAATAGCTGGTTTGCACTGCTTTTTGTATTGATATAGTCTGGATAGATTAGCTCAACTCTTTTGTGAATTATTGTATTTCATTTGAAAAAAAGTAGAGAAATAGACAAAAGGAGTTTCTTTTGGCATTGACTTTCCTGGATAAAGAGCTCATTCTAGAGCCAGGAAGATCTGAGTTCCAATTTGGCCTTAGGTACTTACTAGCTGTGTGACCCTTGGGTGATCTACTTAACTGATTTTTTTTGACTTTGGTTTCTTCATTGGCAAATGAAGATAGTAAATTTTGGCACGTGGTGTTTAGTTGTGTTTGACTCTTCATACCTGGTATTCTATCTACCGAGACACTCAGCTTTATCCCATATTACAGAAGGACTATTGTGGAGAAGTTTTTTTTTTGTATATTTATGTGTGTATTAGTGTCTCAGACATTTATTTGCTGTGTGACCCTGGATAAGTCATTTAATCTTCTTTGCCTCAGTTTTCTCAACTATAAAAGGATCTGGAAAAGGAAATGGGAAATCATTCCAGTATTTTTACCAACAAAACTTCCAAAAGGAGTCACAAAAAGTCAGATATGAAAATGGCTTAACAGCAACAACAACAAAAACAGTGATTTTTTTTTTGGAGGTGACATAAAGACACACCATCTAGGCTCACGTAGAATCCTACTCAAGAACAGAATTATTCTGAGCTTTAGAAAAAAGAAGTGGAAGATTAAAACTGATAGTGGAATCCACTATATGTAAACTTGAGATGTCAAATTTGTGGTCCACAGGTCACATATAACCCCAAACACACCTGAGTATAACCTAAATCAAATTAAAATGTAATTGAAAAATATTTAACAAAATAAATGAAAATATGACAAAATGTATAATATACATTTAAAATTAAGTCAATATGTGACTTTTCATGGATACTTATGTATGGATTATTCATCCTCATTTCCATTTGAATTTGATACAGACCCACTGATGCAGATACACAAAAAAAAGGAACAAAACCAGAGGAAGACACTGATACATTGGATGTATTTTTTATGCAGGATTAATGGAAGAGCATAGACAAAAATCATGATTGGTGAAAATGTGGAGAGTAGTTATGACCTGCATAGTGCACTCATTCCAATGAGGTCACAGATCCATATAGATATAAATATTATATGCAAGAATATTTAGATATGATTCTAGTGATCTATTATGGCATCAGCTTAGATATGTGAACAACATAGAAAGGGCATGGTCTAAAGAACAGATGTAGTGTGGCTCTGATCTTATCAGACTATAAGTTTTTCAAAAAGGCATTGAGATAGGACTTCAGTGTGTTTACATATACACATTAAAAAAGATTAAAAACAAATAAAACAGTACAAAAAAACCCTTCAATGACTTCCTAACAATTACCACCATGTAAATTTCTCATCATGACCCAGAGGTTACTCTAGGCTTGAGAAGCAAGCATGGGGATCAAGGAGCTTCACTAGGACTATGAACTGGTAACAATTATCAATATTTCCATTCATTTCTTACAGCAGATATTCAATCCAGGCTTGTACTACCTTCAATGTTGATATTGTCTTGACAGGACCAGTCCAGTACTTTTGTTCATTATTGTGTGGGTTATGAGAAAAGGGCAAAAATAGACAAAAAAGAGGTTTCTTTTAGTATTGATGTAGGGTTTTTCCCCTCCTGGATTTTCCGGTGCTATTGTGTCTGGTCCTGGTTTCTGTACCTTCAGGGAGAACTGTCAATCAGGAATTTATGTGGTAAGTCTTTGTATCCTTTTGAGTCTTTAGAAAGTCTATTGTTGAATATTATTTTGCTTGGGAACAAGGACACAGAATCCATTCAAGAGGGGATCTAAGTATTGGAATGTATCCTGCAGATTTGACTTTTAGAATCATGTAAACTGATCCTTACTGACTGAGATTAATTCCTCATCACTGGGAAAGATTGCCCAGAGGTGAACATCTTCATGTCATAACTTGACTAAAGCATCATCTTCATCATCAATGATTCTTCTTGTTTTTTTCTGCTTACCCCAGAAAGGGTAGTGAATATGCTGAACCTCTTAAAGGAACAATTATATTCCTCTTGCAAAGGTACCACAGGAAGGCCCTAAAGTGAATGTGACCACTTCTGGAAAGGCCTCCAGAAGAGATTAGTAGTTAAATTGTTTTGCCTAACAGCATACCATCTTCAGGTTAATGGTCAACCAGAAAAGGTCAACTGAGATAGAGCAGTTTCTTTACAGTTATACTATATACATACATATATATATATATATAGATATAGATATAGATATAGAGATATATATGTATATATATGTATATATGCAACTGTACTGGGACTAGTCATAGAATATTCATAGAGTAGAATTTGTTGATCACTCGTGTAAGATCACTTATGTACATTCGGAGCTTTTGACTTAGTAGATATTTCAAACATATCTCAACAATCACAGTAGATATGAATAATAAGCAGGATTTCAGAATTATATGCAAGAAAGAGAATAGGCTGGATTGACATTTTTAAATATTTATTTTCATCCATATGCACATGAATATTTTTAAGTTAGACAATTTCCTTCCATTCTCCCTTCCCACCCCTCTCCCCTCAGAGGCAAATTGTCAGGTTAGCATTGTACATACATATTTTGATAAACATGTTTACAAATTAGTAATTTCCTGTATGAGTAATTAGGCTTAAGGGAAAGAGATACATAAGAGACAATTTTTGTAAAGTGTTCATCAGATTTGGAAGGTTTGGTTTTGTGTGTGTGTGTGTGTGTGTGTGTGTGTGTGTGTGTGTGTGTGTGTGTTGTTTTGTTTTGTTTTATTTTTCTTCCTCTGGATGGGGATAATATAGTCCATGGACAATCAAATACAGTTATCCTAGCTCTCTGGACTGCTGAGAAGAGCTGCTTTCATCAAGGTTGTTCATCTCACAATGTTGTTGTTGATGTGTACATTATTATCTTGGTGCTGGATTGACTTTTGAAAGCTGTTCAGCAATTTTAACAATATCAAGGTATTTTTTTAGCAACAAAACACATCTTTTTGACATCAATATTTTCCCAATGTTACTATATTTCTATAAATCATGGAACACCATAATTTATGAAGTTTTATAGGTTACTCAAAGAGAAGTGGAGGGATATATGGTGAGTATATAAAAGTTGTGGCATATTGTAAATGATGACTCACATGTAAGAATTATCATAAAATAAATCACCTGGAAGTATATGACTGGGAAAATTGGTAGTTTAGTAATATAATAAAAGAAGGGAAAATACAATAACTGAATTCTGTAATGGTATTCACAATATATTAAAAGGCTCAGAGGAAGATGTCTAACACATTGGATGATCTCCTAGAAAGCATTTGGGTTGAGGACATGGACAGGAATTGAACAGGATGAGAAGACACGAATGAGTTACAATCTCTATCATTAGTGAGAGCATTAACATTAATGAGACAATAACTCCATTGAGCAACTGATGTAATTTGGAGTGAGTTGAGAGTCTACAAAAAGAAAGGCAAGAATTGGACAAGTGCCAAAATATGTTGGAATGTCTCAGTGAAAAGTAGTAAGAAGATCTATGTAGAAGAAAGTAACAATTTGATTAGGTTCTGAGTTCATGGTTATCCCTCAGATACATTATGGCCAAAGTTTGGAAAAATGAAGACTCAAGGAGATTAATGGCATTTTTGTCTGTAATAGTTCCCTTGGTACAGTAGACACCTGGTTTATGAAAAACTGCATCATTTGAGTTTATGAATTAAAGAGAGGCATAAAACCATAAAAAACATGATATTAGGAAAGAAGATGAGCCAGCAGGGAAGGAGAATGAGAAAACAGATAGACAACTTGATAGTTGCATTGCTATCCCTGGGAACTTAAAAGAACAAGGGGAAGACCTCCAGAGGTCTGAGTAGATCCTTTGCTATTGTTTGGCCTTTTTTTCATGGAGAAGACTAAAAATAGGACTAGAAAACATGTAGGGATTGCAAACTGCATTGGTAGACATATTATTTCTATTACTATAAACATAAATTTACCAAATAACAAAAAATCATGTAGAAGGGGGATGTGGCATATTAATTAAGATGGCAGATCTAGGATCATTTGATGAAAAGTAGCAGGAAGACAGATTTTAGGTCAATATAAGGGAACAGTTCCTAACAAGGTGTTCCAAAGCTCTGAAATGGGCTGCCTTGTAAGTTACCGTCTTTCCTATTACTATGGGTTTTCAAGCAAAGTATGGATAAGGACTTGTCGGAAGATGCTATGAGTAGACATAGTTTTGTTCATTGCATTTGTGTTCCTGCTGCCTAGACATTATAAATGTTTAATAACTGCTGCTTATTTGATTGATGACATGAATAGGATTCATGTTTCTGGTGGAGATTGGGTTAGAGGATGGTTGAACCCCTTGCCAAGGACTTTAAGATTTTATGATTCTGAAAAAAACTATCAATATACAATGTGACTAAGGGGTATCTTGAAGGGACACTGAATAGTTGGGGATGATCAAGAATTTCTCCCAGAACTTTTTTTTTTTCAAATTAAATAGATAAGTTCTTTTGCTTATGTTGGTTGTTCCTTTCTAATGCATCAACCCTATCTCCCAACTAGTCATAGTTAACTTGCTAAATTGAAGGTGATCTATTCCCTGAAACATATATTTCATTTAGCTTTAGTAAACAAGATAATCAAATTATTATTCAGTCTTTTGAATAATAAAAATAATAATTATTACATAAAATAAAATTATTTTAAAAATCATTATAAATTCATTGCTGTAAAAAATATCTTTGAAAACAAACCTATATCTAGCTCAGAGTTCTGAATATGTATATATACATACAGACACATATAAATGCATATTTTATATATATATACATACATATTTGTGTGTGTATATATATATATATATATATATGAAACCAACACCACAAATGTCCTTTTTCTTGGAGCAATTAATTAAATTCACTCTTCCTGACTAGGTGACTTAGATGACTAAGATGATTTAAGTCATCTTGCTTTAAAGAAATATATCTTAGAGAAATATTCTTTGAATAAAGTAAAAAGGTAAATTTATACACACACATGTATAAGTATATACACATACACATATCTATAGCTATGCACATGTATATGGCCTTGTAATATAATATAATAATATAATACCAATGTAATATATATACTCACAGTTGAGGTGATTGTAGTTGTAAATACTTCACCAGAAATTTTTAAGTCAACGTTTATCTACATCACTTCCCATATTTACTTTCTTACAGATTTTCCTCAACATTTTGCCATGTTACAAATATGATTTTCTGTAATTGATGATATATATCAAATATAATTTCTGTAATTGATGATATAATTCATTCAATAAATGAACAATACATTTAAAGAAACACAATACTATTAACTCTCATTTCCTCTGATTTATATAGCCATGGCCCATAGAACTCATAAAATGTGGATATTTGCACACTTTGTGATTTAAATATTCCCTTTCAAGGGAAAATGTGAACTCATATCAGACATTTTTGTTCATGTTTGCAAGGACCTACAGAAAATTGAATGTTATCAGTAGATAAATCCAAAGACCCCCTTATCCTTTCCTCTGCCCATGAACCCCTCATGACCTCAGTGAATTTTGGTTTACTGTTTCTGCATATTTATTCATTATAATAATAATAACAATAACAAGGTGTTTCAAAGCTCTGGAATGGGTTGCTTTGTAAGCTACTGACTTTCCTCATCTTTGGATATGGAAATCCCCCTTGCTGGAAGATCCAAAAATTTCTTTCCCTCTTTCCCTCCCTCCTCCTTACAGCTTCTTCACAGTGGTCTCATCTCTTCTACCTCTTGTACCCTTTTCTTATTTAGTATCTGTTCAAACCCAAATACCCCTAGGTCTTTAAGGTACAACTCTTTTGCAAAAGTGAGGGTTTTGGGTTTCTAGATATTCAACACGGCCTATCTATGTGATTCTTAAGATTAAACTTCTGTAACCAGGCATTTCTCATATAATCAACATAAAAGAGTGCTTCCCAGCCTCTTGAATTTTGTTGAATATATTTCATATACTGTACCTGCCCGCTTTGCACACATCCTATGTCTCCTAATTTTCCCCTCCTTCCCCTGCCCTCAAATCTTTATCCTATCTTTAAAAGTTCTGAGAGGCAGTAACATTGTGGGAGAAACTGGTGTCACCAATAAAGATTCAGAATTCTAGTGAAAGTGAAAAAATTCAGGACTAGCCCTTGGAAATAGTGCCAGATTTTTATTTCACAATCCTGCAAAATTCAGAGATTAAAACATTTTTTTTTCCTGGAGAGACAATAAGCAGTTTAAGGAAAGAGTGAATAATAAAGGACTAGGTGAGATACCTGAGGGAAAGAGTGAAAGGAAAACAGCCAGGAGAGCTGGCTGGGCTGAGGCTCCAGTGGGGCCCCCAAGGAGCAGAGGCCTTAAGCTTGAGGATAGGCTGAACAACAAAGTCCTAGGCAAGACTGCCTGAGGGTAAGGGAGAAAGGAAAAACAGTCATACAAGTCAGCTCAGACTCCAGGGAGTCCAGTCACATAGAACAGATGCCATAGTTCTTCCAACTTTATGTTGGGAGCACATGGCTCTAGCTTAGAGAAAGCAACCATTCTGCAAAGAAGAGGAAAGAAAGAAGGAAAAAAAAAGTCTTCTCTTTACAACTCACTTAAATGCATTTCCATAGGGGTAGACAAGGGTGGTGCTTAGGGAATGATTTAGCACCTGGCTCCAGGTCGACTATCCATGCCACAGGGACAGTCCTCCAAGGAGTGGCCAAGACAGCACTCATTGCACATGGGTGGTGGTCTACACACTAGTCTTTTCCAGTTGGAAAGGGACCTTTAAGTACAACCTAAGTTATTTACTGTGTCCTGCATCAGAAGTGTATAGGACTAATTTCAGATTTGGGAATAGCTGACACTTGGGCTCTAGGCAATTCTCTAACACTATAAATTTGAGAACAGTTGCAAATATGCATTGGGAGAAGGGTTTCCATACTCTGAAACTTCCATCTATTAGAGGTCCTCCCTTCCCCTTCCCCCTCCCCTCCTCCCCTCCTCTCCTCTCCTCTCTCCCCTCCCCCTCCCTCTCCCTTTCCCTCTCTCACCCCTCCTTCTCCCTCTCCCTCTCCCTTTTCCTCTATCCCCCCCTTCTTTCCTGTCTGTCCTGAACCCTGCCCCCTTTTGGGAAAAGTATTAGATTTATTCTACTTGGACATTACAAATAGGAGGTTTGAGTCATTGTTCAAAAGAAGACAAATGGTAGCAGTAATGTTGTTTTAAGAACAATTTTGAGAAAATAATTCCTTTTGGCTGTTATAAATAATGAACTACAAAGGACATATGAAGGAATATGCTGTCTACATCCAGAGAAAGAACTAATAAATAGAAATATGTATAGATTGATTTTATACACACACACATATACACATACATTTGTATCTAATGGTAGCCATCTCTAGGACAGGTGGGGAAGGAAAGAAAAAGATGAAAACAGAAATTTATGGGATAACTTCATATATATTTAAAAGAAAAGCAAGTTGTACACAATATATTTGCAGTTTCATGTGTAAAAAAAAAAGAAAAGAAAAGAAAGTGAAATAGGTTATTTTAGTAGTTGGTAGATTCCCCTTCAATGCAGGTCTTCAAGTTGAGGTTGGTTGCTCACTTGGCAGTTGTGTTATTATGGGGAATTCTGGTAGAGGTAATTCTAGATGGCTTTTGAGGGTTCCCACCGTCAATAAGACTGAGTTAATATGTTGTTTTGTCTTGTTGATAAAAACTTGTGAAGTTTTCTTCTAGGAAGTTGGAGGCATTACATTCTACTTTCATGAACAACAAAAAGAGTAACTATATGGAAAGAGTGCATAATTTGAACCTCAGAATAAGGGGGAGTCTTCTAATGTGATTTTGTTCACTTAAAAGGCAGGTTGGTGATGGAGAAAACAGTGAACCTGTCATGAGGAGACTTGAGTAGTGATAGACTTCAGCTCTGTCTATTACTTTGGGCAAATTACTAAACTTCATCTTGCAAGACTTTTCTCATCTGTAAATAAGATTGGATCTAAATAAGGTCTCTTCATGCTCTTTGTTTTTCTCTCTCTTTGTTATTCTTTAATAATATCAACTCTGGGTTATTTCTGCTAATAGGTGGGGACTATTTGATCTCTGTAATCAGAATGATCACATTTTTCTTGCAGTTCATGGAGAACTTAGTTTTGTTATAACTTTAACATGCTCAATTTTACTCAATAATATTTTATTTTTTAATTTCTCATTTGATCTACCAAAGTAATATAATTCCTAAATTACATGTAATTAATATATACTTTTTAATCTGAATTGTTTTGAATGAAGATATGAGAACAAGTCTCATTAAGAAAGATATAAAGAATCTGAATATTTTATACTTTGGACCTTTGGGTAGAAAGGGTGGGATTCAATAAGAGGGAAGAGTGACTAATGATCTCTAGATAAATTTAGCTTTCAATACTATTTTGAGTGGTGGGAACTGCCCAAGCTGTTTATTATATTGAAAGTGTTCCTGCTGGTGAAGATAAGGTGTTGTAATTATCAGTTATGACCAGCAGAGGTCAGATTTTTATGTCTGAAAGGGTTACCTGTTGGAAGGATGCTGAATCTACTTGGAGCTGGGAAGGGCTTTAGAGGTCATTATCATTCAGTTACCTCATTTTAAAAAAAGGAACTGAGCTTAGAGAGTTTACTGATTTTCTCAAGGTCACATAGTTTCTTGGTTCATATTTTTTTTTAAAATTGGTCAAAATTATTCAGGGTTTTTGGTTTATTTATTCAGTTCACATTTCACATTATATTCACTTTCATTATATTTAAAGGCAATTGGAGAATCCTGAGCTCTCTTATATTTGTTCTTGGTCTTGGTGGTCAGTTTTGTGCCGTGTGAATACCAGTTACATTGATTACAAGAGCAAAAAGTACCATTAACATTTACACAGTTGTCAGTGATGAAATATCTTAAAATAACAGGTAATTAATGAATACAAAGAAAATACAAGATTTATTTAGCCTTTTCTGGTAGGCACAAATTCAATTTACATACTCCAGGAAGGCTCTAAAATTTTGCATTTAGGGTAAAAAGGCTGTGAGTCAGGAATATACTGGTCATTGAGGACAGCTAAATTATAGATTCACTGTTGGATACAGGACAAGTGATCTGACCTTGTGGTGACTCACTGAGCTCAGCAGGCAAACTGAATCAAAAGTAAGAATTCACTAAAAACCAGATGCTTCATCTGACCTGAGCTTTCCTAGTTAACAAATAATGCCTTAAGGATTAATCTAAATTTAAGGTTGCAGTTTTTCCAAACTTTTTTTTTGGCTTTCATAGGAATTAGGTAAAAAAACCATTCAGGTACTCTATGGATCTACTTCTTTGAGGTTTAAAACCAAAATATTATTGTTGAGTTTCATAGATCAAGGATGTAACCTTTATCTTCCCCTAGAACTAACCCCATTTCTAAAAGGCTTAAGAATTAAGAAATATTCCTATTCCTAACAAATGCCTCTTCATTTGTGGAAAGGCCAAATATACTGAGTTTTCTTAATTTCAGTGAAGAAAAGGAATATAATGTAAGTGAGAATGAATGAAAATGAATATTTAATAAATACTATATGCAATGAATTGTGCTAAACAATGGAGATACACATTGAAAATCAAGAAACTACCATTTCTATTTTAGAGAAACTCACATTCTCAAGAAACACATTCTAATTGAGAGACAAAAAAAAAAACCACGGACAGTCCAGGGACTCTATGGATGCATTAGTAGGTAACATAACAATACTCAGGAGGATTAGAGGGTATAGTGGTCCACAGGATATGTCCATAAGATAAGAGCTCACCTCACCAGAAAGATTATGATTAATGATATTATGATCAATCCTGTTAGTTGGTGATAGGTTTGGGGGGGTCTATCCCACAGCTATTGGAGAGGGAAGAGTAGTATTGAAGGTTGGAGTGGAGTAGACTCAATACTATGGGTTCCCTCCATCATGGGTAGAGATAGGGGGTTGATTTTCAGTCAAGAGAGAGGGAAGGAACAGGGAGTTTTGACAAGACAAAGGTTAGGAGGGAGAAATACCTTCTTCTTCTGAGTTGTCTAGTAAGATTAGTGGACTGAGGGCAAGGGAGGAAGCTTAAATTATGATTTAACAAATGAGTCATTATGGATAAAAACTTTAAGAAGGCATATCATAGAATTTGAAGCTAAAACTCACTTTAGATACTATTCAGTCAATTACATGAATAAACTGAAGTTGAGAGTTGAAGTGATTTGTTCAGGGTCACACAGATAAGGGTTAGGGACATAGACAGGAATTCAGCTCTTATCCTCTAATGGAAATTCAATGCTCTTTACAATCTATGGTTGAGAAGAAGTTTAGGCTTTATACTTCATAAAGTACTTGGAAAGTAATGAAACATTAAAAGTAGTGACTCTAGGAAAGTGGCCTAATTTAGTTTTGCAGTTGAGGTTTAAGAAGAGAACATTGTCCTGAAAAGGAATAGGTACTTCCTTTAGAAAACTTTCATTTAGAAACAGCTCCTCTCACCCCCAAGAAATAGGTCTTTTTTATACTTAGTATGTTTTATTTTTGTATCCCTCATGCCTAGTATATTTTTTCTCCTTCCTTATTCCTTGTCTGTCTTGTTCCTTTCCCTTTCTTTCTTTCTTCCCTTCCTTTTCTTCCATTCTTTCCTCTCTCTCTCTCTCTCTCTCTCTCTCTCTCTCTCTCTCTCTCTCTCTCCCCCTCACCTTCCCCATTTCCTTTTCTCTCTCCCTCCCTCCCTCCCTCCCTTCCTTCCTTCCTTCCTTCCTTCCTTCCTTCCTTTGGATCTGTGTCTTCCTGCAACAGAAAACTTCTATTGAGGAAACTGCTAACAAGACAGATTAGCAATTATTCTTCTGTTTACATTCTTAGAGAATTGACTAAGATACTGAGAAATGACTTGCTCACAGTCAGTCTTTTTGTTGGAGGTGGAACTTGAATTCAGTTCTTTTGTCAAAGACAGTTCTCTATGGTGCTATGATTGTAGTTGTTGAGTTGTTTCAGTGGTATCTAATCTCATTTGGTTTTGTTGTTTTTTGTTTTTTGCAAAGATACAAGGATGGTTTGCCATTTCCTTCTCCAGCTCATTTTACAGCTAAGGAAAGTGAGGCAAAGAGGGTAAAATGACTTGCCTAGGGTCACACAACTAGTAAGTGTCTGACGCCAGATTTGAACTCAGATCTTTCTGACTCTAGACCTGGTTCTCTCTTTCCCCTGTGCCACCTAGAAGCATTTGCCTAACAATGAATGAGTGTTTAATGGCTCTCTGTTATTTGCTTACTTGTTTATAGCTAGGTGAGCCATATCACTCTGTGAACATGTTGTGACCCAAGGAATGACGTGATTAGTAAGTACGAAAGTCAACTAGATAAGTCAGCTAGTCTTGAAGGAAATAATTTTCGGCAAAAGAATATCCATCAGTCTCTACATTAATTTTTTTAGAAGGTTAAGACCAGCTCTGACTCAAAGGGTCTTTGTGAGGCAATTAAGATTCTGCTGAAGAAATAGAAAATGCTTTTTCTAGTGGAAACTGTAGCAAAGTGACAAGAGTTTGAAAGCATGTATGCATAGCACTTGTTACTATCTCTCATGAAGTTAGGTTATGGAAGTCATCCTGCCCTTCCAGGAGCACAGGCACTTTCTTACTATACCTGCCCTAGGAGCTGCTGCTGGGCAATAGTGACTGTCTAGTCTGCACAATCACACAGGGACTAGAAATAATCACATCATCAGACAGCTTTGGAGCTCTGAATTATCATTAGGATTTGATTTTCCTCCTCTTTCCTCTTTCTTCCTCCTCCTCCCCATTTCTGACCTTGTGGGAGTGTGAATAGAACCAATCAAGAATCCTGATTCTAGGAGAACACTTGACTGGGCTGTGATTAAGATTTATTAGCCAATCATGGCCAGAGAATTCCCCTATGAACAGACTTCAAGTTGGTACTTTAGCTTTTGTGCCAGGAACTTTGTTCATCAGTCTTATTAGGTATCCCTCACACCTGTGAGGGAGGGCACTGCTATTCTCCACTGGTATTACTGAGAGGCAAAATAAAGGTCACAGAGCATGACTGGAAGTAGAATCCACCTCTCCCTCTGAGATATCCTTTCTGTACAAGGAGGTCGGCTCACTGGTACTCTGGAAGATGTCATTAATTTATCAAGGGAATACTTTCCTCTGAAGAAGGAAATTTATTCAGCAGATCGCACTGAAGGATCAGACTCAGGGAGGATCAATTAGCAAGCCTCTGAATAAATAATGTAAAAATTTTTTAATACTGACCCTTCTCAAGCATGTCTTTTTCTTGGTACTTTGGATACAAATACTGCCTAACCTTGCTGGAAGAAGGTTTACATGAGAGTGACAATTCTTAAATAATATTTTGAAATCAATGCATTCATGGCTCAGGGAAATCCTGAAAGCAGACATGGTTAAATAGACTTAAGTAAAGCCTGATTAGCTTCAAATGATATCCAAATTGGATGAGCTCATGAAGCACCCCTTCTGAGTTAATTACCAGCTTGTACTAGAATCACTGGCTGAGTCCCCAGAGGCTAATTACTCCTGGATCCTGGGGTACCCTGTGTGGTGACTCTTACATTGTAGTTCAAAAACTCAAAAGATGCTTCTCATGAAAAGCTAGCTAGCAAATACAATTAGCTCTTAGCAAAGACATTCACCAAGATGATATAGTAAGTACAATAAATACAAAGTATGTTCCCCAGAAACCTGCCTTATACCCACAGAATCCATAGAAAAAGTGAGTTCAAGATTAAAAGTTTTTCGTACTTCATGTTTTTTTAGGTTTTTGCAAGGCAAATGGGGTTAAGTGACTTGCCCAAGGCAAGTGTCTGAGGCCAGATTTGAACTCAGCTACTCCTGACTCCAGGGCCGGTGCTCTATCCACTGCAGCACCTAGCTGCCCCTCAGTCTTCGTGTTTTAAGAGGACTAATGACAGCATGGGGTGATCATATCTAGAAAGACCTTGTGACCAATAACAGCACGGGGATGATCATATCTAGAAAGACTGTGACCAATAATACAAAATGCCACAGAGAGGTCAAGAAAGATAAAGAATGAGGAAAAAAACTCCCCAACAGATTTGTCGATTAAGAGGACACTGATAATCTTGGAGAGGGCAGGTTAAGTTAAATTTAAGGAGTTAAGAAGTGAATGGGAGATGAGAAGGGAAGGCAAGACATATTGAGTGTTCACTTTAGGATTTTTATTGTGAAATGTAAGAGGATTGCTTGAGGCTTGCAAGGATGAAGGGAAGGATAGGATTTTGAATTTGGAAAAGATCTAGATGTATTCAAAGGCTGGAATCAAAATGGAAGAGTGGTTAAAAATAAGGGTAATACAAGGAATGATTAAAGGGATAAGCTTCTGGAGGAAATGGAATGGGTTAGATTGAGGTATAAATAGGTTGGCATTGACAAAAAGAAAGATTATCTCACTTTCTGAGGCTAGTGCAAAGAGTAGGGAATGATATTCAGTCTATTTGAAGTGCAGAATTGGGAAATAGAGTTCTTTCCATATCATCTCATTTTTATTAAATTAAGACTTTAACTGAGAGGTCAAGAAAAAGAAGAAAAGGTGGTTTGAAGAGAGAGAGTTGAAATAGAAGCTTAGGGGACTGGGATGGAAAGTCAATCAGGCAAGAGTAGAAGGACTGAAATCTAGTAATAAGGCTTAGTTGAGATCAGACAACAAATTTTAGTTGACCCAGTAAGTCAATTGTATAACTTCCTCCACTGACATTCATTATCATTCAAGTAGGAAATGAGGAAGGAGTAATATAGGGTTTGGGGTCAAAAAATCCCATAGAATAAAATGGCAGGGGACTCAACTGTAGAAGACTGTATAACATTAAACTGGTTAACTATTGGATCATGATTCCGAAGGAAGGAAAATTGAGGCCTGAGTAGAGGTAGAGAGACCTGGGAAAGCAGAGAAATGAGAAGTAATTGGAGGTTGTGGTAAATATACATTTTTAGGTTTAAGAAATTTTGGGGATGAGTCACAGATAGAGTTAGGAGGACAAGAGGTTTTGGTCAGAGAAAGAGTTTTCAGAGTTATGGATTGTGGAGGTGGAACACTTAGAAGATGATTATTCAATCAAGGATATGACCACTCAACTTGTGAGTGGAATAGAGTGAAAGTGGACATTATTAGAGTGAAGAAGGTTGATGAATGAGAATTAGGGCTCATTGTTAGGACCTAAAGTATATATCTATAGCTATATCTATCTAGCTATCTATCTGAATGTAACAAAGAATATCTTTTAAATAAGTATAAATATATCAATTAGTCATATTTTCTACAACAATTTGTATATATCCTCTCTCTCTCTCTCTCTCTCTCTCTCTCTCTCTCTCTCTCTCTCTCTCTTTCTCTCTTCATCCTCCTCCTTCCCTCCTTTCATTCTCACAAAACAAACACACTCACACATAAAATGATACAGTATAATGTGAGAGATAGAGGACTGGAGTAATCAGTATGAGCTGAATTTCTTAGAAGAAACTGGGAGAAGTTCATTTTTGTGGGAAAAATAAGTATTTGGTGATGCACTGGACTGAGCTCTGAACCTTAGGAAGATCTGGGTCTAAATAGACTATGATCTTGGGAAAGTCACTTAACCTGTCTGCCTCAGTTTCCTCAACTATTAAATTGAGTTCATAGCACTTACCTCACTGGGTTGTTATGAAGATCAGATGAGAAAGCATATGTTTATTCCCTAGGTGTATGTATATGTAAGTATATGGTTAATACATCCCTTGCTCTCTCTCTCTCTCTCTCCCCTCCATCACACACCTATCGCTCTTCACCCCCCCAATTTGCTCAAGTTTCTTCATTTGTAAAATGGGTATAATAATGGCATCTACTTCCCAGGGTGGTTATCAGGATAAAATGGAGTAATATCTGAAAAGCATTTAGTAAACTTTCAAGTTCCATAGAAATGGTAGCTATTGTTATATTAGTTATTATTTTTTTTAGGGATAGTAACTAGGAGATATCAAACAACTTTCCTAAGGCTAAATAGCTAGTAAGCTGTTAAATCCTCTGGGACTTGAACTTTGGCCTATTGACTCCAACTCTGATATTCTTTTACATAGAATATATTTCCTTTTATGAGAAAAT
The DNA here is from genome assembly GCF_037893015.1 of Macrotis lagotis. Classification (NCBI taxonomy): domain Eukaryota; kingdom Metazoa; phylum Chordata; class Mammalia; order Peramelemorphia; family Peramelidae; genus Macrotis; species Macrotis lagotis. The sequence goes on along the minus strand of NC_133663.1, from coordinate 162,772,027 downwards.
ACACTGGAATAAAATTTTTGTCACATTAGGGCTCACATGAGTGGGCCCCCTAAATTAGGTACCATTTGAAGTAGCCAGGGTGGCTATATAACAACCAAAATATGACTTTAGTGACATTAGAAGAAGAGAAAGCACCAAAATATCTAGTTCATTTCTGTGACTGTAATAGTTCTTATATCTACACTGTCATCTAGTGATATTTAAAAAGATTCTTGCAAGAAAGTAGCTTCTACCTTTTCTTTTTTGGTACTGGATGTAACAAGAGATTTGAAACAAGAAGACCTCAATTCTTAATCATTACATAGAATCAAATTCTTTTCCTTTCCTGTTCGTTCTCATATGAAACGAGCACCTATGTTTTGAGTCTCTTAGAAAGAAGATATTTCATAAATGAAAATATTATCTCCCAAAGTGGAGCCATTTCTTCCAGTTCAGTGACTATTATTCTCTGTTTGCTAGATCCATAATCACATTTTTTGGGGGGGCTTTTTAAAGTATTGTGGTTTTTCAGCAATATATTGTTTAGTTATCCCCTTAGTGTCAAAGCTATTTATTTTCTTGTAAAGAGAATATTTAAAGTAAAAATAAAATGTTTCATGAAATCTTTCATGAAAATTTTTGTGCCTTTTCCCCAACCTTCATAAACTTCCTACTCCTGGGTAAATTCAATGTAGGATAGAGGTGTCTTCCTAGATGAAGCTTTCTTTAGGAAATAATGAAATGGTTTATCTTAGATATGAATGTCATATAGAATACATAGCACAGCTAAGTTAATACACATTGAATAGGAGAGAGAAAAATATAAATAAAAATTATCTGAAACCTTTGTTATCTGGTCTGCAATATGTTGGTTTGGAGAAATTTATTATGGATCATATAGTTTCTATCCCTAAGGAACTGTTACAAGAAACATAACAAAGCCAAGTTATATACCTCTGCCTTTCCCAAGAGACAAAGCTTGTTTTCTTTTCCTTTCTTATTCAAATGAGATAAATTTAACTATCTATTAAGTATATACTATAACAAAGACCTTGTACTGGATGCCTAGGATACAAAGTCAAAATAAGATATAGTTTCTGCCTTCAAAGGACTTACAATCTAATTTCTGGAAAAGGATAATTGTTGATTCATTTCAATTGTGTCTGACTCTTCATGACCACTTATTTTGGATTTTCTTGGCAAAGATACTGGAATTGTTTGCCCATTCATTTTACACTCTAGAACCTGAGGCAAAAAGGGTTAAGTGAATTGTTCACAATTAATAGGTATGTGAGGGGTCAGATTTGAACCCTTGAAGATGGATCTCTTCCTGATTCCAAGTCCAGGACTCTATCCACTTGCTCTGAAAAAAAAAGGAAAATATAGGCAAACTAATAACTAAGATACTAAGCAGAATATGATGCATGTGAAGAAAAAAAATCAAATTTATAAAATTGTTGGACAAATAATTTCTATTTGAAAGGATTGTGGAAGGAATCATGGAGAATGTCATACTTGAGTTGATCCTAGAAAGAAGAGAGATAGATTTCAATAGGCAGAAGTAGAGGAAATTTTGCTTTCGGTGATGGGGATGACAGGAGCAGAACCATTGAATCTGGTCTTTAATAAATATTAATCAGATTGAGGAAAGAGAAAGACCAAGATAGAGGATAGTACATACTACAATTTAATTGGAACACAGTTGTTATTCTTTAATGTAATGATTGATTGATATTGCATTGGAATTATATATTGCATTGGTGTTGACAGCAGGAATTCTGGAGGGAAATAGCAAAGAGATGAGAGTTTGGATGTAGAAATGTAGAATTGGGAGCTATTGGAAAAGTGATAATATCCAAGTTCATAATTGTCATTGGAATTACCAAGCAAAGAAAAAAGAGCCAAGGAGAGAATCTTGGGACTTATGCAAAATAAGGAACAACAGGAGGATGAGGGTGCCATTGAAAGGAATTGTTAAAGAGATTAGAAAAAACACTGAAAGTATTGTAGAAGACAAGGGAGGAGAGATAATCAAGAAGGAAGAATAATTCAAAAGTCAGAGAGATTGAGTGCTAAAATAAAAATAATTTGAGTTGGTAATAAGCAATATGTATGTGTATGTATGTGTGTGTATATGTATGTATGTATGTGTGTGTGTGTGTGTGTGTGTGTGTGTGTATAAAGGGGAGAGAGAAAATTTCAGTTCTCTCAAGTTGAGAAATATTCAGTTTTGGAACAGTAAGAGACAAATAGAGTTACCATGCAGTGGTAAGGACCCAGTCGAGGCTTCTGCCTTCATTTTTTTTTGTGAACTCAGAACAATTTGATTATTTCTTCTAGAAGTACTTAACAAAAAAACCCCCAAAAAGACAGATGACTGTAGCAATCCAGTTGAGACTGAAGAAGAAAGGAAGAGAAATCAGAATAGGGCTGATGGACAGAAATAATATGGAGAACCTGAGGAATCAAAGATCTGAAGTCAATAGATACTCAGCACAAGCTGCCTCAGCTCGCTTTCACTGTCCATTGCCACTCAAAATCATGGGCTTCTTTTTATCTGTTATGCTTGTGTAGACAGATCTTGCATTTGCAATTTCTCTTTTAGTGCCCTGACCTAGAAAGTCAGTCTACTGTTGATTATTTAGTCTTTTAGACCATTGGCCTATTTAAACCATTCTAGTTTTGACTACTTAACCACTCAAATGGATTTTTGATTTCATTCATGTTGATGTGTTTTTACAGGAAGGCAGAAGGAGTGTTAGTCTTATTTATAAGTTATGGGAAAAATATCTCCTTATTGAGTCTGGGTGTTAGAGTAAAGATGCTGAAATAAATCTATCATTACACAGAAATTGGAGACAGAAAACCCTAGGTTTTATTTTGTTTAAGTACAGATTAAGGCCTCAGAGAAAAAAATAATAAACTTGAACCCTAATTAGGATTTTAAAGAATCTTTTTATAGACAAAATTATAGCAGAGTGAGGGATAATCTTTTTTGCACAGTGTAATATCATATATTCTTTTAGGCTAAAAAGTTAAAAGGATTCACAATCCCATGCTTTCTTCAATGTCAAAAAATTGAGCAAACTTTAAGAAGTGAAATTATAATTTCATATATTCCCTAAGGAAACAAACTTAATTAAATAGATTTTATAGGTCAACTAAGTCAGGTTGCAAATTAAAGTACATTTACAGGTTCCCAATGGACCAATTGAGGAAGAAGGGACTTCCATATCTTCAGACTAATAACGTTTGTTTGTCGTTCACTTTTGAAGAAGACTACTACATCAAGGAGGTGTTGCCATGACAGGTACATGAACTGGATTTGAGTGAGGGGGGATGTGCTAAGTCACCAACTTCACTTTCTTCTCTAGAGCCAGGACAACTGGAGATGGTCCTGGATTCAAGGCAATCAGGGTTAAGTGCCTTACCCAAGGTTCTTTAAATATAAAACTTTGGTTTCTGTTTGAGGAATGTCAGTCTTCCCTTAACACTTCCTGAATCAGGTTTTTTTTTAATCAGGTTGGGTTAATACAAACAGAAAGCAAGCTTTAATTAACCAAAAATTTCAGGAGAAATTGTCTTCTCCTATTAGAATGGAAACTCCTTGAGAGTAGGAGTAGTCTTATTTGCCTATGGTATTTACAATGTTTATCATAGTGCTTTATGTATAACAAATATTTAATGCATGTCTTATTTTTATTGATCAATCAATATTTTTTAAGTATTCACAATGTGCCAGACTCTATGTTGGGCATACAAAAAGAGAGTATACAAATGGATAAGGAAGATAAAATGCAAACAAATCTATGTAAAGCAATCTATTCACAAATAAATGGTTTGATTCTTCATTCAAAGAAGACCAAAATGACATCACAGATAAATAGGACCTAAAATTTAAGCTTTAGTTCCATCCATTTTCACCCACATTTATGTCTTTCATGTATCCTACAATCATTATTGACAAGTACTTTAAACAAAGATGCTTTGAATATCAAAAGACTAAGAATCCTAGGAAAAACTGAGTCCTCAAATATTCATGAAACAACGACCCCTCTTTAAGATTATTCAATAATTTTGTCATAAAGATATGCCAAAAATCCCCAACATGATACAATTATTTGCTCATTCTAAGAATTAGCACAAAACTGTAATTATAACCTAACTTTTGTTAAATGGGATAGAAGATAAATTTATTTTCCTAACTTTTAGTTTAATTTCTTAAGATTCAGTCTTAATAAAACTTTTTTTCTAATTGTTTTCTATACAATGTTGGTTTCTGTTATTTGGAGCTTCATTTTAAGTCATTTTCTCCTCCATATCAGTTATCATTAAATAAGTTGATCTTCTATCTTTCTTTTGCATCCTTCTCAGAGATTAGACCCTAGGATAAAGTTTTATGGGAGGAGATATTCAAATTAAATCCTTGTTAGGAAAGACTGAGACCATTATTTGAAGGATTTATAATTTAGGAAAGGATTTGTGCCTGTCAGGTTTCCTAAGAATGTCAGGTATACTTATTTTATTATAAATAATCTTGAGCTAACATGTATCTTATATTGTCAAGGGCCCACATATTTCAAATACAATTTTCTTCCAGGGAGGTTTACAGCAAGTTTGCCAAATGGGGCTTAGCATTCACAATATAGTGTACTGGAACATTATACAATGTTAGAACAAGGAAATTTTTTTCTGGGCTTGAGAATTGTTTTGTCAAATAAGGGTCAAGTGAGAAAAAACCATACATGTAGGCAGCCATTAGGTTGGAATCTAAACTGGATTATAGAAAATACCAGACATTTGAGGTACTTTTTGGGTCAGCAAAAAACAATAGCTTACAAGCCCTTGCTGATGTGTGTACTTTTAAAGGCCAAAGGACTTATTAGTTCCAGGGAGAATAATTTAATCAAATAGCCTAGCAAATTAAGTGACAAGCTTGCAAGTTACTTCCAAATTACTAAACTACTAAAGAAGACATTCAGAGAGCACGTGTTAATGGAAGGTAGAAAACAATGAATGAAAAAAGATCTATTAAGTGTTTACTATATGTTCAAATTATTTTTATATTAATTTTTCCAACTACATATAAAACTAATTTGCAACATTCATCCTTTTGCATACTTTTATGGTCCACATTTTTCTACCACCTTTCTTCCCTCCCTCCTCCCCATGGCAGCTGACAATCTGTTATAGGTTGTGCATGCTTCATGTATTTCCATATTAGTCATGTTGTGAAAGAAGAATTAAAACTAAAGAGGAAAAATAAAACCATGAGAAAGCTAGAAAAATATGTATTCAAATCTAACCTCAGACATTTATTAGCTGTGTGAACTTGGGCAAGTCACTTAACCCTGTTTGCCTCAGTTTCCTCATCTATAAAATGAGCTGGATGAGGAAACGGCAAATCATCCCATTATTTCTGCCAAGGAAACCCCAAATGGGGTCATGAAGAGTCAGACATGACTGAAATGATTAAAGAACAATACTTTTTTAGCTAAGCCCTAAGAATACAAATAGAAAAAAATGAATAGTGCTAGATTTAATAAGTTCACTTTCTAATTGAAGGAGACAAAACATATTAAGGAATTTAGTCTCAAGATAGAAAGAACAATCTGAAAAACCTAAATATACAGTCCAGGTCTGGGCTAGCGTGATGGGATGGCAAAGAGAAGGACTGACCTGTATTTGCCTGGAGTTTTACAAAGAATATATACCCAGAGGCAACATGTGTAGCAAGGGAACACACCAGTTACATGCCACACAAAGAAAGCACACACATAACAGTACACATAGTCAGGACAACTTACATGTCAGTCATTGTACCCCCACTTCTCTCCTATGGTTATAATATCATGCTGCTTTCTGACACACCCTCTCAGGTATTATGTCTCTCTTCTCAATACAGATATCTCTTTTTAATGTTTTTGTAAGACTTTGGCTGATGAGCTTCTCTCTACCAACATCTGGTAGCTACCAAATATTTAACCTCTTTCCCCCCCTTTTTGTAAAGAAAGATTTTATTTATTTTGAGTTTTACAATTTTCCCCCCTATTCTTGCTTCACTCCCCCCACCCCCCCCACAGAAGGCAGTCTGTTAGTCTTTACATTGTTTCCATGGTATACATTGATCTAAGTTGAATGTGATGAGAGAGAAATCATATCCTTAAGGAAGAAAAGTAAAGTATGAGAGATAACAAAATTACATAATAAGAGAATGGGTTTTTTCCCCCTAAATTGAAGGTAATCGTCTTTTGTCTTTCTTCAAACTCCATTCTTTCTCTGGATACAGATGATATCCTCCATTGCAGACAGCCCCAAATTGTCCCTGATTGGAATGTGCTTGTTCATCAAGGTTGCTAATTACCCCTATGTTGCTGTTAGTGTGTACGATGTTTTTCTGATTCTGCTCATCTTGCTCAGCATCAGTTCATGCAAATCCTTCCAGGCTTCCCTGTATTCCCATCCTTTCTGGTTTCTAATTGAACAATAGTTTTCCATGACACACATACACCACAGTTTGTTAAAGTCATTCCCCAACTGAAGGACATTCACTTAATTTCCAATTCTTTGCCACCACAAAGAGGGCTGCTATGAATATTTTTGTACAAGTGATGTTTTTATACTTTTTCATAATCTCTTCAGGGCATAGACACAGTAGTGGTATTTCTGGATCCAAGAGAATGCTCATTTTTGTTGCCTTTTGGGCATAATTCCAAATTGCTCTCCAGAAAGGTTGGATGAGTTCACAGCTCCACCAACATTATATTAGTGTCCCAGATTTTCCACATCCCTTCCAACATTGATCATTGTCCTTTCTGGTCATATTGGCCAGTCTGAGAGGTGTGAGGTGGTACCTCAGAGATACTTTAATTTGCATTTCTCTAATAAGTAATGATTTAGAGCAATTTTTCATATGACTATGGATTACTTTGATTTCCTCATCTGTAAATTGCCTTTGCATATCCTTTGACCATTTGTCAATTGGGGAATGGCTTACTTTTTTGAAACAAATATTTAACCTGTTTAGGACCATTTACTGCTTTCTGTAATTGTTTTCTCCATTGGAATCAATTATCTGGCAAGGGAGAGTTAAAGCTCTTTCAGTGCATAATCTAGGTCTGTGAACCAATTTATCCAGCCAAGCACCTAAGAAAAAATTAGCATTTTTAATTGTTTTCTTAGTCCTCACTTGTAATCAACTATTTTCCTTAACTCTAAGAAAATATTTTTCATTCCTATCAAGTGCCAAATTAGTCACCCCAAACCTTGATTTGTACAATATTACAAACAATGCCCCATAGGCATTATGTGATGTTGGGATTATGGGACTGTACTGGAAACCATTAATACTTTCTGTTGTTTGCTACTGTTGTTGTTTGGTGGTTTCAATCATGTCTAACTCTTGGTGATTTCATTTGGGATTTTCTTGGCAAAGATACTGGAGTGTTTTGCTATTTCCTTCTCCAGATCTTTTTACAGATGAGGAACTAAGCCAAACAGGGTTAAGTGACTTAACCAGGGTCCTACAACTGGTAGGTGTCTGAAGTCAGATTTGAATTTAGAAAGATGAGTCTTCCTGACTTCAGGTTGGGCACTCTCTTCAATATACCAACTATTTGATTTTAATACTTCATGGTTAATATGTAAATAATGCTATCATTCTCCATCTTAGTATCATGTATGAACAACAGGAAATTCATTTTAGGAAGGTAGCATGAAGCCATATTGTAAAGAGCTAATCCAAGGAGTTTATATTTGATCCTAAAGGAAAAGGGAAGCCATTGGAATAAAGAAAAAAACAAGATTAGACATGCATTTTAGGAAAATTACTTTGACAGTTATATAAAGGATGGTTTGGAGCAGGGAGACATTAAAGTCAGAAAGACCAATTAGTAGTCTATTATAACAGCTTAAGACATCATTTGGGTATAAGCTAAGGTGCCAACTGTGTGAGTAGACTAAAGAGAACATATGAAAAGAATTTTGAGGATGTAGAAATACTAAGATTTGGATATCTTGGGTGTGTTGAGGATAATTAAACCCATGGGAGCTGATGAGGTCATCAAGTAATGGAACAGAAAGGGAAAAAAAAGAGAACCCTTGGGGTACATGCACAGTTTAAGGGCATGTCATGGATGATGATTCAGCAGATGAGATGAAGAATAGGACAGGAGGAAGGAGGACTAGGAGAAAGCAGTGTCACACACAGAAATCCAATGAAGAAAGATTATCTAAAGGGACAGTGGGATCAACAGTGCCAAATACTATAAATGAATGAAGAAAGCTTGGGACATTAAAATGATGATTATGAAATCATAGATAACTTTAGAGAGTGCAGTTTCAGTTGAGTGACAATGGCTTGAGATTAAAGGGGGAGTTTAAAAAAGAGTGAAAAGAGAGGAAATAAAGGTACCACCACCCTTCCCCCATCTTTTCAGAAGGAGACTTTGCCTCATACTTCACTGAGAATATTAAATCCATTCTCCAAGAGTTTCTTTTCTCATCTTTTTATCTCATTTTTCTATGACATCATCTATTATTAACTACCCTCCTACTTGAGTTTCTCATAAAGAGGTGGTAAGGTCTTCTCTTTGCCAGGACCAACCTCTTGATAGCCTTCTGACAACATCCCCTTCCATCTTTTCTATCAGATTGTCCTCATCACCACCCCTCTCAAATTGTTTCTGCCTAAATTCTTGTTTCTCCTAGAGCAGTTAGGTGGCCCAGTGGGTAGAGTGCTGGTTCTGGAGTCAGGAGGATCTGATTTTGAATCCAGTCTCAGATACTTTGAGCAACTCACTTAACCCTGATTGACTCATATATAGGGCCATTTACAGTCATTCTGATTCATATCTGGCCACTGGACCCAGATGTCTCTGCAGGAAAAAAATAAGGCTGATGACTTAACATAATACCCCTCCCCCAACTCATATCCAATTCACTTGCTTATTTTGGCATAACCTTCCTGATGTCATGGTCTTCTTTGAGAATGAAGGACAAACATCCTCATACTGCTAACTACAAATACCCAACTTACCTCCATCCTTAAAAAAAATCTCTTACTTGACCCAACCATCCTTGCTAGCTATCTTCCTATATTTCCTCTCCGTTTCTCAGCTAAATTCCTTTAGTAAGACATCTACATTCCAAACTTCTACTTTCTCTCCTCTCATTATCTTCTAAACCTTTCACAATATAGTTTTCTCTTTATATTCTCAATGTCCAACACAGAACATGGCAGAGTAAACTTTGATAAGAAGGAGAAGGCCATTCCAGGTATAAGGAATAGTTTGTGAGAAAGCACGAGTTGTACACAGTCTTTTTTAACTGGGAAAAAGCTTATGCTGAGGAGTAGTATAAAATAAGAAGTAGTTGGGAGTTAAATTGTTGAGGATATTAAATTTCAGGCTAAGGAGCTTATTTATTTATTTATTTTGGTTTTTGGGAGGGCAATGTCACATGACTTGCCCAAGGTCACACAGCTAGTAATATCAAGTATCTGAGGTTGGATTTGGAATCCTCCTGACTCCAGGGCTGGTAATTTATACAATACACCACCTAGCTTCCCCTGGAGTTAATTTTTTATAATATGGACAATTGTGAGTCATTAAAGATCTTTGAACAGAGGAGTAGAATGGTAATTCTTCTGCCTAAGGAATACTAATTTGATAGCTATATGTAGGATGAATTAGACCCAATGAGGTTCTCAAAGTGGGGTCTCCATATTCCTGGAAGCTCTGGAGACCTTTTCTGAGATTCTATGAGTCAAAATGAATTTTTCATAATAACGATAAGATGTTTTAATTTCAAATATTGTATCTATCAATATATCTCAAACTAAAGTTCTTTGCAAAGAAGGGTGCTCTAATTTATATGAGTGTAAAAAGTTTTGAGATAAAAAAAGTTTGAAGAGATCTGGATTAGAGAGAAGAGACTTGAACTAGGAAGACCAATTAAGAAATTGGTAGTTCAGTAGAGATGGCAGGTAATGAGGACTTGAAATGATATTTACTTTAAAAATAAGAAGGGGGTTAGACCAGAAATGTTGTGGAACAAAATTTGTCAATCATTGGATATGAAGGGTGAAATATAATAAAATCAAGGATGACTCCAAGCTTGTGAACTTGACAGATAGGAAGAAGGGAGATGCCCTGTTAGGGACTGTTGTATGTAGGAGTACTTTGAGAGCTTGGAGACGTTGGTGTATGGGGAGAAACTTGTCTTCCTTGTCTCCCATCCCTCCAATGCTTGCCTGGGTAAGACTGAGGGAATCCAGGAAAGGGACTCAACATATCATGTCTGATCTGGGACTCAACATATGGCACTCTTACAGGGACAAGAAAGCAGAGTTATCTGAGTAAAGTCTAGAATAAGAACACAGCAGATACAAGCAAGAGAACCAGGTAGCATCCCAGAGCAGATGACTCTGGAGAAAGTAATAGGTTGATTTGTTACTAGGTGGCTGATTTTAATCAAGGAGGTATAACATGAAAGTGAAAAGACAAATAGTATTCAGCATTGAGGAGTCTGGGGAAGTATAGTCTCTGAGGCAGTTGCCACAGGGGATGGAGCTTCTTCCTCAATCAGCTGTCTGCCGCCCATTGCCAGGAGAACCTGCTTGCTGTTCTTTTTGGCCACAACTGCCTGCCTAACCACACTGTGTGCTCTGGGTGAGACCTGGGCCCCTGAACCTGTGACCCACTGCAGAGAGCTTTTGTCACTGACTGCAGACTCTGCCACAGACCTTGATGCGAATCTTGACGCTGACTACGAATTTCACTCTCTGTAATGGTGTTGACTGCTGTTCACCAGGTGCAACAACTCCAGATTGCATTGTCAACATCTTAAATGGTTTCAAATGCTCTCTCTCATTCTCTGCTGACCCCACCTCTTCGGAGGGAAAGATTTCTTTTTGGAACTTCCTAACTCAAACCCATGTCTCAAAAAACTTATTTTAGAAATAAAGGGACCCCCCCCCATGCCTTTTTCCTAGTTTGGGGTGGAAAGGGGGGGATTGGGCAATGACTATGCTTTTCAATAGGTTATTTATTGGGAAGCTTGGTGGTTAATTAGTTAAGAAAAAAGGGAGAGAAGATTTTTTTTCTGGGACTGGGAAATTTGGATTTTGTCTTTCAAATAAAATCTGTGCCTATGGCTTATATTTCTTTATTGGTCATGTGTGTATGAGTGTATTTGAACATCTATAGGGCATTTTTCATCTCTTTACTGGTCTGGAGAGGTGAGAGAATGTTTCTATATTCAGAGATCTGGTATTGGCCAGAGTATCAATCTCAGCTTGGTATGATACAAGAGAATTGTTTTCTGTATTTGTGTTAGTGTCTAAACTCTGAAATAGGTAAAGCTAAAAGTTACTCCTTTTAGTTTGGATTTTTGGATTTGATTGCTTTGAAGCTTTTTTGTTGGCAAAAGAAAAAATTTTGTAATCTTTGTAAGTTGAGGATAAAATATATTTCAAGGAATATGGGAATATTGGTCTTTACTATTGTTTAATTGACATTTAATTATAATATTTTCAAAATTTTGTTTACAATTTATGTGGCATTCATTATACAATAATTTTGTTTAAAAAAAAAGACAAGAAGGGTGGCTAGGTGGCATAGTGGATAAATCACCGGTCCTGGAGTCAGGAGTACCTGGGTTCAAATTTAGTCTCAGACACTTAATAATTACCTAGCTGTGTGGCCTTGGGAAAGCCACTTAACCCCATTTGCCTTGCAAAAACCTAAAAAAAAAAGACAAGAAAGGGGATATGTTAGGGACTGTTGTATGTCAGAGCACTGTAAACTATCATTACCTGGTGTCTTTGAGCACCAGAGTGTTGTTTTACTAAGTGCCACAGGAGTGGGAATGGATTAGAGACTGAGGAAGTATTTAAGCACTGATATTTTGGTAAATAAATGGAGACCTTGGAGTATAGGGAGAAACTTGTCTTCCTTGTCTCCTGCCCCTTCAATGCTCACCTGTGGAAAGGATAAGGGAGTCCAGAAAGGGACTCAACAATACCCTAAATAGAAATATGGATTTTGGAAAATATGCTAATTTATACAGGAAAGAGTGGTTTCTGTTTTGGATGTGATAAATAGCAGGCAGTTAATACAATGTATGATTGGAGTTCAAGAGTGAGGTTCAGGTGCCTTGTTTCACTTCATTTCATTTTTTAAATCTCTATTCTTCTATCTTTCCCAAAGTCCAAAGCATGCCACAAGTAGTTAATAATATAGTTTGGAGTGTGAGAGTTGGATAAGGGTTGATTCTACTTGAAGTTGGATGCTGGCCAATCAGTAAATTATAGGCCAAGGAACATTAGAGTTTCAAGGGACCTATTTTATCCCTTTAATTTTTACAGGTGAAAAGATCTGATGGCTTTCAAGAAGACTGTGCCTAACATATGTGTAAGTTTTCACTGAAGAAAAGGATACTGTTTCTTCTTCTTCCATTTGACCCATGCATGATCAGACTAGTGAAGATATGAGGAAAATAGGTAAAGGCAATGAATAGCATTCCCATTTGAGGTTCTATCTTTAATCCTACTTCATTCCTCTTCAGGTTCATTACCTAGCATGTCATCAAGAGTCTTATTCCTTCTATTTGCTTATAAAGCCCAAGAACGACTTTGAAGAACCATGAATGAATTTTAAGGAAAATGATAGGAAGTTTCCTATTGATTCTTGGTTTGATGATAAAATGTGGATATTTTGGAGGTACCAACTTTTTGTTCCCAGGATATTTCATTCAATCAAGCAAATAATCAACAAACCTTTATTCAACACCTTCTATGTTCCAGGTACTGTGCCAAGAACTTAAGATATTAAAAGTAGCAAAAGTAATTTTCTGCCCTCAAGGAACTCACAATCTAATGGGGGAGATAAAAAGCAAATATATACAAACAAACTACATATGGGATAAATAGGAAATAAGTTTAAGTAAAAGAAGAAAAGGTATGGAATTAAAAGAGGTTAGGGAGGGTTCCTTATAGAAGGTGAGATTTTAGCTGAGACTTAAAAGGAAGCCAGGGAGTTCAATAATGGGGGGGAGGGGGGTAAACATTCCAGGAGTCCCAAGCAGAGAAATGAAGTATCTTATTTGTGGAACACCAAGGAGTCTGGTGTCACTAGATTCATTCATTCTTTCATTCACTAAGAGACCTTTGTGAAATACACTGTGTTAACGTGTAGAAAGATAAATTCAATACAAAACCTACTCTCAAGATGACTACAGTCAGATAGGGTAGAAAGAAAGGTACATAATGTTATTTATGTTAAGTGCAAGAAAGAGTTCCAGAAAACACTATGAGAATTTGACAAATAAAAAAGAAATCACTTTTCTTTGGGGCGGGAGTTTTAAGGAAGGTACTGGAGGGGTTGACAGGATTCACAGAAGAAGTTGGGATGATCATCATCAGCTGTGACATATTGATTAATAATATCTCAGTTTCATGATTGAAAAAATGAAATTAGTTAACACTTTAATGTCCATATCCTTACTTTGGGAATCAGTACTTTTTATTAAATAATTACCATTATTTTTCTTCTTTGTTATTTCCCCATCTTCCACATTATTTTCCTCAGAGTCAGTTTTTGGCCACTTCCACTTTAAGAAATCATCTTAGCAACTTTGTCATTACTGAGTCAGGAACAGACATCAACTGCAGACCTGACCTTAAGGTTAAGTCCTGAGATCTCAGTTCCAAGCTTAGCTCATAGTAAAAGACAAAGTAGCAAAGGAATGCCTGACTTCAGGACTATTCTTGTTCACTCTTTTTTTTGACTAGCTTTTTAACTTTTGTCATTGGTTGGCTTCAAAAAGGAAGGACCAATAACAATAGCAGTGGAAGCAACAACAACTTTAATCTACCAGATTCTGAATCTTTTCTACTCCTATTAGTACCTATTGAATTTCTCTTGGAAGCTGCCCTATTCTTCACTACTCACCTACCTAGACTTTTACTTTCTATTGGACTCCATCTAGTTAAACAGGTTACTCCTAATTAACTGGGCTCCTGGTCCTGGATCTTCCTAGTTTTCCATGAACACCTTAGCATGAATGCTTCCTATTTCCTTCTGTCTTGCTTGCTCCTGTAATGTACTGTGCTTCCAGGTTGAGTCTCTGACAGCTATAAATTTTTGTGTAGCCATGATACTAACATCTTGTGATCAACCATAAGAGATATTATAGAGTTTTAAGATTTAGAAAATGTTTTATATTTGATCCTCACAACAACCTTGAGAAGAAAGTAGGTATTATATCATTATCCTGTTTTACTGAGTAGGAGACTGGGACTGAGTCTAAATAATTTTCTAAGGTCATAAAGTTAATAAGTGGCAGAGTTGGAACTCAAATCTAGGTCATCTGAATTCAAGTTCATTGCTCTTTTCACAATATAATAGACTCAGAAAAGCTTTAATAAATGGAATAAATCTACAGATAATTCAAATCCACTACATAAGTCAATAGCTACAATTTTTTGCCTCACTAGCTATTTTATTGGAACTAATTCCAAGTAGCAAAATGGATTGGTATGAATTTCATTATCTTCTCTTTCTGCCTTAACCATCATTAGTAGACATGCTGAAGTAGGGAAACTGTTTCAGGAGAAACAAATGGCCCTCCTAGAGAACTCCTGAATAACCAAGAGTTGACTCTCTTGCTCTCTAATTTTTCAGAGTAATAATATGTCACAGTTGTATAACATTTTACATACATTATTATTCCCATTTTGCAGGAAAGTAAATTGACATTCTGAGAGAACGACTTGTCCCAAATGAAACAGTTTATAACTGCCAGATACCAAATTTGAATACTCTTCCTATTATGCCATACTTCCTAGAGCTTTTTCAGATACATATGCACTTTATGGTCAATATTTGACTAATAAAGCCATCATGCCTTGAATTGTTTGGTTATTTTGCTTCTTTATTGCGGAATTCTGATGGAAGAAACAATCTGGAGCTAGTAGACACCTTAAAGACCATCTAGATCAGCTTCTTATTTTTATAATGGAAAATGAGATCTAGAGAAGTTAACTTGCTCTAGGTCACACATTAAATGGCAAAGCTAATTTTTATACCCAAATCCTGGGACTCCAAATTCATGCTTTCTCCCTTTATACATATTGTCTCTAAATCATTTCATCCCCCCTATTCCTATGTCATCAATGATAGAATCTTTCATATAGTGTTAATCATGTCAAGAGGGGTTTAGATTAGCTGAGCTCTAAGCATTCTTCTAGTTCTAACAATCTGAGGGGTGTTCTTATTCCCTGATGTTCTGTGCGCCCTCATAATTTAGATGATTGTTATTGTTGATGAGCTGTTTCAGTCTTGTCAGATTCTTCATGACCCCATTTGGAGTTTTCTTGGTAAAGATACTGGAGTAGTTCCCCCTTTCCATCTCCAGCTCATTTTACAGAGTTAAATGATTTGCCCAGTGTCACACAGTTAGAAGATGTCATTAACTAAAGCTTTTCTTCTTCTCCTTTGTTTTATGCAAGCCCATAGGCCTATTTCTCAAAGCATTCCCTGAAGTTTTGTTCTTGGACCTGATTATGTAGCACACTCTCTTTTTATCTACTTCTGGTAGAAATTTTAAATAACTCAGATGAATGGAGATGCTGAAAACATATGACCAGTAATTTTCAAAGAATTATGTGACTAATTAAAGAAATTTCTGTTTAAGTGTCAACTCACCCTTTCCAGTTTTTCCTCTATTTTCTTGCTTTATGACTGGGGGCTTCACATCCCATCACCTTCAGTGATTCTCTCCTACTTAGGAATCACCTGTAGACTTTCGAAATGCAAGATTCAGAGAGATTATTATTGCATTCCTGTAAACTAAAGGTTGCATCACTTTTTGGAGTTCTGTGTCAACTCAGCATTTTGTCAGGTGATTCTTATTTTAAATGTACTAGTTATGGGAACAACAAACTTCTTTTGAGAACCAGCTTTTTTTAAAATAATGTAGATGATCCCTGACCCAGTTTATCAGTTTTGTAAATTTGTATTTTTGTGTATGGTAGCTGGAGAACATTATTTTTAAACTTTAAGAAAACCTGGTTCCATTTATATGGTCACAGTTCAATAACCTGAAAAAAAGTCCCTACAATAGTAATACACAGTTTGATCTCTATTTAACTTTGAACACAATTACAAAGTGGGGCAGCTAGGTTTTTCAGTGGATACAGCACCAAATCTGCGTTCAAATTTGGTCTCAGACACTTTCTACCTGTGTGACTCTGGTCAAGTCACTTAATACTGTTGGTTCTAGTTTCCTCATCTATACAATGAGCTGGAGGAGGAAATGACAAATCTCTAGTATCTTTATCGAGAAAACCCCAAATGAGGACACAAAGAGTCAGACATGACTGAAAAACAAAATCAAGTTATCCCTCACCAATTTCCCCTCTCCATCTTCCATATTTGTTTTTATTCTAAAGTTTAACAGAGCAATGCATTATTTTGGTAAACCAGTGGTTTCAGTGCTGTGAGAAGTTTCCACTTATTCTAAATTTATCTTCTCAACACCTTCCCAGCCAATGCAATTCTGAGTCATGTTCTCCCTCCCAAATCCTTCTTGGATAAGTTACCCAGAATGCTAGAAGTTTTTCTCTTTTTCTTTTCCTATCTCAGGTGTATCTGTGTTGTACTTGCTCTACTCAACTATTGTCTTCTTACATTGGAGTGTGCCTCCTTTTCAGGAATTAATGTCTTATGTTATGTTTTTAATGCTGTTTTTCATTAGTAATTTATTATTCCTACCATGCTAAATCATTTGGCCACCCACCATGTTTCTTTGCATTGCCCTTTGAATTATTTCTAATTTTAATTCTTCCAAACCATGTTGAACAAAAAAGAGAAAAAGCCATTATCCTTCCATTAAATAAAATTCATTATATTTCATGGAATAAAAAGAGTCCTCCCAGCCAAATCAAATTTATAATACTGTACAAGACCTTTTTGGATTTTTTTGTTTGGTGGGGCAATGGAAAATTCACACATCCCTTTTTCTTATAAATTATGAAGCATGAAAATTTCTTGCATCCTTAACATACATCAAAGTCCATCTTGATAAATAATCAACTGGGTATAGTAGTGAATGTTTATAATTCTAGATACTAGAGAGCCTGAGACTGTCAAGTCTCGAGCTCAGTAGTTCTGAGCTGTGGAAGGCTATGCTTTATGTCTGTCCACACTAATTTCAGCATCAAAATGGTGAGTCCTAGTTGTCTAAAAGGGAATAAACTTTTCCAGGGTTGAAATGAAGTGGATCAAAGCTTCTGTGTTAAGCCGTTGGAGGAACAACGGCATCTGGTGAGATAGGGAGACCTAGTCTTTCTCTTTTTTTATTTTTAGGAGAAATTAACTCTTCTACTTGCCTGCTAGGATCCTGAGAGTACACAAGGAACTATGTATTTTATGAATACAATCAATTAATGGTGTCAATTCAAGAATTAATTTATTCACCATGAGGACAGATCCAGGAAAAGAACAGTAAAACATTTAATGGAAACAGAAAAAATAGTAAGGCAACACAAATAATATTATGCAAATTCCTGAATGAGTATTCTTTCATTTTCCTCAGAATAGTTTGAGAAAAGACTTGGTCAAAAGAATCATGTTCCAGTAAGAAAAAGGGTCAACTTATGTTTCTCTGTAATCAGAAATACTACTCCTTAGCAAGATTCTGCTCTCACTAGCATACTCATATAAACTTCCTATTTACTCAGATCTTGATCTTAGTTCTCCTCCTGTGGACCATCATGTGACAGCAATTGACTAAAATTGGTGGTTCTTGGAGTTTGCTTTCTCAACTCTCCATTTTTCTTTGTGGTTGTCATTCAGTTTTTCCAGCTCTTCTTTTTTCATCTATCTAACTATCTAAGCTTTTGCAAGGCAACAGGGTTAAGTGACTTGCCTAAGGTCACACAGCTAGGTAATTATTTAATGTCTAAGACTGGATTTGAAATCAGGTCCTCCTGACTCAAGGGCCAGTGCTCTATCCACTATGCCACCTAGCTGCCCTGTGTCCAGCTCTTCTTGATCCCATTTGGAGTTTTCTTGGCAAAGATACTGAACTGCCATTTTCTTCTCCAGCTCATTTTAAAGATGAGGAAACTGAAGCAGAAAGGATTAAGTGACTTGTCTAGGATCATGAAGCTAGTAAGTATCTGAGGCCAGATTTGGACTCAATAAGAAATATCTTCCTGACTCCAGGTCCAGTATTCTATCCAAAGCATCACTTAGTTGTTCTTCCATTCTTCTATTTATCATGGATTCCAACTATTTCCCTAGTGGACATCAGGTGGTTGCTACAAATCATTACAAAGGGCCCCAACTATTTTCCATGAGTTTTGTAATATACTGGCTATTTCTATAGACTTTTAATTACTTGGCATGGGGGTGGTTTCCCACCAGTCTTCTGTCATATATTTTCCCTTTACATCATGACTTCAAAGCAAGAATCTATTCTTTGGTTACACAGTCTAGTAGTGAACTCAAATATCATATGCATAGTTTTTTTTTTCTGTTTACTCTTTTGTGCTGTGGTTACAGCATATATAGGTCTATATATAGGCCTCCTTCAACTGATTTCTCAGTGGGGTGGATCACCACATCTTTTTTTTTTAATCACCAAACACTCAGAATAATAGGCATTTGTGACTTATTCAAATAACAAATAAAGCCTATGGTGTCATTCCTAATGGTAGAAGATTGTACTGAAAAAGCCACAAATTCTCTAAGCCTTCTCCTTAGACCCTTGAGTCACCAACATATATAGCAATGCAGCAAAATAGTCCAGCTGTGGATCTCCTCAGACTTAAATAATTTGAAATTTTTTATTAATGTCAAGTAGAGAATCTCTTTTAATAGTCTGCACTCAAAATGTCAACTCTGATCAAAGTGAATCCTGACAGGTAGCCATGTACTAAGAAATATCTACAACACTTGAATTGCTGAAGAAATCTTCTGTTTCCTGTTTTTTGAAGAGGCTTGAGTATGTAGCTGGTCAAATGACTCATTATCATTAGGATCTTGCTTGTATTCTTGCTTGATCCTTCCAGAGACAAGAAGTCACTTTACATTAACACTAAAGGCTTATTGATGGTTGAAATAACCAGGTAAACCAGACAATTCAGTGACATCTTCTTTTGAACAATAACAAGCACTAATTTCAAACTTTTTGCAAATAGCCACTGTCCTCTTAGGAAAGGGGAATCTATTATGCACCACTCCTAGTTTCTCATTTTCCCAGGATTATCTACCCCAACCATATAATGTTTTTCCCCAGGAGAATGGACAGATGAGAAAAATTTATTTCAGTTGCCATGAAGGCAACTGAAGCAAGGCTTGTGGAGGGCACAAACCAGATATCAAAAACATTAAGTCATCCACAACATGTTGGGCCATCACCAGTTGTTCTGACTTTTTTGTCTTGCCATTGAACTTTGATGACTATGGAATAGTGAGACTGATGATTTTGTGCAACTTTGTCTCACTTAAATCCAATTTTTGTGCAAGTCAAGACCACCCCATGATGTCATTAATTCTTTCAAAAACAAGAACATTTTCAAAATCAGTATGGAGGGTTTTTGTAACCATGATTGTGGATAGTACCAAATGCCTTCTCAGTGTATAGACTCATTTATAGTCCAGCATAGTACTTCATTGCAAAGCTCTGATGTCTCCCTCTCTCCCCTAGTGGGGTGCTTATAGGGTGTTGTCCTAAAGTATTAGATTTCAAATTTAGATGATCTAAGTTTGATTCTCATGGCATTCACCACTAGTTGAATGACTGAACAAGTCACTTGATCTTTCAGTCAGTTTCCTTATTTGTAAAATGAGGATCATAATAATATCTATCTTAGAGAATTATGAAGATCAAATGTGATAATACATGTAAGATGGTTTTACAAACCTTAAAGTGGCATTTAAATGCTAGTTGTTATCACTTGTTATTACTGTTTGACCCCCAAAGTTCATGTCCAGTTCTTTTGGCTTGAATCACTTCCTGAAGACCTTCATCTTTTAGCTACAATCTCTGTTAATTGCTAAGTGGAGCAGAGAGGATTGATCTAATGCTGCAACATTTTGCTTCTTTCATTGACACTTTCTCTGGAGGAATTCATCAATGTTGCCATATTTTTTCCTTTGACATCCTAATTCTCGTCATGCTATAGATTGTCTTCAGCCCCTCCATGAAGAGCACCATGGAGTTAGTTCGATGATGTATCCACATCCATATTATTCTTCTTACTAGTAATGTTCAGCAAGTTCATGGTTAGCTAGCTCTGCTATCCATCTCTGTTTTCAAATGAAGCAGAAAGGACAAATATGATGAGGATGGAGAAAAGATAATCGGTAGTATAATTTAGATTATTTTCTGATGATATGATACTTTTAGTCATCTCTCCTAATGCTCTTCCAACTTATATTGAGAAAGAAAAAGAGATGCATTCTCTCTATGTATGTATTTTCAAACTTGTTCTCTTATTCAATTGAATTATTTTCGCTCATTATTGGGAATACTATTTATATATATTCAAATATACTCTATATGCATGTATGTATGTATATTTCTTCACACATGAATGAAAAAAGAGGGCTAATTAGTTGGGAGGCTCAGAATCAGAATATGTGTCAGATGTGGCATAGTCAATTCTCTTCAGTTCAAGTTGCTAATATTTGAAACTAAAATAAATTATGTAATGGAAAATTTCCTTTCTACATCACAATAAGCATTGAATTCAAAGGAAAAAATAATGATTCCTGTTCTGTCTTTTGTCATATTTATCTTTTTTGTGTAAACGGCCAGATGTAATATTTACCAGGTTTTTCATTCTTGCAGAGAAATGGATATATCCAGCAAGGATAAAAAGCTTCCAGCTGTGATAACTATCCTATAATTAGTAAAGCATTTTTTAAAAAAAAACTAGAAATTATTAGAGACAGTTGATGTGTAGTCTACATTTCTTGTACGTGTGTGCATGCATGCGTGTGTGTGTGTGTGTGTGTGTGTGTGTGTGTGTGCTTTGCTAGCAGGCTAGGTTGGGTATTACAGATGTAGGGCCTTCTATAAAATGTTTTTTTTCCCCTGCTACTGTTTATGTTTGAGAGGGTAACACTTTTTATTCCTTATTTTAGATCTTGATAAAATTAGGTATCAGTATTGTGAACTTGGGCCCATGATGTATACAGTAATAATTAAAATATCTTTTTCAGTCATATTTGGTGCTCCTGGAAGTAAAGGGAGGATGAGTCATCATGGAGAGAGAGATGGTAACACAGTTTTTGATTCTGTAAAAGCTCTAGAAAGTTTCTGGAAAAGGGATATTAGGTCAGATATATGACTAGGAAAGAAAGGGCATATGGAATGGAAATCTTGCTGTGCAGGTCAAATTGGAAAAAGGACCATGGGAAAGGTACAGAATTGAAGCATACCTTGGTAGGAAAAAGGAAATGAGAAGGTTTTCAAAGATAACTTTGGTATTATTTTTTATTGATCCCTTTCTTTCAATTATCACATCAAATTAGTTTCCAAGTCCCTTTGATTCTACCTTAGGGATGTCTAGCATAGATTTACCTTCATCTCTATTCCCACTAATACTCACCTGAACTACTGCAATAGCCTCCTGCCAGATCTCACTCCTTTTCCCAATGTATCCTTCACATCACTTTTAGAATAATCTTCCTTGTGCATAGGATGGGTCTTGTCATTTCAGCATGGCAAGGTGGATACAGGATTTGTAATTGGAAACTCTAGTGTCAATTCTTACCACTTACTTTAATAGCTCTGTGACCCTGGGTAAAGCATTTAACCTTTCTAAATCTCAATTTTCTCATCTGCTAAATAGGGATAATAGTAATATTTGATGACAATGATCCTCACAAGATTCTTGTGGGAATCAAATTAAATGATGCATGAACTTTAGAAAGGGCTATAAAATTTAAGTTATTATTCTTATTTTGACCCCCATTGCATATTGAGTGTTCAAATCACTTGACTTCGAATTTAAGGACCACTTCCTCAATTTGATGCTTTACCTTATATAACTCTCTTCATCCAGCCCTATCTCATAACTGTGCATATACTCTAAAACTCAAATCCACTATTCTAATATCTATTCTCCCTAAAAAAAATAAATCCCCTACTTCCAAATATTTGATTATGCTGATGTCTGTGCTAGGAATGTTCTGCTTCAACTCCACCAATTGAAAGTACCCTCTTCTGACTCCTCCCAGAACCTTCATTTAAAGAGGACATCCAAACCACTTTTCACTGGACTTCTATATCATGTTTCCACACCAAATATCTCCTTTTCCTTTCTCCCTTTTTCAACTTTCTTTCATGTGTTCCCTATTCTGTAACAATATAAACTTCTCAATGGTATTCCTACTTGTGTTTATATTCCTAGTGAATAGAGCTTGAGACATAATAAATATATAAATAAGCACTGATTGGCTGTTGAATTCCTATCCATCTTTAAAATTTTAATTCAGATTTTACCTTCTTCAAGTTTTCCTTGATTGCCCTCTGCCAGTAAATAAACATCACCCTCAGTTCTTATATTACATTTACCATGTAATATTGTCTCTTATTGTTATCTCTGTTTGCGTCATATCCTTTATTATACTATAGGCTCAATTGAAAGCAAGGACCTCATCTCATCTAAACTTTGAAACTTCTCTAGGACTAGGACAAAGTTCTATGGGTACTTTGAATGTTTCCTGATGCTTGTTGATTGATTTTCCTAATGCTTGTCTCCTATAGACACAGCACAAGGAGATTGATTCAACATATATTTAGCATAAATAACCATAAACAATAAATACATTGGCCCAAGGATCTTGGCTCTCCATTCCAAAACCAAAACCTTGGATGCCAAGTGACAGCCTGACCCAAAGCTTAATTATCCTGTAATCGCAGGATGAGAAGGGACTTAGAGAGGTCATCTTATTCATTCTTCTTTGTCTTTTTATCCAAATGTCTGACTCAGAGGATTTATTTAGAATAAAAAGGAAACTGTGTGTAGAATAGGAAAGTCCATGAAGACTTCACAGGGAGATTATATTTTAGAGGCACAATATGTTAGATCAGCCTCCTGCTTATCTCAAAAAGAGAAGTAGCATGACTTCCAATCTTATTTTCATTGTAGATAGGAAATAAATTGCACCATGGTGATGGAAAATGCCCAAATCATAGATCTGGAGTTTTGGAGTTATCAAGCTCTGGGTCTTTTACTTGGTCCAAAGAATAAATTCCATATTATTAGTAATTTATTGGTTTGTGAAATGAGTGTAGCAGCATTTTTGTATTTTTAAGAAGCTGAAAATACTCCAGTGGATCAGTGCCATAAAAGGAAAATGTGCTGTGAGTGATGCTTCTGCAGAACAGATGGAGTGTAGCTTGATTCCATGGTTGGGTGGCAAAGAACTTTAGTCTGGGATGTGCTAGTGACTTTCACAGGTGAATTGGTCTGGAAAAAAAGGGAGAAGTAGTGAAAATGCTTTGCTGAGGTAGCATGGAATTAGCTTGTGTGAGTTGATGGGGGTTTTTTTAACACTAAACTTCAGTTTCAGCCTAAACATGAATTTTTTACTTCAAAAGCATACTTAGGATTTGTGATAATAGTAATTGAGCACCAAGTTTAGTGGGAGAAAATGTTATCATTCTGGATGATCAATCAATCAACACTAAGGTCTACATGGACCAGGCATGGCTTATGCTAGGGACACAAAAAGCAACAGAAGTCCTTGCCCTCAGAGAGCTTACAATGGAAATGGGAGCCAATATGCAAATGAAAATATGAAAAGCACCTTTGGTATTTGATCTTATTTTGTCTAAAATTGGTATTCAGTAAATATTTCATGGAAGTGCAATATGGTTTAGTGGGAAGAAAATGCTGAATGTGAAATCAAATATCTTGGTTTTGAATGCAGGTTTTTAGCTGTATTGATTTTGGGTGAATCATTTCATCTTTCTGGAGCACAATTTCTTCTGTTAAGTGAAGGATTGGATATGATGATGACCTCTATTGTTCTTTTCAGTTCTAAATCTATGATACTATGTCTTTATCATTTAAGATTGCTTACCAGGTTGGGGGATGGAGTAAGATTGGGGGAAAATTTGTAAAACTCAAAATAAATAAAATCTTTTTAAAAAAAGATTGTTTACCATGTAACTAATCAGTATCTAAATAGTTATTCTCATTTCTGTAGTTCTTGAAAGTTTACAAAGTTCCTTCTTAACATGAGAGCTAATTTTCAACTTACTAGGAAACTGAGTCTTAGAGAAGTGAAATGATTTTCCTATGATCAGAACTGGACTTGAATTTGGGTCTTCTGACTTCAAGACTAGTACTCCTGTCACTATTCCATATTATCTCTAACCAAGAAATAGTAGGGATAACCATAGAAATGGAAAAAGAATGGGAAATAGAGGCTAATGGTAGGAGTTTAATTTAGTTTATTTATCACCCAGAGAAAGTAAATATTTGCGATCCAGTGAAAAAGAATCTGAGAATAGCTAGGAGTCCTATGGTGCAGCCAGGACATATATACATAATGTGAAATTATTGACTCTCATTTTAACAGTCCAATTAATAGAACCTTAGCATATTGTTTCCCCTTTCCAAAATGGAATTGATAGAACTATTGTTTTTTTTTTTAACATAGTTAAAAGTAATATTTATGTTATCACTTTGGAACCTCTTTGATTTTAATAAAAAATGCCCCCTTTTTACTTTCATGATTTAAGGAGAAAACCTTTATTCATGTTGTTGTTGGCATTTTTTATTCTTCTGTTCAGGAATGAATTTGATGCTATTCCTTAAAAGTATGAGAAATCTTGATGTGTTGAGATACAGAGGAAATAGCTGCATTATCAGAAATCTGGATGCCATGCAACTTAACTGTGTGAGCTATGTGAACCATTTCCATATCTTGATACATCTGAAAAATGCCATGGGAAATACACTGCTATGACAAAAATAGCACTATTGCTAAAATGCGAAAGGACAATTTTCATGGTTTTACATTGAGAATTTATATTTTCCCGAGACAGGAGAGGCAATTGAAAGACTTTCACAGCTTTGGAGATGCAATGTGAAAAATTAGACATATACAATATAGAGTTGACCAAAGCTTAGTCTACAACACAAGGCTAATGGAAGAGAGGAGCTGAAGACAGCCATACTTATGCTCCAAGATTGGGAACTGAGTGAGGATTGGCTTCTGTAAAATTTACCCTGAGAAAGGTTGCTCCAATTCTAAATTTATTAGCCTAAGTTCCGAGTTCATTCTTGGAAATAAGCCCAAAGAGATGGATGAATAGTTTAGGACATATTTTTCCCACTGAAATTTTATTTAATTTTTCCTAATTATATACAAAGGTAGTTTTCAACATTCATCCATTTGCAAATTTATGAATTCCATATTTTTCTATCATTCTCTTCCGCCCACTAGGTCAGCCAACAATTTGTTAAAAGTTGTACATGTACAGTAATGCTTAACATATTTCCAAATTAGTCATGTTCTAAAAGAGGAATTAGAACTAAGGGGGGAAAACCATGAGAAAGAATGGAAAAACATAAAAGAAGTTTTTAAAAACTGAACATAGTATGCTTTGTTCTGCATTCAGAATCCATAGTTTTTTCCTCTGAATGTGTATGACATTTTCCTTAACAGATCTCTCAAAATTGTCCTTGATCACTGATCTGCTGAGAGGAAATGTATCCATCATAGTTGATCATCTCATAAAGAAGTTAATGTGAACAATATTCTCAGATCTGTTCACTTCACTCAGCATCAGCTCATATTTCTCTGAAGTCTGACTACTCCTCATTTCTTTTTTTGATTTAATGTTCATTTATTCTCATTTTGTACAAATAATGTTATACATTAATAAAATATTCTTGTTTAAGAGTAAACAGAATACCCCTTCCCCCGCAAAAAATATAGACTCGCTTGAGCAATAAAGGGGAGAGAATATTTTATTAATGTATAATATTATTTGTACAAATTGAGAATAAATGAACATTAAATTAAAAATTGAAATAAAAAAATAGTAATAATTGTAGGTATGGCCAGGTGGCACAATGGACGGAGCACCAGCCCTGGAGCCAGGAGCACCCGAGCCTATATACAGCCCCGTTCACCCAATAATCACTCAGCTGTGTGACATGCAAGCCAACCCAGCCCCAATGCCCTGCAAAAACCAAAAAAAAAGAGAAAAAACCCAAAATAAAATAGTAATAATAGTAGGGGTGGCTGGGTGGTGGACAGAGCATTGGCCCTTGAGCCAGGAGTACCCGGGTCACAATCCAGCCTCAGACACCCAATGATCACCCTGCTATGTGGCCCCAGGTGGGCCACCCAGACCCATTTGCCCTGCACCACCCCCAAAATAATAATAATAAAAAATGTGCTTCAGTCTGTGTTCCAACACCAACAACTCTGTTGCGGGTGGATCATATTCTTAAAGTCCATCGCAAAAGTTACTTCTATATTTTTCCATCGTTGCCATAGCTGATCGCAACTCCCTCCTTTTGTATTTCTCCACTACCATGTACTATATTTTCTCTCTCCTTTCACTCTGACTCTGCTGTAGGGTAGCTGAGCGACGCAGCAGACAGATCCCTGGTCCTGGGGCCAAGAAGCCCTGAGCCCCCATATCACCCCTTAGGCCCAGAATCCACCTGGCCCTATGGTCCTGGGCAGGCCATCCAATCCCAGCCCCTTGCAAGAAGTAAAAAAAGAAAATGCATTGTATCTGACCACTCTCCCCCCATGGCCCATCCTCTCCTCCATCACTCACATCCCCCCCTTCCCCCTGTCCCCCATTCTTACTCCAGAGGTCTATACCCCATTGAGTATATATGCTGTTTCCTCTCCTAGCCACCTCTGATGAGAGCAAAGATTCCCTCATCCCCCTTGCCTCCCCCTTTCCATAACACTGCAATAGCTCATTGTAATAAAGAAAAATCTTATTATATGAAATATCTTGGCCTATTCCCCCCCTCTCCTTTTTCTTTCTCCCATTATATTTCCCTTTTTTTCTATTGACTCCATTTTACACCATATTTTATCTTCAAATTCAGCTTTCTTCTGTGCTTCAACTATAAAAGCTCCTTCTACCCGCTCTATTAACTGAGAAGGTTCATATGAGTTTTATCATTGTCATTTTTCTATACAGGAATACATGCAGTTCATCATCAAGTCTCTCATATTTTCCCCTTCTCCTCCAATCTCCATGCTTCACCTAAGTCCTGTATTTGAAGATCAAACCTTCTGTTCAGCTCTGGCCATTCCAACAGGAACATTTGAAATCCCCCTGGCTCATTGAAAATCCATCTTTTTCCCTGAAAGAGGACATTCAGTTTTTCTGGGTGGTTGATTCTCAGTTGCATTCCAAGCTCTTTTGCCTTCCGGTATATTATATTCCAAGCCCTATGAGCTTTTAATGTAGTTGCTGATAAGTCGTGTGAGATCCTGATTGCAGCTCCACAGTATTTGAATTGTGTCCTTCTGGCTGCTTGTAATATTTTCTCTTTGACTTGGGGGTTCTGGAACTTGGCTGTAATATTCCTGAGGGTTGTTTTTTTTGGGATCTCTTCCTCGCTTTCTCAGGGGGATCTGTGGATTCTCTCCATTTCTATTTTGCCCTCTGCTTCTAGGATATCAGGGCAATTTTCCTGTAGTAATTCTTTGAAAATGATGTCAAGACTCTTTTCCTGATCATGACTTTCAGGTATTCCAATAATTTTTAAATTATCTTTTCTAAGTCTGTTTTCCATATCAGTTGTTTTTTCAATGAGATTTTTCACATTTTCTACTATTTTCATTTTTTTGGTTTTGAAGTAGAGTCCTGGTTTCTCCTAAATTCATCAATCTCCCTGAGTTCTATTCTTTGTCTGAAGGATTTATTTTCCCCAGAGAGCTTTCTTATCTCTTTTTTCCATCTGGCCAATTTTACTTTTTAAGGCATTCTTCTCCTCAATAACTTTTTGAACTTTGACCTAAGCTGGTTTTTAGCATCCTATTTTCTTCAGCATTTTTTTTGGATTTCCTTGACTAAGCTGCTGACTTCATTTTCATGTTTTTCCTGCATCTCTCTCCTTTCTTTTCCCAGTTTTTCTTCTAACTCCCTCATTTGATTTTCAAAGTCTTTTTTGAGCTCTGTCATAGCCTGAGCCCAATTTATGTTTTTCTTGGAGTCTTTAGATGCAGGAGCTTGTGCTTCCTCATCTTCAGACTTAGTGTTTTGATCCTTCTTGAGCTCATATGTGAAATATTTCTCAATGGTATTCCTCTTTTTTCTTTGCTTGCTCATTTTCCCAGCCTAAGCCTGTTTCTGGGGTGCTTCCTGAGCTTTTGGGACACTCCCACGAGGGTCTCAGTGTGTGAGGCTCTGTCCTCCTTCTCGGTCTGTGAATGACCATATGTGCCCCACCTCTGCCAGGGGGCTGAGGTGGGGGGGGCTGCTGTTCTATGGGGGGGGGGCTAGACTATGATCAGGATCTGAATGTGGTCAGAGCCCCTGGAGCTCTGTAGTCTCTCTTCACACCCCTCCCTGAGTTCAATGGGCTCATGCCCTGGGGGCTCCTGCTTATGGGATCTGCCTTGGCCCTGCTGCTGCTTGCTACTTGAAAATTTAAAGACCTTAGTTTTGAAGTTTTATGAGAGAGCATCTAAGAGACTTTCCTCTCTTGTCATCATCTTGACTCTGCCCCCCCACTCCTCATTTCTCACAGAAGAATAATATTCCTTAATATTCAAATACCAAAACTTGATTATTATTATTATTATCACAACCATTTGGTGAACTAGTCTTTTTTTTGTTTATTTTTTGCAAGGCAATGGGGTTAAGTGACTTGCCCAAGGCCACACAACTAGGTAATTATTAACTGTCTGAGGTCAGATTTGAATTCAGGTACTCCAGACTCCAGGCCAGTGCTCTATCCACTGCGCCACCTAGCCACCCTATAGAACAAGTTCCCATTTTAATAATAATAATAATGATGTTATTTATATCGCACTTACTGCCTATTAGATACTGTGCTAAGTAGTTTAAAATTATTATATCATTTGATTCTCATAATAACTCTGGGGTGTTGGTACTATTATTATTATCCCATTTTACAGATGAGGAAACTGAGGTTAAATATATAAGTATGTATTTAAATCTAAGACCAGATTAAAATCCAGATTTAGGTTTACTACTCCATTCATAGCAGTAGCATCTTGAAACCTCTAGAGAGAATGAGCATATGGAGTCTTAAAGAAGGGAAATGACTTCCAAACCAGCAACCATAGTTTGATCCCATACACTCTAAGTATATGCCATACTTTTCAACATGCCACACTATCTTTGCATAAAAAATAATCTGCAAAATATTATATGTATAATGTATGACATAGTACAAATCAAGGGCTGGCTATGGGATCTGAGAGGGCAAGACTCATTACTAATTTTAGAAAAAGAGGAGGCTTCTAGGAGATGATACTAGAACTGGGAATTAAAAGATAAGCATTATTTCAGTAGTCAGGTTGGTTTGAGTAAGACTATTCAGGTAGGGGCAAAATATGAGCAAAGTCATAAAAGTAAGTAAAGTGACTAAAGCACAGGGTATTTAAATGGTTATAGTATGAGATAAAGTAGGAAAGATATAGGACAATAGAAAATGGAAGTATTTGAACTTTGCTAGACACAATGGGAACTATTGCTGGATTTTAAGCAGAGTGGCTTTGTCAAATTTGTGTATAAGGAAGTTGTCTTTGATAATAATATAATGGAGAAAATGATACAGAGAAAAATCTGAAGCTGGTTAGATAGGGTTGGAAGATGCTGTGATAATCTATTTGGTAGAGGAAGGGTATGTACTCAGATAATGGCAGTAGAAATAGGGCAGAAATAGGGCATAGTATATACAGTGAGAGACAGAATTGACAAAAGTTGTTAAATGATGTGATGTTTATAAGGTTTGGAAGGTTTGGAAAAGAAGGCATTGTTTCCTTATTTTGTTTTGTTTTTGTTTTTCCCTTAGTGTACCTAGGTTTGGTACATACAAAGCATATGGTACATATGGTATTTTTTGTGCATAACACTGTTACAAAGTACATGATTAATGAATATTTGTTAATGGATCTATGAAACAATCACATTGAAGATTTGAATTGGTGAACAGTGATGTCACAGAAAATGTGAAGTCATTCTTATCCGTAGTTTAACTATTCTCTTGTCCTTGGGGTCAACTTTTACTTTGAAAGTAAATGGAGGGTTGGGGCGGCTAGGTGGCGCAGTGGATAGAGCACCGGCCTTGGAGTCAGGAGTACCTGGGTTCAAATCTGATCTCAGACACTTAATAATTACCTAGCTGTGTGGTCTTGGGCAAGCCACTTAACCCCATTTGCCTTGCAAAAACCTAAAAAAAAAAAGAAAGTAAATGGAAGTGATAAATCTTAGAGAAGAAGGGATCTCAAACATGTCTTTGTTTCTCCACTGTCTAATCTTATCAATGTTCCATGCTCTATATATGATTTTCAAGAAAAGATTCTCCTACTAATTTTTCATCCTTAAGAATATTTTGAAAATAATCTTGTGCTTAAAACTGACATGGTCCTCAATTACCTTGTCATCCTGTTTTAGTAGAGAGTCAATTATTTTTTACTGAGATAGTTTCTGATTTCAACATACAACTGATGAAATTAACATTTTCCCATTTATTATGCTTCTCTAAGAAGGTTTTAGTGCTATTGCCTTTACTTTTGACCATTTCTAAAATTTGTATAATTATTTCTCTGTACAGATTTTTCTAAAGTAATGATTATAATGGGACAGCTATGTTGTGCTGTTCCTCTGTAGACAGAGGTTTGAAACAGAAAGAGATGGATTTAAATTTAGACTCAGATACGTACTAGCTATGTGACCTGGGCAAGTCATTTAACCTCTATTTTCCTGTTCCTCGTCTCTAAAATGGGACATTCTAGAGAGGGAAATGACAAATGACTCCATTTTGTCAAGAAAATTCCATGGATAAGAGTCCATAGTGTCAAGTAAAGATGGACAGGACTGAACAACAATTATAATAATGATGATCACTGTTTATATTTAGATAGTGCTTTAAGATTTGCAAGCACTGTATAGATGTATTCTCATTTGATCCTCACAACAACCCTGTGAGAAAAGATGATATCACCAATTTACAGGTGAGAAAATTACGACTCAGATTAAATGGTTTTCTCAGGGTCACATAACTATTGACAACTAGGTGGTGCAGTAGGTAGAGCACTAACCCAGGAGTCAGGAGGACCTGAGTTCAAATCAGACCCCAAACATAATACTACTGTAGCTGTGTGACCTTGGACAAGTCACCTGATTACCTCACATCCAAGGCCTTCTTCAACTGTCTTGATTCATATATGGCCACTAGAGCCAGATGGTTCTGGAAGAGAAAATGAGTTTGGTGATTTAGCACAGCACCTCTCACTCAAAACCAATCCACTTGCTTGTCATGATAAGGTGATGCCATGTTATCATTTCCCTAATGTCATGGGCTTCTTTGAGAGCAAAGGACAAATGTCATCATCATCATTAGCTAGTGTACTCTATCTCTATAGGGAAGAACATGATAATGATGATGATGATAATGATAGCTGGCATTTAAATAGCATTTATTATAAGTCAGGTACTATGCTAAGCTATATAAGTACCTTACAATTATTATCTCATTTGATCCTCACAACAATCCTGGACTATTTAACAGATGAAAAACTTAGAGTAAACTGAATCACTCGGGGTCATAAAGCTAGTAAATGTCTGAGAACAAATTTGAACCTAGAATGTTTTGATTCCAGGTCTGGTGTTCTATACACTGTGTCACCTAACTGAGAGGAACCAAGGCGACCATAATCCCATATCACAATTGCTCATGACTGTAAGGTTCAGATGGTATTTTATTTTTCTAGTTATAGGCAAAGTTAGTTTTCAACATTCCTTTTTGTAAGATTTTGATTTCTGAATTTTTTTCCCTTCTCCATTTCTGAGACAACAAGCATTTTTTATATATGTTGTACATGTACAATCATGTTTAACATATTTTCATATTAGTCATGCTGTGACTAAACAAAAGGGAAAAATCATGAGAAAGAAAATACAAAAAGTAAACTAAAAAATGCAAATAATGTACTTTGATCTGCAATCAGAATCCATAGTTCTTTCTTTGGAAGTCTTTTGGATCACAATATTTCCAAGAAGAGAGAAGTCTATAATAGTCAATCATTATACTATGTTGCTATTACTATGTTCAATGTTCTCCTGGTTCTTTTCACTTCACTCAACATCAGTTTATGTAAATCTTTCCAGGTTTTACTGAAAACCATTTGTTCATAATTTCTTATAGAGTAACAGTATTCCATTACATTTATATACCACAACTTACTCAGCCATTCCCCAATTGATGGGCATCCCTTCCATTTCCAATTTTTGCCACTACAAAAGAGCCAGTATAAATATTTTTGTACATGAGGTTCTTTTCCCCTTTTTATGATCTCTTTAGGGTGTATCCCTAGTACTGATATTGCTGGATCAAAGGCCATGCACAGTTTTATAGCTCTTTGGATATAGTTCCAAATTGCTCTCCAGAATGGTTGGATTAGTCCACAATTCCATCAACAATGTATTGGTGTCCCTCATCCCCTCAAACATTAATCAGTTACCTTTTCTCTCACATTAGTCAATCTGATAGGTATGAGGTGGTATCTTAGAGTTGTTTTAATTTGCATTTCTACAATCAATAGTGATTTAGAGCATTTTCATATGACTATAGATGACTTTAATATCTTCATTTATCATTAACATTTATCAATTGGGTTAGAATGACTTGTATATTATAAACTTGACTCCGTTTTCTATATATTTTAGAAATGAGTCCTTTATAGAAATGCTGGTTATAAAAATTGTTTCCCAGTTTTCTGCTTTCCTTCTAATCTTGGTTATATTAGTTCTGTTTCTGCAAAACCTTTTTTAATCTAATATAATCAAAATTATCCACTTTGCATCTTATAATGCTCTCTATCTCTTGTTTGGTCATAAGTTCTTTCCTCCTCCATAGATAGAACAAGTAAACTATTTCTTGCATTCCTAATTGTCTTTTGGTATCATGCTTTATGTTTAAATCATGTACGCATTTTGACTTATCTTGGTATAATATGTGACTTCTTGATTTGTACCTAGTTTCTGCCATACTGATGTATTTTTTTAACCCAAGTCTCCTAATTTTAAAATCCTGAACTCTGTTATACACCCTCTTTAAAACAAAGAAATAAAAACAAGCAAATAAATAAATTAGGTTTAAGAGATACTCCTTAAAATTACATTGTTAGAAAGTATGAATTAGCTTCAGTGATCATTAATAAACAAAACACTTAAGTGATTACTATTTGCCTGGCACCATGCTTTGTTTTTATGGATCTTTTATTTGTTAGCATAATTTCTCTCCTTGAAAAAATACTACAAAATTCAATATGAAGCACCTTAAAGAGAACAATTTCTTGGGTAATAATGAATGACTTCAAAAAGATCTGCATCTAACCTGGTAACTGACCTGAGTAGAAGAGCCCCAAGAGGGATCAGTTTATATTACTTGAAAAACAATTGAGAGGCAGACCTGATTCACCTTTAGAAGACTAAGTGTAGGAATCATTACTGAGTTGGAGCCCAAATCAGGACCCCACCTTCTTTTCCTTTCAGAAAAGCCTATGACCCCCAATTCTTGTTTCTAAACATCTGACCTTTTGTAGCTGAACTCTCCTCCCCAACCATATACTCACCTACAAGATGGCAGGTTAAATGATAGAGGAATCTCTGCCCAGATAGCTAGAGTTCTACAAGATAAATTGTCCTGCCTTTAGTCAGAACAACTTCAGTTAAAGTCCTTGCTGAAACTTAGATTGCTCTCTGTTTAACATCAATGTTTAAAATCTGGCCTCCTCCACTACTATAGGCCCATTGAATAATGGTAACCTCCCTATAGGACCATGTGATGGCTACTTCAGTTGATCATGTATTTCCAATGTCATAAATGCAAAAATGTGTAACCTCAAAAAAACCCTCACCAAAAATAAGGCCAAAAAGGACAAAAATCCATTAACTAATGATTGTGGAAAGTGTCCAGATCTGGGAGTCTGAAGACCTCTATTATGGTCTCATTGTTGCTATCAACTCTATAAATGACCTTGAGCAGACTAGTCAAACTGACAGGGTTGGGCTGAATGAACTTCTCAAGTCCCTTCATGCACGAAGTTTCCTTCTAAGATTGTGACAATCTGGGGTGCAGGGACAGAAAGGAAGTAAAAGATCCTCACTTTGTCCACTGAGATACTCCTCAGTACAGAGTATCCATCTTTTGTTTTAACTATGGAAGTGTGAGCAATGTTGAGATAAAGATAGAATGAAGTTTGGTCACTGTAGAAGTGTTGCATCTTTGCTCCTCAAAGTTCCAGCCGCTGCCCCAGTAGTACAGATATCATGGAAAGTAAAGCAAATAACATCAGCTGCTAATGTTGATAACAAGCTTTCTCTTTGTAAATTATATGACAGTTTGGAGAATATTTGGAGATGAGAGTAAAGATAGTAAGTAATAGAAAAAGAAAGAAGAGAAAGAAGGCAGGTACAACCTGGATGACTCATAAATAAATGCTTTGTCAGCCAATCACTAAAACTTTTGAATACAAGATTATTTACAAGATTCTATGCTAGACACTGTGGGATATCTAAAGAAGTGTAAGTCATAATTATCACTCGCGTTTAAATTGTATTTTAAGGTTTGCAAAGTACATACCTTACAATAATCCTACAAGATTGACACTGAGACATCAATTCATCTATCATTTCATCAATTTGGGTACTTCAGTGATTGAAATCTCAACATTCACACATTTTCCTCTTGTGCGGTTCCACAGGAGGTGCATCTAATATATCAGGGTAGAGGTTTTCTTTAGATCAAGGGTTCTTAATCTGGAATCTGTGGATTCTAAAGGGGTATGTAGATAGATTGCTGGGAGTCTATGAATTTGGATGGGAAAATTTGAATATTTCCATATAATTGACTTCTTTGCAATCTTTTGTATTTTGTTTTATGTATTTGAAACCATTACTCTCAAAAGAGACTCACAAAGTTCACCAGTCTATGAACACAAAAAAGGTTAAAAACCCAATTTGTCAGTCTTTTGACATTGTATGTATGGGGCACATGATTTTCTCATTGGTTGTTTATCCTTTTTATTCATCTCTCATACATTCATATCCCTGTCATTTATTGTGATTGCTTTGAATCTCTTGTTCATACATCTATGTACCTCATTTTCCCATGTATAAGATGCTCCCTTATATAAGACACACCTTAATTTGGGGGGGGCCCAAAATTTGAAAAAAACATATTACATAAAGTTAGTGAACTTAAATTTTATTCTTCATGAAATTCAAGGACCTTCTGCTCATAGTTTTCAGGCATCTTTTGAGCAAGTCTGGAGTGTGGATGCATGCTTAGTCCATTCTGTTTCATGAGCCTGAAACACCAGTTGTTTCCTCCTTTGAAATCATTCACTTCTTTTCCATAGGTATTTCTTCTTGCCTCATGCTGAACCATAAGAATTCCAAGTGCCCTTTGCTCTTCAGTTCATCTCTTCAATTCCTTCCCTAACTTGGACCATTTTGCTGACTTACCTCTCATGGCCTTCTTCTGCCATGGTGTTTCAGTTGGATTTCTTCTTCTTGTATCCAGTCTTGGATTGTTTTCTCAGTTGGAAGAGGACTGAACTAACATTCAGCAGCATGATTTCCATTCACTTTTGCAAACTGGATCACTTTTAACTTGAATTCAGCATTGTACAAAAATCTTTACTGAGCCATTTCTGGACAGAATGTGGCAAAACATAACCTAATATACAGGTAACAAATAGTGCAATGATAATAAGCATGATAAAGTGGGAAATACAAGTAAAAAAATCTACAACAGTGAGCACAAAAACAATTGAAAAAGTGGAAAATGCAAGTAAAAAAATTTGCAACTATTGTATAAGATGTTCCCAGTTTTTAGACTCAAAATTTTTTGGGAAAAGGGTATGTCTTATACATGGGGAAATAAGGTAGTTCTTTACTGATAAAAAAGGTACTTTATTAATATACACCATGTATCACCCTACTATCTGTTGAGTAATTCACAACTTTAAAGTTTTAGGGACTATAGTATTCTAAGACCAATAACCATACAGCTCTGCTAGAAGGATATTGATAGATCTTTGTTTTGGGGAGAAACTTGGGTTACTGAAATCACTGTGCTGCTTCCCAAAGGTAATTCAGTCTATTCATCTTATCTTAGACAATTCATCATCTATAATTGACTGAAAATGCAAAGAACTCAAAATCCCGCTGTACTTACTGTTTGTGACTATAAAGACTAACATGACTCAGTGGAGCAAAATGTCTCTGTAAAAGATTTCCTCTAACAAAGTGTATTCCAGCTATATATCAAGGGGTATTTGGATAGATTGAATGGGAACTATGAACTAAGATGGGAAGTTTACAAATTGAAAGATGTGACAATGGAGATAACTTTGACAACTCTATTATTAATTTCATGAGGCATAAAATGGAGAGAAAAAAGCTTGACAAAAATGTTCTGTACCATTATAGTGGATGATCAATGCAGAATTTGAATGGAAGAATTGTTCTCTATAGATTATGTGGTTCTTCAAATGTTAGTGGATGACATGTTACTGAATAGCACTGCAGTCTGAAATGTTGCAGAGATTCCTAAATGAGATCAACTATCATTCAAAAGAGCTTGGTCTAATTATTTCAAATGAAAAAATCAAGTGAATTACAATTGGATGGACAGCCAACCCATAGTACTTTACCATTAATAATACATACATCTTGGATAACATAGCAAATGAGAAAATAAACTGGCCTCAAATTATGAGATATATAGTTTATTCATGATTTCTCACATTTTATAAATGAGGAAGTCCAGTTTCTGAGAGTTAAAATGAAAAAGAGAAGGGAATAAACCCACTGTACTAAGTGCTTTACAAATATTAATCTTATTTTATCCCCACAACAACCTTTGTCAGTAAACAGTATTATTATCCTCATTTTACAGATGAGGAAACTGAGAAAAACAGAAATTAAGTGACTTGCTCAGGGTCACACAGGAAGTATTTGACTTCAGGTCTTTCTGACTTTATGATCTGTATTCTATCCAGCACACTAACTTTTGGCATTCAGTCATTTCAATTGTGCCTGACACTTCATGACTTGTTAGAGGTTTTTGGCAAAGATACTGAAGTGGCTTGCCATTTCTATTTCCAGTGTATTCAGTGGATCTGCTTAATCAGGCAGTCAGAAGTTGACTTGCTCAGGGTCACACAACTAATAAGGATTTGAAGAGGAATTTAAACTCCTCATTCCAAGTCCAGTGACCTATTCATTACTAAACCCCACTTTCAATGACCTTTTATTAGTTGTCTGTGCACTTGTCTTATGGGTAAGTTGTTTGACTAGTAAGATATAATGTAGGCTATTATCTGTGTCTTTTGAATGGAAAGGACAAAACAAAAATGGCTAATAGAGGGTTGATTGCTAAAATAACCAAGGAGATAATGTGATAGTACCCTCCTGTACTTGTTAAAGTCAAATCACCTGGGCATCTAGGTATCCTTTTTTAGAATCAAATTTATGGGGCGGAGCCAAGATGGCTACATGAAGGGATCCAGTCTTAGGAGCATTCTGATAAAAACTCATAAACTAAGGACTCTAACTAAACTTTCGAGAGACAGAACCCACAAAGGGACCCAGTGAGGCAGTTCTCCTACTCAAGGTAACCTGGAAAAGAGCAGAAAGGCTCTGCTCCTCGGGTCGGAGGGGTGGCCTGCCAGAGGGGTGGCCCACCAGAGCCAAAGAACTTCAGCCTCCTGGAGGCAGCCCCAGGGCGCTGGGAGCCATGGCTCACAGCAGCGGGGGAGTCTCCTGAGCTGCACCCCGGGGAGCACCGGCACAAAGTGGGGGAACAGCGGGGGACCTCTGCCAGAGCGAGCACATGGAGCCCAGCCCTCAGGGCACACAGCCAGCAGCTTGGTCTTTCCGCATCCCCAATCCAGAAACAGAAGCAGGCAGAGCGGTAAGCAGGAGCCCCCAGGGCATGAGCCCATTGAGCTGAGGGAGGGGAGTGAAGAGAGAGACTGCCAAGCTCTGTCCTCTGCCCCTGGAACAGGACTCTGGGGCTCTGACCACATTCAGATCCTGATCCCAGTCTAGGCCCCCCCTCCCAGAACAACAGGGCCCCCCCCCACCTTGGCCCCGTGGCAGAGGGGGGTGCTTATGGTCATTCACAGACCAGGAGGGAGGACAGAACCTCACACACTGAGACCCTTGTGGGAGTGTCCCAAAAGCTCAGGAAGCACCCCAAAAAACAGGCTTAGGCTGGGAAAGTGAACAAGCAAAGAAACAAGAGGAAGACCATTGAGAAATATTTTGCAAATGAGCCCAAG
The DNA here is from genome assembly GCF_037893015.1 of Macrotis lagotis. Taxonomy (NCBI): domain Eukaryota; kingdom Metazoa; phylum Chordata; class Mammalia; order Peramelemorphia; family Peramelidae; genus Macrotis; species Macrotis lagotis. Next base: position 162,733,487 of record NC_133663.1, on the reverse strand, counting down.
AAGGATCAAAACATTAAGTCTGAAGATGAGGAAGCACAAGCTCCTGCATCTAAAGACTCGAAGAAAAACAGAAATTGGGCTCAGGCTATGATAGAGCTCAAGAAAGACTTTGAAAATCAAATGAAGGAGTTAGAAGAAAAACTGGGAAAAGAAAGGAGAGAGATGCAGGAAAAACATGAAAATGAAGTCAGCAGCTTAGTCAAGGAAATCCAAAAAAAATGCTGAAGAAAATAGCATGCTAAAAACCAGCTTAGGTCAAATGGATAAAACAGTTCAAAAAGTTATTGAGGAGAAGAATGCTTTAAAAAGCAAAATTGGCCAGATGGAAAAAGAGATAAGAAAACTCTCTGAGGAGAACAAATCCTTCAGACAAAGAATAGAATTCAGGGAGATTGATGAATTTAACAGAAATCAGGAATCAATACTTCAAAACCAAAAAAATGAAAAATTAGAAGAAAATGTGAAATATCTCATTGAAAAAACAACTGATATGGAAAACAGACTTAGGAAAGATAATTTGAAAATTATTGGAATACCTGAAAGTCATGATCAGGAAAAGAGCCTTGACATCATTTTCAAAGAATTACTACAGGAAAATTGCCCTGATATTCTAGAAGCAGAGAGCAAAATAGAAATGGAGAGAATCCACCGATCCCCCCGAGAAAGAGATCCCAAAAAAACCAACCCCTAGGAATATCATAACCAAGTTCCAGAACTCCCAAGTCAAAGAGAAAATTTTACAAGCAGCCAGAAGGACACAGTTCAAATATTGTGGAACTGCAGTCAGGCTCACACAGGACTTAGCAGCAGCTACATTGGAAGCTCGTAGGGCTTGGAATACAATATACTGGAAGGCAAAAGAGCTTAGAATGCAGCCAAGAATCAACTACCCAGCAAGGCTGAATGTCCTCTTCCAGGGAAAAAGATGGACTTTCAATGAACCAGGGGAATTTCAAATGTTGCTGCTGGAATGGCCAGAGCTGAACAGAAGGTTTGATCTTCAGATGCAGGACTCAGGTGAAGCATGGAGATTGGAGGAGAGTGGGGGAATATGAGGGACTTAATGAGGATGAACTGCATGTATAGAAAAATGATACTGATAATATTCATATGAACCATCTCAGTTAATAGAGCAAGTAGAGGGAGCTTTTATAGTTGAAGCACAGGAGAAAGCTGAATTCGAAGATAAAATATGGTGTAAAAATGGAGTCAGTAAGGAAAAAAGGGAAATGGAAAGGGAGAAAGAAAAAGGAGAGGGGGGATAGTCCAAGCTATTTCACATAATAGGATTTTTTTTATTACAATGAGCTATTGCAATGATATGGAAGGGGGGAGGCAAGGGGGAATGAGGGAAACTTTGCTCTCATCAGAGATGGCTAGGAGAGGAAACAGCAAATATACTCAATGGGGTATAGACATCTGGAGTAAGAATGAGGGGGGAGCAGGGGGAAGGGGTGGGGATGTGAATAAAGGAGGAGAGGATAGATCATGGCGGGACAGTGGTCAGTTATAACACATTTTCTTTTTTTACTTCTTGCAAGGGGCTGGGATTAGATGGCCTGCCCAGGACCATAGGGCCAGGTGGATTCTGGGCCTAAGGGGTGGTATGGGGGCTCAGGGCTTCTTGGCCCCAGGACCAGGGATCTGTCTGCTGCGTCGCTCAGCTACCCTACAGCAGAGTCAGAGTGAAAGGAGAGAGAAAATATAGTACATGGTAGTGGAGAAATAAGAAAGGAGGTAGTTGTGATCAGCAATGGCAACATTGGAAAAATATGGAAGTAACTTTTGTGATGGACTTATCATAAAGAATGTGATCCACTCATGACAGAGTTGATGGTGTTGGAACAAAGACTGAAGCACATTTTTTGTTATTATTATTTGGGGGAGGGTGCAGGGCAAGTGGGGCTGGGTGGCCTGCCTGGGGCCACATAGCAGGGTGATCATTGGGTGTCTGGGGCCAGATTCAGACCCAGGTGCTCCTGGCTCAAGGGCCAATGCTCTGTCTGCCACCCAGTCACCCCTACTATTATTACTATTTTATTTCATTTTGGGTCTCTTTTTTTTCTTCTTTTTGGTTTTTGCAGGGCAGTGGGGATCAGGTGGCTTGCATGTCACATGGCTGGGTGATTATTGGGTTTATGAGGCTGGATATGGACTCGGGTGCTCGTGGCTCCAGGACTGGTGCTTCGTCCATTGCGCCACCTGGCCATACCTACAATTATTACTATTGTTTTTTTAATTTTAATTTTTTTCTCCCCCCTTTACTTTTTTGCCCAAGCAAGTCTATCTATATTCATGGGGGGGAGGGGTATTTTGTTTACTTGTAAACAAGTATATTTTATTAATGTAAAGAAAAACATTTGTACAAAATGAGAATAAAAAATAAATAAAAAAAACCCAAAAATGCATAGGAGAGAATAAAAGACAATTCAAAAGAGGGAAAAAAAGAATCAAATTTATTTATTAAAAAAGAATACATTTAATTTCAACTCAACAGCCACCTCTCAATAAATATCTAAGTATCAAATATTCTTAATTATAAAGTATATTGCCTTTTAATAATGTGATACTAAAATTGACAATTACATTTTACCAATATTTTGTTGATTTGCCTTGCTTTCTTCAGTTATTTTGTTGTCATTATTGCACATATTGTTCTTTTGACTCTGTTTTCTCTGTATCCCTTCAAATATCTTGCTAAATTTCTTTGAATTCCTCATATGTGTCATTCTTTACATCATATCACATTGCACAATTTTTTTCAGTCACTTCCCCATCTTTGCATATATTTTGCTTCTAGGTTTTTGCTATCATAAGTAATGACTTTATGAATAAATTTCTTGACAATACCTTCTTTAGAATAGAGTCTCAGTAGGGAGTCTTCTGGGTCAAATTTATAAAATTAACTTTAGTAATTTTTCTTGTATAATTCCAAATTGCTTTCCAGAATATTTGAGTTAATTCATAGTTTCAACAACAGAGAATTAACATACTTGTCTTCACACAGTTGCCCCAACAAGCAGTTTCCCCATCTTTTCTAACTTGATGTGTGGAAGATGACAATAGATACTTTAAAATTTGCATGTCTGATTATTTGTGATTGTTGGACACTTTTTCAGATTTTCTTTGGATACTTTGTATTTCTTTTCTTTTGTAAATTGTTTATATCCTTTGATCACTTATTTATTTGGGGAAGGGCTTTTAATATTATAGATTTGTGTCAATTTCTGGAAATTTTGGAGTCAAATTTTGGTCATATATAGTCAATGAAAGCATCTTTTTTGACTAACTCTGTCTTTTAATTATATCTAGCTCCGTTGGTTTCATTTGTGCAATAGTTTAAATGATTATCAAAGCAATTATCTATTTTGTCTTTTCTAATCTTTTTTTTTTCACTTTGTATGTTTAATTTTTTTCCATAGTCACAGTTATGAAAGATAACTTTCTATTCTCCTCTCATTTTTTGGTGTGACTTATATGTTTGGATTATCTATTAGTATTTGTTGTGGCATATGTCATAAAATAGTTATCTAAACCTCTTTTAATTTGGTATTTTCAGTTTTCCTAGAAGTCCTTATCAAAGAGATGGTCCCTTTTCTACTGTTTCTATTCTTGTGTTTATCAAATACCAGATTGCTATGCAGGCTTTTTTTCTAGGTCTTGCTTATCTAGCCCATTTCACTGATCTATTTTTCTATTTTTTTAATCTTTCAGTAGATATTTTAAAAAAATATTGCTTTGTAATGCAATTTTGGATGTGATTGTGCCCAAACTCCATTATTCCTACTGTTTTCCTCATCCAACTCCCATTATATTTTTTGGTATTCTCAGCCTTTTTATTCCTTCAAATGAATTTTGTCATTATTATAGCTATTTCTTAAACTCTTTGGCATTTTGATTTAATATAGCACTAAATCTGTATTTTAGGTAGTTTAATAATTTTTACTACATTAACAGGCAGAGAAAGTCAGTATCCAATTATTTGTCTTCTTTTATTTCTATAAAAATTATTTTATTGAAGTCCTGTGTAGATGTGCTCTTTTATTATTTTCTCCCACATCTTTAGTTTTAGTGACCTTTTAGCCATTTTGTTCTGCTCTTTTCAGTCCAAAATGACAGATAAGTTAAGTTATTTCTTCCATATTTCAAAGATTAGGGGCATGGTGCCCCTGACACCTAGAAAATCCTTGTAAAATCTTTTGGTCCTCCCTTCCTACCAGAGAAGAAATCTGATTTTTTTTCTTTTTCTTTTGTGGGGTGTTTACCTTAATGTAAAATTTGAGTTAAGTATGTGGTCATAGATTCTGTGTAATCTGCTGGCCTTTGCATGTCATCTGCATTTCAAATTTCCATTTAATTTCTTATGCCAACTTGTGATATATTGAAACCATGATGTGGAAAGTTGTAATGTGGAAAGTCACCATGCGGAAGAGATAACTGCTTCTATTTTCTCCCTTTAGTCTGTTATCAACCTCCAATTGACCACCTGTCACATAATCCTGGTTGTTTTGGACTTCTCTTCTTTTCCCCAATATAGCTTTGAAAACTTTTTTTTTTATTATCTTTAGTTTCCTTCAAAAGTCTCAATTCATTCTAAACTTTAACCATCCAGAAACTTTTCTTACCCTGGTATGCTTTCACATGGTTTATTCCTTGCTCTTCCTTCTATCTTTGTGTACCTCTTTTAAAAATCCAAGTTACATAATGAATTTTCTGTGAATTAATGCCATTTTCCTAAACCCCCCAAGTTTTTCCTTTTATTTATCTTTGTCTATTTCGAACTTCATTTCCAAAGTTTTTCATCCTTCCTAGTCTGATTTCTCTCAGAGAAATTTGGCTCATGGACCCTAACTTTTCTTTCTCTAAAACACTGAAATCTGCTTTCTCAAAAATCTAGAGTGTGTGTTGGACTATACCTAGTCTTTTCTCCCCACCTTATTCATTGTTTCCTCTTCAACAATCAGTTCCTTTTTATTGGTAAGAATAGCTCTATGAATTAAGATTGCCCTAGTTTATGGAATTGATTTGGAAACCAGTAAGTTCTTGGCTAAAGTCCATCTGCTATGTACCACTTACATGATCATGGACAAGTCATCTAGCATCTAAGTGTTTTAGGCATAACTTTAAGAAATAAATTGGAGAGATGCTGACCTGCATTAGTAGAAGTATTTCCACACTTGTATTTTTCCTATATTAATGAGATTACAAATCTGGTCCCTGTCCTTGTCCTTCCTTGCCTGTGTAGTGTGTGAAATACCAAATAATAATTCCTTATTCTCTGATTTATGAACATTCTTATCTCTCTTCCAGAAAACAAAAGATTCCCAAGAACAAATAATTTTTCCTGGTATAGTGGCTAAAATACTGTTTTGAGAGTCAGAAATTGAAATACCTGAATCCTGGCTAGTTGTGTGATCATGGGTACATTAGTTTTTCTTATATACAAAATGGAAATAATACTTGCAAAAATATAGTGCTTTGTAAGCTAAATGAGAATGAGAATAGGAATCATTGAGAGGTAGATACTTTAATTCTAATTACAATTTTAGAGATGAGGAAACTGAAGCTCAGTGATTCAGTGACTCACCCAAGTTCACACAAGTATTGTTAGTGCTGGCATGTAAACTTCTGACTCCAAATCCAGTTCTCTTTCTGCTGTAAAACTGACTTCCACTGTACAACTTTTAATTACATATCTTTCACTGAACTCTTCTCTTCCTCTATGGAGTCAGTGTCATATAGTGGAAAGATTTGGTATGAATTTAGATGAGCTTTATTGGAGCCAGGGTTCTTCACTTATCAGTCACATGACCGTGTAAGTCTTTGACTTCTGACCTCTTCTATCTCAGCTGTAAAATGGGGATAATACTTCTAACCTTGAAGATTGTGCAGAGTTGTTGCAAAAAGTAGATGAGATATATGTAAAGTAAATGGAAGTGGCTCACCCTTGACTGAGAGAAGAAAAATGCATAAATTGGAAAACTACAAGTTCTACTGTAACATATAAGAAGATGATTGCAACACACTGATGAGTTTGTTGCAGCATGTAGTTTCCAATACCAAAATTCACTGGGTGTCTATTAATGTCACGACTAAATATGTGTCTGTTGTTAAGTGCCCAGGAAGCACTCTCACTTTTGTTAGAGAAGATGGGGAATAGGGGCACTCAGAAGGGAAGAAAGAGGATTCTGCAGTGAGGTTGCCTAGCAACGAAAAACTCATCTGTTCAATTTTTCTGGCACTCTTTATGCTGAACACTCGGCATCATAGGAAATTAACCCAGAGCTTCAGCAAACTGTTCAGAACTGTGACATGTGGTTGCCCTATGTAAATAAGTCCATAGGAACATGTTCTTTGGGGGAGAATTCTTTACCCTACAGCTACAGATCCAGAGCAGTTATCAATATTGGTCTCGGCAGTAAACAGGGGGCGGGGGGGGGGGGGGGAGTGGTATTTGGGAGATACAAGGTTTAATTTGACAGACAGGATCAAAGATTTAGAGAGGTACCTCAAAGGTCATACTCTTTTTTTATAGTTGAACCCCTTCAATTTATAGATGAGGAAACAGAAGCCTAAGTTTAAGCGACTTATTCAAGGTTGTAAAGGTAGTGTCAGAGGGATATTTTGAACCTAGGCCCTCTGACTCCAGAGACAATGACTTTTCCAGGAATGTATCACTGTACAAAGAATAGTCAATGGACAAGTATAGATACCATAGGGTAGCTAGGTTTTAGCCTGTAGAGATACTCTCTTCCACTACTCTGGTTCTATCCTTTATGTTTTCTTTGTTTATCTCTCTCTGTCTCTGTCTTCGCCTCTGTCTCTGTCTCTGTCTCTGTCTCTGTCTCTGTCTCTGTCTCTGTCTCTGTCTCTGTCTCTCCCCCTTCCCTTCCCTTCCCTTCCTTTTCCTCTTTCCTTTCCTCTTTCCTTTCCCTTTTCCTTTCTCCAATCTCATAGACTCTTAGCACTACTATTCAGGCTTGTTTACCTCAGACTGATCTTTCATTTCAATGGGTTCCCTGAGCTTGACTCTTTATGTTTGATTGCTTAGTCCAGTACTTAGTCCAGTACTCTGGACAGTACAAATTTGGGATTAATCTTCTTTAAGGAAAGGTTCTGACTCCTTGTTTTGATGACAATGGTCTAGCAAACTCTGCGTTAGTTTGCTTTGATATTCTAAAATGACTCATATTAGCACCTTTTTTACCATTCTGTTTGGTAATTTTTATAAAAGAGCACTTTAGCCAGAATGCAATTGGTAACCTAACCTTATTTTACAAGCTGAGGTTTAAAAACTAGTTCATTACTGGGCATGATTTCTTTCAAACCTAACACCAAAAGTGATTTAGGTAAACACATGAAGAAGCAATTCATTTCCCCCTGCAGTATGTAAAGATTTCTAAGTTTGTGGTTACATTTACAGAACTCAACAGCAAGATCTGGGGAAAGACCAATGAACTTGAAATCAGGATGATCTGAGTTTGAATCTGATCTCTAATACCAATGATATGTATGACTGGGCAAGCCAACAAACCTTTCTGAGCCTCAGTTTCTTGACTTTGAATCTCAATTATTCTACTTACTAATTGTGTGACATTGGACAAATCACTTACATTCTCTTGGCTTCTCTTGGGGGTTGGGGGGGAGTGAGCAATTTAGAATCTTCAGTTGTTAGTGATGGAATTAGATTAGATAATAAAGTAGGGGAAAAAAGAGTGATTTCTGGGATTATGCCTGAGTTCAAATCCATCACTGACATTTTCTATCTATGTGGCCTTGAACAAGTCACTCAGTTTTTTTTGGCCTCTGTTTACTCATTTGCAAAATGAAATGATTGGACTAGATAGTCTCTGAAGTCCCTTCCACCTCTACCTCTCTGATCCTGTAATCTCAAAAGGTCTCTTTTAACTCTAAATTCCATGACCCCCAGCTTTGAATTTGAGACATTAATCTCTGTTTTACCTTTCGTAAAGAATTGTAGCAATGTAGAGGCATACTGTAACTCTAAGGAGTAACATAAATGTAAGGCATTACTTTGTGATTTTCCTGGGGGGAAACCTCTGGAATTTCATGCCTACTCTTTCCTGAGATAAACTATTTCTTCTCTAGATATACACTCTTTCAGATTCTACTGCCTTCTACCTTCTAAAATCTATTTTCTCTTTCCATTTCACTTTTCTGAAATCTGTTGGGAACCTTTAACTTCCATCTTTTTAGCATAACCTTGTTAAATAATTCCTCTCTGCCTGTGATATCAAAAGATCAATTAGATATATCTGAGTAAGATCATTCCCCTCCTTCTAAGTCACTTGATAATATCTAACTCATGGGACCCAGGAAGATGGAAAGATGGAAATAAAAGAACTTGAAGACAAAAAAAATTGGAATAATTTGGTAGTTTTAGCATTGTCAAGTGTTAAAGCTTAGAATGAGCTGAAATTGTAGAGTAAAACCAAGAACAGAAAAAAAAATATTTTGAGCTATAGTAGAGAAAAGAGAAGATCAAGGAAGTTCCAGAACTATTTATTGGAGAAGATAATTGATAGAAGACAAGAGTTGCTTGGGTTTCATTTTGCTCTTGTCTTTGCCAAGGAAAATGACTTTTGGACAGAACAAAAAAGACAGAAGTTCAAATCCAGCCTCAGACATTTGCCACTTACTAGCTGTGTGACCTTGAGCAAGTCACCTAACTCTGATTGCTTTACATCCAGGGCTATCTCCAGTTGTCCTGATTTATATCTGGCCACTCAACCCAGATGGCTGTGGAGGAAAAAGTGAGACTGGGGACTTAGCAGATCATTCACATCAAACAATAAAGCATGGTGGCCAACTGAGTTAGGAAGTAGCCTCAGCCTCAGCCATAGGAATTCTCACCTCACAGGCAGTGGGGGAGGGCAGACATCTGAGCAGGAGAAGATTAAAGGGCCCTCTATGGCTGAGGGACACCAGGCCCAATTGTGCTGCTGAGAGGCGATCTCCAGCTGTGACCAAAGGTGAGAAAGATCCAGAAAAAGTCTGAGTGCAGATGCAGTTTTTCTGACCATGATCACTTATAGGAGAGCTGAGTTCCTGGTTCTGGCTCCAAACCAGAGGGAAGAACTTCTGAAGGTTGTAACCATTGGTGGGTCCTCAGGGAGCAAGGGTATTTCCAGCATAGTTTTAGCTGGGGATCATACCTGTGTCATGGAGTGAGAAAGGAGCATGGAGGTTGGACCCTGGACAAAGCACAGAAAATAGCACTAAGTAAGACCTGAGGCCAATATCACGATCCCCCCCACACAGAGGGATTAGAGTTGCTCATTATAACAAGCTATTAAAAATTAAAAAAATGAATAAACAAAGAAAGAATCCAATCACAGTCAGAAAATAATAATCTGCTTTGGAGATGGATTAAGAACTGGGTTAATGTTCAGAGGAGGATACTGAAGCTTTATTTTTTTTTTAATTTCAGAAAGGTTTTATTTATTTTGAGTTTTATAATTTTTCCCCAATCTTGCTTTCCTCCCCCCACCCCCCACAGAAGGCAGTTTGCTAGTCTTTACATCATTCCCATAGTATGGATTGATGAGAGAGAAATCATATCCTTAAGGAAGAAACATACTGTATAAGATATAGCAGAATTACATAATAAGACAATATTTTTTCAAAATTAAAGTTAATAGTCCTTGGTCTTAGCTCAAACTCCACAATTCTTTCTCAGGACACAGATGGCTTTCTCTGTCACAGACACCCCAAAATTGTTCCTGCTTGCTGACCTGTAGGTATGAGCAAGTCCATTAAGGTTGATCATCACTCCCATGTTGCTGTTAGGGTATACAGTGTTTTTCTTGTTCTGCTCATCTCGCTCAGCATCAATTCTATTTTTTTAATTTATTTTTATTAAAGATGTTATTTGAGTTTTACAATTTTCCCCAATCTTGCTTCCCTGCCCCCAACCCCCCAGAGAAAGCACTCTGTCAGTCTTTACTTTGTTTCCATGTTGTACCTTGATCCCAATTGGGTGTGATGAGAGAGAAATCATATCCTTAAAGAGAAGTCTAAGAGCCAACAAGATCAGACAATAAGATATTTGTTTTTTTTTCTAAATTAAAGGGAATAGTCCTTGCACTTTGTTCAAACTCCACAGCTCCTTATCTGGATACAGATGGTACTCTCCTTTGCAGACAGCCCAAAATTGTTCCTGATTGTTGCACTGATGGAATGAGCAAGTCCTTTCAGGTTGAACATCACCCCCATGTTGCTGTTATGGTGTACAATGTTTTTCTGGTTCTGCTCATCTCACTCAGCATCAGTTCATGCAAATCCCTCCAGGTTTCCCTGAAATTCCATCCCTCCTGGTTTCTAATAGAACAATAGTGTTCCATGACATACATATACCACCGTTTGCTAAGCCATTCCCCAATTGAAGGACATTTATTGGATTTCCAATTCTTTGCCACCACAAACAGGGCTGCTATAAATATTTTTGTACAAGTAATATTTTTACCCTTTTTCCTTATCTCTTCAGGGTATAGACCCAGTAGTGGTATTGCTGGGTCAAAGGTTATGCACATTTTTGTTGCCCTTTGGGCATAGTTCCAAATAGCTCTCCAGAAGGGTTGGATGAGTTCACAGCTCCACCAACAGTGTAATAGTGTCCCAGATTTCCCACATCCCTTCTAACAATGATCATTATCCTTCCTGGTCATACTGGCCAATCTGAGAGGTGTGAGGTGGTACCTCAGAGAAGCTTGAATTTGCATTTCTCTAATAATTAATTATTTAGAGTTTTCATATGGCTATGGATTACTTTGATCTCCTCATCTGTAAATTGCCTTTGCATATCCTTTGACCATTTGTCAAGTGGGGAATGGCTTTTTGTTTTAAAAATATGACTCAGTTCTCTGTATATTTTAGAAATGAGTCCTTTGTCAGAATCATTAATTGTAAAGATTGTTTCCCAATTTACTACCTTTCTTTTGATCTTGGTTACATTGGTTTTATCTGTGCAAAAGCTTTTTAATTTAATGTAATTGAAATTATCTAATTGGGTTTTAGTGATGTTCTCCAACTCTTCCTTAGTCAAACTGTTCCCCTTTCCATAGATCTGACAGGTAGACTAGCCCTTGATCTTCTAATTTGCTTATAGTATTGTTTTTTATGTCTATATCCTGTAACCATTTGGATCTTATCTTGGTAAAGGGTATAAGGTATTGTTCTAATCTAAGTTTCTTCCAAACTAACTTCCAATTATCCCAGCAATTTTTATCAAAGAGGGAGTTTTTATCCCAATGGCCAGACTCTTTGGGTTTATCAAACAGCAGATTACTATAATCATCTCCTGCTTTTATACCTAGTCTATTCCACTGGTCCACCACTCTATTTCTTAGCCAATACCAAACAGTTTTGATGACTGATGCTTTATAATATAATTTTAGATCAGGTAGGGCTAAGCCACCATCTTTTGCACTTTTTTTTCATTAAGCTCCTGGCAATTCTTGACTTTTTATTTCTCCATATGAATTTACTTACAATTTTTTCTAACTCATTAAAGTAATTTTTTGGAATTTTGATTGGTAGGGCACTAAACAGATAGTTTAGTTTTGGTAGAATTGTCATTTTTATTTTATTAGCTCTACCTATCCATGAGCAGCTGATATTTGCCCAGTTATTTAAATCTGATTTAATTTGTGTGAGAAGTGTTTTATAATTGTTTTCAAAAAGATTCTGAGTCTGTCTTCGCAAACAGACTCCCAAATATTTTATATTGTCTGAGGTTACTTTGAATGGGATTTCTCTTTCTAGCTCTTCCTGCTGTTTCTTGCTAGATATATATAGAAAAGTTGAGGATTTATGAGGGTTTATTTTATAACCTGCAACTTTGCTAAAATTGCTAATTGTTTCCAGTAGTTTTTTTGGATGATTTCTTGGGATGCTCTAGGTAGACTATCATGTCATTTGCAAAGAGTGAAAGTTTTGTCTCTTCTTTCCCAATTCTAATTCCTTCAATTTCTTTTTCTTCTCTAATTGCTGATGCTAACATTTCTAATACAAAATTGAATAGTAGTGGTGATAATGGGCACACTTGTTTCACCCCTGATCTTATTGGGAATGCCTCTAGCCTCTCTCCATTGAATATAATGCTTGTTGATGGTTTCTGATAGATACTGCTAATTATTTTAAGGAACAGTCCATTTATTCCTACACTCTCTAGTGTTTTTAATAGGAATGGATGCTGTATTTTGTCAAAAGCTTTTTCAGCATCTATTGATATGATCGTGTGATTTCTGATAGGTTTGTTGTTGATATAATTGAGTATACTAACAGTTTTCCTAATATTGAACCAACCCTGCATTCCTGGAATAAATCCTACTTTATCATAATGTATTATCCTAGTGATGACTTGTTGTAATCATTTTGCTAAGATTTTATTTAGGATTTTTGCATCTATATTCATCAGGGAAATAGGTCTATAATTTTCTTTCTCTGTTTTAACTCTTCCTGGTTTAGGTAACAGTACCATATTGGTTTCATAGAAAGAGTTAGGCAGAGTTCCATCTTTCCCTATTTTTCCAAAGACTTTATATAGGATTGGAACCAATTGTTCCTTAAATGTTTGGTAGAATTCACTTGTGAATCCATCAGGCCCTGGAGATTTCTTTTTAGCGACTTCAGTAATGGCTTGTTGAATTTCTTTTTCTGAGATAGGGTTGTTTAGGTATTTAATCTCTTCTTCATTTAACCTGGGCAACTTTTTTTGTAAATATTCATCCATTTCACTTAGATTATCAAATTTATTGGCATAGAGTTGGGCAAAATAATTTCAAATTATTACTTTAATTTCGTCCTCATTGGTGGTGAGTTCACCTTTTTCATTTATGATACTAGCAATTTGGTTTTCTTCTTTCTTTTTTTTAATCAAATTGAAAAGAGGTTTATCAGTTTTATTGGTTTTGTCATAATACCAACTTTTGGTTTTATTTATTAATTCAATAGTTTTTTTGCTTTCGATTTTATTAATTTCTCCTTTAATTTTTAGAATTTCTAATTTGGTATTTAATTGGGGATTTTTGATTTGTTCTTTCTCTGTTTTTTTAGTTGCATGTTTAGCTCATTGATTTCCTCTTTCTCTAATTTATTCATATAAGTATTTAGAGCTATAATATATCCCCTGAGAGTTGCTTTGAATGAATCCCATAGGTTTTGGTTTGTTGTTTCATTATTAGCATTATCTAGGATAAAATGGTTAATTCTTTCTATAATTTGTTTTTTGGTCCACTCATTTTTTAAAATGAGGTTATTCAGGTTCCAATTTGTTCTGGGTCTATATCTCCTTGGCCCAGTATTGCATATGACTTTTATTGCATTGTGATCTGAGAAAGATGTATTCACTATTTCTGCCTTTCTGCAGTTGATCATTAGGTTTTTATGTCCTAGTACTTGGCCAATTTTTGTATAAGTTCCATGTACTGCAGAGAAAAAGGTATATTCCTTTTGATCCCCTTTCAGTTTCCTCCATAAGTCTACCATATCTAATTTTTCTAACAATCTATTTACCTCCCTAATTTCTTTCTTTTTTGTTTTATGATTCGATTTATCTAGATCTGATAGTGGGAGGTTGAGGTCTCCCACTAGTAGAGCTTTGCTGTCTATGTCTTCCTCTAGTTCTTTCAGCTTCTCCTCTAAGAATTTGGGTGCTGTCCCACTGGGTGCATATATATTCAATATTGAAATGACTTTATTGTCTATGGTACCTTTTAGGAGGATAACATTTCCTTCCTTATCTCTTTTAACACTATTTTTGCTGCTGCATTGTCTGAGATAAGGATTGCTACCCCTGCTTTATTTACTTCAGCTGAAGCTCCAACCTTTTACCTTTATTCTATATGTATCTCTCTGCTTCAAATGAATCTCTTGTAATTTCTTGGTTTTTAATCCACTCTGCTATTTGCTTACTTTTTAAGGGAGAGTTCATCCCATTCACATTCAGGGTTATGATTACTAATTCTTTATTGCCCTCCATACTATCTTCCCTCTGTTTGTATTTTCCCCCCTTCCCCCGCCCCATTTTATCCATATTCCCCAGTCTTTTGTTTCTGAAAACCACCCCCTTCGGTGTGTTTGCCCTCCTATATCACACCCTCCCCTTTCTTTCCCCTTTCCCTTTTTCCCTTTTCCTTTCCCTTCCTTTTGTTATTTCCCCCTTATTTCCCCCACTCCCCTTCTCTTTCTCCATTGCCCCCTCTCCTTTTCCCCTTTTAATACTTGAAAGGTTAGATGTTTTATAACTTAACTGAGTATGTGTAGGTTGACTTTAAGCCAAGTCTGATGAGAAGAAGATTCAGGTGTTTCTCCTCTGATCCCTTCTTCTCCACTATTACCATAGGTTTTTTGTACCTCTTAGTGTAATACGATTTACCCCATTCAATCCCCTCCCTCCTCCCGTCTCTTTCCTGTCCCCCTTTTTAGGGAGGTAGTGTATTTTTTTAGATCATTCTATCTAAGTCATAGAAAATTTTGAGTGTCTGTCCCTTCTAGTTCTGAATATTCTATCGAATAGAGTCAAAATTCCTGAGTTATTAGAGTCTTTCTCCCAAGTGGGGTTAAAGCCAGTTACATCCCATTAGATAGCAGTCTCATGGATAGGTCATGAATGTCCATCATTTCTGGCTAGGTGTATTCTCTCTGTTAGAGTTACATTTCTCAAGGTTTATGAGAATCTTCCCCCCTCCCCCATGCTGGGATATAGCCAGTTTCAACTTACTGGATTGCATTTTTTTCCCTTTTACTGCCCCCCCTTTTTTCTTTTACCTTTTCATGTATCTCTTGAACCTCTTGTTTGATGTCCAAATTTTCTGTTTAGCTCTGGTATTTTCATCAGAAATTTTTGGAATTCTTCCATTTTGTTAAATGTCATCTTTTTCCCTGGAAGAGAAGGCTCAGCTTTGCAGGAAAGTAGATTCTTGGCTGCATTCCAAGCTCCCGTGCTCTTCAAAATATCTCATTCCAGGCCCTTCGATCCCTTAAAGTTGATGCAGCCAGGTCCTGCGTGATCCTTACTGTGTTTCCTTTATATTTAAATTGTTTCTTTCTGGCTGCTTGCAGGATTTTCTCTTTTATCTGATAGTTCTGGAGTTTGGCCACTACATTCCTTGGTGTTTTCATTTTAGGATCTTTTTCTGGTGGGAATCAATGTACTCTTTCAATAACTACTTTGCCCCCCAATTCCATCATATCAGGGCAGTTTTCCATCACTATACCCTATAATATTAAGTCCAGGCTTTTTTTCTCTTCAATGTTTTCAGAAGTCCTATAATTTTCAGGTTGCCCCTCCTTGATCTATTCTCAAGGTCAGTGGTTTTGTTGATGAGGTATTTTACATTTGCTTCTATTTTTTCAGTTTTTTGATTTTGTTTAACTGATTCTTGCTGTCTCATGGAGTTGTTAGTTTCTGTAGACTCCATTATTTTATGGGGGGAGGAGTTTTCTTCATTAACCTTTTGCAACTCCTTTTCCAATTGATCAATTCTACTTTTGAAAGTGCTTTGCATTTGACCAGTTGAGGTTTTGAGAGAATTAATTTCTTTTTGCATTTGCTCATTTGAGAATCTGAGAGAATTATTCTCAATTTGTAATTGTCCAATTGATGATCTGAGAGATTTATTCTTTTTTTGTGTTTGTCCAATTGTACTTTCTAAGTTTTCATTTTCTTGTTGCAAGGTATTAATTGTCTCTCCCAAATTTTTAAGCTCCTTCCTTATTTCTTCAAGGAAGTCTTTCTGTGCTGGAGACCAGATTGTATTCTCCTCAGAGGTTCCAGGTCTCTTTGAGTTGGGGTCTTTCCCTTCCAGGAATTTTTCTATGTATCCACTTTTCCGCTGACCCTTCATTATGCTAAGACGCTGAGTTGGGGGGGGGGCTTGTTCCCCTGGGCTTCGGATCACTAATGGCTTTACTAAGTGCAGTTTCTCTGGCTGGCCAGTAGGAGGTGCTGGTTGCCCTCTCTGGAGTGTCTGTCACCTTGGTTGAGAGGCCTTCTCCCTTTCCCGGAAGGGAGGAGTTGGAGCTATTGAATTCTTTTACCTTCAATCAATGCTGGACTTTACCCTGGCCTGAGGTCATTCCTCAGCTGGGCTGGTTCTTCTGCTCACACACCTGGGCCTGAGGCAGAAGTAGTTTGCATTTGTTTGTTTGGGAAGAGGCCTCTGTGCAATGGAGGGGTGGACTCAGACTTTCTCAGACCTGAGGAGCCTAGGGATGGTGTCCCCCCAGCCTGGTCCCCAAGCTCCAGGGGGACAGCACCAACACCAGCGCCTCTGCTTCCCCATGGACCCAAGCCCCTTTCGTCCAGCCCCACAGCTGATCCAGCAAATCCGGCTCTCAGGCCCTCAGACTCCTGGTTCCAATTCAGCTGTTAATCTGGCTAATCCGGGGCTGATCCTCCCTCTGAGCCCAGACTCACCCTCCTGAATTCGGCCAAAGCTGCTGCAGGAGGCAAATCCTGAGGTAGATGTTCTTTCTCCTGGCTTTTCTTTCTGGGTTTTGTGGGTCAGATTTCCTTTAAGAGGTTTGTTTCATGTGATAGATGGGGAAGAGATCAGGAGACTTTAGAACTGTGCCTGTCTTCTCTCCACCATCTTGGCCTGACTCTCAGCATCAATTCTTGCAAATCTTTCCAGGTTTCCCTGAATTCCCATCCCTCCTGGTTTCTAATATAACAATAGCATTCCATCACATACATATACCACAGTTTGCTAAGCTATTCCCCAACTGATGGACATTCCCTCAGTTTCTATTTCTTTTTTTTTTTTTTTTAGGTTTTTGCAAGACAATGGGGTTAAGTGGCTTGCCCAAGGCCACACAGCTAGGTAATTATTAAATGTCTGAGGCCATATTTGAACTCAGGTACTCCTGACTCCAGGGTCAGTGCTCTATCCACTGTGCCACCTAGCCACCCCCCAGTTTCCATTTCTTTGCCACCACAAACAGAGCTGCTATGAACATATTTGTACAGGTGATGTTTTTACTCTTTTTCATCATCTCTTCAGGGTATAGACCCAGTAGTGGTATTGCTGGATCAAAGGGTATGCACATTTTTATTGCCATTTGAGCATAATTCCAAATTGCTCTCCAGAAAGGTTGGATGAGTTCACAGCTCCACCAACGATGTATTAGTGTCCCAGATTTCCATATCTTTTCCAACATTGATCATTGTCCTTTCTAGTCATATTGGTCAATCTGAGAGGTGTGAGGTGGTCAGAGATGTTTTAATTTGCATTTCTCTAATAAGTAGTGATTTAGAGCAATTTTTCATATGATTATGCATTGCTTTGCTTTCTTCATCTGTAAATTGCCTTTGCATATCTTTTGACCATTTGCCAATTGGGGAATGGTTTGTCTTTTTTTAAAAATTTGACTCAGTTATCTGTATATTTTAGAGATGAGTCCTTTGTCAGAAACACTAGTCATAAAAATTGTTTCTCAATTTACTACATTTCTTTTGATCCTGGTTACAGTGGTTTTGTCTGTGCAAGAGCTTTTTAATTTAATGTAATCAAAATTATCTAGTTTGTTTTTAATGATGTTCTCCATCTCTTTCTTGGTCATAAACTTCTTCCTTTTCCATAAATCTGACAGGTAAACTACTCCTTGATCTTCTAGTTTCTTCATAATATTATTTTTTTATGTCTAGATTCTGTATCCATTTTGATCTTATCTTGGTATAGGGTGTGAGGTGTTGGTCTAATCCAAGTTTCTTCCTTACTAAATTCCAGTTTTCTCAACAGATTTTTTTTTTATCAAAGAGAGAGTTTTTATCCCAATAACTGGCTCTTTGGGTTTATCAAACAACAGATTACTATAATCATTTCCTGCTATTGCACATAGTCTATTCCACTGGTCCACCATTCTATTTCTTAGCCAATACCAGACAGTTTTGATGACTAATGCTTTATAATATAATTTGCTTAAAGATCTGCTTAAGCTACCTTTTTTTTACACTTTTTTTTCATTAAATCCCTGGAGATTCTGGACTTTTTATTTCCCCATATGAATTTACTTACAATTTTTTCTAATTCAATGAAGTAATTTTTGAATTTTGATTGCAGGGCACTAAACAAGTAGTTTAATTTGGGTAGAATTGTCATTTTTATTATATTTGCTTGGCCTATCCAGGAGCAGTTGATATTTGCTAAGTTATTTAAGTCTGATTGTATTTGTGTGAGAAGTGTTTTGTAATTATTTTCAAAAAGTTTCCGAGTCTGCCTTGAAAGTTAGACTCCCAGGTATTTTATATTGTCTGAGGTTACTTTGAAAGGGATTTCTCTTTCTAGGTCTTTCTGCTGCATCTTGTTCATCATATATAGAAATTTTGAGGATTTATGAGAGTTTATTTTATATCCTGTGACTTTGCTAAAGTTGCAAATTATTTCTAGTAGTTGTTTAGATGATTTTTGGGATTCTCTAGGTATACCATCATATCATCTGCAAAGAGTGAGAGTTTTATCTCTTCCTTCCCTATTCTAATTCCTTCAATTTCTTTTTCTTCTCTTATTGCTGAGGCTAACATTTCTAATACGATATTGAATAATAGTGGTGATAGTAGGCATCCTTTTTTTCACCCCTGATCTTATTGGGAATGTCTCTAGCCTATACTCATTGCATATAATGCTTGTTGATGGTTTCAAATAGATATTTTTATTATTCTAAGGAACAATCCATTTATTCCTATGCTCTCTAGTGTTTTAATAGGAATGAGTGTTATCAAACATTTAAGGAACAACTGCTTCCAATTCTTCATAAACTATTTGTAAAAATAGGTGAAGACAGAACTCTGCCTAACTCTTTCTATGATACCAATGTGGTGCTGGTACCTAAACCAGGGAAGAGTTAAAACAGAGAAAGAAAATTATAGACCTATCTCCCTGATGAATATAGATGCAAAAATCTTAAATAAAATCTTACCAAAATGACTACAACAAGTTATCACTAGGATAATACATTATGATCAAGTAGGATTTATCCCAGGAATGCAGGGTTGGTTCAATATTAGGAAAACTGTCAGAATAATTAATCATATCAATAGCAAACCTATTAGAAATTATATGATTATATCAATAGATGCTGAAAAGGCTTTTGACAAGATACTGAAGCTTTAAAAAGTTTCTCTTATCCCAAATATAGCATTTTTGTACCATCAAATAGTCATTTCTTAGAATTAAAAAAGACCTTAAAAAATCAAATAAGAGAGATTGAGAACAAATTATAAAAACCTAAGAAAATTTGGATTATAACAATCCAATAAAACCAAGAAAATCATGAAAAGAAAGTTATCAAGGAGAAAAGACATCCAGAATTTTATGAAAACAACCCCTTGAAAACTAGAATTGGGCAAGGGGAAGTGAAAGACTTAATAAGATACCAAGGAATAATAAAATAAAATAAAAAGAATGGAAAAAAAAATTGAAGGTTGATTTGAGTTGCACTTTTGGATTCAAATAAAAGTCATTTGATATGATATTTGATGTTAACCTGGAAAGAAGTTTCCCATAAAGTACTTCAGAGATCTGAACTTGGTCCTGTACTATTTAACATTTTTATTAATAGTCTGTATAAAGGTATACTTCCTATCAAATTTGCAGAAGAAAATAATTGAAGAAGAGTTAACATCTAATGATAGTCAAGTTCCAAAAATATCTTGACATTAAAACTTTGGGTTTAGTCTGATAAGATGAAATTTAGAAGCAATAAATATGTGAGGAAATTGAGCATGAGAGTCCCTGGCCAATTTGTTGAGTTCTTGAATCAATTTTATTAGATTCCAATGTATGAAAATTTGTTTGAAGAAATATGAGGGATTTCTTTTTTTTTAGGTTTTTTTTTTTTGCAAGGCAAATGGAGTTAAGTGGCTTGCCCAAGGCCACACAGCTAGGTAATTATTAAGTGTCTGAGATGGGATTTGAACCCAGGTACTCCTGACTCCAAGGCCGGTGCTTTATCCACTATGCCACCTAGCCACCCCTAGGGATTTCTTATAGTGGGAAGGTAGACATGGTCAATGATACTCTACTGATAGTATATAGTACTGGTAGTATATAGAAAATTGATAGTATATAGAGAACTTCTGGCAATTTTCAGTAACTGGTGTTGACTTCAAGATGATTGACTGATTAGGATATAGGAAGATGGACATATCAGAGGAACTATCAATCTTCATGGTCCATAAATGTAAGTTAACATACTGTTTTGAGCTCTTCTGGGTCTTTTTAAAATTATTTCTTCTATTCAGAAGACAGTACAGCATGCGGCAGAGTGGGCATGATTTTAGGCCATGGAAGTCCATTCTTGCACAGAAACTCTGTTGAGAAATGACTCCCTTGGAACAGACACAACTGTATTTCCATGTCTTTTTTTGTAGCCTAAAAAAAATTCTAAGAATTTACTTTCCCAGTCCAAGAGTTAGCAGCAAGTAGAGCATTAATAAATTTCCTGTGGAAGCTCCTAGAAGATGTACACAAGTATGGATCAGTCAATCTGAAAAGATAATTCATGGATCATGTTCATGAATAAATTAGTCCTGGATAAGGATAGCATATTGAATTTTTAAGCAGTAAGCTTGGTGATAGTACATTGATAAAAATGAAAACATCCAGAATAGTGCAACCAGGCTGTTGAAAGGGAATCTTATTCATGTAACTGAGTCATATCTGATGTGAGTGATGTTTGTCCTTCATTCTCAGACCATGACACCAGGGAGATGATTCCATGACAAGCACATGAACTGAATTTAAGTGAGCAGAGTGCTGTGCTAAGTCACCAGCCTCACTCTGTCCTCCAGAGCTGTCTAGGTCAGATATAAATCAGGATAACTGGAGATAGCCCTGGATAGGAGGCAATCAGGGTTAAGTGACTTGCCAAGGTCACAAAGCTAGTAAGTGTCAAGTGTCTGAGGTCAGATTTGACCTACTGTCCTCTTGACTCCAAAACCAGTGCTCTATCCACTAGCTGCCCCATATATGGTAAGTTCCTGATAGTTGTTTTAAAATATTTGATAATGCTTCCAATGTAAAAAAAGGGATTAGATTTATTATATTTGACTTCAGATGATAAAAAAGAGCATTAAGCAAAAATTGTGAAGAGAAAATTGAGGTTTGATATAAGGACAACATTCCTAATATTTAAAGATATCTAAATTAGAATGGTATTCCTTATAAAATAGTGAACTTTTTCACATTGGAGGTCTTGAAGAAAATTTTCAATGATCATTTGTCTGATATATTGCAGTAGGAATTCAGTTTGGGATCATTTCATTTAGTTGTCCATTGAAGTCCCTTCTACTGATAAATTAATGAAAGTGATTACTGCTTTGAATTACTGGTCTAATTCTTCCAAGAATCTCCCTTTAAGTCTTGACACTAGACCTCTATTATAACATATGTTACACCTACATATAAACGCATATCCACGTATAAAAGACATGCATATGCATATGCATATACATATATATGTATATAAGATACATATCATAGAAAACGAATATCAGAAGACATTGACAACTATCAACCTTACATGCCCATCTATACAAAATCTTTATCATGGTCAAGAATATAGGAATTGAGAGTATCCTCAATGAATGTAATAATATGGAATAAGTAGGATTTCTCAATTGATATTCAGCAGTGTACCACATTTCTTTTAACTCTCATAAACAACTGAAAACTGTAGTGAATATAAAATTGCCTTGGACTAATTGTTAAATTGTTGTTGATTATTTTTAAAAAATCATTTGCCTTGGTAGAACCAAGCACTGCCTAACAGATTTGTATAACATATTGTCTCCTGTCTAGGTATGATGATTTTTCTGGATTTTTTGGAAAAAAATAACAAAAGAAATGTTTCTTCAATGATCCTTTGATAATTAATAGCAAACAAAACAAAATAGGATTTCCTATGGATGGTGAGATCCTCCAGATGTTCTCCTTTGTGGATGACATTTTGGTGAATGCATTAGGCCTCAGGGCATTATAGAACCTCCTGGAATATATTTATAATCATTCAAAGAAGCTTGGTCTGTCTACACAGACAGGATAGACTTAAGGGTAGGTAGATGGTACAGTGACCAGAACATCAGCTTTTTGTCAGGAAGACTTGAATTCACATCTGGCTTCAGACATGCTAGCTGAATAACTCCACATAAATCACTTACCCTCTGCTTCAGTTTCCTTATCTGCAAAATGATATAATATTTCATTGCTCTCCTGCTTTTTTACCCTTAAGGTAAAAGCAGTTTCTTTACTTGGAAAAGTTATCTAGCATAAGTTTTAGCTTTGATGGAATTAATAGGTTTTCCTGTTTTGGTTAAGTATATTCTGAAAATAAAAAAAATATTTGTTTTTGATTCAAGAAGTATTTATTAGTACTCTGCTGGGCACCATTGGGAACCCCAAAGAAGGATATTACATAGCCAGTGGCCTCAAGGAGTTTACACTGTTGTTTGACATCAGGGATTCTTTCTAAAAAAATTACAAGGAGAAGAGGAAGTGGGTGAAAAATTTTCTACAGAGAACTTGTTATTAGCTGTTAAATTGGTTTAAGTTCTTCCTAACAGGAGTCCTAAAACTTTCAAAATAGAAATAATTTGTTTCATGGTGTGAGTCATCTCCTTGGGAAGTGGGCACTATTTATTCTAGCTGCAAGACAGCAGGAACAAAATCTGGGGATGGAGAGCATAAAAGTTGGAATGAGACCTGTCACAAGATGAAGCTATATAATCAAAAGTACAACATGAGCCCTCTTTTTTCTAACATGTTCTTTGGTTTTATTGTTCAGCTAGAATTGCCTGGACAAAATGTCATTGCTAGTATCCTTTGAGTTTGAGTTTTTTAAGGACTTTGTCTGCCTGGATCTTCTTTTCCTCTCTGCTGTCTGACTTGCAGACCATTTGTTTTGTATTGTTTCTTGACTTTTATTTACTGCTAATGTGCAAAACTCAGTTCTAGGTATCAGGGAAGAGAAAATAATAATAAAATAAGATATAGTCCTGGTATTCATGGGGATTATAAACTGGTTAAGGGATACAATATATATACATATATATATATGTGTGTGTATATATATGTATATATATACATATATATATACATATATATACATATATATATATAGCATGTACTCAAATTATGCAATATTTCATGAAAGACATGACAACAAAGGAGTTGTTCCATATTAATATCAGACAAAGCATATAAAACAAAAAGTCACATATTTACTGAAGGGATTTCTTACTGTCATGGAGGAGATCCAGTGTCAAAGTTTAAGACAAAAAGCGATTCCCTATATGGTAGATGAGGTTCTCCATAGCATATATAGTAAGAATTAGAATGCAAAATAGAACATTGGGAAGAACACTAACTAGACTTCAGGATCCTACCTCTGTTACTTATTATTACTTATATGTCCTTGGACAAGTCACTTCCCCTCTCTGAACCTATTTTCTCATATCTAAAATGAAGAATTGGATTAGATGACTTCTGAGGTTCCTTCTACTTACAAATATATGTTCTTATTGTACTATTAAGATTTGCGTTTTATAGACTCTCTTACAGATTAATTTCACCTGAGAACATCAAGAAAGGTTTTAAATTTTTTTTGCAAGGCAATGGGGTTAAGCGACTTGCTCAAGGTCTCACACAGTTAGGTAATTATTTAGTGGCATTTATTTAGGGCAGATTTGAACTCAGGTCCTCCTGACTCCAGGGTCAATGTTCTATGGAATTGAATCCATTTTGATGGACATGAATTCAATAGAAGTCGGGGTAAGTAGAAAAGAAGGATTTTTGAGCAAAGGAAATGGCATGAACCATAATTTATGCATGCATGTATGTATATACACGTATATTTTTATATACACATATGTAAATTGGGGAGGGGAAAGGAATGTGTATAGTAACCCAGTTTGGCTGAACCATAAAGCAATATGAAATAATATTGCAAAGGTATGGTGTTGCTAGAATATAGAGAGCCTTAAGTCACAGGTGGAAATGTTTTCATTTTATTCAGTATGTAGGAAACATTGAAAGGTTTTGAACAGAGCATTACTATTTTCAGATTTACTTGTAGGTCATACTTAGCTATATAGACATTCAGTACTAATACTACTTGTAGAAGGAAATCCTTTTGATTGTCCTATTTTATAAATGGAGAAAAAATCATTCAGATAGCTATGTTTTATTTTAAAAATATTTTTATTTTCAGTTTTTCCTCCATCCACCCTCCCTCAACCACTTAGAAGACAGGAAATATGATACCCATTGTACATATGAAGTCATGAAAAACATCTCCTCATTATTCACATTGAAAATTTAAAAAAACAATGAAAAAATATGTTCCTACCTACTCAGTTCATCAGTTCTTTCTCTAGAGGTGGATAACAGTTTTCATCATGAATTCTTTGGAATTGACATGGATCATTGTATCGATCAGAGTAGTTCTTTCTCAGTTAATCATTATGGCAACATTTTTGTTACTATATACAATGTTCTACTGCCTCAGTTTACTTCACTTTACATAAGTTCATATGTCTTCCCAAATTTTTCTAAACATCCTGTTAATCATCTCTAACTGCATAATAATATTCCATAATATTCATGTACCACAACATGTTCAACTATTCCCCCATGGATGGACATTCCCTTAGTTTTCAATTCTCTACCACCACATAAAAGGTTCTTTAACACATTATTGTACTTATAGATCCCTTTCCCTTTTCTTTTATTTATTCTATAATTCATAAATAAATTAATATATACATATTAGAGATATGTGCTCAAACTTTTTTTAATTGATATGAGGGAGTGCTAGATTAAAAAAAAATCAGATCGCTCACTGCTCTAGGCAACTTTCCAGCACTAAAAATGTGGATCTGCATCAGTAGAGAATTCCCTCACTAAAAATTCCCTAGATCCATTAAGTCCATAGACACCATCCCCATTAAACATCAGTCATGTCTGAACTTGTACTTGATACTTTCCCCCATTAAACCTCAGTCATGTCTGAACCTGTACTTGGCATTGTGTTCTTTAAATATAAAAGAGTTCCTTATATCTGCATATTTTTGTATTAGAATAAGTATCATAATAATTTTCTGATAATGAAAAGAGCAGTGAATAATATTTTAGGAAAATGTAACAAAAATCCATTTACATTTATCAGGCACCTATTATGTATAAAGTATTCTTTATGGTTCTGAAGGTGAATCACAGATTCTTGTTGTTCTTTCCTCATGTTAAAAGAACTATCTATAAAGGCAAGCAAAGGAAAAACTATGGCTGTTCAAAGGAGCGAGTGACAAATGAAGCCAGGAAGTTCAGGGAGGTCATCTTGGAAAAATTAGAATTTCATCTGGATTTTAAAAGATGGGTATTGTGTGGCTACAATGAAAGAAGAGGAAGGAGACAAGGGAAAATACATAAATAAAGTTAGGGAGATGGGAAAGAGAAGAAGACAGATGAGAATGAGGTTGTATGCCCCTGAAGGCTTTGATTGCTAGACCAAAGAGCTTTATTTGACAGACAATAAGACTTTGATCAGCAGAGTGGAATGATTAATAAAATGTCTTAAGATTACTCTTGTAATAGTGAATCTAGATAACACAGTGGCTAGAGCACTGAGCTTGAAACCAGAAAGATTCATCTTCTTGAGTTTAAATCTGGCCTCAGACCACTTACTAGCTAGCAACTCATTTCATTTGCCTCAGTTTTCTCATCTGTAAAATGAGATGAAGCAAATGGCAAACTATGTCAGTATTTCTGCCAAGAAAACCCCAAATGGGGTCATGAAAAGTCAGAAATAACTGAAATCACTCAACAATCATAAAATCTTGTAACAGCATGTAGAACAGATTGAAAAGCACTACTAGTAATGAACAGACCAATTAGGAGGCTGCAGCAGTAGTTCAAGCTTCTAAGAGTAGTGACTAACATTTTTTGTGGTACTTTAAATATTGTGCAATATTTAGTTACTAGCTTCTAGGGAAGTAGCAGAGTATTTATAGAGGAGAAGAGTAAAGTTAAGCAATTTGCCTGTGGCCTTATTGCTAGTAAGTACCTGAGGGAGGATTGCTAACTAGTACCCTATCCTTTGGTTTTTGGTAGGCAATGGGGTTAAGTGACTTGCCCAAGGTCACATGGTTAGGTAATTTTCAAGTGTCTGTGGTCAGATTTGAGCTCAGATCCTCCTGACTCCAGGGCTGGTACTCTATGCATTGTGCCACCTAGTTGCCTCATGTCCTACACTTTGGAAGACATACTCTTTGGAAGACTTTTCTGAACAACATGTCCTATGTCACACACCTTATTGGGTTGTGGTCCTGGTGATGGCAGAGAATCACCAAAGTTGAATAAGCACCTTAAAGAAAAAGAGCAGAGACAAAGCAGTAAACTCTACCCTTCTTAAAAACTATAGTGATGATTAAGGAACTCTCCATGTCCTAGTAGTCTACAGATGGAAATAGATATTAGCCAAGTTCCAAAGCAAGTGTAACTTGCCTTTATGAAGGAGGGGGAAGTGGGGAGGAATGAATACTTTGACCTCAAGAAAGGTTACAAAGAAATGGAGTTGGGATGTGGTCTCAAATCTCTTCTTTCAAGTCATGCTTATTCTTTGTTATTTTGTAGTTTTTATTTTTGGGGGGTCATTCTTTTCATTTACATTGTCATAGTTAACGTGTATTTTTTTCCTGACTCTCCTTACTTCACTACACATTAGTTATTGTAGATTTTTTTCATCCTTTTAGCCAATTTTTATAACATAGTTAGTATTCATTTACATGTCATTTTGAGTTTTTTCTTAAGAAATGATGGACATCTACTTTGTTTCCAATTTGCTATTACAAAAAGTGTTGCTATTAAAATGGTGGGAGGGGGTGTTACATATTATTATTTCACTATTTAGGAAATTTCTGGATCAAAGAGTATAGGTATTTTTAATTCTTTTTTAAAATTTTTGTTTTTTATGGCAATGTGGTTAAGTGATTTGCCCAAGGTCACACAGGAGTATAGGCATTTTAATCACTTTATTTATACAATTTAAAATTGCTTTTCAAAATGATTATACTGTTTCACCAGTCCATCAACAATGTACTAGTGTGCCTATTTTCCCACAGTTCCTCCAACATTTGTGATTACCATTCTTTGTCATCTTTGCCCATTTGCAAAATTTAAAATGAAACTTCAGAGTTATCTTGAATTGTATCTCTCTTATTAGTATTCTTTGGTTCATTTATGATTCTATAGTATATTCTTTTACATGGGAGTTAATTGTAATTCCTTTGTAATGTTTTTTGATAATTTATATATTAGAAAAATAATCAGGCATTTAAAAGCAAATAAATTATTGGATTTATGAAAGAGATGGAAAGACTTTCATTTTGTCAATCCAGGGCCTAATTGAGTCATATACACAGAATTGGAAGGGACCTGAAAGGCTATTTAGTCAATCCTTATTTTATAAGTATTTTATTTTATAGATGAATGAGGTTCAGAAAAATTAATGATCACATAATTTATAAGTATCATAGGTAGGATTTGAACCTGAATTTTTCGAGTACCAAGTTTGACACTCTTCTCACTATTCTATGATATCTGTTCTCAACACAAATGTGCATCTTTGAATTTGGCCACCATTCAAGTCAAAGTCTGAACTACATCTTCTGTCACTGTGAAACAATACTTAAATGAGAAATGAAAAGATGAAAAATTCTAAAAGATGAAAAGTTGATCATGTATTTTAAGGGAAAGAAGGCATATTTGAATAAAATGAGGCTACTTGGGCTGATGAGATGGTGGATTAATTACAAGAGTTTCATTTACTGATGCTAAGCAGGAAGTGCTGCAATGAGTTTGTCTTCCTTGGCAAGTTAGTGATTGAACCTATGGAACTACAGATCAGTTGTTCTCTGTGATGTCATATGATTTAGGGTTGGAAGTGAACTTTGAAATTATATGATCAAGTCCGTTCCATGTCATTTAACAGATTTAGACATCAATGTCCAAGGCATTTCAGTGTTTGGTTCATTTAGACTTAAAACAGTGGACCAAACAGTAGATAAAAGCATGATAGAAGACAGACTGACAACAGTGTAGCTAAGCCTATCAATACAGACTAAAAGAATTGTTTATGTCTATTCACCTGAGGTCAGACACAAAAGAACTGTCAGAGAGGTTCCCACTATTGGTGAATTTTATCTTTGAACATATAGTTATTTCAGGTCTCTGACGCTGTCCACTGTTTGGCACCAAGTCTGGCTGCTTGCTGAGTGCTTATATAGCAAGAACAGTGCCCCTACACCTGTGGAGTGCTCTCTCTCTTTCTTTCTCTCTTTCTTCCTTCCTTCCTTCCTTCCTTCCTTCCTTCCTTCCTTCCTTCCTTCCTTCCTTCCTTCCTTCCTTTCTTTTCTTGTTTGAGTTTCATGGGCTCTGCATCAGAGTGTTTGGTTGTTTTATCAGAATATGATGGTATTGACAATATTCTCTGGGGGATTAATTCTTATTGTAGGGCCTTTGCCTGTGTTTGTTGTTAGAAACTGAAGTCTTGTGTTAGTGAAGTCAATGGAATCATTTGCTTACTGGTCAGAAATTCAAATGGTAATTGCTATAGGAATAGTGAAATGGTAGGAACTATTAAGAATGAATTGTTTTTTTCCCCTCTTCTTAAGACATTGAGTCCAAGTAAAAGGCTTTGTGATGCAATATATTAATAAAATAACCCCAAACTTCAGAATATAAGGTGGTGGGAGGGAATAAAAGTTCAGACCATACTAAGAATGTTTGAGCTAGTAAATTCAAAAATTTTAATTTATTTGGTAAACTTTTGACTTCACATTGATAAATGCACTTAATATTTTATCATCTTCCAGTTTCCGTGCCTGGCTTATTCCTGCCTGCCAGGAAAGAAAAGAAACATTATTTTCTGACACACCACTCTCCTTACCTTACCTCTTCCTGCCTAGAGAGGAAAGAGTGAAATGTTATTTCATTGGTTCCCCCATGTGTTCATTAGTTCCCTCATTAGAGCTGCCTAAAGTACTGAGAGTCCTCCACTCTGAGGTCGATCTTCTATGTAGATAACCATCTGAAATTATTCTTCATTGATTAGCATACTTCTATCCCTGTCACATCCTCCCCATCTCACTGATTCAGTAATCCCAAATGTTCATCTTTTATTCTCCATCCCTCATTGGTCACTCCCTTATTTCCTTATTCCCTTATTCCTCAACCAACCTTCCCCTCCTCCCCATGTCCTACCTACTCTGTAGGTAACAAACTTGCTTTTATCTTTAATCTTTTCCTTTTTCACTCCTGACATTTGTGTCTCAAAGAAACTTGCTCACTCCTAGTGATATAACTTCTCCTACCAGGACTGATTGCAATAACCTCATTCAATTTAATGGTCAAGGTGGAGGAGTTGGAATATTTTTTGCTTTCCTTTGCAACTTGCTAGCTGTCCCACTTAATGTCATCATTCAGAAGCCTCTCTTTTGAAGTTAATTCAAACCCTATTTATCACCCAATCAAAATTTGTTGACTGTTGTATACAGGTGTCTGGAACACTCACCTTCTTTCCTCAAGATCACAATATTTTCTTGATTACAATATTTTTCTCTCCAATTTCTACTTTCATACTAGGGAATTTCGACACACATATTGCTACTCTTTCAATTAGCCTAACCTCCTAAAATTTCTCAACTTACTCATATCTCATGACCTACTCTTTATCATACATGAGTTACACACAATGGTTATACCCTTGATTTTCCCACAAATGTTCCACCTCTATGTTCAGGAACTACAAAATTTCCTTATTTGATCAGAATCTGTTGTCATAATTCTTCCTCAGTCCTACACCCCAAACTCTGCTTTTTGTTTTCACCATGTCCTCCAATCCCTCTTCCTCCCTCAGTTCTTTCTCAGGCAGTGATGACATCCTCTTCCCTTTTCATCTGGTGGATGGGTTCTTTGTCCTCTTCTCTTAAATCCCTTTCTTCCTTTTCCTATTGATATTCTTGCCCTTGCCAAAGTCTCAGCTTTGGATTGCTCCCACTATCCAGTGTCTTCATTCCTACTTACCTGTGCTAAAAAAAATTGGAGAAAATCGGGAACCTTATTGCTTGAGTCTACCTCAAATTTGTTACATATTAAGACAATCATTTTACATTTCCTTAAATGGTCACTATCCCATTTACCACAACAACTTTTCCAGTCTTTTTATCTTTCCCCCAAACTTCCATAGCTCCTATGCTCCTTTTTAGCTGAGAATCTTGCTTCATATTTCACTGACAAAATTGAGACCAAACCCTGAAAACGATTTCTTTGTTCCTCTTCATCTCACTTCACTCAAATGCCTTCTGGAACTATGTCTTCCCTTATACATCATGAATGAAGCCATTGCCCATGTTGTGGTGGCAAACTTTTCTACATGTGTACATGAGGAATTACATGCCACCTATCTTCTCTAGCATTTGCCCCTTATATTATTCTTATTTTTTAGTAATTATTTTTTCCCTGTCTCCTGGCTGTTATTCTACTGCCATAAACATGTCCATGTTTTTCCTGTCTTTAAAAACCCCTGGCTTGATTTATCCAAACCAGCTATCTATCTTCCTATAAATTTCTTCTCCCTTTTATGGCTAAACTCCTTGAAAAGGACATCTATAATTCATGCCCCGCTTCTATTCCTTTCATTCTCTTTTCATCTCTCTCTACTACCTGGTTACCAGCATCATCATTCCTCTGAAACTACTCTCTCTCAAGTTAACAGTGACCTCTTAATTGGTCAATCTAATGATTTTCTTTCAATTCTCATTTTTCTTGACTTCTCTTTAGCCTTTTATACCTTTGATCACTCATTTTTCACCTTAATACTCTTTTCTCTTTAGATTTTTATGGAACTTCTCAGTTTCCTATTGTCAGACATTTCTTTCTCAGTCTTTTGATGGATCTTCATCTAGGTGTTCCCCTAAGAGTCTACCCTGGGCCTTCTTCTTTTTTCCCCTTAGACTATTTCATTTGATGATCTCATCAACTTCCTTGGTTTCAACTGTTTTTTCTATGCTGATGATTCAAAAATTTACTTAGTCAAACCTAACCTCTCCCTTGACTTCCCATCTTTTATCTCTGTTTGCGTATTGGACATCTTGAATTGCATGTTTTATAGACAAGATCCTCCCCAGTAGTCAGACTCAAAATCTAAATGAAATCCTTACTTTCTCTCATCCCCTTAAAAATCCAGCCATTTTCAACTCTTTTCATTTCTTTCTTCATAGCATATCTTGTATATGCTTTTCTTTTCTCCCCTGATACTACCGCCACCTTGTTTCACACCCTTATCACCTCATACCCAGATCTTTGCAATAACCTTTTGGTTGGTTTCCTTCAAGTCTCTCCCTACTATATAGTTTATCCTTTACTTAGCTGTCAAATTGATTTTCCTTAAGTACAGGTCTAACTATGTCACATTTCATTCTTTTTTCAATAAACTCCAGTGACTCTTTACTACCTCCAGTATCAAATATAAAATCCTTTATATGGCATTAAAAACCCTTCACAACCTGACTCCCTCCTACCTCTCCAGTTTCTTTCATTTTCCTTTCCAATACATTCCCACTCTGTATTAAGTAACACAAGCCCCCTTGTGATTTTTCTCTTTTTTTTCAGATTAATAAAAAAATTTTGGTTTGTTTATTATGGATAGTGCCTAAATCTGTCTCTTCACACTTCTGAGCTAAAAAAAATTTTGATTGAAGAACTAGGAGTAAACATTAACTAATTAGATTTACAAGATCAGTAACTTTCTTAACTTTATGGCCTGAACCACCCCATCCCCTCTCTGGCAATCTGGTAAGGTCTATGGACCTGTCTTATACTTTTTTTAAAAATGCATAAAATAAAAAACACAGAATTACAAAGAAAATTGTTACATTGAAATACGGTTAACAATTTTTTGAGGGCAGCTAGGTGGCACAGAGGATAGAGCACCGGCCCTGGAGTCGGAAGTACCTGAGTTCAAATCTGTCCTCAAACACCCAACAACCACCTAGCTCTGTGGCCCTGGGCAAGCCACTCAACCCCATTTGCTTTGCAAAAAAACCCCCCAAAAAACAAAAAAAACCCAAATTTTTTGAAAGTTGAACCCCAGGTTAAAAATTCCTTTTTTTCCAAGCTTCCTTTCCAAAATTGTTTAGAAAGAATGTTTTTAAAATAATTCTAGTATAGCTAATAATTCTCATAACTGCTTTTTATAACTTTTCCCACAAATACAAGAAATGAAAGAAACTCAACTGCATAAATGATATCACTAATTGTTTTAGGGATTTTTTTGTGGATTTCCAAAGAATGCAGTCTTTGTCACTTACCCAATTAAGCTTGTCCCTTACAATCATTCTCCACACATTCAAATTCAAAATACTTGTGTGAGGAAATTTAGTTACTCCTACCCTTAATGTCTGACCTACTGTTATTTCAGATGGAAATAATGGAAGACAATAAATAATTTACCCAAGACACGAAAGTTAGCAATCAAATTCTACTGAAGGGCCTTGATTCCCCATGTGAGGCAGTAGAACCTTGTTATCCTTTTCTTGGAGGTGACCAACTGGCCATGTCAATGAGTCCTTCAAAGAGGGAGGCAGTGAGAAGAGTGGAAGGATATTTACTTGTTCTGGTAGGTGCTGATGGTCACATGAATAGAATAGGCTAGCCCAGAAGGAGTGTCAGCTTGATGGATGGTCCCTCAAGGGAAGTATAACAAATCCCCTGGTTTTAATGTGAACTCATGTGTTGGTGCCCCAATCCTGTCCTCTGACTCCACATTGTACTCTAGAGCAAGGGGCACAGTAGGTTGGTACAGACGCCAGTGTTTCTTTCCTTCCAGTTGCAAGATAAACACCTCAATATCATCATAATGTGGGGGCAAACCCTGGAACTCTGAGGGAGTTATATACACATTAGATCCAACCAGAGATCAAAAAAAACATTCCAGCTTCTCTTGGATTTTCCATAGCACATCCTTAAATCTCTGTGGCTGGTGGAACTGGTTGGTTGCCCTCTTCTGATCAAAATCTTTTCTCAGTTGGAGGTAATGAACTTTGCTACCCTTATTTAACACCTTCTTCTGCCCATTCACACATTGGCACATGTTTATATCTCTTCCATAGTACATCCCCTGTCTGCACAGGTTCTTCAAATCTGTTAACTGGAAAAGAGTCTGAAAGTAAGCAGTCAGTGATGGATCATCTCTCTGAATTAGAA
Organism: Macrotis lagotis; assembly: GCF_037893015.1. NCBI lineage: Eukaryota > Metazoa > Chordata > Mammalia > Peramelemorphia > Peramelidae > Macrotis > Macrotis lagotis. Next base: position 162,700,206 of record NC_133663.1, on the reverse strand, counting down.
GGGGCTTCTGCTCCCAGTATTCCTTGAAAAAAGTTTCGATCTTGATGGGTGAAATCAAACTTCCAAAAAGAGCATCAGGGCTGTCAAAGTTCAAAGGTGAGACAGGATCAACTGCCTCCACCTTCATTCGTTTACAAGGTCCAGTTCCTTCTCCTTCCATGGTCACATCTGCATTTGTCCCATGGTATCGCGGGGGCCTGTTGCATGTGGCCCAGAACAGCACGTGGAGGAGGAAGAGGCAGCTGAAGCGGCCTCCAGCCCGGGGTGGGGCCTGTGATTTTTCTCTTAAGATACTCCATTTACTGACTGTGTATCTTTGTTTGCTGACTTCACTCCCTCCTCCCCTGCCTGCCCATGCCTAGAATCCTTTCCCTCTTCATTGGTTTCCTAGCTTCCTTCTAATTTAGTTAAAAACTCCATGTCAGTCTTCATTGGTCTTAGTGCTTTCCCTCTGAGATTATCTTTAAATTATCCCCTGTATAACTTGTTTGTACAAAGTTATGTGCATGTTTTCAACCTTAATTCTGCTGTAAGTTCCTTGAAAGTAGAAACAGGACTTTTTTTGTCTGGCAATGTCTGGCACATAGTAGATGATTGATGATTGATAAATGTTTGTTGACTTAGTGACTGTGTATTATGATGTCATAATAGGGTAGCTATATGGGCAGAAGGGGAGGGAGCTGTGTCAGAATGCAAATCCCTCTTTCACAGTAACCATACGGAAGCTGCATTATTCAAATGGAAGTGCACACATTTGGGGACTATCTGTTGCCATTTTTAAAGAGTCCCAGTGCCAGTTTTTCCATGGCTCATATAGAATTTCTACCAAATGTGGAAATTTGGATGTAGATCACATATTCATTACTCTCCTTCTTGGGCTTAATATAGCATTACTAATTGGATTTTTAAAACAAAAAAATGGCTAAAACAAAAATCCAACTCATCTATCTCAATTGTTTTCCTCTTTACTTATATTTGTAACTCTAGTATTTAGCACAGTAGTTGGTATATAGTAAATGCTCAATAGATCATTCTTCCCTTCTTCCCTCCCTCCCTCCCTCCTTCCCTTCCCTTCCCTTTCCTTCCTTCCTTCCTTCCTTCCTTCCTTCCTTCCTTCCTTCCTTCCTTCCTTCCTTCCTTCCTTCCTTCCCTCCCTTCCCTCCCTTCCCTCCCTTCCTTCCCTCCTTCCTGACTTGAAATCATGAAGATCTGAGTTCAACTTTAACTTCATATACTTATTAGATGTGTGAAACTAGATAAGTCACTTAATTCCTATTTACCTCAGTTTTCTCATCTGTGAAATGAGGTTAATAATAGCATCTAACTCCTAGAATTGTTGGGAGGATCAAATGAGATAATAAGTTTCTTTAGGGCAGGATTTATTTCATTATTCCTTGTATCTCTCCACCATGCCAAGAGAAGATTCTTTTGAGTGGACGCTCAGTGTTTCAATTATTGAATGATCGAATGAGTAAATGAATGATGCTATCCATGGAACATGCCACCAACTTTTTCTACTTCTTTTCTTGTGTTAAGGAACATTGGGTATTCCTGTTCCTTGAAACCATTTCTAGAAATAGGTAGAATGACCCTATTTTCTGAATTCAGACTATCATAAATATCTTCCCTTCTGTCTAGTGACAGAGTGGTCTCTGTGAAAGACTTAGTTCTTAAACAGAATCTCTTCTGTTTTTTGGAAGTACAAGATTTAATTCAAGAACAGTCAAGCACTACTTCAGTCTCAGTGCCAGAAAATTCTGGGAAATGTAGAATTTTTTTCTCTAACAAGAACAAAATACTGAACTAGAACTCAAAAAATTCAGAAGAACTGGGTTGGAGTCCCAGTTCTGCCTCCTATTTTATTCTGTCTTTAGTCTCACCTCTCTTTACCCAAGCTTGTAAAATTGGGGCAGAACTAGAAGATCTATTAAGTTTCCTTGTTACTCTAAAGTTCTGTGTACCTTTAAGATTATTTTGAATCTTTTTTGACTGCATTTAGTAAAGATTGGGTTCAGGATTTGGAAGTAGTAAATGAAAAAAGATTAGAATAAACTTGATGGGCAGATTTGACTACTATGACTATTGATGGTTTCAGTATATAGGATGAAGATGTTTCCCGTCCTTTAATAGGCAGAATCAATCTAGATTTTATTCCTAACTACCAGGAGTGCTGGGTGAAGTTAATGTCTCACATTGTTCTACTTCAGGTAATTGGAATGTGGGCCAAGTATCATCATATATTCTTTATTTGGTAGCTGTACAGATCCAAGACCTTTTTCCTGATGCCTATAGACCCCTAACAGATCCTGTTTTCCCACAAATTCAGTTAAAAAATACTCAATCTGTTGCTGAAGTCCTGGCCCAGGGTAGTTAAAACAAGACCAAGAGGACAGTCAGGTCATACTGAGCTCCAAGGATTGTCTAGATATTTTTTTGAATTCCTGTTATAAGGATACTCTGTAACAACAATCTAGTATCTATTCCAACAAACAGGAAATCTCAGTGAAATAAGGTAGCAAGGGTTGGGAATCATCATTTGAATCCATGTAATCATTTTTTAATGAAGTTGTAAAGGGGAAGATGTCACAGTTGCTAAAGTGCCAGGCCTGGCACTAATGAGACTCATCTTTGTAAGTTAAAATCTGGCCTCAGACACTTACTAGCTGTGTGATCCTGAGCAAGTCACTTAATTCTGTTTACCACAGTTACCTCATCTGTAAAATGAACTAGAGAAGGAAATAATAAACTATTCCAATATCTTTGCCAAGAAAATTCTGAATGGGTTCACAAAGAACAACCACCTTATAAAGGGAATTGATAATTTAGATTAAGGTGGCACTGTATGGATGACCTCCAAGATTTTGTATTTCTATGACTCTACCACATCTAAGTGCCTTGGTTTGCTTCCATTCAAGGATTTAAGATCATGGTGATGTATAGTTAAAAATCTGTGGTGCTTTTCAACTTGAACAGGATACAGAATATGAAATGGATAAACAAATGGACCCAGCCTTTAAGGCTTCAGAGTCTGCCACATTTATCTAAAATCCTATGAAAGGTTAAGTTTGTATTCTAAGCCCTTTCCCTTGTGTGTGTAACATTGAGAGAAAAGTGACATAAGGACTGTACTGATGGCCACTTTCCTAATCCCTAAAATCATTCACATGAGACTGTCCAATATTTTCTATCCATCCCTTTTTTCCTTTTCTTCCATTCTCCCTTTCTCCTACACTCACACTTTTATTGTATTCTTTATGGCCAAATCTGCCATTTTTGGTGGTTATTGTTAAAATGAAGTCAAATAAATCATTCTTATCTGCTCCAAAAATCAAATGACAGTTTAAGTGAAAAATGCTCAAAAAATGACAATCAGTGGTTTGCCCAGGATATTTATGTAAAATAGAGTAACCTGAAGGCAACTATACAATATTTTAATTTTATTTCATTGATGCTAATTTAAAACAGAAATCTGTAAAACAGGATAAGTATAAAGCCAGGAGGAGCCAGATAAGATCTGACTTACTCCTTGTACTAAGTTTTTGAGGGGTTATAGTCCTTGAGTTAATAACTACAGCACAAGGGCTGCATCTCTCTTGTCTGGTGCTTGCACTAGCAAATCTTTCACAGCCTCTCCGGTGGGGGTTGAGCTTGTCCCAAAATTAAATCATTGCAACAACAGAAGCAGAGAGAGCCTGGGGAAACAAATGCAGGGGCTCACCCCAGGTGTCAGTGACAGATACGCTTATCAACAATTTCAGGAAAACACGTTTCCCTCAGCTCATTGGGTCTGGGTGCTTTTCATTTTCTGTTTGCTTGCTCTTCTTCCAAATCTGCAAGGAGCAGTGAATCAGACCTAATGGATAGTTCCCTTCTTTGCCTACTGGAGATGGAGAAACAGGAGCTTAGCTGAAAGGGAGGGCTGGAAAGAAACTTCTTATAGGCACTTGGAACTCTATGATGAAAACAAATGATTTTGCTTGGCAAGCCAGAGCTGTGGGCATTATGCCAGGTCCTGATGCCCAGGTTTGCGACAGGTTTGATGCCCAGAAGTCCATAGAGACACTGTTAAGTACTTGCTGGAACACAAGACTGGTAGAAGTATTTAATTTGATCATAGGCTGTATTTTTAAAAATGGGAAATAGAGAGTCAAGTGGAGAACTCACCCTCCTGACAGATAATGAGTGAGAAAGCTTTATCATTTTGGTACAAATGCTGTGACGTTGCTCCCTTACATTTCCAGAGTTTCTGTTGCTAATAATAATGAGCTGAGTTGGTATGTAAATTCTTAGAGTTTCATCATGTAGCTGTTCAGGGCCTACCTGGATTCAGCATCATGGAGCAGAGATGACCATGGATTCTCCAAAATGGGTCCACCAATGTATGCATGTATGTATGTATGTATGTATACACTCCCAGGACAATTAAAGCTAATTTAAGAGAAATTTGCATCCAGAAGGTTGACCACTTGCTGGTTGTTTATTATTATTATTATTATTATTATTATTATTATTATTATTATTATTAGTTGTAACTATTCATGAAAACTAAGGAATGAATGGTTTGTGGTCTTTGTTGGAAAAAGGGTTCATGCCAATGAAATCTGGCATTTGATATATTCAGGGAAGTAGATGAAAGAGTATCTTTGGAATAAAGTTATATATGTATTTAGAATTAAGGAAGCCTTTTTATAATCCTGAGGATGAGGTAAGTTCTAGTTCAGGGACTAAATTCATCACTAAATTCATACTATTTCAGTAGTATAATTTGAGAATTAGAAAGAAGGAAAATACTTTTAGACTATCAAAAAGTTAACAAAGGAAGTTTACTAAGCCATGACATAGAAAGGATATTCAGGAGGATATATATTAATTTCATTGGTTACAATTTCCCTGCCTTCACATTTTCCATGGTTATCAAGAAGTACATGTCTAACTTGTAAGCAGAGAAAAATAGCCTAACTTGTGTGGGATACTCATTTTTCTTATAACAGTTATCCATGGACTCTGTTCAAGAGGGTCCTTTTTCATATATATTCACATTTATTGCTACATAAAGTCCACTTAGATTTCATTATTCTTAGAATTTAAGAATGTCTTGGTAAGAGTACTTGAACATTGTTACTTTGAAATGACATATTTTAATGAAAAGAGTACTTGGAAAGGAGTAAAGAGATATGGATTCTCATCCCGGGTCTAAAATAATAGTAATAAATTATTAAAATATAACTTTGATATAATTAATAAATGTTTGCATGAACATAGTGTTTTAAGATCTGCAAAGTTCATTACATATATTATTTGATCTCCATAACTCTGTAATTTTACTTCTGAGGCAGTTGGACAAGATGACCTCTAACATTTCAAAAAATGGGAAATTGAATGTCAACTGAACAACTAAACCTTCTGGAAGATAATGAGTGAGAAAGCTTTATCAATTTGATACAAATGATACCATTTTAAATCTATGATCCCATAACCATAAACTGAGTCTTAAAGAGGTTAAATGACTTGCTTAGAGTCCACAGCTAGTAAGTATCTGAGGCAGCTTTTGAATATGACATGTTTTCTCCTAGAATTAACTCCCGGTATGTGAGACTAATCAAGAAAGCTTTCCTAGATGGTCTCTAAGCTTCCTCCTAGGCACTCAAAGACTATGATCTCATGAATTTTTTCATGGGGAGTGGTTCATAGGATTATATATTGACATCTGGAAAGCACCCTAGAGATTCCATACCCACCTCATCTTCATGATTTTATAGATGAAAACTAGAAGCACAAACCTGGAAAACTTAAGAATAAAGAGGTAGTGAATACCAGAGTTGGATTTTGAACCTAGGTTTTCCTGAGTGCATATCTATAACTCTATTATGTGATCATCTAGTTATATACAAACTCTTAAGCTATACTAAAGAATACAGAATACAGATAAGAGTAGAAAAAAGTCATCAGATCATGTTACAGAAAAGAGCCCAGACTACTGTCATTACTTCCCTTTATTGCCAAGCAGGAAGGAGAAGATGGGAGCAGCACATTTGTATTTCCCTGAAAGGGTCTGAAAATAATGGTGTAAGGTGTCACTGTCTCCCAAGACCTTTGTGCCTTCTCTGAAATATATGGGACATGATAGATTACAGAATAAATACTTAATTGCCATGGAAAGTCAACTGTTCTGAAATCAAAGATTTATACAGGGATAAAAAAAACAGTATTACAATGTATTTTTCACTGCTACTTTAAGCAGTGTTGCACTCTAGGAAGCTTCCTCTCTAGTCTACTTCTACATGCTTGTTCTGGACATTGAATAACAAAGGTAGAGATAATATAATATTGATGAAAGGTCTTTGATTCGGCAATCAGCAAATATCTGTTCATATTCCAAGCTTACCAAGTGGATGACTTTGAACACATGTATTCATTGACTTCTGTAGGCCTTAGTTTTTGGAGAGATACTAGTTAAGTTCTCATCCAGTTCTAAATCTAATGAGACCCATGTAAAATTTTCTGACCACAGGTCACCTTGGCTCTGGGACATTGCAAAGGGACAAACAATTGGGTTAATTTATGCTTATTCCTTGGAAGAGCCATTGGGAAAGAGGAATTTATGTTTGCCTTCTGTGAAACAGATATATCATGTAGGATTGTGGTAAATATTGCAGCTGCAGAAAACCACAAGTCTACATTCCAGACTGAAGAGGATGCAAAGCCTTGAAGGACCGAGACTCACACTGCCTTTATCATCATCAAAAAACACTTACGTGTCTTTGTGACTGCTGCCCACATGGTTCCAATGACTATAGAGATAAATCCATGACTATATACATGGCTATCAGAAGACACATTATTCTGCAAAAGCCTCATATATTCAGGGACAAAAGAAAACAGTATCAGTTTTTACCCACAAAAGACTTTCTGTTATGGGAGAGAAAATGCGGTAGTTGGGGGCAGGGATATTGTTTATAAATTTGAAAATATAGCATGTTTGGTGATTTTTTTAGGTTTTTGCAAGGCTAATGGGATTAAGTAGCTTGCCCAAGGCCACATAGCCAGGTAATTATTAAGTGTCTGAGACAGGATTTGAACCCAGGTACTCCTGACTCCAAGGCTGGTGCTTTATCCACTATGCCACCTAGCCACCCCATGTTTAGTGATTTTTATCTTTTTCAAGTCATTAAGGGATCTTTAGAAATCTTATCTAGTCCTTTTATTTTTCTCCTCCCACCATTTTAAGAGGCAATCAGAATGAAGCAACTTATCCAGGGTCATGCAGTTAGTAAGAAACTGAAGACAGATTTGAATTCGGATAATCTTGACTCCAAGGATGATCTTCTATCCACTGTGCCACCTAGCTGTCCCCAACCCCTTTATTTTATAATTGATATTTATTTTATTTTCTAATTACAAGTCATGAAAGATTTCAACATTCAACCAATTGCATATTTATAAGTTGCATATTTTTCTACTACCCTCCCTTTCTACCCCCTCTTGTCAGTGATGAATAGTCTGGTAAAAGTTATATTTGTGTTTAACAAATTTATATCTTAGTCATTTTGTGAATGAAGAATTAGGACAAGAGAAAAGAAAGAAAACCATTAAATAGGGCGGAAAAATAAGAGTGATTTTTTAAAAGTTCCTTCAGATTTTGTTTCTCCCCGCCCCCCCCCCCCCCCCCCCCAGGATGTGGATGTCATTATCCATAACAGTTCTCCCAGGGTTGTCCTAGATCTCTGAACTACTGAGAGAAGCTGCATCCATCAAAGTTGATCAACTCACAATGTTGTTGTTAATGTGTACCATGTTCTCTTGTTTCTGCTCCCTTCACTCAATGTCAATTCCTGTAATTCTTTCCATGCTTCTCTAGAGTCCTACCATTCATGGTTTATTATAGAACAATAGTGCTCCATAGCATTCATATACCATAACTTGTTCAGTCTTTCCCCAATTGGTAGGCATCCTCTCAATTTCCAATTCTTTGCCTCTACAAAAAGAGTTGCTACAAATATTTTTGAACATGTAGGACTTTTCCCATTTTTTAAAAATTTCTTCTGGATATAGGACTTGTATTGGTATTGAGTCAATGGGTATGATCAGTTTTATTGCTCTTTGCCCTTTATTTTTTAAAACACATTATCATCATTTTTATGTACAATTCCCCCTTTATCCTTCCCCTACCTCCTCATAGTCAACCATTCTTTGTTTTGTTTTGTTTTGTTTTAGATTTTTCAAGGCAATGGGGTTAATTGGCTTGCCCAAGGCCACACGGCTAGGTAATTATTAAGTGTCTAAGGCCGGATTTGAACTCAGGTACTCCTGACTCCAAGGCCAGTGCTCTATCCACTGCACCACCTAGCTGCCCCTCATAGTCAACCATTTTTTAAAAAAGTAGAATTTTTAACAAAAAGTTCAACAAAACTCATCAACTACAACTAATTCAAAAAGATCTGACAAAGAAGAGATTCAGCACCTTTATTTTATAGATGAGGAAACTGAGGCTGGAAGGTAAAAATTACTTGCCCAAGTCACACAGGTTGTCTTTCAGTAGTAGATCTGGTATTCAAACCCAAATCTCTTGATTAAAAATACATGATATTTCCATTACACCAACTACAGGATGAGTTAAACTCAGGGTTGTACTGACAAATATTTAACAACTGACTGGGCAAAAAAAACCTGACATATTTTTAAACTAAATCAGAATTAGGACTTTTCTATCTAAGTCTAGATTTGTAGAGTTTGCTGACCTCTGAAATACAAATGCTCATGTGGAATATTTAATAATAGGCTTTTTCAAGCTGGTTTGAACTGGCTCTGGCACAACCTAATTAAAACCTGCAAAGGAATATAATTAGAACAGTTTGACAGTTAAATTCAGTAGGACCTATTATGACATATTATTCCATGGGTTTTGATGTACTTTAAGATTAAGTGATATTTTTTTAAAAGTGTCTAGTCATCATTTGCTCTCTATAATCAAGGAGACAGTATCGACAGTTATCATAAAGGCATGTAATGCTTTTTTGATGATGTTGATGGTGATGATTATGATGAAGGCAGCAATACATGTGGGCATTGATTCTTATAGGTTTTTGCTTTCCTTTCAGCCTGAAATGCCATAGGAGTTGTCCCTCTCCTATACACACATTCATATATATTATATATACAGATATACAGGCATGTGTATATAAGCACATACTTACATATGTGTATGTATGTATATATTTAGTTATATATGTGTGTGTGTGCTAGTCTTGCTCTCCCACCAATAGTGTTATAAGGAATTTCTATTATGCAATCTATCAATATTTCTTAAGTACCTAATATTAGCTAGGCTCTATTTCAGATGGAATTCAAAGACTTTGAGGAAACAACAAACTATAGGGACAAAAAATATTGAGACAAAGACAGCAAGGAAGTAGAAAACTGTTTGAATCTTATCCTCAAGATACTTATAGTCTAGTTGAGATGCAAAAAAGTTAAATAAGTTCAAGAGGCAAAAAACAGTTTCAAACAAGAATGGAGGAGCTTTCCCTAGACAGTGTATGATTAATTGCCAATTTCATGTGAGGACAATAAATACTGCACTAGGAAAGAAAAAGGGCTGGAGCAATGGCCTATGAAAGACTCTGTAAGAGGAAGGCTTTGTTTGTCCATTACTGTCCTTCTCCCTGGTAACACAGATTGCTTTCTACTTTCTATAATATCATTGGCAAGTGATCATTTGGATGGATATTGAACAGACAGACAGCCTGACCACTTTTTCATACCTCTAATGGCTAGGAAGTTTTACCTTACATCAAACCAAAGTCTACCTTTTATGCAATTTGCATCATATGACTGACCCTCATTCTTTTCTCAGGGACTAAATAAAACAAGGCTAATTAATCTCTATGACAGAGCTTAAAACTTTAAATGTAGGGTAAGACTGAGGTTTTTTTTAGTGGTCAGAAAATAAGACAAGAACCAGGTGTTTAAGTCACTGGAAAATATATATACACACACATACACACACACACACACACACACACACACACACACACACACACACACACACAAAAAGAGAGAACAAGCTAGGATCTCTTCTATTACCTTTTTGTTCTTGTACAATTTCAAATGCATGTTAATCCAGGATGATTTTGAAGGTAAAGTAGGTTTCTTTGTTCTATCTTCCACATAGTTTGCAGATTTTGGAGATGAGTCCCTAAAATTGGTTTAATTAAATTTTCACTTAAAGGTTTTCATTAAATTTTCATTAACATGTTTTCATTAAAAGAAATTTCTTAATCCAGTATCTGAGCTCATAGGACTTTGAATTAACACCAAACACAAGAATAAATTTAATCTGAGCCTAGAACTTTTTTTTTATTGGCAAGGTTCCATATCCTTCTTGCCTTGGACTGACTTTCTAGCCATTGCACCTTAGCAGATGGTAGTATAAAGAGTTAGCTCTGAAGAAGCTAGAGGTCTAAAATCTAGTAGATAGTAGCAGAAAGCAGCATGGTGACCTTGGGACCAGTAGAGATCCTGAATGGAATCAATACAATGTAGAGATACCCAGCATGGAGACTCAATACCATTGCAGAAAGTATGCCCCAATAAAGATGGTGTACCAAGGCAGAGGCAGATCAGTGATGCCACCAGAAGAGATCAGCAGTTCCACAAAACCAGATTTGGTCACATTTATTCCCTGGTCACACATCTATCCCATATATGCTCTTCACGCATATTCACTAGACATGTGTATTCTCTATCTATATACCCTATCCGACTAGTATGGTGGTACCCTGTGAGAGAGTGTGTCTTATGAATGATGGGAGAATTTTTTTCTTGTCACTGTATTTGTCACATTATTTGAATAAATGACCTTTAAAAATTCTAATATATTCTTTGGCTGACTGATAAAAGTAAACACATGAAATAAGGCTCATGAATTTAGGCTTTGACAAAATTAGCTAGGCATTTCCTTGGCCCTAGTGCAGTACTTATTGTCCACACATGAAATTGGCAATTAATCATACACTGTCTTGGGAAAGTTCCTCCATTCTTGTTTAAGCTATATTTTGCCTCTGAATTTATTTTTCTTGTATCTTGACTAGACTATAAGTGTCTTGAGGATAAGATTCAAATAGTTTTATACTTCCTTGACTGACAAAGAAACACAGAGAATATCAACCCAGAGGTAGATTTTTTGGGATCCTGTGTGGGAGGTGGTGTTCTAGAAATCCACAGTTATGATAACACAGTTATCATTCCCCTAAATATTCTCTTATTCAACATAAACAACTCAGTTTCTTCATCTGAGCTTTGTATGACATGGAGTCAAAAAACCTAAATTCAAGTCCCAAATCTACTTAATCTTGGGCACATGGCTTGGTTACTTTGGATCTCAGTTTCCTCATCTATGAAATGGATCTCTAATTTTTCACAATGTCTGTTACCCTCTTTTAAAAGGAATTTAGTTTTTGGATGTCTCTTTTTATGGGCCAGGCCCAACTTAGACCAGTCAGGTGGGGTGAGCATAGGATTAGAATGAAATGAGACATTTATGGACTATTCAAAGAATGAATTTACTAATAACAAAAGAATGAAGGAAGCAAATCTTTATTAGACATTTACTATATGATGGGTTCAGTGATAAGCATTTTAGAAATATTATCTCATTTAATTCTCTAAGCAATCCTGGGAGGTAGGTGCTATTATTAACATCCCCATTTAAAACTAAGGCAATTAAGACAGATAGAAGTTAAATGACTTGTCCAGGGTTGCACAGCTAGTATTGAGACAATATTTGAAAAAAGTTCTTTGTGATTCAAGGCCCAATGCTCTATCCACTGAATTACACTATCTATGATTAAAAAAAAATTTGCACATGAAAATTAAGCATTACTTACCTGCACCTCCATATTCACATGATAATTGTCAATCCTAAATCAGATAGGTATCCCTGAATGGTATTACAAATTCTGCTCAAACCTCCAGAGCATCAATTTTCCATAGACCTGACTTTTTATGAGAAAGTAAGCAAAGAAGTCAAATCAGTCATTCAAACTCTAGTCCCCTGGGCTAATTCAGTCTTGAACATTACCTCCTTTTTTCCTTACAGAGAAACCAGTCAACCTAACAATGACCCTTTCTACCACTCTCTTAAGATTGGTGGGCAGTACCCATCACATTGCCCTAGACAAAATAATAATGTTTGTTCTTCATTTTTGAAGACCATGACATCAGGGAGGTGATGTCATGACAAGCACATGAATTGGATTTGAGTGAGGGGGTGCTGTGCTAAGTCATCACCTCACTTTTGCCTACAGAACCATCTGGATCCAGATATAAATCAGAACCACTGGAGATGGTCCTGGATTTGAGGAAATCAGGGTTAAATGACTTACCCAAGGTCACAAGTTAGTATGAGACAAGTGTCTGAGTTACAATTTGAATTCTCATCCTCCTAACTTCAAGGTCAGTGCTCTATCCACTGCATCATGTAAGCTGCCCCCTAGACAAGATACAATGGAAATGGAACCCTCATCTTTCTCATTCTAGATATCATGTTTCTGTTAATGCAGCATACAACAGAGAATGTAGAATAATGTATAGGCATTTAAGGTCATGAACTTTATTTTTCAGTCTTTTCTTACATATCATCTTCTATAAATTATTGGTCTTCTCTTCTAGTCTTACTGCTGATACTCCCCACAGTACCAGGCTTAATAGATCTATGTAGGCACTTTTCTTCATTCTTCTTTTCAGTTTAAAATATTTTTTTGATCATCAGATTCATGACCTGATTATACTTTTAATAGACTTTGTTAGGGAACTTACATCCATAGCCAAAAGTTCATCACATAGAAATATATATATATATATATATGCATATTATATACATATATACATATATATGTATATAAAAAGTATGTATGCTTAAACCAATTTCAGAAATTAGCTATTTACTTTCCAAATTGGCCTTTCTCTTCTGAATTACCTACCTTTAATCAGTAGTAGTGACGAAAACACCTGGACCTAGGAGGGCTTCAGTTTTTTGCCCAGAACCTTGTTTTCTTAAAAGTATTTCATAGAAATCTTCATTTAGAATATTGTATTTCCATGTGAATCACTAGGAAGGTAATAGGTGTCTGTAGGTTTCACAAATCTCAGGAAACTACTGCTTTTCACCTCACATGTCCTGGGAAGACTCACAGATCTTTCTGCTGTTTCTGTCAGATTGACAAATAGCTGTCTCAGTATCCCTTGGTGGGGAGCCATCAAAAACCACTACTCAGTTCTTTCTTATAATCTTTAATGGATGACTTGTTAGTTGATGATGCTTCTGGATTCACATCAAGAATCTTTGGAGCACAGAAAACTTCTTCCTTCATAGGAGGTTCATATCTGTCTTTTGCAAGAACTTCATATTGATTACTTAGTTTCAGATTTTTAGGATCCTTTCTTCTTCTTTTCTGTTTTATATTTTCTGTCTTTAACCTCTAGCCAATAGACTACAATTTTCCTCTGTCTTATTGCATCCTTTTTCTTTTTTTACTCTTTAGAGAACTCCCTCCATCTTTTCAAAAAACATTTACTAGGGGCGGCTAGGTGGTGCAGTGGATAGAGCACCGGCCCTGGAGTCAGGAGTACCTGAGTTCAAATCCAGTCTCAGATGCTTAATAATTACCTAGCTGTGTGGCCTTGGGCAAGCCACTTAACGCCATTTGCCTTGCAAAAATCCTAAAAAAAAAAAAAAAACCAAAAACAAAACAAAAACATTTACTCCCCAATTAATAAATGGCCAAAGGATATGAAAAGGCAATTCTTAGATGAAGAAATTAAAGTTATCTAGAGTTATATAAAAATTCTCTAAGTCATTATTAATTAGGGAAATGAAAATTAAAGTAACTTTGAGGTATCATCTCACACCTATCAGATTGGTTGATATAACTAAAAAGGAAAATGATCAATGTTGGAGGGGATGTGGGAAAACTGGGACACTATTGCACTGATGGTAGTGTTGTGAACTGATCCAGTTCTTTCTGGAGAGTAATTTGGAAGTATACTGAAAGGGCAATAAAATTGTGCATGCCCTTGAATCCAACAACATCACTACTATGTCTGTAGTCCATGCACATGCACAAAATACAAGAAGACCAATAATTTGTGCATGCACAAAAATATTTATAGCAACCCTTTTGTGGTTGCAAAGAATTGAAAAATGAGGAGATAGCCATCAATTGGTGAATGACTGAACAAATTGTGGTATATGAATGTGATGGAACACTATTGTTCTATAAGAAATCATGAGGGAGGGGCAGCTAGGTGGTGTAGTGGATAAAGCACTAGCCTTGGAGTCAGGAGTACCTGGGTTCAAATGCGGTCCAAGCCATTTAACCTCATTTGCCTTGCAAAAAAAGAAAAAGAAAAAGCAATCATGAGGGACAAGACTGCAGAATAACCTGAAAAGACTTGCATGAACTGAAGGTGAGTGAAGTGAGCAGAACCAGTAGAACATTGTACACACTAACAGCAACATTGGGTGTTGATCAACTATGTTTATTTCAGCAGTAAAATAATCAAAGAAAATTCTAAAAAACTTGTGATGGAAAATAGCATCCAGATCTAGAGAAGGACTATGGAGTTTAAATGCAGATCAAAGTTTACGAGCTTTCATTTTTAAAAGTTGTTTTATGTGTTAGTTTTTCTCTACAATGATTTCCCCTGTTTTGATTTGATTCTTTTTTCCCATGACTAAAATGAATTTATGTTTAACATACCTATATATTTATAGCCTATATTGAATTGCTTTCTGTCAGGGAAGGGGGGGGGGAGAAGGGAGGGAAGGAGAAAAATATGAAACTCAAAATTTTGCAAAAATTGTTGAAAACTATCATTACATGCAGTTAGAAAAACAAATAAATAAAAAAATAAAAATTAATGAACTTTCAAAAAAATATTTACCCACCTCATCCCTACCATACAGTTATGTAAGATCATGCCTATATAAAAGTTAGGTCAAGGTTATTGTTAGTCTCCTTTCCCTTACCATCTTTGATTTTTCTCTTTTTATTACCAGTTGGCTATTATCCTTATGGACTTTACCTCCTATAATCTTTGCTTACAGAAAATGATGTGATAAACTCCTATTTAGATAAAATTAGTGGGGGTTTTTTTGGTATCACCTTTTAAAGGAAATATTAAAAGACAACAGAGCCTTTGGGTCTTTAATGGTACAATTTCAAGTTAAGCAGTGTTATGATTCATCTTCTAGGGAGTTACATTTAAAGGAATTTATTCATCTTAAGTCTAGACAGTTAGGTGGTAAAGTAGATAAAGTGCTATATCTGGAATTCAGAAAACTAGAGTTCAAATCCTACCTTAGACACACTCTTATCTAGATAAATTTGGGCCAGTTATTTCATCTCTCACCCTTAGTTTCCTTACAGGTAAAATGGAGATGCTAATAGTCTTTACATCACAATGTTTTTGTGAAGACCAATAAACCTTAACAAATCTTGAAGAGCTAATTATTATTATTTCTAGGGAAATTATCATTGAGGTAGAAGAAATGGAACCCAAATGTCAAACTTAAGGGATTTTTATTGTACTGCCTGTGTGCTATATGAGTCTGACCTGCAAAAAAAGGTTAAATAGCCCTGTGATTATGAATTATCCTTAATAAAGAACTGTAACCCTTTCTTACTTAAAGCATGTACCTATATATACAGGAGAAAACCAGTAGATGACTAGCACTGAAAGGAATATCAGCAGATGATAATACAGTGGAAAATACAGCCCAGTAAGTGGCCTTGTTAGCTCTCTAGGGAAATGGCAAGCATTGAGTTTGTAGACCAGAAAGAATGGTCTTTTGGGATACATCCCTAGGAACTATATGAGTTCCTCTTCCCATCTGATATTTAGAATCTATGGGAGAAAGCACCCTGGATTTATGGAAGTAATTTTCCTTATTTCTTATCTTGATATATAATAATGCCTTTGGGTTCTCTAGTTTGGTCTAAGAAAGAAACAAACATCAGGTTAAAGTTGGTAGATCATGGTTTTAAACAAATATTGACCTAAAAGATGTCTTGAATCTTGATGTGGCTTTAGGAAGTGGGTCAAATGGTCGCTTATGGTTAGTCAGAGTAATTTGTGACACATTTGTGTCTTACAGAGGTATTTGGGGAGGACTGCTGAAATTCCATCAGTCAAAGCCTAATCTGCCTCTTCCAATGTCAGAGCTAGGCTTAATTACAAACATGATTGTGACACTTAATTGATTTAACTTCTTTGTTGCTTATCTAGATCTGTCACTGAACCTTTATGGTGAGAAAAGCATTCTGTAAACCTTAAATGTGACTTATTACTTCTAAAAGTAGCTCTGTGTATAACTCACTAGACTAATCTTAGAATCAGTAGCTGTATTTCAAATTCTGTTCTAGGCTCAGTGTGATATATGATATGACATAATAAACATTTAACAAGTTCCAACTATGTGTTGGGTACTGTACTAAGTACTGGAGATATAAATAAGATAAACCATGCCCCCAAAGAACTTACAATCTAATGGAGAAAGACAATATACAAAAGAAAGTTAAAAGGGAGGTGAGAAGTGCTAAAGGCTGCGCTGGGTGAGGGCATAATGAAGATGATGGCATTGAAACCAAACCAAGCAGATGATAGCAAATGAAGAGATGACTGGCATTTTATGCCCTTTATAAAGGTAGACTGTGGGAGGAGTTTTTGTTTTATCCTCCAATTAGAGAGGGAGAAGCAACTGAAGATACAGATGAAGTATGGGAAATAAAGGTTTGAGCTCAGCGATTGGCTTAGCCTGTTATGGAGCCTTTCAGGTCCTCCCAGTCTGTTAAATTTTACCTACCCCAAATTAAATCATCAGAAGTCAGGTTAGCTTCATTGTACTGTTGAAAATTTGATGCCATAAAATTACCATACTGATGATTAGATGATTGAGAGATGGTTTACCCTCCTATCAAAAATTTGTTGCCTGATGATTCTGTACTGCCAAAGAGTTTTAGTGATATGGGAAAGATATGACTCTGAAAGAGCAAGTCTCCCATTGATCACCAACTGTCCTGATCTTACTATGTCAGGCTACTGGGCTCACATGGAGTAATGAAAATGATATCTTTGCACTTATGCCCCTGCACTTCAATTAATCTTATATGCAAGTCATGACATTACCTGCTGATGTTATGGTCTTCTTCAATACTGAAAGACAACTACTACAACCCCAAAGCAATATGACTGGTTGCTCACAAAACTCTCATATTTGAAATTTATCAGGCTTAGGTTTTGATTGTTCTAATTTGATTGTACTGAACATACTCCTTAGGACTGATAATTTTTTCCCCCTAGCTGTCATTGGTCACACTAGAAAGAGCTGGAGATAACTGGAACTGTCATTCTGAGAGCCCCCTTATCATTACAGTGAAAAAATCTTGACCATGAATTCAGTGAACCTGGTTCAAATTCTGCCTCTGGATGATTACTGTGTGAGCAACTCATTTCACCACCCAGGGCCTCACTGTCTTCCGCTGGGAAATGAGGTTGGATTAATTGTTCTTTGAGTATCTATATTCTATAACTTCTAGTCAGTTTGATTAGTGATGATTAAAAGCAATCTGGCCCTCTAAGGCATTATATCTATTGAGGCATGAACATGCACAACCAGAAACATACATGCTTAGGGAAGCATGCATAAACATGGACTTCACTTCTCAACTCTAGCTCTTAATATCTGTGGATTAATTTCAAGAGTTCCTTGAAATGGGATGGAAAAGAAATTACATCTTTATTTTTACTAACATTTTGTTTCCTTTTTAGGATATGTATTTTATATTATGCATTTTAAAATTAAATTAAATTATATTAAAAGAGTTTCATAGTCTTCACCAGACTGTCAAAGGGGTCCACAACACATAAAAAAGGTTAAGAATCCCTGGATCAGGAAATTAATCCCAAATCACTCTTTTCTTCTAACTTGCTTTCCTTTGATCATTTCTGCACATGAATGAATGAATGAATGAATGAATGTTCTAATTTTTTTCTTCAGCCCTTCTATTCTCTCTTCACAAATCAGATTGCATTTCCTTTAGAAATCCTTTCTTGATCTACCTTGCTTGATCTTATCTTTACAGTGTACTGACCAGAGGCAGGGCTATTGTATAGACAGGGTTAATTATAGCAATTCTGGGTCACTGAGAGTTTCCACAAGGTTTCATTAGGTCCAGCAGAGGGCAGCAAGCATCTGTGTCCATGCTGCCAAATAGCACAGGGCTTACAGTTGTGACCTGGGGGAATGGGAGCTGGCAGAAAAAATCCAGGTCCACAAACACAAAATACTTCCCCTTATTAGAGGAGCTCAGCTCAAGAGGGCAGCAAAGGGAGCAAAACAATGGGTCAACAGAGTGTGTGAGAGCATCTGGTGGGATACAATCCAGAAGGTGAGAAACCAGGTAGGTGGGCTGAAGATAAGAGTCAACAAGGTGGGTAATGGGTAACAAGTCAGACTACAGAACAGAGGAGCAGAGCAAGGTTAGGGCTAGGACCAGGAAACTTAGATAAGGAGGCCTACCCCAGTCCAGAGGCACACCTCTAGAGTTTGGACTCTTCAAAGGGATGAGGAATTATAGGTCCAACCAAATTTGTCTTGTGGGGAGATGGAATCTATGTTTTCTTAGTATATCCAATTAAAATTTAAAAATAAAACTTTCCTTCTATCTACCTACTCTCATTTGAACCACTGTGTTTGGACTTTGGGGTTGAGGAGAGTAGGATGTAGGATTAGGTCAAATTCTGGTGGCAATGATCTGCCAATATTCTGTGTTTCACCATTATTATTCACTGTTGTATCATAAGGGAAGCCAAGATGCCATACAATTACTTGATTAGTGGTGAGTGCCAGTGCCTTTGTATTTACATCAATGATCTAAAGGAAGAATCTGTAGGTTTAGTTTTTATTTTCATTAAAAGCCAGCAAAACAAAAATACTGTTTCTGGAGTCAGAGGAGATGGGATTAAATCCTTCCTCTGATTATTTACTAAGGGAAGGCAGATGGCACACTGGATAGAATGCTGGACCTGAAGTCAGGGAAACTCAACTTCCTGAGTTCAAATCTGACTTCAGGCACTTATTAGCTGTGTTAACCTAGGCAAGTCACTTAATCTTGTTTACCTCCATTTCCTGATCTGACAAATGAGCTAGAAAAGGAAATGGAAAACCATTTCAATATCTTTGTCAAGAATCAATCCCCACCCCACTACCTCCCCAGGGACAGCAGCTGATGATTACTAATTTATGTGTCACTGGGAAAATCACTGAAGGTCACTGGGCTTTACTATCTTCCTCTGTAAAATGAAGGGAGTTTATTTCATGATCTCTGAGTTTTTCCTTCTAGTTCTAGATCTATTATTCTATAAACCTTTCCAAGATGGGCATTTGGATGCCATTCCCCTTCCTGTGCAATGCTACCACAGTCAATCCCTTTATCAGTCAAAGATAGCTCTTCAGTTGAGCTAGAAAAATGTTTTAGTCAAAATGATCTATTTCATGGCCTAATTTTGAGAGGCAGAAAACTTTTATGGGGAGTGATTCTCATGCTTTTGGAAAGTCATTATATGAACTAGGGAGAAAACCACTGTGATCTATAGAATACTTTTCAGTAAAAAAAAACTATTTCATTGGAAAAATAAATATAGAGTTGGAAGGGATCTTAAAAGTTATTTAATTCATCTTTTTCATTTTACATATGAGAAAACTGAGGCCTGTCCAAGTGATTTGCCCAAATTTACACAGTGGTAAAATGACACAACTGGGATTTAAATCTTCTTCTGACTTTAAATCCAGCACTGTTAACACTATACATTTTGAGTTTATATAGTAATTCAAATAAATTTCTAATACAATTCTGACAGTATTTCCAAGGAGACCTCATGTCAGCCTGCTATTGTCAGCACCAACTGATACTCATTTGTGGCTCATTTCTTCTCAGATAGAAAGACTGAAAATTCACTAATCATTCAAGGAGATGCCTGGTTACCTGCTAGCTCCTTATATCTTATTCCTTCCCATTTTAAGACACTCATGTATCCTTCACCTAGACTTCACCAGTTGACTCATCTTTTGTTTGTCTCTCATCTTGACACGGTCACTCATGGCTTTCTGCTCCTTCTCTGCTTCTCACAATGGACTCCTGAGCTATTTATCATGAGCTGAAACTGGTGAGTTCTTTAAGCTAATCCTTTCCCTGAAGTGTTCCTATGGATTAATCACCATATTAACCTGTCTCAGCTAAGAAATTGGTTGAATCACAGCTAGCGCTGATGTTTAAAAAAATTCTGTGGGTTTGAATTTACAGCTGACTGCTCAGATTAGCTTAAAAATGCTTTATAGTGAGTCAAGGCTACCCAGAAGCATAAACATTCACTGGGCACTGAGTGAACCTGGAGAGTATAGATTGGGTATGGCCACCCAATGAAAAGAAATGGAAGATAGAGTTCTGGGATACTTTCTGATAATTTCAAAGATTGAACCCATAGTTTCCCAATTAGAAATTCTTATATCCATGGCTATCTATGCCATATGTCACTAGTCATTATTTTAGAGACCCATAAGGAACTCAAGCAGCATTCATCCTTTCTTCAACTGATTCCAATAATAAGAGATAACTAGGAAAAATAAATGGATAGGAAATTCCAGTTTTGGTGAAAACAGTTGAATGCTCTAGTATTGCAGGCAAGGTTAAAGTCAGAAGAACACATCCAATTGCCTATTAAGAATCTTTGCATCCCAGAACTAGTTTCCATCACCAACAAAACTAGCACACCTGAGCTGATATTTCTTAGGAGGGTAGGGGTGGTCTATGCAAGCTAATATTCAGTTGCAGATCATTTTTTAATAAGTAGAACCAACTTCAAAAGCTGATTGTCATATCATAGCATTCAAAGCTGATGCTATTTACTTGATAACTTCTTGGTTCCTATCATTTAGAGGCACATTTGTAGTTTAGTGTATAGAGTGCTGGACTTGAGTCAGAAAGATCTCAGACCAAATGCTCCCTTAGAAACTTATACCTCTGTGATCCTGGACAAGTCACCTAATCTCTCTTGGCCTCAGTTTCCT
The DNA here is from genome assembly GCF_037893015.1 of Macrotis lagotis. NCBI lineage: Eukaryota > Metazoa > Chordata > Mammalia > Peramelemorphia > Peramelidae > Macrotis > Macrotis lagotis. Next base: position 162,679,079 of record NC_133663.1, on the reverse strand, counting down.
TATCTGACACCAGAAGTCATTTAGTTCAATGCTCTCATTTTACAGATGAGAAAACTGAGACTCAGGGAAGTTGTCTCACTCAAGTTGTTACCAAATTAGATAATGTATAAATTTTACAAACCTTCAAATGATCTATAAATGTTAACCATAATTATTTCATTTATCTTTGACCTTGGGGGTATTCTTAAAGTGACCCTGAAAAGGCATCCCTCAGCTAGAAGAGAAAGTATTATCCTTAATATTATATGCTTCAAAGTTATAAAAATATGGGGACTAGCCATGAGTCCAACATCTTTCCTTTATGACATAGTTATATGTCAGTTAAATTGAAGAGCTGGCAGCTAGGTGATACAATGGATCACTGAGGGTCAGAAGGATAGAGATTAAAATTCTAGCCTCAGTCACTTACTAGCTGTATGACCTCAGGCAAATCACTTAACCCCAATTCCCTCAAAAAAATAAATAAATTTAGGTATTGAAGACATTTCAGGTAAACCAAAGTCACTTCCTTTTTTTATGAAGAAAATGATAGCATTCTATTTATCAGCTGGTGACCATGCATTTCTAGGCATAAGGGATAAGTGAAAGAAAATGTTGTCTGTGTAGTAACTACCCTGTGACCCAGGCATAACTCAATCCTGGAACCTATAGAGAATTTTCCCTTTACTTAACTAATTGCTTGTGGGGGTGGTACACTAGGTCTCCCAGCTATGGTTTCAATAATATTTTATCACCTACAGAGTGGATATTGTGTAACATGTATTTTTAAGTTACAAAAACTAATGGGTTTAAAATATAGTTATATTGTTTAGGATTTCTCCCTGGGTATTTTTTCCATTTGATATAAGTTGATACAAATACAACTTGTATTGTTACAAATACAAATATTTGATACAATAGAAAATGGTTATGGAATAGAATGACCAAATGACTGGAACTCATTGTTCCCCCACCTGTTAAAATAAGGGAATTAGATTGGATAACAGTTAATCTCTATGATCCTCTGGTTCCATCTTATATCTTACTACCAATTACCATTGATGACTTCCAACATTCTTCCCTGCCTTCTTGGGTAGATTTTATTAGCCACTAACCCATAGTATGGAATTGATTAATAATTCTTTATCCTAATACCAAATGGACCAAATTCCTATGAAGACTTCTGTTTTTCATCTTTAGCAATGATAAATACCTTGCTTGGGTCACAAAAACAAGAATGAATTAATAAAATAATTTATAATTTGTAGTGCTGAGTATGTTCAGAAGTTAGCAAATTTAACTCAGACCTTATTTCTAAAATAATGAATTATTCTTGAGTACAAATATTGGAAACAAACGGTGTTAGGTGTTTTTTGGTCATGTGAGTTTTGCATAAAATACACAAAATAGTTGTCCAAAAAAATGGGGTTGTTGGTAAGTGGTCTGTACAGCCACTTCAGCCCTATGGAATGAAGAAAGAAGAATATTTCTGTTGCTGTTTATGCTATTTAATTTGGTATTAACTCAGTTCCTTGAAAACAAAAAATTGGAAGTGCAACTCATCAATCATGGTTCCATTTCTCTGCACAGTGACATAAATTTTCCAGGAAGAATTAGTTATAACAGCTTGTACAGACTTGAATTATTGTTATTTTGGCCTGTTTTTTCCCACAAATGCAAGATTCATCTGAGCATGGGTAGTAATTAACAGATACACTGTCAGTAGCCTAGGGTTATGTACTATTGTGTTAGTTGGTGTCCATTGTGAGGCAACAGGTCATACTGTTTGTAATTGCATGATGGTTTCAACCAGTGACATGGCTTCCAACAAGGAAAAATATACTATGTAAGGAGAAATAATCATGATATTGGTATCTCAGAATTCTAGCCTTTCACTGTGATGAATGATCAAATACTGAGATCACTTATCAACTACAAAATCATAATACCAGGCATGCATTTTTATGTTTTCCCCCAATTGACTTCAAAGGAGTTCATGCCCATTAGTGCAATGATTCCTTCAGGATCCTGGGGAGATAGGGAAGGGGCAAGATCAGAAAATCCTAGATGACAATCAGGCATCAATCAGTTCAAGAGTCTGTAGGATAATGAGTCATCCATACTTTCCCTGATATGGCAGGGAGGCCACAGCAGTAGCTGGTTGTCTCTGGAGGTTGGACCAGGTGATCTGAGATTCTGGAAAGTTGCCCAGCCTATTCCCTGGAAGCAGAGTCAGACTGGGGGGGGGGGGGGTGAGGAACTTGTTATCCTCATTTTTAAAGTTGGAAAAAAAAGATATCCAAAAAAAATCACTCCAAGTCATCCAGCTTGTGTGGAACCTAGATCTCCTCATTTTTAGACATCTACTTTTTTTTAATGAGGCTCAGTTGCATCCCTCCAAGTTCAGCTAACCTGGGGCATACTTAAGAGTGCTTACTTAGCAATGAAGTTTAGGACAGAATGTATATACAGTTAAATTTTATGACAGAGGAAGAGAGGTAATATTAATAACCAGGAAAGTTTGTCATTCAACCTCAAAAGAATTGAGATCAGCTGGAATACTTTACTGATAACCTTATGTGCCATGTCCTCTAGAGGTGTCTAATAAATATTGATCACTAATGATGGATGATACTGAATCTTATGAATAGAATTCTGAGGAAGAAGAAAAGGAAGTAAATTGTGTAAGAGGTATAATTATTTGCTTTTGGGAGTCTAAGACTAAAATTTTAAAATATTAGAGTCACTAGTCACTAAAATATCAGGATCATTAATTCTTCATGGTCTTGGGTTCATATTTTTGAGTGGTGGTGTTGGTGGAGATGATATGGATCTTATTTGCTTAAGTACCTCTCTCAGAAGGAAACTGGGAATCTTGAAAGCCAAATTCAGGGCTAGATATTTAGTTTGTTACTATGCTAATAAAAACCCTGACCAATAACTGTCTATAATGAATAAAGAAAATTAATTAGAACAGATAACATGAAGTATTAGAAATATCCTCAGCACTCTCTTCTCAGATGAATACTTTTCCATTTCCATTGTCCCCAGAAAGAAGTTTTCCATTATATATTCACATCTAAAAACTGGAGTAAACAAGTTAAAGTATCAGCAATCTTGAATAGTCTCACCCTTCTAGTCATTGCCCATCAAACTGTCCCCAGTGGCATCCCTCTCTACTGCTCCTTCAGGCCACTAGCAGATCCTGGGAATTTCCTCAGCTTTTCTACTCACCTTCTTGTAAATCAGTCAACCTTTTTCTCAGTCTTTAGCAAATTATTTTATCTCTTTTTTTTGTAAAATGGGCCTAATAATATGAACTTATGCTACCAGGGATTGTGAGAATCCATTGAAATGGTCCACATGAATTAACTTTGCAAATCTTTTTAAAAAGTGCTATAGAAATGTCACCTTTTATTATTATAGTTCATTGTCACTTTATTTCTCTTGGTTTAGGTGAGATCTTAGGAATTAAATCAAGAAGTGATTCTGGCTCAGAGACCTCTTCTGTCCTTCATTTCCAATTGCACCTGTCAACTAATTCTTATGCTGTATTGGACAGGTCAAATTTTCTTCTGGGTTCAGCTGCCCTGCTTCAGGCTTCTGAATGGTAAGTATGTAATTGCCTTGAGAAAGGGTGAGAGGATTAGTGTTAGCCATAGTTAGACCAATAACTATTTCTAAAATTTAGTGGAGGGTCTGGAATTCACCTGTGGAAATGATAAAATTAGGTTTTTTTAACTTTATTGTTATTTGTACCTGCATATTCTTTTGCATGATTAATCTTGTTAACTGGTCCATTGTGGTAAGGTTGACTAAACTATGATTGCTACCATTTATTCCATAATGTCTGGTTTCTGACCAGCATAATCCTTCTACTAATGTATTACAATGACAATTAAGTACTTTTTGCAATGGCAAGTTCAGTCCTTTTGTGAATGTAAACAACTGAAATTGCTTTATAGAAAAAAAGTATGTGTTGGCCTCTGTCTTTTAAATCTTAGAAGATGACCAGAGACAGTAGATATGAGGTTGGGAGAAAAGGACATGGGAGTTGTATGCATATGGGTCTCATTGCCTCTGACTTTCAGTTTGTTTTTTATGTCTTTGATGGAAACAGTACAAAGACCTCACTTTCATAATGTTCTACTCTTAATACTTTGTTTAATTACACTTTTTGTAAAAGATTTCATGAGGCAATTTGAATAGAGTACTGGGTAAGGAGCTGGGAAACATTCTGAATTATCTGCTCTTCAGTAAATCAATTATGTGACCTTGGGCATGCCATTTAACTTCTCTGTACTTCATTCTTCCTATCTGTAAAATGGGAGTAATACCTACCCCTATTTACCATTAGATATAATGTCTGTAAAACATATGAACTCTTTGGAGAACAGCTCAGTATAAATAGAAAATAATCTATTAAAGTTGGTTTATTTGTACAAAAAAAGCATGTGTGTGATCCATTCATAACCACGGATCCATTCATAACTGCAAGACCCTACAATATATTAAGTAATAAACAAAAAGGGTGACTATTACCCTGCTTAATGCAATTATCAGGATACTTTAGAATCTAGAGACTGACTTAGGAGAGTGATATTCAGTGAAAATGATATCCACTTAGGAGAGTGACATTCAGATTTTAACAAATTTTACAATCAATTTATTTTTTATCTTAATTGTACTAAAATCTCCCCTCTCCTTACCTCCACTGGAAAAGAAAACAAAACTCTTTCAAAAAATGCACTCAGTCTAAAATGCAGATGTAGGATCCAGAGTAGAATCCATGCTATCCACTTTTAGGTTCTAGAATCAAGTTACAGATTACAAAAAAAAAAACATGGCTTAATCTGCATCTTGATTCTATCACTTGGAGGTGAGTAGAAGTTTTATTTTGAATTCAATAAAATTGTAGTTATGGATTGAACTCATCTGAATTTCCAAGCTTTTCATAGAGATCTGTCTTCACTATGTTTTAATTATTGTATCATTGTTCTTAGTTCTGCTGACCTTACTCTGTATAAGTTCATACAAATCTTCCAGGTTTCTCTGAAACTATCCCTCTCATTCTTTCGTATTGTCCAAAATATTCCATTATATACATATGCCACAATTTGTTCAACCATTCCCGAATTGATGAGCACTCCTCTAGACTCCAGTTCTCTACCATCACAAGAAAGAGCTGCTACAAATATTTTTGTATATTTAAGTTCCTTACATCCTTGTATCTCCCTGGGGAACAGGTTCACCACTGCCATTTCTGGGCATAAACAAATCCAATTGCACCTTTGTTCTTTATGCATTCATTACCTTATGAATTCATGGTCACTGGAATAAGGTATAAGCCTCAGGGGTTCTGGGAAACTTACAGATAAATATTAAGAAGTCCAGATAAGGTCACAAGAATGGAACCTACCTTTGTAAGAATAAGCAAACCTGTCATGGGGTGATTCATATTCTTCCTTCTTTTTTTCTTTTCTTCATTACCTTACCTTCCTTTTACAGTGCTGAAAAATCCCAGAAGTAACAGCACCTTTGCTTCCCCATTTGTCATTGCCCTAAATGCCATAGAAAATAAGGAAAATTAGCAAAATATAAATTTCATATCTCTCCTATATAGAATCTGGAAAATCATTTTTTCTTACTGCCTCACATGAAGACTTGTTTCATCCTCCATGACAGCCTTCTTGAGTCTGCATTTATTGAAACCTGTAGGTTTTGTTCATGAGTTTTCTTTATCCTTTTACTCAAATATGCCCTGGTCCACTATTCCACAGTAAGACAATTGCCATTCAGGAATCTAGGAAACTCCGAGGGTCTGGGGTTTCCTTACTGCAATCTACTCAAGTTACCCTTATTGTTAGACATCATTTGACCACTTAAAATCAATTAGTGCTTACAAAGTAATATTTGCTTAAAAGATATAGCAAGAACAAAGAAAATCTAATATCTTAGGCTCATTTTCACTTTTATATCACTTCAATTTCTGGGGGAGACAGTTGGTTTGAATTTAGTTGAGTTTCTACATTGTTTTGATCCCACAAAATTCATATTCAATGGTAATATCACTGAATATGAGTATTTGACCCAACTGTCATTAGGGGTAGGCCCCAAAATTTACTTCTAAAGATGACATCTTGATCCTTGCAGGACTAATCTTACACTGGTTACAAACTCAGATTCTATAATACTAAGATCCTGTGGCACCATCTTAACTTTTATAAACTCACAAGATTTGAGTCTCTACTCTTTTCAAGGAGAAAAGAAAAAAATACAATTAAAAAAACAAGTACAGAGGTCAAGAACTAAGGGTTATTTCTCATCAAAGTCACATGGCTTCTCTAAGGACTACCTGTGGTTCTTGGAAGAGTCAAACCACCAGAATCAAATGGAGTCAGAGAGTCTGAGCTAAGGCTCACTCAGGTCTTTTTAAATATACTGGCAAGTTTTGTCTTGTGTCAATATCCCATCTTTCCTGATGTGGATACTGATTTACTCTGAAAGCATCAATTTAGAAGAGAATTTGCTGCTCAATGTAGGAAGCAAAAGGACAGGGGAGACTAATCACATCCTTTCATATATTTAGGAAAAAACTCATAGATGTGGGCAATGGCAATAATTTATCCCATACTTAAATCAAATCTATGTTTGATCTCCATTCTGCTCTCACTTTTAAGTCAAATGTCAATTTAGTGTGACCCAGTACTATATTGTCTTTGGTATTGCTAATATATTAGAAGTGGAGCAAGATCTCCATCATTTTGAGTAAATCTACTATGGGGAATTTGTGGGGAAAGACAGCCCAAGATTACACAGAATGAATTGTATGGGAGTGAGGGAGAAGTTTGAATCTACAAAGAAATACCTATACTGATGAAACTTCAAGTTGGAGTCAAAAGTCCTGGATTTAAATATAATTTCTGAAATTTATCATTTATTATTAGTTGCTGGCAATGGGTCAGTCATTTAACTTTAGTTTTCTCATTTGTAAAATGGAGATGATAATAATACTTGCACTACCTATCCCACAGGGTTGTAGAAAGGGAAAAGACCTTTAGAAACATCAAAATGCTATAGAAATTATGGTTGTTAGGTCCCTGCTTAAGGAAACAGAAACACTCCTTGACATTTTTTTTTTAGTTTTTGCAAGGCAATGGGGTTAAGTGGCTTGCCCAAGGCCACACAGCTAGGTAATTATTAAGTGTCTGAGACTGGATTTGAACTCAGGTACTCCTGACTCCAAGGCCAGTGCTCTATCCACTGTGCCACCTAGCCGCCTAGCCGCCCCCTCCTTGACATTTCTGAGGATAGCTATGGTCTGAGTAGATTGATAAAACTTGGTAGTGGGCAAGGAAGTTACCACTGCCTCTAATTCTTATTTTTTTAAACTAAATAAATATTTTATTTAGTCTCTTATCTCCTTCCAATTGAAAATAGAAAACAAAGTCCTTCTAAATGTGTGTAGTGAAGTAAAACAAAATTCCACATTGGTCATTTTTTTTAAAAAAAATCAATTTTCTCTTTGATTCCGTCACTTTTCTGTACCAGGAGATGGGGGAGGCTCTTTCATCATGAGTACCCTGAAATTGTTTTTGGTTAAATGCCCTAATTTGAATGTTTCAAATGTCTATCTTTACTCTTTAAGCAAAGTGGTAAATAAAGCACAATAAGAAAACAAGAAAATCTTTGGTATATATTCATCAAACAAGGATTCAATTTTTACTGTTCTCTTTAGATTGTAGAGTGGAGAAAATGGTGACATTAAGGGCAGTGATTGTAGTAATTGGAGTGATAATGAAAAGTGTTGTCCCTCATTCTTACCATGTGACTGATTCATCCCCCCCATACATTTAACTGATGACATGCATTCTTTGAAACCTATGAAAAGAACTTCCAAGAAATAATAAATTAGATAAGCCTTTAAAAATTCATATTTGACATTAATTATTTTCCATTTTTATTTTTTAAAAACTTCTTAATTTGTTGGCTTTTAAAAATTATTAATTTGTTTCCTTTCCAATGGTTTTTTAAAAAAAACTTATAAACAATTCATTAGTCTTCTTTTTTGCTAATATAAGTGATATGTATATTTCCTCTAAGGGCTGCTTTCCTACATTCCATAAATTCTGATATGTTGACTCACTGTTAATATTAATCTCAATAGAAATGGATATTTATTGAACACCTGCAACATTCAAGACACAATACCAGGTAATATGAGGGATTCAGACATGGATAAGAAAACATTCTATCTCTCAAGGACAGTTGCAATCTTCTGGCAAGAAAGGGACACATACACAAATGATTCTTAATTCAAAGGATAATGAATAAGCTCATAGGTAAGGTATAAAGTACTATAGAATTTCAGAGGAATGAGAGAAAAAAAAAGCGTAGCCAAGCTCTTTGGACAGACTTCAGTAGGTACTCAAAACTGTTTATTGAATAAATACACCCAAATGAACAGTTTTGTGATAATTTATATGTTAAATATTAAATACAATGTTAGCTTAATATGATGTCTGACCCATAGATGATACTTAAAATTTTTGTTGACTTGGTGGAAAGGATTTAGAGATCATCGTTTCTAACTTGCTTATCAGGAAAATGGATCCCACAATTATTAAATTGTTTGATCAAGGTCATAGATCTTGGTAGTTATGAAATAGAACTAAAATCATTATCTCAATCAAGTGTTTTCTCCTGTTACTTCTAATAAAAAATAGTGTACTGAGTGATCTCCAAACCTCTTTCAATCTCTTGCAATCCAAGATAGGACTGATTCATTCAAAAGTAGCTATATATGACCTATATTTCCTAATGCAGATGATACAATCAAAGCACTGACAAATGTGAAAATATTATATGTGTCAGACATAATCAGCATGATCACTTTTGTCATCATCATGAAGATGGAGTTAAAGCAACACAAGTAAAGGAATCCTTATTCTGCTTGCCTGGAGGTAGATGGAATTTCCTGTATAATGTATTTAGCTTGGCTGTCTGCTTTCTGAAAAAAAAGCCTGTTATGAGGAAAGAATTATTATGTGTAAAATTTATGAAATCTTGAAAACATATCAATTCATGTCTGACAGATCAATTTGAATTATTATTTATTCTCCTTTCAAACAGAATAAAATTATGAATATTTAGCAAAAAAAGTTTCAGAGCAATAATCCAATGAAATTAACTAAATTAGAAAGTAAATTTCCTTCAGATGTTTAATTAAAATGCAAGTTATGCCTCCCCTCTTCTCATTCCCCATCTCCCCCCGCCCCAGAATAGCAAGCAATGCTAAACATAAATGGAAAGAGATTGAGACATTGCATCTTTTCTTTGAGTGGATGGAGGAGCCTCTTTTTAAGTTGAGTTGGCTTTACTTTGGTTATTTGGGCCAGTTGGTTACTGTTGTCATCTGCCTTCACACTTCCACCCATCAGAAACAAGGAAGGTAAGACTAATTAAGTCAACTATACATTGTGCAGGTACAAATATATAAGTGTGGCTTGTTTTAAGGTCAGTTTCCAAATAAAGTGAAAATAAAAACTTGGCAAATGTTGTAGAGACAAAGGATTCTTTTAGAGAGGAATATATTTGCCAATATATTTCTTTCATTGACCTTGTTTCCAATTGTTATGGTTTTTTTAACATGCTAATGTATTTATTTCCCTTGAGATGAGTAAGAATGAAGAATGCTTGGGATTCCCTTATGATTAATGACCAACCTTCCTCTTTCCTTTACTGCTATATTCCATAAGAAGCACTTAGAAAAAAAATAATGGAAAGAAACTTTAGGCATATTTTGTCATAGAATCACATAATCTCAGAAATGGTAAGGAATCAAAGGTCATTTGGACCCTTCTACAGCATACCTGACAAGTGATTATTTAGCCTTCCAGTAAAAAAGGAATTCACTACATTTGAGGAAATCCCATTACATTTTTGAATAGCTCATTGCTAGGATTTTTATTTTGGTGGTGAGGAGCTTATTTTAAGTTAAAATTTGTTTCCCACTGACTTACATTCAATGACCTTAGTTCCACTCTTTGAGACCAATCAGAATAAATCTAATCTTTCTTCTTTACATGATACACCTGAGGAAAGTAAGACATGAGATTTTGAGTTTCTTTCTCAAAGTTATACAAGGAAAAATCCACTTTTCTTCTGATATATGTATATGTATATTATATATATATATATAATATATATGCTTATTGTTGTTCAGGGAGAGGTATTGAGAATACCTTCTTCAATGAACAACATTATCAAGCTTACCAGGAATCTGTAAATGCCAATCTTTCTTTGCTTAGACAGTGATCCCCAAAATCAGAAGGAATTCTAATGGGGAAAGCCATAGAACAGCTATTTTTAGGACCTTACTTCTACTGGATATTTTCCAGAAAACCATGCTTACTTCCTGATATTCATGGATTGAAGAATTGATTGATCTTTGGAATCTATTGCTCAGGGAAGATTTTCTTTATTTGGCTTCCCATAAACCATCGCTGGTCAGGGTCATTGTACTTCCAAAAAGTACATTAAAAAAATCCTGAGAAGATATATTTACTCTAATTATTTTATCTTCCTTCCACCCTGACCTATTCAATTTTTAGGCTGCATTGAACATTTTTGTTGAGAAATCCTGAGACACGGATTCACTTAGATTATATGTGTACACACACTACATTTCTTTTCAACTTGCTTGATTTTTGAATTCTGCATAGTCTATGTGTACTGTGTCTAGTAAATGCAGCTGTAACGCAGGCACTGGAACTGGCCCAAGCTGCTCCCCTAGAACATCTTTTCCTCTCTTAAATTAGAATTGACTGCATGTCAACTTTCTTCTGTGCTCTTTGCTCACATTAGAGTGATGCAGATAAATACAATGCCAAAAAAATGACCTTTGCCTCAGATACTGCAGAAATTCCTACCTTCCTATATCTGATGGATAAACCTATCTTCAGCAGTAAATTATGGATATTAAGATTTTCTGTGATTCTGTAATGGTGGTAGAACTTCACTCATTCTGGGGCAGTTAGGTGGTACAGTGGGTAGAGCATCAGCCCTGGAGTCAGAAAGGACCTGAGTTCAAATTTGACCTCAGACACTTATAATAATTACCTAGCTGTGTGACCTTGGGCAAGTCACTTAATTCCATTGCCTTGCAAAAAAACCCTTTACTCATTCAAGCTGAATTAATTTGGAATTCATGGTAATTGTCTCTGGGGCTAAAGACAGCTTTCTTATTATCTTTGAAAAGACTTGAGAAGAAGATTATTCCTATAAGTCAAATTACAATTTGAGAATAAATTCTTTTGGAAGATTTTGGTATTCAATTCAATCCAAAGAGTACCTGCTCAGATACTGTCATTTGGAAGCTAGGTAGTGCAGTGGTTAGTACAGTAGGTATGGAATCAGAAAGACCTGAGTTCAAATCTTTTTGGCCATAGCGTTCCTTACATACTTCCACTACTAATATTATATTTATTTAGCACTTTAAGGTTTGAAAAGCCACATGTATTTATATTATCTCATTTGATCTTCACAGAAACCTTGTGGGGATAGGTCTCATCATTACTCCCATTTTACAGATGGAGAATAAAAAGGGATGAGAATAAACATTTACATACATGCCAGACATCGTCCTGAATGTTTTTAAATTATCTCATTCAGACCTCACAAAACACTACAAGATAGGGATTATTTATTAATATTTTATGATTGAAGAAACTGAGGCAAGCAGACACAGTTGGTAAGTATCTGAGGTTGCATATGAACTCAGGTCTCCTTGACTTTAGGTCCAGGACGCTATGCACTGTGTTACCACCTAACTGTTCACATGTGTTCTCTTACAACTGTCTCTGACTTGTATGCCCCTTTTCTGTATCTTCCCTATAAGTGTTCACTCCTCTGAGTGATACTGTGAGTTCTGGAAAATGAGTGTGTCCCAAGCTTATTGGGGAACATTTGTTGATATTTTCTTTACTATTTGTTTTGAACTGTTTCTGCTGATTGACTAGAAAAGCTGAAAACAGTGGTGTGGGCCTAGGGGATATTATTGAGTTATGACTTTGAGTGGAGGCAGACCAATAAAATACAACTTTGGGATAGCCTAGCTACATGTACCCACTGCACAAGTTGGGAATGAGGAGTGACCATACAACACTACACACAGACAAAAATTTACAACACAAGGTCATGTACAATAATGGTAGATCTTTACATTATATAAAAATAACATTTTAAAGTTTCCAAAGTGTTTTCACATGCATTATCTTTCTTGATTCTCACAATAGTTTTTTGAATTAAGCAGATCAGGGTAAAAACATTATCTGTGGTTCAGTTTTCTTAAGTAGCTTCTTTAAGTTCACAGAGCTAGTGAGTGATGCAGGTAAAATTAGAACTCAAATCTCAGAATATGCTCTTTCCCATATAACAATGTTTTTTTAAAAAAATGCCACATTAATAATAAAGCCATAGATGGCAATGATAATTCAATTTGCAAATGACACAGAGTGAGAGGGATAGCTAATATCTTGGAAGACAGATTCAGGATTCAAAAGGAACTTGGCAGATTGGAATAATGGAACATTAAATTTCATAGGGATAAAATTCTTCATTTAAGATCATAAATCAATTGCATTAAGTACAGAGTGGGTGACTTTCAAGAATTACGTGATTGATGTCTGCTAAAAAACTGTTAATGTAATATTATATTATATTAATATAAGGAAAGTATATAGGAAACATTTGCACTTGAAGTTGGGAAAGCCTGGATTCAAATCCTAACATGATCCTCTGCTTCCATTGAAGCATCTCTCTAAGACTTGTTTACTAAATCACAGATGTGGTTATCTGCATCAATGAATAGACTTTTCATATAATGAGTTCCTGATACCAATAAAATCATGGGTTCTTTGTATATTTGTTTAGTGTACAGATAGTAATAGTTCTACTAGTATCCCCACTTGTTAGGTCATGTAATCTTGGCCTTGAAGGGGATCGGCAGTACTATAACTATTTTATTTTACATCTAGAACATGATGATGTATGTTCTTTGATCTTGAAGAAGACCATGACATCAGAGAGGTCACCAGTCTTGCTTTCTTCTCCAGGACAATGTAGGACCAATAGCCCCATGGATGATTGGAGATGGCCCAAGATATGAGACGATCAGGTAAAGTGACTTGCTCAAGGTCACATAACTAGTAAGTCTCGAGAACAAATAAGCTATGGCTCAAATGAATAGAGCCAAGACTTTGGTTTTGGTCACCTGACTCCAGGTCCCATAATCTTTCCATTTACCATGCCTTTTAATCATTTAAATCTCAGAATATTTTCCAGGACTTCTTTTAGAAGAGTTGTCAGCTTCTTTAGATATGTGGAGACTGTTACAAATTAGGAAATGTATTTGACTTTTGCATTGTGAGTGAAGCAGTCATAATGACACACTTTAAAATGTATTGAGTTTCTAAATTTCTGAAAATATATTCATGACCATTATTTCACTGGAAACTTCATAGTCATTACTTCAGCTTTATAAATGTTGATCCTCATCCTACTCATTCTTAAGGGTTCAAATTAAGTCCCATCCCTTTTGTAAAGTCATCTGACCTTAGCTCCCTTAGGGATTAGAAGAGCATTCTCCTCATTGTAGAGATGGGGAAGCAGCAAGGTTGAATGACTGTAGTAATAACATCAGTCTTAAAAGAGATAATTTGTAATTTTGTATTCCAGTTTGGGTTACATATTTTAGAAGGGACATTGATAAGTTGGAATATATACTTGGTAAAAATGGGTCTGTTCTTTGTTACTGCAGAAAACTAAATGAGTTGTTACTGCTACTAAGACTTTTGGTTCAACAATTCTAACATTAGAGTTGTCCAACAATGGAGAGGTTTGTTATTGGGTTTGTTCAAGTAAAGGAAAAATGTACCTTCCCAGTGCTGAGAGCAGATAATTGCATAGAGTGAATATTTTGTCTCTCCAGCACTTAACACAGTGCCTGAAATAGAGTAGGTGCTTGATAAATGTTTATATAGTGAATTTGATGTAATGTTTATGAAAAGAAGGAAAGAAGGAAGGAAGGAAAAGAGGAGGAAGGGAGAAGGAAGAAAGGGAGAGAATGAGGGAGGAAAGGAGAGAAGGGAAGCAAAGGAGAGAAGGAGAAAGGGGAGGAAGGGAGAGAGGAAAGGGAGTAAGAAAAGGAAGGGAGAGAGGGAAGGAATGAAAGAAGAGAGAAAGAAAGGGAGGGAGTAAAGAAGGGAAGGGAAGAAGAGAAGAAAGGAAAGAAGGGAGAGAGAGAGGGAGGGAGGGAGGAAGTAAGGAAGGGAAGGAAGGAAGGATGAAAGAAGGAGAAAAGGAGAAAGGAAAGAAGGAAGAGAGAGGGGAAGAAGAAAAAGAAAGGAGGAAAGAAATGAGGAAGGAATGGTGCTGGGAAAAAGGAGGAAGCAAAGAGAGAGGGAAGGAAGGAGAAAAGAAAGAAGGAAAGAAAAAGGGATAGATGAAAGGAGAAGCTAGGGGAAGAGAGATGACTATCTTATCTGTTTAAGAGACTGAAGAAGGAATTCTTCAATTAGGTATAGTATTAAACAAGATGCTATTTTAAAGCTTCCTTCTAAGATTTTATAATGAAGCTAAGTCATCCAAACTGAGAACTGCAGGGGTTCAGAGGTGGGAAAGATTATTGTGTGCTGGAATAGTTAGGGAAGAATGTATCTTAAAGGATATAGGATTAGATTAGAGCAGGATTTAGGAAGAAGGGTATGAATGAAAGGGAGGAGAAGAGGCAGGAGGGCACTTTAAAATGGGAACAGCACATTCTCTTCACAGATGGTAGAACATGCCAGCTTTGTGTGGCTACAGTAAGTAGACCTCACTGTTTACAAGGTCTACACTTCCTGCTCCTTCACCCAGCATGATTTCTCCTGGTTTTTCCTAAACAATATTTCCTAAATTGGTATGAATCAGATATAAATTTTGATGCTGGAGATCTTTTCCATATAAAATAGGAAATATGAAATTATATATATATATATATATATATATATATCAAAATCACTTAGCATAGTTCATGTGATCTTTTCTCAGAAAGAAAATAGATTTATCTCCTTATCTTAGCTTAAAATTTTGCCTGTTTCCTGCTTCTTCCTAGGATTATTCTATCTTCTTAGTCTACTCTGGAGCAACATGGATAGCAGCCTGGGACATGGTAGGAGTACTAGATATGTTCTGAAATTATCTATGTGACTTCAGGCAAATCACTTAACTCTCTGGACCTCAGGTTTCTCATCTGTAAAATGAGATATTTGGACCTGATAAATTCCTAATACTCCTTTCAGCTTAATCCCAAAATGTGACTGTAGCCAAATTAATTTGGGAAATGCTGTCTTATAGATCTTTCTGGCTCTGTTCCTTTGGGTATTCTTTCTCCAGCTTTCCCAGCTCACTCTGGATACTGCAGTGATGACTCAGGTAGAATTTATGCTCCCATCAGTAACTCTTGCATCTCCCTATTGTCTGCTAGATTCTTTTGTCTTGTTCTTATTAACAGGCCTGTGCAGTCAGGGATTTCCCAGCTCAATTTGGGCAAGTTTTCCTACAAGAGTAAGTTCTTATTCTTGTATGCAAACCTTTTGGGACCCAGCTTGATTTGTCTCAACAGACTGTGTAGCAGTTATTTCAAGTTGCTGCATTATAGGATACGTTTGTGTTGGTTCCTAAAGGAGTTTGTTTGTCACAAACTTCACTTTCTGTTTTGTTTGTATCTTTGACTACTGTTGTTCAGTCATTTCCATCATGTCCTACTCTTCATGACCCCTCTTAGGATATTCTTGGCAAAGATACTAGAGTGGTTTTTGACATTCTTTCCTTAGCTTATTTTACAGATGAGGAAACCAAGGCAATACTTTCCCAGGGTCACATAGTTAAGAAATGTCTCAGACCAGTTTGAACTCAGGAAAATGAGTCTTCCAGACTCTAGGTCTGGCACAATATCCATTCTCCAAACTAGGTGTCAAAAGGTGAATCTGGGATTTAAAGTCAGATTTTTTTTTATTCCATATCTAGTTCTCTTCTTACTATACCATACTATCTGTGCATCAAGTTGCCTAACCAAGATGATGATCCAATTCTAGATGATTGTGTTGATGGATATCCAGATCTCAGGACTAAAGAGAAGGGTCAGGACAGATTCTGCCCAAAAATTCTTTGCTTTATCCATAGTTCAGTGTAGAAGATGATGATGTGTTGGTACCACAGCTGTAGCTCATTAATTGAATTATACAGGGGTTTAGGACCCAGTTTTCTTCCTTACATTTGGTTATTGTGCACTGGAAATGGGCTCATGAGAAAATATAATTTTAATGACTTTTTGCTGTAAACCCTGATGATGTATATCTCAGAAATATGTAGGATCAAAGGGGAGAAAAGATACTTTGACTTGAATGGGTAGATCTGAAGGACTCACAATAAAAAAGGCAAAAGACAGAATCAGAATCCTTTAGGATACAGATCTTGGCACAAGAGGGAAAAATGCGGAGAATGGGAAAAGGGAACGAGGTAATTGTCAGGCTGACATAAAACTATAACATCTAAGTTTGATATGGAAGTAAGGACAGTGATCTGAATATGGAAAATAGTAGAACATTATTAGTATATAGTTGTAGTATGTAGTTGTTATTGAAAAAATACATTGTAATGGGTGTTAGGACATCTTAATTGCTCTCTAGTGTTGCTTTTTGCTGTTGAATTGTTTCAGTTGTGTCCAATTCTTTATGATGCCATTGGGATTTTCTTGGTAGAGATACTGGAGTGGTTTGTCATTTCTTTTCCAGTTCATTTTCCAGATGAGGAAACTGAAGCAAACAGAGTTATGTGACTTGCCCAGGATTATATAGCTAGTAAAGTAAATGTCCAAGGCTGGATTTGAACTCAGGTCCTCCTGACTCCAGGCTCAGTACTCTATCCTCTGTGCCACCTAGTTTTGCTTAGGGAGTAGAAATTTTCCTGGATGAAGGAAATTACTGAACCCACTATCTTTAAGGATACTCTATTATTGTCTATTTAAACTATTATCCATGCCAACACTGTCTGGGAGTGATCAATAATAACTGAAGTGTCAGGATACCACTCCATGAGGTTGAGGGACAGAGGGGAATTGAATTAGGGATTCATTTCTTCATAATGAAGACAATTATGGTACAGTGGACAGGTAGCCTGCCTTGGAGCTAGGAAAATCTGAGTTTATCACTTCCCTTAGACATATATTAGTTAAGTGACTTACTAGGGTCATAGACTATATAGACTATATAGACATAAGATTATAAGCTGCAGAGAAGGCACGGATGTGTATTGGTAAAGGGAGCTCTCTCATCTGGTAGTTCTCTGTATCAATGAAAACATAGGACCAATTCTTGTTTCCCTTCTTCAAAATACTTGTTCTGTAAATTTATGCCTCTGATGACCTTTGGCTTTGGTCATCCTATCTCACCTTTCTCCTTCCTTGGGCTTTGTGTCTCCTGCATAATTTCCATTTTATTATACTCCTCTATCCATGTATCTATACTTGAAAGTAGGCTACATCTTCTATGCCAAGAGGACTTGTGGGGGACACAGAAGAAATTGTCCTTTGTGTTCTTTCAAAGTGAAATGGGAATTCACAAAGTAGGAAGTTTCATGTAGGAGATGGAGAATATTATAATCAGGGGGATGGGGGATTCATTCAGAGAACTTGTACCATGGTCATTTTTCAGTGGAATGATATTGGATGTAGAGACCATTAACCTCTTAGTAGCTTCCTAATATTATGGAGTTAAGCATAATATTTCTCAAAATCTTTTCTAACTCTTACATGTTCAAATCTTGATTTAAGATCTGTGCTTGGGGTTTTTCATTGAGAAGGAGCAGAAAAATCAAGTGTGAATTTCTTGACTCAAATTTCAGATAATTTTTCAGATTACTTGGATATTCTTTGCATTTATGAGTCAAATCAATCTTTTCTTCCTATCAAAAAGCATCTATTGGGGTGGCTATGTGGCGCAGTGGATAGAGCACCAATCCTGGAGTCAGGAGGACCTGAGTTCAAATCCGGCCTCAGACATTTAATAATTACCTAGCTGTGTGTCCTCGGGCAAGCCACTTAACCCCATTGCTTTGAAAAAAAGTATTTTTTTAAGAATTTTTAAGTTCCAGATATTGTGCAAAGTGCTGGGGACCAAAGCAGCAAAAATAGTCTCCACACTCAAGGGACTTTCATTTTATTGCAGAAGGTAACATATACTTATATTGGAATAAACAAGATAAATAAAGAATAGATATTGGTATCCTGCCCTCTTCTCCTTTAAGGAGAAAGCACAAGCATCTTGGATTAGGGAAGGTTTTTATTTTTTTTATGACCATGAAATCTAACTCCCAGAATTCCTTATGAACCAGAATACACACTGGTTTTAAAGGCTGAGTCATTTTGTGTGTTTCTTTGTGAGATTGAATTTCACTCAGAGATGAGTTATCCTCACTACAAACGCCTCTTCCTATGCTTACCAGTGATAGGTACCCTTGAAGAGTCTTGGCTCTTTCCCAGGCCTGTACTTTAAATATAATGAACAATTTTGAAATTTCATCATTGTTTTCAGAAGCCAAGGCTGTGATTAGCAGTGGTTTCTAATAGTTAATAGCCTGCTTCTACATCTGCTGAGAGGCTACAATTCATGAAAAGACTCCTAAGCAAGAGGTGATTGCTACTTTGAGGCTTACTTTCTCACCTAAACACATCTGAGCTATGATTTTTCACCATTTTCTTGGTATTCAATTACTAGGTGGTACTTTTAAAACAGAAATGAACCCATGGTATTCACCTACATGTAAGGTGGTTAATGACAAACCAATCGACCTGTCTCAAGGGAGGAAGTAGATAAGGCAGAATTAGGCTCCCAAAACTGACTCACCATCCTTCTGTCTCAGTGACATGTGATACGTCATGGTTATACTAATTCACATAAATTTCTAGTTGGGAAATTGCTGCTGGTAATATCTATCAAACTACTTCAGGGCTTGGCACAACAATCAGTGCTTCTTTTGACTTGGACAGGACTTTTTCCTTAAGCATCCATAGGATGGAGCCATGAACTGAAGCAAATTTGAGGTAAGTTTATTTAATTGTCCATTTTGTGATTCAAAAAATCACAATCTAGCACTTATACCATTGGAACTAATCAGTACATTTATTGATATGTCTATCTTTTATTTATTTTTCTTTAATGTTGAAATAGACATTGGGGGAGGCAATGTGACCTAGAAGGGAAAGGACTAAACTTACAAGGAAGAGACTAAAACTGTCATATTAATTCTACATCCAGGGCTATCTCCAGTCGTCCTGATTCACATCTGGTAACTGGACCTAGAGGGCTCCAAAGGAGAAAGTGAGGATGGTGACTTAGCATAGCAACCCCCCCCCCCCCATTCAAATTCAATTCACGTGCATGTCATGGCATCAACTTTCTGATGTCATGGTTTTCTTCAAGAATGAAGGACAAGGGACCAACTAGGTGGTGCAGTAGATAGAGTACCAGTCTTGGAGTCAGCAGGACTGGAGTTCAAATCCAGCTGCAGACACTTAATAATTGCTTATCTGTGCGACCTTGAGAAAGTCACTTAACCCCATTACCTTAAATAAATAAAATTTTTAAAAGAGAATGAAGGACCAGCATCACTACCAGTGAGTCAGATAATTGTTTTAAAAGTCTACACTGAGATCATACATTTTGGCAAATGGGGTTGATACATGCCCCATTTATTGCCTCTAATGGACATTGTAAAATTGACATCTCAAAGAGATTGATGGTAAGCTACCTCCCCATAGACAGAGATCAGTTAGAAGAGGCTCTAAACCTTTCTTGGTGAAACAGATGTAGGATAGATTAGTTTGAAATGATTTTAGAAGGTTTCCTGTGGTTCATGTCAAAAGCATTTCCAGAAGGCTAGGCCAGGTCTAAGAAAGCTCAGGAGGTCTTGGATTATCTGATTCATATGTTCACAAATGAAGAAGTCTTAAGGCCTTGAGAAAAATCCCAGATATCCTTTACAGGGGCAATCCTTTGAACAATGCATGGCTACCTTGCTGGCTAAATTTCCTGAGGCTAAGTCAGGTTCTTGTTGAGACAAAGCCCCAACTTGTAAATACTGATATTCTTCCTGGGATGGTTTAGGATTCTGATCATAGAATAAATACTGTGATCTATGCAGAATCAAAATTATGGGTCACACAAAATGAGGGATATATATATATGTATATATATATATATATATATATACATATATATATGTGTGTGTGTGTGTGTGTGTGTGTATGTGTGTGTATTTACATATATAGTAGAATATGTATGATTTTGGATATACTACTTAGAGAGCAATGGATAGATATATTTTAGAATATCTACTATATAGGATATACTATTCAGAGGAAAATAGAATATATAGTAGTACTATATTAGATAAACTACTCAGAGGGCAGTAGAGAGATATATAATAGAATAGCTACTCCTTTGGATATATTACTCAAAGGGCAATAGAGAGATAAGTAGAAAATTATCTACTGGATTGATGGAAATCATCACTGCCTATTATTAGAGGCAAATTATATGAAATTCATTGCCTAAGAGATATCATAAAAATGAACAGAAACAAGAAAAAGGGTGGATTGGCTGTGTAGTAGGAATAACAACAACGATAGCATTTATAGAGCACCTTAACTACTTTTTGTAAATCTCTTAGAAAGCATTTTACATGTTATCTCATTTGATCCTCTGGCTGAAAAGTAGGTGTTGTTCTTGCAGTTATTTTTATAAATGAAGAAACAGTGTGAGAGAAGTTAAATAACTTGTCCAGGATTAAATAGCTAATAAGCATATGAAGTAGTATTCAAACTCAGTTCCTTTTTGACTTCAAATCTAACAGATCTGTTGAAGTTTATAAATTTGTCAGACTGGGGAAGGTCCAAATAGGCTAGTCTTTGGACTGTTCTTGACTCTTATAACAGTTGTGGATGAAGTGCTGGGTCTAGAGACAGGAACACCTGAGTAGCTCTGTGACCCTGGGCAAGTCACTTAAGCCATAGTCTGCTTCAGTTTTCTCATTTGTAAAGTGGAAATGACAGTAATATCTTCTGCCTACCAATTTGTTGTGAGGATTACATGAAATAATATTCACAAAGTTCTTAACATAGTAGGAGCTTAAAAATACTTGTTCTTTTTTCTCCCTCACACTGGGAATCATCAAATATAGGATATGGAAGGTCATTTAGATCAATCTGTATCTGAAAAGAAACCTCTCTACAACCTCTTTGATGAATAATTATCCAGTCTCTACTTGAATACCTGCAGTAAATATTAGGAGAAATATGTACAATCTGGATCCCAAGTTCATTTGCATAAAATCCTCTACATTGGTAGAATTGATTGTTTGATGTTGCATGCCTATGTTACATTTTTGAAGACTTATAAACACTGTGGCAAAGTGAAATACACAGAACCAAGAGAAGAAATAAGGGATGTAAATGATTGAAAATCAATGAATGAAAAACAATTTTGAAATCTCAGACCTTTGACCACAAAGAATGGAGACTTCAAAAAACTGATGATACACATACCTCTCACATCTTGACAGATGGTTAATAAATTATTGAATTCTCAGATATGGTCAATATGTTTATTTGTCTTTCATAAATACACATTTATTATGAGGGAGTGCTTCTTCTTGGGGAAGAGAAATCATATACACAAAAAGTATCAATATTTTTTTAAAAGCACAAAATAAAATTTGAAAAGCTTTGAAGAGGAAACTAATTTTGTTACTACATTGCTAAATTATATGTTTGTAGATATATAAATATATGTATGCTTCTTTAACTGTCAACAAACTCTACAAAGAACTCTCTCACAGTTTCTTAGGTAAATCTTTTTTGTTCATTATATATTGAAATGTTTCTGTTTGTTGATGATTAAAAAGAAACTTTAATTTTCAAAAAAGACCATCAGCAATAGGGACTCCATAATCTTCTTAAGGTGCCTAGTTTGAATTTGGACAACTGTAGCTATTAGGAATATTTTCCTTAGAGTGACCTAAACTCTATTTCTTTTGATCTTCTATCATTATTCATAGTTATTTTCTATAACTCCAAGTGAAATAAATTTTATTTAATTTGTACATTATAGTCCTTTAAAAAAGTGAAGGTGAATATCATTCCTTCAATGAATCTTTATGTATTATGGTTTTGATTTCTTCTCCATTCTGATTACTGTTCCTTGATGTGCTTCAGTTTCTTAATATCCTTACTAAAATATGACACTCAGAATTGAACATAATACCTTGACTGGAATATGGCCAGGGCATTTAAATATGGTCCTTCCTCACTATGAACACTATGCTTCTATAGTTGCAATGTAAGAGTGTTATCTTTTTGGAATACCATGTCAAATTGTCAACTTGTATAGAGCATGAAGTCAATCGGAACCTCCAGAGCTTTTTTCCACATAAATTAATCATATTTCCCTATTATTTATTTATGAAATAGATTTTTTTAACCCAAGTGGATGATTTTTATGTTTATCTCTATCAAATCTCATCTTATTGATTTTGGCAATTGTTCCAGACTGCTGGAATCTTTTTGAGTCCTGATTCTGTTAACACATTGACAAAACTGCCATTCCTAGTAGTGTATATTTGCAAATTTGAAAAGCATGCACTTTATTCTCCACAGCTCTTTATAAAAAATGTTGATGAGAATAGGATCAAGGACAAAATTTTCATACTATTAGTTAGCAATATCCAAATTAGACAGCTGGTAAGTGTCTGGGACCAGATTTGAACTCACATAGATGAGCCTTTCTGACTTCATGAACTGGTGCTTTAACCATTATTCCACTTAGATGATCATATGTGTGTGTGTGTGTGTGTGTGTGTGTGTGTGGTGTGCACATCTACATATATGCACATGCACATATATATGCTTTATATATATATATACATGATCTATAAGTATGTTTGTATATGAATATTTGTATCTTTCTATACTGTGAATCAACAAACATTTATTACATGCCCACTCTTTGTCAGACATTGTTCTAAGTTAGGCAGATAGCAAGAAAATCAGAAGACAGTCTATGCTCTCAAGAATATCACAATCTAATGAGGAGATGGCATTAAATATAAGCAAGATGTATACAAAACCCATTAGAGACAATCAACAAAGGGAAGAGACTAACATTAAAAGGGATCAGAAAGGGTTTATTATAAAAGGTGAGACTGACTTGAACTTGAAGGAAGACAGAGGTGGAGATGAGGAGGGAGAGAATTCCAGGCATGGAGAACCACTAGTGGAAAATGAATGAAATACTTTTCCTTAATGACAGGAAACATGTCTTACTTTTTTCAATATCTAAAAAAACCTCATAATAATAATTTGCATACAATGAATGTTCAACAAAATTAGTTGATCAATGTGTGTTTATTTAGTACAATAATTCTGATACATGCCTAAAGTCTATCTGAATTTTATTTGCATATCCTCTAATTATTTAAAATGCATTGGCAAATTCTTCTGCATCTGTAATTGTTAGAAATATTTTCCTTATATTGAAACAATATATGCCTCTTTTGAATGTTCACTTATTATTCCTAGATATTCATTGCAGGTCTAAATAAAATAAGACAAATCCATTATCTACATGACAGTCTTTTAAATACTTGGATCTATGTATCTTTGCTTTCAATCAAAATTTTCCTCTTACAGATTGCTTCTATTAGTTGCCTCTTCAATTTCTGGCAAGATCCTCATGAGAAATTTTAAAATGCTAAAAACTGAAATGTTGATGGCTTTCATATTTTAAAAAATCAATTGTCTATTTTAAAATATATCATCTATAAACTCTTTCCCCTAAATGTTGTAATTAAAATAATAGATAGTATTTAAAGTGCACAAAAGAACTTTACAAATATTTCAGTTTATCTTCACAACTCAAAGATGTAGGTACAATTATTTTTCCCATTTGAAGATATGGAAACTGAAGCAGACAGAGGCTTATCCCTAAACATATAGCCAGTAAGTATCTAAAGATAGGTTTGAACTCAAATTTTCCTAACCCTACATCTAGTGCTTTATCTACTTGCTACCTAGCTGTCTATTATGAGCAAACTTCTCATCTAAGATGTGAAGGTAATTGAATGCTAATTTTTTTTAAAGGCACTGAGTTTTATTTTAAAAAGGAGAAATTTCAAGGATTAAAAAAAAGTTCTATGTAAATGATCCTTAATCTATAAATATTCAGACAAAACAGTATTGTAATGTGAATAGGGATGTGTTGAGTCACTTATATAAACATTTATATTACATATTGGGCAGGAAATTGAATCAGGACCAGAGGAACTGAGGGCAAAGGTTTTGAAAAGATGAGGAGGTAGGATAGCATTAGAAGAAAGAACAATGACTTGAAGGTTGGGAGATTTAGCTTTAATCCAAGCTCTGACACTGACCATACATAGGTCACTTATTTATTCATAGGTCAGTTTTTGCATGTACAAGCACGTAATACAGAAACAAACACATCTGCTGCTATCAACTCCCAAGGATATTGAGAAGAAAATTAAGAAGTATCTATGAGAAAAGGAAGGTATTTATGCCTGACAACTATAATGAGTTTTAACTCATTATAATATAATAAATATAATACAATAATATATAATAATATAATAAAATAATATAATAATAACTCATTAACTAAGATTTGTGATATAATTATAAAATAATATGATGTCATTTTAAAACAAATATAGCACAATTTGGGAAGCCAAGTATCTGTTATTCTCTTCAAAATATAAAGTGGTTCCTTAGTTGGTCTAAACCCTTCATTCACATAGTCCTACCATTTGTCAGCACAAATGAGAATTCTTTTTTTGGAAAAGCCTATCTTTTAAGTGGTAGGAAATTTTCATTTATTGAGGGTGAATTCATTTTATTTTTTGAGTCAAGCCAATGCAAGCGATAAATGTTCAAACTGGGTACTAGTACTTTGGGACCAAAACAAGATATGTCTATTAAAAAATGAGATTCTTTTAGCATATGTTTATTTAGGAAAAGTCTTTGAAGGCATTTCAAAAATGTTTTGGCTCCATTAGTGGACTTAGCACATAGTTTCATGGAATTCAGAGCTGGCAAGAGACTATTGAGTTTAACCCCTTTATTTTGCAGATGAGGAAACAGATAAGTGCAAGGTCTACTAATTCTAAGTCCATTATACTTTTTTGTTATATCATGCACTGTAAGGTGAATATTTTGAAGAATTACACACATTTGTATATAAAAGTTCTAATATGTTTACAAATCTTTCTCTTTTCTCTAAACTTCTACCTTGTGTTAAACATACAAGATGCAATAAGCATTTCCACAGACTCTCTGTGTGGATATAAAATTCATTTGAAATATCATTTATGGTCTAGAAAGATGACTATGCCAGTTGCCTCTCAGTGGGTAAAGCTTCTAGGAAATTGAAGATAATGAAGGGACTGAGTAATTTTATAGTGATCAGCAGGAGGCCGGTATTTTCGGTCAAATTATATCACCACAATGGGCTCTTAAACTTATAATCAGTCCAAATATCCCCAACATGCAATAAATTTAATCACTGAATCCCCATGCCTCCTAAATCAATGTTTCTAACTTTTTATAGTAACCACTTAATACAAAATCCATTGCTCCATAAAATTTAATTATGAAATTTTTACCTCTGTTTAATTAGTTAATTGAATCATAAAGATCTATTTCAAATCTGCACTTATGAATGACTGAGAGACAAAAAATGGCCAAACAATAATTTTCTAGCACAGCTTTGTCCATATTATTGAAAGGTACAGATGAAGTGTTCATGATTTGCATTGTCAAACTTCTGCAAACTCCATCAGAGAGAAAACTTAAGTTTCTACATTATTGCTCCAGATTTCTGGATTCTGAATGCAATTTCTTTTAACAGGGACCTTTTTGTTCCTTTTTTGTCTCATTGTACCTGCCACCCTTTTTATATCATCCAGGAAAGCATTGGTATATACAAGAGTTAAAATGTTCCTTACTCCCAGGAGCTTCCAATGGTGTTAATCAATACCAACATAGAAACTACTGTCACTCAGACAGTAAGTTAATAATCATTTATCAAACATTTACTATTGTGCCAGGAACTATGAACTACAAGGTCAAGTGCATAAAAATAATTCCATATCTATTTTAAAAATCAGTTGAGTGTCTTCCAGTGATGGATTTCATAGTATCGTGAAGATGCTAAGGGTTGAAAGGAAACAAGAGATCCAACTAGTCTGGGGTTCTTAATTTTTATATGTCATGGACTCCCTTTGGCAGTCTGGTGAAACCTTTGGATTTCTTCTCAAAATAATACTAGAGATTCAGTGAAATTCAGTTAGAGATTAGTGAAAATAAAAATGTATTTTCCCCCCATCTAATGTCCCAGACCACTAATCCAGTCCAATTCTCCCCCTACTCCTCTTCCCCAAAACAAGACATTTTCTAGAAAAGCAAACTATCATGTTGTTCAGTCATTTTTAACTCATGTTGAACTCTTCATGACCCCATTTGGTGGGGGTTTTTTTCCGGTTTTTTGATATTTTTTTTTTTTTTTGGCAAGGATACTGCAGTGGCTTACCACTTCCTTCTTGAAGCTCATTTAACATGATGAGGCTAACCAGGTAAAGTAACTTACATAGCTGTATCTGAGAACATATTTACATTCAGATCTTCCTGACTTTAGACCCATTGCCCTATCCATTGGGCCAACGAGCTATTTCCAGTCCAATCTAGTCCAATTCTTCCTCCTACCTCTCTCCTACAAAACACATTTTCCCAAAGAGTAAACTGTTATGCCATCGGTTCAATTATAATCTAGGAATAATAGAATCATAGATTTAAAGTTGATAGGGACCTTAGAGATCACCCATTCCATCCCATTCCATTATTTGATGACAGCAATCTCTTTTATACTGTCTTCTTCTATCCTTTACATGACACTGCATTCTTCCTTGTTTTTTAGATTTTTCCCCCCTAAAACATGTCTAGCTATTCTTTAAAATTTTTTAAATTCCTTCAGTTTTTAAGCTCCTTAAGAACAAGACTTCTCATTTATTAGCTATATTTGCATTCCCCTACCCCCACCCCAGCCCAGTCATAGTATGCTGTTTTATACATAGAAGGGTCTCAGCAAACATTTGTAGAATGA
Source organism: Macrotis lagotis (assembly GCF_037893015.1). Lineage (NCBI taxonomy): Eukaryota > Metazoa > Chordata > Mammalia > Peramelemorphia > Peramelidae > Macrotis > Macrotis lagotis. The sequence goes on along the minus strand of NC_133663.1, from coordinate 162,651,831 downwards.
GGGATTAAGAGCTATTCATTTCTAGTAGAGTAGACCTGGGAGAAAAAGTCAGGTCAAGTTGAATAAGGAGAAGGGAGAAGGAAGTTTCATATTTTTTCATTTGAAATGTCAATTTTTCAAATGTCAAACATATCCACCTCTAAATGTTCCTTGAAAACTATGTTATTTAAATAATTTTTTATCACCCATGCAGGCCTTTGAAAAGATAGCAGAGGACCAGGGGATAGAATTATTGAATAATAGAACTAGCAGCCCCTTGTTTTTGATCAGTTTCCATTCTCACCTGTCTGCTCACATTTGTACCTGTTCCCCTTAATGGAATCCCCTTTCTGTTATGTTAATTAGCACGCATGTGTTATTAGAGTGCTACTCTTCACTGGAGATTTAAATGGAGATGTGGTGCAGAGAGAAGAACAGAAGTAATGGACTGACCATGGAAAATAGCCAACATAGAAATTTGTTTTGCTTCACTATGAAGACTTATTTCCAGGGTTTTCTTCCTCTTTTTTCTTTTTCAATGGGGATTGGTTAGGGTTAAAGATGTAAGAGGGAGAGAAAATAAATGCTTATTAATTTTGCCACTCTTTTAAAAAAATTTTATTAACATTTTCTTTGTTTTCAAATTACATACAATAGTAATATCTACCTATCATTTTTTGTAAGGTTTTGAATTTTACAATTTTTCCCTCACCCTCCCTTCCCTCCTCACCCCCCACCCCCACACACACAGAAGGCTATCTGATAGTCTCCTGACTCCAGGGCTGGTGCTTTATCCACTACGCCACCTAGCCACCCCTATCTGATAGTCTCTACATTGTTTCCATGCTACACATTGATCAAAATTGAATATGTTATAAAAGTAAACATAAACCGCCTCCCCACCAAGAAGATGAGAAACCTCAAGAACAGAGAGAGAAAAATAAATGTACTTCAGTCTGTGTTCAGATTCCAATGGTTCTGTCTCTGGGGTGAGTTGCTTTCTTTATCATAAGTCCACCAGAGAAGTTGCTTCAAAGTTACTTCACTCTATTCCCACTCTCATTTATTCCATTCTCTCTCTCCTTTCATCCTGGCCCAGTCCAAGAGTGTGTTGTATCTGAGTACCCACAATCTTCCCTCTCTTCTACCACCTATCCCCCCCCTTCCCTGCCCCATTCCCCCTTATCCCATCCCTTTTTTCTCATTTCTCTTTAGGGTAAGATAGATTTCCTCACCCCATTAAGTGTGTATGTTATTTCCTCTCTGAGCCATTTATGATGAGAATGAAGGCTTACTCATTCCGCCTTGCCTTCCCCCTTTCCACTCTATTGAAAAAGTTTTTTCGTGCCTCTTATGTGAAATTTCTTAGCTTCTTCTTCATCTCCTTTCCTTTCCTCCCAGTACTTTCCTTTATCACCCATTGACTCCATTTTTTACTATATTATGTCCTTATATTCCACCCCTTCCTATGTCCTGTCTATATATGCTCCTTCTAACAGCTCTTATAAATGAGAAAGTTCATATGAGTTATGAATATCTTCTTCCCATGCAGGAATACAAATAGTTTAATATCATTAAGTTCCTCATAGTTAGTCCTTCTCTTCCATCCCCTCTATGTATGATTTACCAGTCCTGTACTTGGAGATCAAACTTTCTGTTCAGCTCTAGTGGTTTCAATAGGAAAGTTTGAAAGTCCCCTGTTTCATTGAAAGTTCATCTTTTCCCCTGAAAGAGGACATTCAGTTTTGCTGGGCAGTTGATTTTTGGTTGTAAACCAAGATCTTTTGCCTTCCAGAATATCATATTCCATTCCCTATGAGCCCTTAATATAGATGCTGCTCAGATCCTGTGTAATCCTGACTACGGAGCCTCAGTAGTTGAATTGTTGGTTTCTGGTAGCTTTTAGAATTTTCTCTTTGATTTGGGAGTTTTGGAATTTGGCTATAACATTCCTGGAAGTTTTTCTTTTGGATCTCTTTCGAGAGGTGACTAGTGAATTCTCTCGATTTCTGTTTTACCCTCTGCTTCTAGGATCTCAAGGCAATTTTGCTGTATAATTTCTTGAAAAATAAAGTCTAGGCTCTTCTCCTGATCGTGGCTTTCAGGTAGCTCAATAATTTTTAAATTATTTCTTCTAGATCTGTTTTAAAGGTCAGTTGTTTTTCCATGAGAAATTTCACATTTTCTTCTAATTTTTGGCTTTTTTTGGGGAATAGTTTTATTTCTTCCTGATTTCTTGCAAAGTCATCAGCTTCCTTTAGCTCCATTCTGCATTTGAAGAAGTTATTTTCTTCAAAGAGCTTTTTTATCTCCTTTTCCAGCTGGCCAATTCTGCTATTTAAGGCATTCTTCTCATTTGCCTTTTGTTTTGCTTTTTTCCAATTAGGCCTAAACTGGTTTTTAACACATTGTTTTCTTCAGTATTTTTTGTATATGTTCCACCAAGCTGTTGATTTGGTTTTCATGATTTTTTGCATCACTCTCATTTCTCCTCCCAATTTTTCCTCCATCTCCCTTAATTGCTTTTCAAAGTCTTTTTTGGGTTCATCCATAGTCTGAGCCCATTTTCTATTTCTCTTGAAGGTTTGGGATATGGAAGCTTCGATTTTTGTCATCATGTGAGTATGTATTTTGATCTTCCATGGGACTAAAGTAATTCTCTATGGTCAGATTTTTCTTTTTCTGCTGTTTACTTATTTCCTCAATCCAAGACAGCACTTCCAAGATTTGGGGTTTTTTTTGAGGGGGACACCCCCCACTGGGAACTTTATTCCTCCAAGATCTTATTCTCTCTTGCCTGTGCTTTGATATGTAGATGCCCCCCTTGCACTTACCTCTCCCCTGGAGCTATAAGGAGGAGCCTGCACTCTCAGTATGGAAGCCAAACTGCAACCTGGATCTGAGTGTAGCTAGCAGCAGAGTTCTACCCTGAGGGAGAGCAGAGAAATCTCTGCAGACTTCCCTTACCATCTTTGGGGTTACAGGCTGTTTTCTCCAGATTCTCCTTGCAGATTCTGCACTGGGTGCTACTCACTTCACACTCATTCTGGTGTAGCAAATTTCTTTCCCCACCCTTTCAAGCTGTTGCCAGTGATCCCTGGGCTGGACTGGGCTGGGCTGCACTGCAGCCGTGGCTTTTTTCCTACCCCTAGTCCTGATGAAACACACCTTTCCCCATGGAATTTCTAAGTTATCTTGAACTGGAAAAACTGGAAAAAACACTCAGTGTTTCTGTGGGTTCTGCCCCTCTAAATTTTGGCTAGAGTCATAATTTTGGCTTTTGGAGTTTTGGGGGGTGAAGGAGTTCCCCAGGAAATGCTACCTTCATGCCTTCATCTTGGCCCCACCCCTAAATGCTTATTAATTGAAAAAATTTTTAAACAAAAAAAAAGAGAAGGCTGTAGTAAGCAAGCCAGGCATTAGTAAAAACTGTGGTTGACACCATGCTATCTGCCATTTTGAAATGGCACCCAGTATCCTCTTATTCCTCTTCTGAGCCCCTCCCCCCATGCCACTGTATCACATTAAAGCCCTCCTTACTGAATTGCTTTAGGTCCTGGACTTTAACTGATTCCTTTCACCTAACCAAAGTTTCCTGTTTTATGTCCCATTTTCTCTTATGTATCCTGGGACCCCACCAGGAAAATTTTAACAGAAACAAGTGGTTGTAGAAGATATATATCAGATATGATGCTTCCTCTGACACTGAACTTGACTCAGGCTGGTCTCCTGGGAATTTATGTCTGAAATTGGAATGAAATTCAACTTTTCTACTCCATCTAACAACAAAAGAAGTTTTATTTAGCCATAATGGGGGTAATGGGTCTTGCCCTTTCAGAGCAGCAAAGGGATATTCCAGAATAAAGCTTGTGATTCAGATGAATGTAGCTTCCTTGTATTGTTCATGTTTCTGATCTACTAACAGAGCCCTCAGGTCCTATTATATAGGAGCTATTTGTGCCCTCCCTAAGCCCTCCCTAAGCCTTCCAAGCTTGTATTGCTCTGATTAGTCACAACTGCACACATTCTACTGTCACCCCAACATGGTAAGTCATTTTGGTCTTCTTTTAGAATGAAAGACAACAGCAAAACCAGATGTTTTGTACAGATGGCCAGAAAGTTGTCATTGGCCAGAATCACTGGCCAATATCTTTTAAGGAGAAACCTATTTTGCCTGGGGTGGAGGAAATATTTAGAAAATTGCTGCCACTGCAAAAAGTAAAGGTTCAAGAGAGAGTAGTTCTCTTTGATTCATGCTAACCTAGGAGAGGATGTTGTGTATAATAATGTATCAGTAAGACAATGTGGCCACAGGCCCACAAGAAGCTGATAGAGAAGTTCTTACAGTTCACATTCCTCCGGCTACCACCCCAGAATAGTTGGTGCATTAGAAGGAAACTCAGTCAGGAAGAAAAACACCCAGTTAGCTCAGACCACCCCAGTTGCACTTCCTCACCACAATGAATTCCATCTGACGCAGAACCATATATCTTTACATCTATTTCTCATCTACATTCTCATCAAATTGAGAGCAAGAGATTCATAGTCTACAGGCAGAATTGTGAAGGCCATTCCTAAGCCATGGGTGATCATTTGTTGTTGTTGCTCAGCTCAGCAATAACAACAATGTATTAAGTACTTACAATGGGCAAGGCTTGGGTATGGAACAATGCCTGCCCTTAGGAGCTTACATTCAAGAGAGGGAGGGTGTGTACAATGTTACACATTCACTAATAGGCTAAGACAGTATTATAACCTTGATATACAGTTATTTCAAAGACAGGAGAGAGAGCTAGATATGTTATAAGGCATAAATGTGAAGGGAGAGCATTCACTGCTAAGACAGAGTCAAGTTAGACTCTTAAGGGACTTCATTACTTGTAGAATGAATGATACAGCTGAAAGGAACCTCCAGAGGTCTTCTGGTTCTGCTTGCTTCTCTATTCTGGTTCTTTTGCCACCTCTTTAGATTATCTCTTGATTTTGTCAAGGGGGTAACATAGTACAGGGATTGTCCTGATACTATCACTATTATATTGACCTCAAACTCCAAAGAATTTTAATGGCAAATTAGATTTTTAGAAACAGCTGCTTTGACAGAAATCTAATTATTTTGGTAACTCTCCATACAGACATTCAATCAAGGAATGCCTCCTGTAATTTCATTTGCCACTTACTTTCTTGGTCTTTACAGAATAGGAGGGTTTTTTTAATGCTTCTTCCCCCCCCCCAAAAAAAACCCCAACAACCACCCATACCATCCCACCATTCCATGAAGCAGGCATCACAGTCACCCCTGTTTGGTAGATGACCACAATTAACAATTACAATTCAGCAGATAGCAGTTCCTTTTGGTTCATGCTAACCTTGAAGAGGATGCTGTATTACAGATGATGCATCTGTGGGACAATGTGGTCACAGGCCGACAAGATACTCTTAGGGAAGTACTTACTATAGTTCACATTCTTTTGGATATCACCCTAGAATAGTTGGTAGCAACTGAAGTCACATTGAAGATAACTGGACCAGACATAAAATGTGGTCAAATCACAATCAATGCCAATGAAATCCCAAGTCTATCAAAATAGTAATGTTAGCTGTCATTTTAATGCTGTTTTATGGTTTCTAATGCACTTTACATACATTACTTCTATTCTCACAACCATCCTTTGGGGTAGGGCAGTTCTGTGTCTATTTTTATAGATACACATATACCAAGGGTCAGAGAAATAAAGTGCTATCTGCTAGGTGGTGACAGAGCCAAGACCCAGATCTGAGATTCAGCATTCTTTTCCCCTTACTATATAGAAACTGACAGTAGGAACAGGAAGCAGGATCCTTCAGATCGTGTTACTATTTTCCCCATTACTGTCTAGAAGCAAGGGTCAAAATCTAAGTGTGTTTTTTTGCTTTCTAGTTTTAAAATGCTTAAGGCAATTATAAAGAATAGAAATAAAAGGACTACAAAGGATTCTAGAGAAAGAGGAAGACTTTCCCCATTTTTTTCCTTCTACCCTGAGGGCAAATCCTTTGCCTGCTATTCCAAGGACTAGAACCTAGCTACTAGATTCCCTTTCATTCATCAGGCTTGGCTCCCTGAATGTGATGAGTATGCTTACTTTGGTGCATGGCTGCTATTTTATTGCAAAGTTGAGTCCACAGGCAGATGGCCCTGGGAGATTGCCCCCCAATTTTGTGTTTTCAGGAAGACACTGACACTAGCTTCCAATCTCAGCAGACTGCCAAACTGCATCCAGAATGCAGCCTTTGGATAAGTTGGTAGGTGCTGGCTGAGGCTTAAGAATAGCACTGCAGTTTGCAGGCAAATCATTCAAGTAGTGAGTCACCCCACAAGAGATGCCTACTGCACAATCCCCAAGCATTTTTAATTTTTTACTGCAGTTGAAACTAAATGCTAAGAATTGGGGGTGGAAGTGGGGAAAGAGGAGTAGCAAAGCAGAAGCACTTAATTTATTGTCTTGCATTAATGTTCCCTCTTTTCATTATTCAAAAAAAACAATTGTGTAGCAATAAGACTTTTTATAAATATTCTAAAAAAATTTTAAGTCTGATTTAATTCCAAAATATCCATAAGATGATTAGTATATAGAGCAGTTGAACCATGCTAGGCAGAAAACTTTGAGATTAGTTCAAACCTGATATTGATGTATTGCAAGAAAAGAAGAGACATAAAATAAGAAAAAATGGACTACTGGGGGGGAAATTGTGTCAAAGGCAATTATTCTCTTAGGGAAAAAATTGCCACCCTAAAGCTTTTTAAATGGCACTGTTATACAGCCCAAGATAAGCAGCCACACAGATGGTAAGGATTACTTTGAGCAAATAAAGCTTGCCTTGCACTCTGAATGAAAGCCAGGAATAAACTGGTGAGAAACCTCCAATCTGCCCCCCTCCCCAATTCTTTCCCTTTGAGAGGAATCAGACTTAGCTTCAGTTATTATCTGGTCTGGATACCCATTGGATACTTATGCCTTCAGGTAGATAAATGTTTTCCCAATCCAGTATAGATGACTATCTATAGAAGACTGGAGACTCTAAATGGAAGATGAGTAGTATCAGTATGGGGGTGTCAAATAATTTAGGATTCCCACTTCTTATTCTTACAAGAGACATTAGATCATAAATTTCAGACTAGAAATAACCTGAAACAATATTTAATACAACTCTTTAATTGTGGATTCAGATGAGGAAACTGAAGTGTAGAAAGATGAAGTAACTTGATCAAGGTCACACAGAGAAATAATTGGCAGAATCAGAATCTTAACTCAGATCCTGTGACTTCCAACTCCAATGTTCCTTCTATTTCATCATTCTGTATCTCCTTATCCTTATCCCTCTCTCACATTTTGGAAACCCAAGATATGAGTGGCATGGTTATAAAAACAGAGAAGACTAGGAGATTAATCTCTTTGATAGGGTACAATAACAAGGAGGTTAAAATAGTGTGGGTGAGAGATTGCTTGGACTAATAGTGTGGCAGTCAAGTTGCAGAGAGAGAGAAAGGTAGGGTTTGGAGTGGAAGACACAGACAGAAATACAGACACAGACAGAAAGAAAGAGATTTAGAGACAGAGTCAAAGAGAGAAACAGGGAAAGAAATCTGGAAGGCATCAAAAGTAAAAGTATTTGAATTTGAAGGATGGTAAGGATTTGGAATCTCATACCTTGGAGGTGATGGAATGTGGAATGTGCTAGAACTTCCTCTGATGGGTAAGCTGAGCAGAGATGATGAACTGAGCTATTTTTTTTCAGTAAATTTTGATATGAATGAGATAATCTTAATTTGAGATATCTGATGGAGAATAGTCTGGGGAAGTATACTGGGATGGCAATTTCAGAAAGTTACAGGAAAATGTATGTGTTACCTCTATGTAAATTATTTTGAATTTTTAGTAGCAAAGCTAGGTTCAGCCCTCAGAAAAACTGGAACAAGTGAAGTTTGCTGTTGTCATCAGCATCTTCTGCAATGATCTATTTGACTTCTTGCCCCTATATATCTCTCCAACCTTCTTAGCTAAGGACATAGACCTTTCAAATGTTGGCACAGATCCACTCCAGACTTTGAAAACCAATCCTCTGACTTGGTAGAAGGAAAACACAGATCCTTAAACCAATGATTCAAAGGCTTAACAACAAGCAAGCATTGCTGCTGGTCCTGTGCTCAACAATAGGGTGTATAAATAGAAGAGTTGGCTTTATATACTTGCATATAGGCATTCTATACTTGCAAAAAAGCCACCCATGTGTCCTGGCTAATAAATCAGCTTTCAGCATACTGGCTGGTTGCCTTGTCATTTCTTCCTAGGATTTCTGGAACTGAAATGTTAAGGGAACTGCAACATTTCTCATTATTGAAATGGTTGTGACTCCTGGAGGTAAACAAGAGTGTATGTGAAGGTAAAGTGATGAAGGAACTGAAGGAAGGTTGTAAATATAGTTGGGCAGCATGGATTCAAGAGGTGGAGCCCCCTGAGAGTATTTTTGACTGTAGCATTTATATGGTCTTTCTGCTTCATTTTTCTTTGGAAATAATGTCAGAAGAATTGTGTCCCTCAGGTACTGTGTCAGTATGAGTTGGTCTTTGAGGCTGGATGTTCTAGGGCCCTAGTGTTTACATGTAGAAGGATTTCTCCTAGAACACAAAATTGGAAGAGACTTTAGAGATCATTTGTTCTCCCCCATGATCCTTTACAATAAGGAAACTGAAGCTCAAAGAAATGAATTAGGTCAACTAAGGTCACCCATGGAGTAAGAAGCTGAACTAGGATTCCAAATTAGGTTTTCTGAATTAAAATAACTCAGTATCTATTCTTCCCTACTACATTGATGCTCTTCCCCATGATGTGCCAGAGGCAATGGAAACTGCATTCTTGAGAGTGCTCTGCTTTTATCAGCCACTTCTCCTGACTTTCATGGACTCCAGTATGACAGATTCACAATTGAAAGATCATTTAGTTGAATCTATATCCGAACAGAACTAGCATCTCAGAAACCATCTAGTCCAAACCATATCTGAAAAGATATTCCCCCTATAGTGTTCAATGTTCTTAGTTCTTAGTAATTTGTTTTCTGAATTCCCATTGGAGAATTCCAGTGGAAAAAGAGACCATGATCTTCAGAGGTATCCTATTTCAATTTTAGATACTTCTAATTTTAGGGGTTTATTCTTACCTCAACCTAAATCAATCTCCCTGCAACTTAAACTTATTACTTCTAGTTCTAGTCTCTAGAACCAAAGATAACTCTATTCCCTATTGTACATATTAGCCCTTTAGATAGATTCTTGAAGACAAGTACAATGTTCTTTCTGAGTCATCTCTCTCACTATTTCTAAAAGGAAAGGCTAACTGACCACATTTCAGGGATTCTTGGGCAGGTATTGGTTGGAAAAGACTTTGAGGTCTTTCTGTACACTTAGATTCTGTAATTCTATGAACCCCATTGCCTGTGGCTGCAATTTCAGATCTCTGCCTCAAGTCCTGTGGTAATTCCCTTTCCAAGTTGTGTTTTAGCAATATCAGAGCTGGTTTTTCAAGACCTAGAACCAATTCATGTAAACCCATGACTTATCCTGGTTATGATACCTCTGAAAAATATAACTTCTCTTCAATATGCTTGATCATTTGTCAAAGGCTAGAATATAGGGATCCAATGAAGAAACTCTTAGTCATGAGATGTGAATGGATATTAAATCTACTTGTAGCTTGCATCCTATATACAACATTGAGGAAAAAAATAGCCCTTTCTCCTGAAATAGAGTTTTAAGAAGACAAAGACTGAATTAATACACCCTCAAGGAAAAAAAAAAAACAAGAAGGATTAAGTTGGAAGCTTCAGAAAAATAGCATGTGACTGACTCAGAGGGCACTTGTATGATTCAGCCTGAGGGTACTTGTCTTACCTCTAACTGAATAACTGCATTGACTTGGTCTCTTTGGGCTTGCATCTATGGCACAAACAAGAATGGTAATAGAATGAATATTTCCTCTCCCACAAAATTCCTGGATAAGCTCTCAAGTTGAGTGATTTCTTCAGAGAGTTATAGAAAGCATGCTTAATGGGAACTTAGAACACTCTTACCCCTAAACCCCTTAATAGAACTACATTGACTCATTGGATCAATTCTAACTCGTGCCAAAACTGCAATATGCCACACTCTGGCACACAATGACATTAGCCAGAATTGGCTATTCTAGTGTTGCATATTCCTTGGTAAGATACAGCTCTCACTAGAGTAGTATTCCTAGGGATCAACTTTCCAGAAGCTGAGCCTCGGCGCCTCACCTGTGTATGATGTACCAATGTCTGAATGCTTTTCATTACTGCCTTTGGCAGACAATCTCTTTTCTGGCACCATTGCAATATGAAGGTATTTATAAGCCATTTGTATGCCTCTCATGGATGCAGGATAAATCACATTATGTGGATGAATTGCACAGCCAAAAGACAATGTTTTGGTTGTCAGCTAAATGGGATGAATGGTTGGAGAGTTAGGTGATGCTGAAAGCATATGTTATTTTACCAAGTCTGTGTTGCTGGTTGCCATGGTGTCTGAGTGCATGCATCCATTGCCTAAGACTCTGCACCTGTACCTGCCACATGCTACTGACAAGGAGTTTATTTTAGTGATTAAAGTAGTTAGTCATGCATTAAAAGCAAAAGGGAGTATTCTGTTGACCTGTAATGTTACTTTGTAGTAGGTTGAAAAGAAATGCTTTTTTTGGAGGCTCTTTAGAAGAGCTGATTCAAAGTCATTTAAAAACATTTACTAAGAACCAGCAGCATGTCAGATCTCTGAAACACAAGGAATGAATTGATAATGTTCTTTGGACGGGCAGGTCAGATATAAGGCAAGGTTCAGAATGTCGTTTGGTTATTGAAGGAATAATGAGGAACAGTGATTTTTCTAGCATCCAAATGTTTTTACCTGCATTGTCAGTCCTTGACCAAGAGATCTATAGTTACTAAGCAGATTTTTGGGGAAGAAATTGGCTCTGAAGTCAGAGGGTATGGCTCCAAAACTCATCTATGACACATGCTAACTGGGTCAACCTGGAGCAAGCCATTTCCCCATGCTAGTCCTCAGTTCTCTTGTCTGTAAAATGAGTTAAGGTAAACTTTGGTTTGTATGTAAGTAGAAAGTAAGGAACCAGTATTAGGTAAAGATTGAATATTAGAGAGTGGTCACAATAGTGGAAGCAATTTATTGGAGAAAACAGAATTGATCTGAAGGTATGTATAGAGAGAGATATTGGCCTTGGAGAGGCCAAAGATAATCTCTCTATCAGAGCCTGAATTAGTACAGGATGGGAAGGATTTGTGAGATGAGAAAGAGAGAAGAGGACACTTACAGTGAATGGTTTTAATAGGATCCTGAAATGAGATTATGGGGGAAGGATGTATCATGGGAAGCTCACGAAGAGAAGAAAAGGCTTCGAGCAACCACTGTAGATAATGGAATTAAAAAAAATTAAGAAAGAATAAATGGATCATTTTGCTAATGTGAAGGTGGAGTTGAAGTTAAGTAAAAAAAATTTATAGTGGACATAGTTTTGTGATTTTCTCCAGTTTCATTCACCAATATATATATGTGGGAACAGAAAAGTCATTGATGAGTTCATTAATCATGATAGATAAGTGGTGCAGTGTATGGAGCCTCAGCCCTGGGGTCAGAAGAACCTGAATTCAAATCTAGCCTCAGACACTAGACATATTACCATGTGACCTTGGTCAAGTCACTTAACCCTGATTGCCTCAAATCCAGGGCTATCTGCCGTGATCCTGATTGGTATCTGATCACTGGACCCAGATGGTTCTGGAAGAGAAAATGAACCTGGTGAACTAGGGCAGCATCCCTTACTCATATCCAGTTCATTTGCTTGTCATGGCATCATTTCCCTATGTCATGGCCTTCTTCAAGAACATCAAGCAATCAGCAAACATTGTTATGTGCCAGGCACTCTGCTAAATAAATGAGATCAAAAGACAAAAATGAGTCTCTTCCCTCAAGGAGTTTACATTCCATTGAAGGAGAAAACATACATATATAAGTTTACATAGAAATAAATACAAAAAAGTTTAGGAAAGGAAGGCTCCATCAATTAGGACAGAAAGGAAAGGAAGGTCTTTTTATTCTTAATTTTTAGAACAAGGCAAGCCTGAGAGCAGAGGGAATTTCTCAAGTCCATAATCTATCCACTCCAGATCTAACACATAGTTTATGAAAGTTTGGGAAGCACAATAGAGTGTGTCTAGTAATTTCGGCTTCTGGAGGACTTCACTAAATGAAATTGGCCTTAAAATCCAAATAAAATGTCCTGCCTATGTGATCTCTGTACATGAACTTCATATACAGCATTTCCAGGATATCTTTTCAATTTAATTGATAAACATAGAAACACTGTAGGACAGAATTAAGACAAATTCAGTGAATGTGATTTTCCAAAAACATATTAAATCAATACTTCATATATAGAGAGCTTTTTACTATTTACCAAGTTCTTTCCTTACCCTATCACAACCCTGTGAGGTAGGTAAGGTTAGTGCTTATAATTGCTATATTTTAGATGAAGATCCCTATATTCAGAGAGGTAAAATAATGTCATGGGATTAGTAAATGTCAGAATCATAGAGTCAGAATTGGAAAGGACCTTAAAGGCCATCTACTCTAACACCTTCATCTTAAAGATAAAGAAATTGAGAATCAGAGAGATTAAGTAATTTACAATGAGTGGCAGAGGTAAGATTTGAACCCAGATCACCTGATTCCAAATCTAGCACAATTTTGATAATTCTACTGAGGTATTCAATAATATATTTCAATATATTTTAATGCACCATTATTTTTGTCCAAATCCCATTTTCAATCTCAAATACCAAAAATCTTTTGTTGCATTAAGGAAAGGATTATGGGCTTGAAATTTAATAGGGTGACCTGTAAGGAAAGAGTTTAAGGTGGTCCTGGAGTTGTTCAACTCCAAATCAAGGTTTCAAAAAAAGCTAATATGATCAAGATATTCAAGTTTAAAAAAAAAGATGAAGTCTTTTGAAAATTTTGCTTTAGGGGCGGCTAGGTGGCACAGTGAATAAAGCAACTGCCATGGAGTCAGGAGTACCTGGGTTCAAATCCGGTCTCAGACACTTACTAATTACCTAGCTGTGTGGCCTTGGGCAAGCCACTTAACCCCGTCTGCCTTGCAAAAAACCTTAAAAAAAATTTTGCTTTGGCTGGACATCCACTTCTGGGTTCCATGGTTTTATAGGGATATAGAAGACTTGCAAAGGACTCAAGAAGGAGAATTGTAAAGATGGATTAAGGTTTGGAAAATGTGATTTACTTTTGAGAAAAAAGACTAAAGGAACTAGGATGACTCAGACCTTAAAATAAGTTTAGAAATATCCAGGACTGCACTGGGATTTTGGGGGGGGGGGGGAGGAAAGGAGGGTGGGGAAAAGGTATGTATGACACACTTTTCAGCTTAAGCTGTATTCATATTTTCTCCATTATTTTCTTAAGAATAGACAATCAGAAGTAATTAGGTGGTGCAGACCTCAGATACTAGATTTACTAGCTGTTTGACCTTGGGCAAGTCACTTAACCCTATTGCCTTGTAAAAACACCAAAAAAAAAGGAATAGACAACAAAATTATAAATCAAGATTTCTTTTTAACTTCATTTATTGTTTCTACTACATGAAAAAATAGTTTTCATTTTCTTGCAAGATTTTGAGTTCCACATTTTCCACCTCCCCCTTCTCTCCCCTTTCCCCTTGACAAGAAGGTATAGGTTGAACATGCATAACTATGTTAAACATATTTCCATATTGGGCATGTTTGTGAAAGAAGAATTAGAAAAAAAGGGAAGAAAAAACCAAGAGAGGGCAAAAAATAAAACAAAACATAAAGCATAAAATAAAAATTTTTAAATGAAAAATAGTCTGCTTTGCTCTGGATAGTTCTTTTAATATGGATGGTATTTTCCAACTCAAATCCTCTAAAATTGTCTTTGATTATCGTATTGCTGAAGATAGCTAAGTTCACCATAGTTGTTCATTAATGTGTACAATATTCTTTTGTTCTGCTCACTTCACTCAGCATCAATCTGTTCAAGCTTTCCTGATTTTTTTAAATTAATTTTATTTTTATTTTAAAAATTAATTTATTTTCACATGACTACAATAATCTTGTTGCAAAAGTAAACATTATCCCTGCCCCCCCCCAAAAGAGAGAAACCTCAAGAAAAATAAAGTAAAAGGAAAAAAATGTGTACTTTAGTCTGTGTTCAGATACCATCAGCTCTGTCTCTGGGATGGATTGCATTCTTTACCATAAGTCCATCAGAGAAGTTGCTTCAATTTATTTTCCCTATAGTTGCTATTATTAACTGTATTCCCTCCATTCTGTTCCTCCCCACTCCCATTTATTCTATTTGCTCTCCTTTCACCCTGTCCATCCTCAAAAGTATGTTGTATCTGACTACACTCTCCCATGATCTTGCTTCTCTTTTATCATCTATACCCCCCTCAACTCCCCCTGTCCCCTTTCTCCCATCCCTTTCCTCTCCCTTTCCTCTGAAGTAAGATAGATTTCTATATCCATTGTTTCTGTTTCTATATTCTATATTCTATTATTTCCTCTCTGAGTCACTTCTGATGAGAATGAAGGCTCACCCATTCCCCCTCATCTTCTCCCCTTTCACTCCATTGCATTTTTCCTGACTCTTTTATATGAAATCTCTCAGCCCACTCTACTTTTCCTTTCCCTTTCTCTCAGTACATTTCTTTTTCAACTATTGCTCCATCTTTATAATATATTATTCCTTTATGTTCAGCTCCTTCCTGTATCTTGTCTATATATACTCCTTCTAACTGCTCTAATAAATGAGAAGGTTCATATGAGTTATCAGTATCTTCTTCCCATGCAGGAATACATGAAGTTCAATATCATTAGATCCCTCATAACTTGCCCTTACCCTTTCTATGCTTCACCTGAGTCCTGTATTTGAAGATCAACCTTTCTGTTTAGCTCTGATCATTTTCAACAGGAAAATTTGATAGTTCCCCTATATCATTAAATATCCATCTTTTCTCCTGAAAGAGGATGTTCAGTTTTGCTGTATAGTTGATTCTTGATTGTAATCCAAGTTCTTTTGCTTTCTGGAATAGCATAGTCCAAATCCTAGGAGTCCTTAATGTAGACGCTGCTTTAATGTAGACACTGCTAAATCCTGTGTAGCCCTGACTGTAGCACCATGATAATTGAATTGTTTTTTTCTGACTGCTTGTAATATTTTCTCTTTGACGGGAGTTCTGGAATTTGGCTATAATATTCCTGGAAGTTTTTATTTTGGGATCTCTTTCAGGAAGTGATTGATGGATTCCTTCAATTTCTATTTTACCCTCTGCTTCTAGGATATCAGGGCCATTTTCCTAGAGAATTTCTTTAAAAATGAAATCTAGGTTCTTTTTTTCTGCTCATGACTTTCAGCTAGCCCAATAATTTTTAAATTATTTCTCCTGAATCTGTTTTCCAGGTCAGTTGTTTTTCCAATGAGTTATTTCACATTTTCTTCTAGTTTTTTTATTTTTTTTTGGTTTTGTTTTATTGTTAATTGATTTTCACAAAGTCATCAGCTTCCTTTAGCTCCATTATTGATTTGAAAGAGTTATTTTCTTCAGAGAGCTTTTTTAAATTTCCTTTTCCATCTGATCAGTTCTGTTTTTTAAGGCATTCTTCTCCTCATTGACTTATTGAACTACTTTTTCCATTTAACCAAAACTGATTTTAATATGGTATTTTCTTCAGTAATTTTTTTGTATCTTCTTCAATAAACTGCTGATTTGGTTTTCATGATTTTCCTCCATTGCTCTCATTTCTCTTCCCAAATTTTCCTCTATCTCACTTGCTTTTCAAAGTCTTTTTTGAGCTCTTCCATAGCCTGAAATTAATTCATATTTTTATTGGAAGTTTTGGATAAAGAAGCTTTGACTTTATCATCTTTTGAATCTATATTTTGATACTCCATGGGACCAAAATAATTTTCTATGGAAGACTCTTTTTTCTTCTGCTGTTTTCTCATTTCCCCAGTCTTTGACTCTGATTTTAATGCACTTATAAAACTTTGGAGGATTTTTGGGACACCCCTTCAGGGACCTTAGTTCCTTCAAAGTCTTGAGAGTCTCTGACTGCTCTCCTGGGCTAGACCACAAGGTCTCCCCTCTGCCCTGGAGTTGTAAGAGGGGTCCTTGCTCTGCTATGGCAGTATGGAGCCAGTCTTCCTGTTGGTTTTTGACAGAGTGAGTTCTTATCCCAGCTGTTGGAGTCTTTGGATTTATCATACAATAGATTACTATAGTCATTTACTACTTTTATAACTTTTATAACTACTTTTATAATCTTTTATACCTAATCTATTCCATCAATCCATCACTCACTCTGTTCCTTAGGCAATAACAAGCAGTTCTGATAATTGCTACTTTATAATATAATTTTAGATCTAGTGTGGTTAGGACATTTCCCTTTGCATTTTTTCATTAATTCCTTTGATATTCTTGATCTTTTTTTTCCTCCAGATGAATTTTTCTCTTAGTTTTTCTAACTCTATAAAATAACCTTATGGCAGTTTGATTGGAATGACAATTTAATTTAGGTAAAACTGTCATTTTTATTATATTAGTTCTGTCTACCCATGAACAGTTAATATTTTTCTAGTCATTAAGATCTGATTATACTTTTGTGAAAAGTGTTTTGTAATTGTTTTTATATAGTTTCTGAATGTGTCTTGGCAAGGTAGATACCCAAGTATTTTATGTTGTCTATAGTTACTTTAAATGGAATTTCTTTTTCTATCTCTTGC
Source organism: Macrotis lagotis (assembly GCF_037893015.1). Lineage (NCBI taxonomy): Eukaryota > Metazoa > Chordata > Mammalia > Peramelemorphia > Peramelidae > Macrotis > Macrotis lagotis. The sequence continues at coordinate 162,634,976 of NC_133663.1, read as the reverse complement.
TGTTGTACTTTGTTGGTAATATATGGAAATGCTGATGATTTGTGAGGGCTTCTTTTATATCCTGCAGCTTTACTAAAGTTGCTAATTGTTTCAAGACGTTTTTTAGTTAATTTTCTAAGATTGGGGCAGCTAGGTGGCATAGTGGATAAAGTACCGGCCTTGGAGTCAGGAGTGCCTGGGTTCAAATCCGGACTCAGACACTTAATGATTACCTAGCTATGTGGCCTTGGGCAAGCCACTTAACCCCATTTGCCTTGCAAAAACCTAAAAAAAATTTCTAAGATTCTCCAAGTATACCATCATATTATCTGCAAAGAATGAGCTTTGCTTCCTAATTGCTTCTTCTATTTATTTCAATTTCTTTTTCTTCTCTTATTGCTAACACCAACATTTCTAACACAATATTGAATAATAGTGGTGATACTTGTTTCACCCTTCATCTTATGGGAATGCTTCTAGCTTATCTCCAATACCTATGAGGCTTTCTGATGGCGTTAGATAGCTACTGTTTTCTTTTTAAGGAAAACTTCACTTATTCCTCTTCTCTCTTGTTTTTAATAGGAATGTGTGCTGTATTTTGACAAATCTTCTTCTGCATCTATTGAGATAATTATATGATTTCTATTAGTTTTCCTTTCCTGATATTGAATCCTGTATAAATATCACCTGGTCACAATGTTTAATTTTTGAAATATAATGCTTAATCCCCTTGCTGATATTTTTTTATTTGATAGTATTTTGGGGGGGGGCCTGTTTATTTATTTTATATTATTACAGTAATTTTGCTATAAGAGAAAACATAAACCCTCCCCCACCCCACCCCAAGAAGATGAGAAACGTAAAGAATAGTGAGAGAGAGAGAGAGAGAAAAAAAATGTACTTCAGTCTATGTTCAAATTCTAATGGCCCTGTTTCTGGGGTGAGTTGAGTTCTTTATCATAAATCCATCAGAGAAGTTGCTTCAATATTTTTCCCACAGCTGCTGTTATTAGCTGTATTTCCCTCCATTCTATTCCTCCTCACTCTCATTTATTCTGTTCTCTCTCTCCTTTCATCCTATCCCTGTCCAAATGTGTGTTGTATCTGAGTACCCTCTCCCACAATCTTCCCTCTCTTCTATCACCTATTTACCCCTTCCCTCCCCCCATTCCCCCTTATCCCATCCCTTTCTTCTCTAGGGTAAAATAGATTTCTATACCCTATCAAGTGTGTATGATATTTCCTCTCTGAGTCATTTCTAAGGAGAATGAAGGCTCACTCATTCCTCCTTGCCTTCCTCCCATTCCACTAAATATCTTAGCTCCTTTTCCTCTCCTTTCTCTTCCTCCCAGTACTTCCCTTTATGTTCCACTGACTCCATCATTTTACTATATTATATCATTATATTCCACTCCTTCCTGTGCCCAGTCTATGTATGCTCCTACTAATGGCTCTTATAAATGAGAAAGTTCATATGAGTTAGCAATATCTTCTTCCCATGCAGGAATACAAACAGTTCAATATCATTAAGTTCTTCATAGTTAGTCCTTCTCTTCCACCCCCTCTATGGTTCACCAGAGTCCCGTACTTGAAGATCAAACTTTCTGTTCAGCTCTGGTTATTTCAATAAGAAAGTTTGAAAGTCTCCTCTTTCATTGAAAATCCATCTTTTCCCCTGAAAGAGGATGTTCAGTTTTGCTGGGTAGTTGATTCTCAGTGGTAAACCAAGATCTTTTGCCTTCCTGAATATTATATCCCAATCCCTATGAGCCTTTAATATAGATGCTGCCAGATCCTGTGTAATCCTGACTATGGAGCCACAATAGTTGAATTGTTGTTTTTGGCAGCTTTTAGTATTTTCTCTTTGACTTGGGAGTTTTGAAATTTGGCTATAATATTCCTGGAAGGTTTTCTTTTGGGATCTCTTTCAAGAGGTGACCAGTGAATTCCCTCAATTTCTATTTTGCCTTCTGCTTCTAGGATTTCAGGGCAATTTTGCTGTATTATTTCTTGAAAAATGAAGTCTAGGCTCTTTTCCTGGTCATGACTTTCAGGTAGTCCATTAATTTTCAAATTATTTCATCTGTATCTGTTTTTGAGGTCAGTTAGGTTTCCAATGAGATATTTCACATTTTCTTCTAATTTTTGACTTTTTCGGAAGAGTTATTTCTTCCTGATTTTTTGCAAAGTCATTGACTTCCTTTAGTTCCATTCTGCATTTGAAGGAGTTCTTCAGAGAGCTTTTTTTTTTTGTCTCCTTTTCCAGCTGGCCAATTCTGTTTATTAAGGCATTCTTCTCTTCATTTTCCTTTTTTCTTTGCTTTTCTTCATTTGGCCTAAACTAGTTTTTAATATATAATTTTCTTCAGTATTTTTTGGTATTTCTTTCACCAAGCTACTGATTTGGTTTTCATGATTTTTCTGCATTGCTCTCATTTCTCCTCCCAATATTTCCTCCACCTCCCTTAATTGCTTTTCAATGTCTTTTTTGAGCTCATCTATAGTCTGAGCCCATTTTCTGTTTCTCTTGGAGGTTTTGGATATGGAAGCTTCAGTTTTATCATAATCTGAGTATGTCTTTTGATCTTCCATGGGACCAAAGTAATTTTCTATGGTCAGATCCTTTTTTTCGTGTTGTTTACTCATTTCCTCAACCCAAGACTAATTTACAGCACTTCCAAGGCTTTAGGGGTTTTTTGGGGGACACCCCACTGGGACCTTTATTCCTCCAAGGTCTTATACTCCCTTGCTTGTGCTTTGATATGTAGATGACCTCAGGCACTCCCCTTTACCCTGGAGCTGTGAGGAGGGTCATTGACACCTGTATCTGAGTGTAGGAAAACAACAGGGTCCTGCCCCAGGGAGAGCAGAGAGATTTCTGCAGTCTCCCTTGACCCCTTTACTGCTGTACTCTGGAGGTGCATGCTGGTTCCCCCCCACCCCCAATTCTCAGTGCAGGTTCTGTATCAATAATACAGTAATCTTTGATACTCCATGGGAACACTTTGATACTCCAAGGGACCACTTCCCTTTCAACCTGCTCCTGGTTACCCCTGAGCTGGGCTGGGCTGTGTTGTGCTGCATTGGGACCAGGGCTTTTTTCCAGCTCTAGGTCCTGGTGAAACACACCTTTCGCATGGAACTTCTAAATTATCTTGGACTGGGAAAATGTATCACTCAGTCTTTCTGTGGGTTCTGACCCTCTAAATTTTGGCTAGTCACAATTTGACAGCTTTTGGAGTTTTGGGGGGAAGGAGTTCCAGGAAATGTCTTCCCCAACTCCCCCTTGCTGATATTTTAAAAAAATATTACATCAATATTAATTAAAGAAATTAGTACATAATATTCTTTCTGTTTCTATCTTCCTGGTTTAGGTTTAAGCATTATATTTGTGATATAAAAAGAATTTCACAGGACTCCTTCTTTGCATAATTTTTCAAAAATATTTTATAGGATTGCAATTAATTGATCTTTAAATGTTTGGTTGAATTAATTTGTGAATTCATTTGGTCCCAGGATTTTTTTCTTAAAGAGCTCATTTAAAACTTGTTCAGTTTTTTCCTAAGATAACATTACCTAAGCATCCTATTTCCTTTTCTGTTAATCTTGGCATTTTATTTTATTTGTAAATAGTCCTCCATTTAACAGACATTGTCAGATTTATTGCCATATAATTAAGTAAAATATCTCCTAATAATTGCTTTAACTTCCTCTTCATTGGTGGTAAAGTAATCCTTTTCATTTTTGATATTGGTAATTTAGTTCTTTTTTCTTTTAAAATCAATTAAACCAATGGTTTATCTATTTTATTGAGTTTCACATAAAACTAGCTTCTAGTTTTACTTTTTAATTCCATGGTTTTATTACTTTCAATTTTATTAATCTCTCCTTTGATTTTCCAGGATTTTTAATTTGGTATTTAATTAGAATTTAATTTTGTACTTTTCCTAGTTTTTAGTTGCATATCCAATTCACTGAGCTGCTCTTTTTCTGTTTTATTGAAGTAAGCATTTAGAGCTATAAAATTTTCCCTAAATATTGATTTGAATGATCTCATAAATTTTGATACATTGTCTCATTATCATCATTGTCTTTCATGAAATTATTGGTTGTCAATTATTCTTTGACCCACTTATTCTTTTGGATTACATTATTTAGTTTCCAATTTAATTTTTAATATATCTTTCCATGGCTCTTTATTAAATGTAATTTTATTGCATTATGATTTGAATTATTTAATTATTATTTCTGCTATTCTACATTTGCTTGTGAGATTTTTATTCTTTAATACACAGTCAATTTTTGTGAAGGTGTCATATACAGCCTAAAAAATGGTGCAAGATAATAAGGTTAAGTGACTTGACCAAGATCACACTGCTAGGTAATTAAGTCTATGCATCTGGATTTGAATTCAGGTCCTCCTCACTTCACTGTGTTCTATCCACTGTTCCATCTAGCTGCCCCAAGATATACTCCTTTCTATTCCCATTCAGTTTTCTCCAGAGATCTATCATAGCTAACTTTTCTAAAATTCTATTCATCTCCTTAACTTCAAGAGGGGGAAGTTGAGATCCCATACTAGTATAGTTTTATTGCCTATTTTCTCCTGTAATTCATTTAACATTTCCTTTAAGAATTTGGATGCTTTTGACAAAATACAGCACGCATTCCTACTAAAAAACACTAGAGAGCATATGTATAAATGGATTGGTCCATAGAATGATGAGCAGTGTCTTTCTGAAACCATCAACAAACATTATATGCAATGAAGATAAGCTAGAGGCATTCTCAATAAGATCAGTAGTGAAACAAGGATGACCACTATCACCACTACTATTCAATATTATGTTAGAAATTTTAGCTTCTAAGAGAAGAAAAAGAAGGTGAAGGAATTAGAATTGGGAAGGAAGAAAAAAAACTCCCACTCTTTGCAGATGACATGATGGTATACCTAGAGAATCCTAAAAAATCATCTAAAAATTACTAGAAATAATTAGCAACATTAGCAAAATCACAAGATATAAAATAAACCCTCATAAATCCTCAACATTTCTATAAATTACTAGCAAGATACAGCAGAAAGAGTAGAAAGAGAGATCCCATTCAAAGTTACTTCAGATAATATGAAAAACTTGGGAGTCTACCTGCCAAGGCAGACTCAGAAACCGTGAAAGCAAATAAAAAACTCTTCTCTCACAAATAAAAACAGATTTAAGTAACCAGGCAAATATCAACTGCTCATGGATATGCTGAGCTATTATAATAAAAATGACAATTCTACCTAAATTGAACTGTTGATTTAGTGCCCTACCAATCAAAATTCCAAAAAATTACTTTAATGAGTTATAAAAAAATTGTAAGTAAATTCATATGGAGAAATAAAAAATCAAGAATTTCCAGAGATTTAATGAAAAAAAAGTGCAAAAGAAAGTGGTTTATCCCTACCAGACCTAAAATTATATTATAAAATATCAGTCATCAAAACTGTCAGGTATTGGCTAAAAAATAGAGTGGTGGATCAGTGGAATAGACTAGGTACAAAAGAGCAGGAAATTATTATAGTAATCTGCTATATGATAAACACAAAGAGTCCAACTGCTAGGATAAAAATTCTCTCTTCGATAAAAACTGCTGGGAAGGGGTGGCTAGGTGGCGCAGTGGATAGAGCACCAGCCCTGGAGTCAGGAGTACCTGAGTTCACATCTGACCTCAGACACTTAATAATCACCTAGCTGTTTGGCCTTGGGCAAGCCACTTAACTGCATTTGCTTTGCAAAACAACAACAACAACAATAACAACAAAACTTGTTGGTAAAATTGGAAGATAATATGGCAGAAACTTGGATTAGACCAACATCTCAAACCCCATCAAGGTAAGATCAAAATGGGTACAGGATCTAGACATAAAAGGCAATATTATAAACAAACTAGGAGATTAAGGAATAGTTTACCTGTCAGATCTATGTAAAGGGGAGCAATTTATGACCAAGGAAGAGATGGAGAACATCATTAAAAACAAACTAGATAATTTTGATTACATTAAATTAAAAAGCTTTTGCACAGACAAAACCACTGTAACCAAGATCAAAAGAAATGTAGCAAACTGGGAAATAATTTTTACATCTAGCATTTCTGACAAAGGAATCATCTCTAAAATATATAGAGAATTGAGTCAAATTTATAAATAAACAAGCCATTTCCCCAGTTGACAAATGGTCAAAGGATATGAAGAGACAATTCATAGATGAGGAAATCAAAGTGATCCATAATCATCTGAAAAATTATTTTAAATCATTACTGATTAGAGAAATGCAAATTAAAGCATCTCTGAGGTACCACTTCATGCCCCTCAGACTGGCCAATATGACTAGAAAGGGCAATGATCAATGTTGAAAGGGATGTGGGAAATTTGAGACACTAATGCAACAACTAATGTTGGTGGAGCTGTGAACTCATCCAACTTTTCTGGAGAGCAATTTGGAATTAGGCCCAAAGGGCAATAAAAATGTGCATACCCTTTGATCCAGCAATACCACTACTGGGTCTATACCCTAAAGAAATCTTGAAAAAGGGTAAAAAATCACTTGTACAAAAATATTCATAGCAGCCCTGTTTGTGGTGCCAAAAAAAAAATGGAAATTGAGTAAATGACCATTAATTGGGGAATGGCTGAACATATTGTGGTATATCTGTGTTATAGAACACTACTGTTCTTTTAGAAACCAGGAGGGATGGGAATTCAGAGAAATCTGGAAGGATTTAAATGAACTGATGCTGAGCAAGAAGAGCAGAATGAGAAGAACATTGTACACCCTAACAGCAACATGGGGGTGATGATCAACTTTAATGGACTTGCTCATTCCATCAGTGCAACACTTGGGGACAATTTAAGGGTATCTGCAATGGAGAATACCATCTGTATCCAGAGAAACCATTGTGGAGTTTGAAGAAAGACCAAAGACTATTACCTCTAATTTAAAAAAAAACCCAACACTGTCCTATTATGTAATGTTGTTGTCTCTTATACTTTATTTTTTTCCTTAAAAATATGATTTCTCTGGGCGGCTAGGTAGCATAGTGGATAAAGCACCGGCCTTGGAGTCAGGAGTGCCTGGGTTCAAATCCGGTCTCAGACACTTAAAAATTACCTAGCTGTGTGGCCTTGGGCAAGCCACTTAACCCTATTTGTCTTGCAAAAAAACCTTAAAAAAAAGAACATTCAATTTGGATCAATGTATAGTAGCCTGGAAAGAATGTAAAGACTATCAGACTGCCTTCTGTGGGGGTGGGGGGGGTAGGGGGGAGGGAATCAAGATTGGGAGAAAAATTGTAAAATTCAAAAAACAATAAAAAAAAAGAATTTGGATGCTATACCATTTGATGAATATATGTTTAGCAGTGATATAGATTCTTTACTTATCTCTTTCAGATAGATCTATTTTTGCTGTTTTTAAGATTATAATTGCTATGCTTGCTTTATTCTGTTAAGTGCATCTGAACTATAACAGATTCTGCTCCAGTTCCTTATTTTTGCTCTGTGTATGACTCTGTTTAAAGTGTGTTTCTTCAAAACAACATATTGTTGGATTCTGGTTTCACCCATTCTGTAATCTATTTCTGTTTATGGGTGAGTTCATCCCATTTACATTCATAGCTATGATTAATGTAGATTTCCCATTATCCTATATACCCCTATTCTCTCTCTCTCTCTCTCTCTCCTTTCACTTTCAAAAGTAATTTGCTTCAAATTAAAGCATCTCTGAGATACCACACCTTTCAGATTGGCCAATATGACTAAAGGAAAATGATTATTGTTGGAAGGGTTGTGGGAAAACTGGGACACTAATACATTATTGGTGGAGCTGTGAATTCATCCAACCTTTCTGGAGAGCAGGCTGGAACTATGCCCAAAGGGCAACAAAAATATATACAATCTTTGATCCAACAATACCACTACTGAGTCTATATCCTGAAGAGATGATGAAAAAGGGTAAAAACATCACTTGTACAAAAATATTCATAGCAGCCCTGTTTGGGTGGAACAGAATTGGAAATCAAGTAAATGTCCTTCAATTGGGGAATGACTTAACTGTGGAATATATATGCTATGAAACACTATTATTCTATTAGAAACCAGGAGGGACAAAAAATTCAAGGAAGCTTGGAGGTATTTGCATGAACTGATGCTGAATGAGATGAGCAGAATCAGAAAAACTTTGTACACACTAACAGCAACATGGGGGTGATGATCAATTTTAGTAGATTTACTCATTCCATTAGTGTAACAATCAGGGACAACTTGGATCTGTCTGTGATGGACAATACCATCTGTATCCAGAGAAAGAATTGTGGAGTTTGAACAAAGACCAAGGACTATTATCTTTCATTTATTTATTTATTTATTTATTTATTTATTTATTTATTTGTTTGTTTGTTTGTTTGTTTTAGGTTTTTGCAAGGCAAATGGAGTTAAGTGGCTTGCCCAAGGCCACACAGCTAGGTAATTATTAAGTGTCTGAGGCTGGATTTGAACTCAGGTACTCCTGACTCCAGGGCCAGTGTGCTATCTACTGGCCACCTATCTGCCCCTATTACCTTTAATTTAGGGGGAAAAATCTGATATCTTATTGTCTGATCTTGCTATCTCTTATACTTTATGTTTCTTTCTCGTGGATATGATTTCTCTCTCATCACATTCAATTTGGATCAATGTATACCATGGAAACAAAGTAAAGACTGGCAAATTGCCTTCTGTGGGGGGGGTGGGGGGAGGGAAGTAAGATTAGGGGGAAAATTGTAAAACTCAAAATAAATAAAATCTTTTAAAAAATTTTTTTAAAGAAGTATTTTGCTTCTGACCACTCCTCCCTTAATACATGATCCCACCACTACTACCTCCCAAACATCACTTATTTCCCTTTACCTCTTACTTTCCTGTAGGGTAATACAGTTCTATACCTAATTATGTTTATGTGTTATTCCCACTTTGAGTCAATTCTGATGAGAGTAAGGTTCAGGCATTGCCCACCATTTCCACATTTCCCTGCCCACTGTAAAAATCTCTTTTTTTGGTACCTCTATTATGTGAGATAATTTTCCTCATTCTTCCTCTCTATTTCCCTTTCTCCCAATGAGTCCTCAGTTTTATGATAGGCTATTATAAGGGAAAATCATAATAGGATCAGAGATTTAGTCTGGAGCAGATCTTAGAGAACATTTAGTTTGATCACCCTTCATTATATAGATGAAAAAAACTGAGAATCAGAGAGAAATTGATTTATCCAAGGTCATAGAAGTTAGAGGCAGCAGAATTGAGATGTAAATCATGGTCCTCTCACTTGAGATTTACTCTTCCTACTGAATGATACAACACTATTCTTAGGCACCAGAGTGTACAGGAGGACATAAGTTAAACTATTAGCCAAGCAATTGTAAGTAAGAATTATCTGGTGATGAGGACTCTTAAACATAAACGAATTAGTAGCAAAGTTATAGAATCTCTCTTCTGGAAGTTTTGAAAATAAGATAGACATTGATGAACACTTCTCAAGTACTTACTATGTGCAAAGTCACAGAATGGTATAAATGTGATGAGGGGAAACTAATGAAATGATTTCCCAAAATTCTCTCTAGATCCAAGTTTTCATGACTCTTGTCTGAATCATTTTCCTGGGAATAGAGGCAGCCCCGGGCAGGCTGGTACATAATGCTAATGTGAGGAGGTGTCAGAGAGGTGTCATTTGCTACATTTATGTCTGCTGAGCAATGCCTCTGAAACAATTCTATTTTTTAAATTTTATTTTAAAAATTTTCTTGACGATGAGTGAAAAAGATTCCTTCTAAAGAAATGTTATTTTATCTACCCGCAAGTGATAACTTTATTATTTGCATATTAACAAACACTGTTTAAGAGAAATAAACAGACCTGGTATTTAACTCTGAGAATCTTCTGTTTTGAAAAGATGTGCTAGACAATTTAAGAATATATGCAAAAGCACCAAAATTTGCCTAAGAGCATTTTTGTAGTCTTCTATTTGACTGATATCCTCTTCACTCTGATGAATATGTTCATTTTTTCCCCCTTATATAATGCTGCACTAAATTGACCCGCTATAAGAAAAATTCTGTTTTTATATTGTAAGCTCCATTGGAGAGTTTTTAATTTTCTTTTAAACTCAGTGCAGAACTTTGTCCACAGCAGGTACCTTATCAATATTTACTGAGGGACGGACAAAGGGACTGAAGAAGGGGAGAAAAGGAAAACTGAGGAAAGTAAGGGTCGTTAAGAGTCTAGAATTTCTTCTTCCTGGGGATTGATACTCAAAAGAGTGTAGGGAACAAAGGAATAATCTATTATTAGCCTTGTCAAAATCATACTTTAAAATCTCTTCTCTATATCTATATGCATATATACATATATATACACACCTTTAGGTATGAGTGTATATATACATATACATCTATATACATGTCTGTGTATAAACATAGACATAATTCACACATCTACCATACATACACACAAAACATTTTGTGATTCTTATATTACTTTGCCTTCACTATTCTTTGTGTCTAATGGAAATCAAAATATGAGGCAAATTAATTGAAAAGGTCACCTGGGGAATGAATGGCAGAGAATGACCATTGGTCCTAAAGGTTTGATGATGGACTAAACATTGTGAAATATGATGACAGTGCAATGTTTGATGTGCCTAATATGTACCTTTAGGTTTCTTCTTATAGATTAAATTCATAATGGTACCTTCTAAGCCTGAATTATAATACTTTTCTGTTGCTGCTCCCATTCCCCTTCCTCATTACTCTTCACCCCACCCCCACCCCCAGCAACTTCTTTAAATCCCTGAACATGCAGATGTTATTGCTTTTCTATTAAAGACAAATGATTTGGAACAATTCATATTTCCTTCCATATGACAATGGAAAGCCCTTAATTGCTTGGAGTGAGCTATTTCATCAGTGTGTTTACCCATTTTCTTTAGAAGATAAAAGTATATTTTCTAAGTTCTAAAATAAAAGAAATGAGATAAATCCCATATTTAACAGGTCCCTTCAACTAGCACATGCTTTATGTATTAAATGTCATATTTGTAGCATTTCCTGAATAATTCTTTCCTAATGAAGTTAAATGCAATATTTTAGCACAGTGATTAAAATATTGCTGACATTTGTGCCTCAGCAGCCACCATATCAGGTTAAATATGGCAAGTCTTGAGCCTAGGTGATTTTGCAGTTTGGCTTAGTGGAACCCCAGGACATTTATGGATTAGGTCATTAGCAAAGAAAGGCAATGGCTAAACTGGCAAGGGATAATTAACTTGATATGAATTGGGGCTGGATTGCAATATCCAGAAGCCTGTTCAACACATAGCCATCAGCCCTAAGTAGAGATCATGCTAACATAAAAGCTCACAGGTAACCAGTATTGAAAAAGCACTATTTGTTCTTTTTAGCCACATCATCAAGGTTCCATTTGTTTGGTTATAGGGGTAAAAGAGCTCAAATGAAAAGTAGCAGGTCTTTAGGGGTAAAAATTAGAGGGTCAAAATCTTGTCTTTTAACTTCTGGGTACTAGATTTTGGGAGAAGGTGGGAATAGATATAGATATAATATGGCAGATGCTGGGGCAGGTATCAGGCTAGAAAGAACACTGTTGCCCATTCCATTTTATCTACCACCAAGCTCACCATACTATTTCTCTTCCATTTATTTTTCTTGTTCTTTTTTGCCTCTAGCCTATCACTTTCCCCATTAACATTTCTCTTTTTACTTCTCCTCCTATACCAATGTTCATTCGGGTTTTTTATTCCTCTCTTCATTTCCCCCCCCAAATCAAAATGCAATTAGGAATGGAAGGAATGGGAAAAATATAGAGAACATGAGGAAGAAGACAGATGTAAGAAAAAATGTTCTCACACTACATCATATATTGTTATTATTGTTGTTCAATTGTTTCAATTGTGTCCAAAACTTGTGACCCTATTTTGGATTTTCTTGGCAAAGACACTGGCATGATTTGCCATTTCCCTTTCTAGATCATTTTACAGATGAGGAACTGAGACAAACAAGGTTAAGTGACTTGCCCAGGTCATACTGCTAATAAGTGTCTGAGGCTGCATTAGGACTCTGGGAGATGAGTCTTATGACTCCAGGTTCAGAACTCAATCTACTATACTCCCAAACTGCCCACGTTGGATCATAAAGAAAATCAAGGCTTCATAGATTTATGTTCTCATCAACAGGCATCCCCTTTACTTGTATAAATTATATTTGGATCGTGTCATCTCATGCTGAGTTTTGTTCTCCTTAGGGCTTGCAAAGAAGATATCCCTGAAGGGAGCCAAGATGGCACTGTAAACAGTAAATCATTAACACTCTCTCATATTCACTTCTAATCATGATAAAATAGCACTCACAATACATCCTGGAACAACAGAACCAACAATAAAAAAACAGGATGAAACAATTTTTTTAACCAAGGAAACTTGGAAGATTGGCAAGAAAGATCTGTCTCACTCAGGTAAAAGGGGGAAAAATAGTTCAGGACAGGAAGTAGCCCAGCAAACCAACAGCAAACCTCACATCAGCAAATCTTTGGAAGATCTTAAGTACCAGTGCAGTGGAGCAGGCAAACAATACCAGTCCTCACCCCCACCTCTAGGTAGTTAGGATAATCAGGGGAATGGGCAGACTCTCCTTCTGAAAATCATCACATGCTTCAGCATAGTCCCAGGAAAACAATCAGTCTCCAGAAACCAGACTGCTCTGTGATTCAGTGTAATTCTGGAAAAATGCAGAAATATTAGTTTCTAGACATCAGCACTTAGCATCAGGTCAACTGCCAGACCCTTTTGACCTTTGGCAATGCCAGCCACTTACACCCACCAGTGCAGTACCAAACACAAAGGTTCCCCATGAGCTTCAGGGAAACATTAGTGCCAGGTAAATAGCCAGGGCCTGCAACCCCTTGCACAAGAAGCCTGAGGCATAAGCCCCTCCTCCTTAGGAGCAGAGCTCAAATTTAAAAGAAAGGAAAAAACACCAAAAAAGATGGTAAAAAACAACAAAAAAAATCTGAGTATAAAAAATTATTATGGTGGCAGGGAAGACCAAGACACAAACTCATGAGGGGATAATAATGCCAAAATACCTATGGGCAAAACATCAAAGAAAAATGTGAAGTGGTCTCAAATCCAAAGTACTCATGGAAGAGTTCAAAAAAAGAGCTTAAAATCATTTAAAAGCTGTAGAAGAAAAATTGGGAAGAGAAATAAGAGTGATGTAAGAGAATTATGAAAAAGAGAAAGCAACTGCTCAATAAGTAGAATCAGCCAAAAGGAGGTACAAAATGCACTGAATAAAACAACTCCTCAAAAAGTACAATTGGACAAATGGAAAAAGAAACCATAAAAGCTAGGTGACTTAAAATTTAGAATTAGGCAAGTGGAAGCTAATGGTATATGAGACATCAAAAATCAATCAAATTCAAAAGAATGAAAAATATTGGTAAAATGATTAATTGGAAAAAAACAGATTCAGGAGAGACAATTTCAGAATCACCAGACAACTTGAAAGCCATAATCAACAGGAAAATTGTCCTGATATCCTGAAAGCAGAGAGCAAAATAAGCATTGAAAAAATTCACAGATCATCTCAGAAAAGATATCTCAAAACAACATTCCAAGGAACATTATAGTCAAATTTCAGAATAACCAGGTCAAGGATAAAATAATGCAAATGTCTAGAAAAAATAATACATTTATTGGGGAGCTACAATCAGATTTACACAGGACTTAGCAGCTTCAATAGTAAAGGATTAGAGATCATGGAACATGATATTCCAGAAGGCAAAGGAGCTAGGAATACAACAAAGAATCACATACCCAGTGAAATTAAGTAAAATATTCAAGGGGGGAAATGACCATTCAATGAAGTATAAGGAGATCAAGCTTTCTTTAGGAGAAGACCAGAAATGAACAAAAAAGCTTGATCTTCAATATTAAGACCTAAGGGAAAGCTAAAAAAAAAGGTAAAAAAAGGGGGAAAAAGCATAAAGGATTCAATGGAACTGAACTATTTACATCTCTCTATATGGAAAATTGATACTTGTAATCCTTAAAAATTGTATCACTAATAGTGTAGTGAAAATGAATATAGACAGAGAGTATGAGTTTAAGGTGAATTGGAGGGAATGATATAAAAATAATTAAGGGTTGAGAAAGAGGAATACCCTGAATATAAATGAAAAGGAGAGGAAGAACAAGGTAAGTAATTTCACAATGAAGAAGTACAAAAAACCTATAACAATGGAAGAAAAGATGAGTGATGGGTATTACTTGAACCTTATTCTCAATCATTTTCCAGTTGTTAAATGGTCAAAGGAAATGAGCAGAATAATTTTCAAATGAAAAAAATCAAAGTTATCTATAGGCATATGAAGAGGTACACTAAATCACTTTTGATTAGAGAAATGCAAATTAAAACAACTCTGAGGTACCATTTCACACCTATCAGATTAGCTAATATGACAAAAAAAGGAAAATGATAAATGTTGGAGTAAATATGGGGAAATTGAGACACTAATATAGTGTTGATGGAGTTCTAACCATAGGGAGATATAAAAATTCTGGATAGTAATTTAGAACTATGCCCAGAGGGCAACCAAATAATATATACTCTTTGATCCAGCAATACCCCTACTTAGACTGTAAACTAAAGAGATCATAAAAGACCTACATGTGCAAAAGATATTTATAGCAGTCCTTTTTGTAGTGGCAAAATATTGGAAATTAAGGGGATGACCATCAGTTGAGGAATGTGCTGACCAAGTTGTGGTATATGAATATAATGGAATACTATTGTGCAATAAAGAATGATGAACCAAAAGATTTCATAAAATCTTTTTTTTAAATTTTATTTATTTAAGGCGATGGGGTTAAGTGATTTTTCCAAGATCACACAGCTAGACAATTATTAAGTGTCTGAGGTCGGATTTAAACTCAGTTCTTCCTGACTCCAGGGCCATTGCTCTATCCAGTGCACCACCTAGCTGCCACAATGTTATAAAATCTTAAAGTGAAATGAGCAGAATCAGGAAAACATTGTATACATTATTAGCAACTTTGTAGGATGATCAACTATGAAAGACTCAGCTCTTTGCAGCACCACGATGATCAAAGACAAGTACAAAGGCTTCACAAAGGAAAATGCTATTCACATTCATGCAGATTGAAGCATATTTTTTCACTTTATTTTTCATTTTTTCATTTGATTTGTTTATTCTTTCACAACTGTGGCTAACATGGAAATATGATAAGACATGGGTAACCTATATCAAATTGTCTATCATTTACAGAAGAGGGGAGAAAAGGAAGAAAAATTTGGGACTCAAAATCTTGTAAAAATGAATGCAAAAATTGTCGGTATATACCTGGGAAAAATACTAGTAAGAAAACAAAGAAGATATCCTTATTAGATTGCATTTCTTTTTTACAAAAGAAACTCATTTTCTCCCTACTCTACTTTCCCCCACAAGGGAAAAGATTCACTTTTTCATACTTCTGAGTTTTTATGGAAGTCAGTGGCATTTCTACAGAATCCCAGGTTTATGATCTTAGCAATTTTTTAACTTCTTATTCTTCCTCACTCTAAATATCCAATCATTTGCAACATCTTGCTACTTCTACTTCACCCTTCCATCTGACCTCTCTTCTCCTCTCATACAGTCAGTATCTTAGTATAGGTCATCATCACCCCTCTCTTAGACAATTACAGAAGATTTTTGATTTGCAGAACATAGGTGAGTTCAGAAACTACTCAGAGACATGGGCAAGCTCAATCAGGTGAACTGCTCAAGAATTAGATTATAATAGTTTCCATTCACAGGCTTTGGGGCATTCTTTCTGGGGCATTTCCCCTTTTCCTGGGGGAGCAAAGCACCCTGTTTCTTGTGGTGGGCTACAGCAACCCCTTATTTTCCTTGTTAATACTTTAGATTTGTCTTTATATTCATTGATACATGCTAATTTTAGCTCAGCTTAATTCATCATCTGCTAATGAAGGCCTTATCAAAAAGAAATTGATCTTTTTTCTAGGTACCTAATCTAATTCCTAAACCAGATACTCTGTGATTGAACTCTCTTAACTTGGACATTCTTTGGGTATATCATATAGTTTTTCACTCAGAGCTTAAAGATATTGTAGAAGGTTGGAAGGAGGTACTAAAGCATCACTTACATTCTCTGATGGTCTCTTCTTCCATGGAAGGCTAGGACATCTACTTCCCAGAGGAAGGCAATCAGGTGAACTAAGTGACTTTTTATGGTTTCATATTAGCTAAATATCTAGTAGGAATAAATAGATGAGATGACAGGCAAGGAAAGACTGGGAGGAGTGGACCAATTATTCAGTCCAAATCCAGACCTGTCTCTTTAAACTACAATGCATCTAATTAGAATTAAACATCTTTTATTAAATCTTCACCTTTTTGGGAATTTACAGATGAGGGAATCAAAGTGATCCATAGTCATATGAAAAATTTCTTTAAATCCCTACTTATTAGAGAAATGAAAATTAAAACATCTCTGAGGTACCACCTCACACCTCTCAGACTGGCCAATATGAGCAGAAAGGACAATGATCAATGTTGGAAGGGATGTGGGAAATCTGGGACACTAATACATTGTTGGTAGAGCTGTGAACTCATGCAACCTTTCTGAACAACAATTTGCAATTATGTCCAAAGGGCAACAAAAATGTGCATACCCTTTGATCCAGCAATACCACTACTGGGTCTATACCTGAAGAGATTTTGAAAAAGTGTAAAAATATCACTTGTATGAAAATATTCATAGTGGCCTGTTTGTGGAACTGAAAATTAAGTGAATGTCCTTCAAATGGGGAATGGATTAAAAACTGTGGTATATGTATGTGATGGAACACTATTTTTCTATTAGAAACCAGGAGGGATGGGAATTCAGGGGAGCCTGGAAGGACTTGCATAAACTGATGTTGAGCGAGATGAGCAGAACCAGAAGAACATTGTACACCCTAACAGCAACATGGGAGTGATGATGATCAACCCTGATGAACTTGCTCATTCCATCAGTGCAATAATCGGGCACAATTTGGGGGGTATATATGATGGAGAATACCATTTTTATCCAAAGAAAGAATTGTGGAATTTGAACAAAGACCAAAGACTTTAATTTTTTTTAGGTTTTTTTTTTTGTAAGGCAAATGGGGTGAAGTGGCTTGCCCAAGGCCACACAGCTAGGTAATTATTAAGTGTCTAAGACCAGATTTGAACCCAGGTACTCCTGACTCCAGGGCCGGTGCTTTATCCACTATGCCACCTAGCCACCCCCGAACTTTATTTCTTTATTAAAGTCCTCTGCCTATGTCTCATCATTAATTTTTAAAATTTTTAAAAAGTTATCTTATTATGTAATTTTGCTATCTCTTATACTTTATATTTCTTCCTTGAGGATATGATTTCTCTCTCATCACATTCAACTTAGATCAATGCATACCATGGAAATAATGTAGACTCACAGACTGCTTTCTGTGGGGGTGGGGGGAGGAAAGCAAGATTAGGGGGAAAGTTGTATAATTCAAAATAAATCAAATCTTTCTTGAAAAAAAAGAAAGGGTTACCTAGCTGTGTAGCCTTGGGCAAACCACTTAACCCCATTTGCCTTGCAAAAAAAAACTTTAAAAAAGGGAAAAGTAAAAAAAGACAAAAAAAGCTTCACCTTTTTATTATAGTGAGAGAACAATAGGACTAGATCTGCCTAGTTGACTTCAGTTCAACAAGAGAAACATTGGATCACTTAGGAAGATCTGGGTTCAAATCTAGTTTCTGATATAAATGACTGTGTAACTCTGATTCTATGGGATTAAAAGCATTCTTTGATGCCCTGAAATTGTGACCTGAATGGGCATGGGCATGGGCAATGGAGTGGCCAAACAGTACCAGAGACTAGCCCTAATGTCTACTATTATCTCTTTCTGACCACTTACCCACTGGTATCTCTGGACTGAGAATTAGTATACAGAGAGATCACTCAGGACTGAGCTATTCTTACAGAAGGTTGATATTTATCTTAAACCTGGAAGTCTAGATACTGTGTTTTAAGAAAAGCAGAAAAAATTCATAAAACAGTTTATAGGCAAGTCTAGCTAAGTGATAGAAAATTGGATGAGAAATGAAAGACAAATGTGAATAGATGATTTTTATTAAAATATTCTAAATCATCTATAGATGCTGAAAGAGCCTTTGACAGAATACAATACTCATTCCTACTATAAAGACTAGAGAGCATAGGAATAAATGGATTGTTCCTTAGAATAATTAGCAATATCTATCTGAAACCATCAACAAGCATTATATTCAATGGGGAGAGGCTAGAGGCATTACCAATAAGATCAGGGGTGAAAGAAGGATGCCCATTATCACCACTACTATTCAATATTGTGTTAGAAATGTTAGCTTCAGCAATAAGAGAAGAAAAAGAAGTTGAAGGAATTAGAATTGGGAAGGAGACAAAACTCTCACTCTCCACAGATGACATGATGGCATACCTAGAGATCCCTAAAAAAAATCTAAAAAGCTACTAGAAACCATTAGCAACATATAAAATAAATCCTCAAAAATCCTCAACATTCCTATATATCACTAGCCAGATACAGCAGAAAGAGCTAGAAAGGGAAATCCTGTTCAAAGTTGCTTCAGACAATTTAAAAATTCTTGGGAGGGGGCAGCAAGGTGGTGCAGTGGATAGAGTACCAGCCCTGGAGTCAGGAGTTCCTGAGTTCAAATCCAACCTCAGACATTTAATAATTACCTAGCTGTGTGGCCTTGGGCAAGCTACTTAACTCATTGCCTTACAAAAAAAGAAATCTAAAAAAAAATACTTGAGAGTCTACCTGACAAGGAAGACTCAGAAACTTTATGAAAACAACTACTCTATGATAACCACTACTTCTCACACAAATAAAATCAGATTTAAATAACTAGCAATGGATAGGTCAAGCTAATAGAATAAAAATGACAATTCTAGCTAAATTAAACTACTTAATTAGAGCCCTACCAATCAAAATTCCAAAAAATTACTTTAATGAATTAGAAAAATTGCAAGTAAATTCATATGGAGAAATTAAAAGTCAAGAATTTCTAGGCATTTAATGAAAAAAGTTCAAAAGAAGATAGCTTAGCCCTATCAGATCAAAATTATATTATGAAGCATCAGGCATCAAAACTGTCTTGTAGTGGATCAGTGGAATAGATGAGGTGCAAAAGAGATAGCAGGAAATGATTACAGTAATCTACTGTTTGATAAACCCAAAGAGTTCAGCTTCTGGGATAAAAAAATCTCTCTCTTTTATAAAAATTGTTGGGAAAATTGGAAGTTAGTATGGCAGAAACATGGATTAGACCAATATCTCAAACCCTATACCAAGATAAGATCAAATGGGTACGGGATTTAGACAAAAAAAGACAATATTATAAGGAAAATAGAAGATCAAGGAGTAGGAAAAGATGAGGGTGGAAAAGTGAACAGAATGAGTAAATTTCTTTTAACTAGGCAGTTCTTGTTGCTTATTTCAGTAACCACTAGGTAGATGCTCAGTTCTCAGAAAATCATTATTGCTTTTTGATGCTTGAATGAAGCAGACATTTAATTCAAATTCTCCCTAACTTATCCTTTTTAAGATATATTTTTAACATTCTTAAAAAAAATTTGAGTTCAAAATTTCTCCCTTTCATATATCTCCCCCACCCATTGAAAAGGCACATAATATATCAATTATACATGTGAAGTTGTGCAAAACATATTTCCATACTGCAAAAACAAATATACAAAACAAAAAAAAGAAATAAAAGAAAAGAGCAAGGAACATAAAATGAAAAAGTATTCCTCATTTTACACTCAGAATTGATCACTTCTCTCACTGGAAGGGGATAGCAATTTTTCACCAAGGATCCTTTGAAATTTTCTTAGATTATTATCTTTAGGGGCAACTAGCCCTGGAGTCAGGAGTACCTGAGTTCAAATTTGACCTTAGATACTTAATAATTGCTGTATGACCTTGGGCAAGTCACAAGCCCATTGTCTTGCAAAAAGTCAAAAGGATTATTCTCTTTATCAAAACTGCTATCAATCATCATGATAATATTGCTATAATTATATACAATGTTCTCCTGGTTCTTTGTGGATCTACCTAGGTTTATCTGAAACCATCCTACTCATCATTTCTTTTAGCACAACAGCATTCCATCAGAATCATATATCACAACTTTTTCAGTCATTCCCCATCTAACAGCCATCCCCTCAATTTCAAATTCTTTACCACTACATAAAAAGGTGTTATAAATATTTTTGTACGTGTTGATCCTTTTATGTTTTATAAATTTGGCTCAATTCCTTACATTTTTGATTAAATGAGGCTTTTTCTTCTAAATTTGACTGCATTGGCTTTGTTTATGCAAAACTTTTTCTTTTTTTTCCTTTTGCAAGGCAATAGGGTTAAGAGATTTGCCCAAGGTCACAGACAGCTAAGTTAGCATTAACTTTCTGAGGGTGGATTTGAACTCAGGTCCTCCTGATAGCAGGTCTGTGTTCTATACACTGAGCCACCTAGCTGCCCCACTTGTAAAATATTTTCAATCAAAAATTTCCATTTTACTTCCTGTGATCTTTTCTATCCCTTGTCTGATTATAAACTTTTCACTTACCTATGGATCTGACAGGTAGATTTTTATCATCCGCACTTTATGCCATTTACCCAGTTTGACCTTATTTATATTTATGGAATGAGATGTTGGTCTTTGACTAGTTACTACCAAGTTGCTTTATAGTTTTCCCAACTTTTTTTATTCAATAGTGAGTTCTTGAACCCAAATCTTGTATCTTTGGGATATCAAACACTAGATTACTATAGTCAATATAGATTACTAATGTTTATTAAATAGCTAATCTGTTCCACTGATAACACCGCTCTATTTCTTAGACAGTGCCAGATTGTCTTGATGTTTAACATTTTGTATTATAGTTTGAAATCTGGTACTATCTACCTTTACAAGTTTTTTCACTGATTCTCTTGACCTTTTGTTCTACCATATGGATTTCATCATAGTTTCTTTCATTATAGTTTTTTTCTAGCTTTATAAAATAATTTTGGTAGTTTTATTGGTATGACACTAGATAAGTAAATTATTTCAGGTAGAATTATCATTTTATTATATTACCCTGTAATGTATTTTCCTTTAAGAATTTGGATGATTAGGCAGCACAGTGGATAGAGTACCAGCCTTGGAGTAAGGATTACCTGAGTTCAAATCCAGCCTCAGACACTTAATAATTACCTAGCTGTGTGGCCTTGGGCAAGCCATTGCCTTGCAAAAAACCTTAAAAAAAATTTGGATGTTATACCACTTGGTACATTTATATTTAACTTTAATATTAGTTCATTATTTATGGTAACTTTCAACAAGATGAAGTTTCCCTCCTCAAACCATTTAATTAGGCCTATTTTTCCCTTTTCCTTTGTTTGAGATAATAATTGGTAACCCTGCCTTTATTGGTCTCAGTTGAAACAGATTCTCCTCCAGCTTCTCAATTGAACTATATATATATATATATGTATATATATATTATATATATGTATATATATATATACATATATATAATATATATACATATACATATACATATACATACGTACATATATATGTTCATATATTTATATATGTGTCCATAGATATTCATAGATATATTTATATATATGTTCATATATATTCAAATGTGTGTATATTATAAACAATATATTGTTGAATTCTGGTTCTAATCCAATCTGCTTTCTACTTCTGTTTGATGGGTGAATTCATCCCATTCAAATTCACAGTTAACTCCTAATTGTGAATTTTTCTACATTCTGTTTCCTTCTGTTTCTCGTTCGCTCTCTTTACTTTGTCCCAAATCTGTTTTACTTCTGACCACCACCTCCCTTAATCCATTTCCCCTTTTATCATCCTTTCCTTTCCCTCCCTTTTCCTTTCTACTTCTATTAGATAAAATAGATTTCTATATTTAATTTCCCCTTTGAACTAATTTTAAGGAGAAATGCTAAAATTGCCTACTTTCACATCATTTCCCCTCTACTGAAAAAACATTTCCTTCTGCACATCTTTTATGGGAGACAAATTTCTCATTTCTTTTTCTCTCTTCACCCTTTCCCAAAAGCATTCCTCTTTCTCAACCATCCTTTTTTTTAGATCATTCTAAAATAATTGACACTCTCATGCCCTCTGTCTATGAAAGGTTCATCCAATTGTGCTAATAATGATAAATTTACATGTATCATCTTCCCATGTAGGAATGTAAGCAATTTATTCTTATCAAGTCTCATGATTTTTTGATTTTTTGTCATGCTTACCTCTTTATGCTTTGCTTGAATCTTTTATCTGAAAGCCAATTTTTCTATTTAGCTCTGATCTTTTCATCAAGAATGTTTGAAAGTCTTCAAACTATTTCATTTGAATATCCATTTCCCCCCCCAAGGATCCTACTTAATTTTGCTTGTAGGTTTTTTGCTGTTGTTGCTGTTGCCTTCTGGAATATCATATCCTAAGCCCTCCATTCCAATAACATGGTAGCTCCCAAATCTTATTTGATCTTGACTATGACTCTACAGTATTTAAATGCTTTCTTTCTGGCCACATGAAGTACTATTACTTTGATATAGGAACTCTGGAATTTGGCTATAATATTCTTGGGAGTTTTCATATTGGGATTTCTTTCAGGAGATGATTGGTTAAGTGTTTCAATTTTAATTTTACCTTCTGGTTCTAGGGTATCAGGGTAGTTTTCCTTTATAATTTCTTAAAAATGTGAAATGTAGGCTTTTTCTTTGATTGTGCCTTTAGGTAGTAATAATTCTTAAACTGTAGCCTCTTGATCTAATTCCAGGTCAGTTGGTTTTCTAATGAGATATTTCATATTCCTTTTTTTTAATTCTCTGAATGTCTTTTATTGTTTCTTGAAGTCATTAGTTGCTCCTTGGCCAGTTGTAATTATAAAGGAATTACTTTCTTCCATGAGCTTTTTAACTCTTCTTCCAGTTTTCCAGTTCTACTTTTTTAAGGTCTTATTTTCTTCAATATTTTTATGCTCCTTTTTTCAAATTGTTAGCTTGCTTTTTTATGATTTTCTTGTGTTATTTTCCTTTCTTTTCCTAATTGTTTCTCTACCACTTTCTTGATTTTGAAAATAAATATTTTTAACTCTTCTAAGAATTCTTTTTGGGTTTATATTCAATTCATATCTTTGATTTTCCTTTTAAATTTTTCTTGTAGCTATTTTTGTCATCATTGTCTTCTTTTGAATTTATGTCTTTGTCTTTGCTTTTATCAAAGTAGCTGTTACGACTGGGTTCTTTTTTGTTCTTTGTTCATTTTCCCAGCCTATTTATTTCCTTTGAACCTGTATTAAAGTTGGGCTCTTTTCCTGAAATGGAGAAACTGTACCAGACTTAAGACTTTACTTCTCTGAATTTGTCAGAGTTAGTTCTAAGAGTCTAGAAGTTTTTGGTGCTTCCAAGGTGGTATGATTTGAGAACTGTGGTCATTTGTCTCCTAGTTTGCACTGTTGTCCTTATACAAGAAGGCCCCGATCCCTTGCAATCATGATCAATGATGCTGCTTCTTAGGGCTCTTGATCCTTTGGGTCCAAAAGTGTTCCTCTCTGCCCTGATACTGTGACCTGAAAATGGGTAAGGACAATGAAGCTGTCAAACAGCACCAGGTCCTCCCTGTAGTCTCTTTATACCAGTTGCCAACTTCTATTACCATCTCTGAACTGAGTGTGCCCAAAGCTGCTGCTGTTGTCACCTCTAAGGTCCACAGCTTTTGTTGCTGCCATGGAGTCAGTGTCACAGACCTCTTCTTTGAACCTCCTAAGTTATCTTGGGCTAGAAATGCTTTACTCCAACCTTTTGTTGGTTCTACTCCTCCAGATTCTATTTGAAACATTATTTTAAAGTTTTTCAGAGGGGAGTGTTGGGAGAGTTTGGCTTGCTTTCTCTGCTCTGCTATCTTGACTCTGTCTCCTGAAGCCCTCTCCTTAACTTCTCATCTTGGGTAGATCTTGTCTACATTTTCTCATAAACCCTTCAAAGTATATTTACCCAGCTGACTCATATTCTTCCAGAGTTTAGATATGGAGTAGAGAACATTGTTTGTGCTTAACATCCTTAAAATGACCTCTGAAATATCTCTATGTGCATAGAACTGTAAAAACTAATGTAATAGAGGAGGGAATTTTGTCTTCTTTGCACTCCAGCAAATTTGAGAGTTGGAGGAGGCAGAGATGGTGACATTGAAGTAAAGGGGAAGACCTTTATTTTTAGAAAGGGTCAGAGGTTTTATTGTATATGAAGAGGCTGCAAAATAATAAATTTGTTTGTGGGACATAGTCAACATAAAAATTATGGAATCCCCAAGATTCATCAGTCCAAATGCTAAGTCCATCAATTAAGGTCCTTCTATGGGCCAGAAAGAACACTGTAATAGTTCAGTTGAAAAAACAATACCACCCTGCCAAACAGTGATTTCAGGTGGGAAGGGACTGCAACCAGCCAAGGAATTCCTCAGCTCAACCTGTCCCCCCACAGCTCTTTGCCCTGTGAAGAATACAGTGTTCAAAGGACCTGCCTAGTCTCATCCAGAAGTAACTGCTCAGTGGTAGAGAAACCTTCTCAATCTAGTCTAGCAGCAGCTGATGAGTATATTACAAGGGCACAGTCCAGACTCAGCCATGCTCAGCAGCTGAGCAACCTGTCCAGTCCAGTACAGGAACAAATAAGGAACCACAGCCACTCCCAAGTGATCTGCTTTATGCAGATAAATAGTGGATTAACCTGTCCAGGTCAGACACCAAGTCCTTCAAAGCCCAGATGAGCTGCTTGTCTGGTGGAGATGTGTTTCATGAGAAGTCAGTGTAGCTGAGCAGTGAAGTGACCAATTACCAGTGATATACCCTTTGGAAAATCTCATGTGGACCCTGGAGTAAGAAAGGATATTGAGACTCAGCTGTTCCAGAGTAGTCTAAGGTATACACATGATCTAGGAAATGTGCATACCCTACATATCTGCATCACTATCATTATACTTTAAATTTGTTGACTACTCTTCATCTCATGGATTCTCTATATACTTGTTGGAAAGTGTTCCCCCAATTTTAAGAGAATTACTTTGTAATCATGGATCTTTTTATGCTTGTTGAGTGATTGTTAAGGAGAGGCAGAGCAATACAAACTCCTCCTGGAATTCTGAAAGTAATAGAGGTCACCAATCTGGGGAACTAAGCTGAAAATACCACCATGGGATAGTAGAGAGAATCTTGGAGTATAACACTTAGATCTGTCAGAGGATCCATGATCTCATTGGTTCAAAACACTATCCTCTAATCTTTTTATCCTTTTTTGGTTTTTGTCTGTCTCTCTCATCTCTCTCTCTCTCTCTCTCTCTCTCTCTCTCTCTCTCTCTCTTCATATATATATAATCTTCATAGATAATCTACCCATCATTCTGAAACCTTCCTTCATTTATTTTAATATTTCTTGAACACTAATATAATTGTTCTAATTAATGTATGACCAATTTATCATGTGTCCTTTTCTGGACACACAAATCTTTGGTGATATATTTTAATTCACTTCCTTCAGGCAAATCAATGCTCCTGTCCTTGAGGAGGTTCTACTCTCTGAGAAAACAAAGGCATAGATATATTTGATTAATCTACAAATCAATTAACTATACAGTATGGGTCAATCATTTTGCTAGGCCCTGAGGATACAAAGAGTAGTTGCCTTCAAGGAGATTATATTCCATAATGAGGAAATAATATTATACATACATATGTATTTATATTCACAATATATACAAACACACATGCATGTTTATATGTTTATACACATATATGTAAATAATAATGACAACTAGGGAGCACAGTAGATAGAAGCCCAAACTAGATTCAGGAAGACCCAAGTTCAAATCCAATCTCAGACACTTACCCTGAATGAGTCACTTCACCCTCTTTGCCTCTGTTTCCTCTTCCATAAAATGAGATGGAGAAGGAAATGACAAGCCACTCTAGTATCTTCACCAAGAAAACCTCAAATGAGATGATGTAAAGTCAAATATGACTAAAACAACTAAAAAACAACAAAACCAAAGTGATGTTGGCTGGAGAATGGCATGTGAATAATAAGCTGGAGAAAAAAAGCTGCAAATATGATGCTGAATCTGCACTCAACTTTCCACTGTATCTGCAGTCAGAGTCCCTCTATCTACAGGAGGAAGCCAGTGACTCTATCTGAGCCCTCACTTTCTAGGAATCTATGAATAAATGCCAATACATCCACCTAATGATTAAGAACTTCTCATCTCTCTCATATAACAGTTCTATATTGACATTTATTCATGAAAAGGGAAAAGGAGACATGACAGTTTTAGCCAGAAAATAATCAGATATTTATAGGAAAGAATGGGGAATTACTGCTTTAAACAGATATACTCCCTGGCTGCCATGCTGTTCAACTCATAGCAATTGAAAACACTTGTAAACTCTTCCCAGGGTACAGAGGTTCTTCATGGACAACTTTCCCCACATAATAGTTTAATCAAGATTTACATAGTGGAATCCATTAATTATAAAAACTAGGTCTTATCCGCCCTAGATAATCCTGCTGTGGGTAAGCCAACTAGTTGAATTTATGTTCATTGTCCTTCTTTTGCTCCAGATCAAAGATAGAAGCACTAGGAACTTTCTCACTGATTATCCAAAAGATTCTCAAGTGTCACTTTTTAAAAACTTCTTTGTGAGATTAGCATCGTCTCAATGCCTCTGAATAAGTTTTCCCATCTTGCCTATGATTTATTTTCCCTACTCTCTTTGACATAAATGATTTACTACTAGTATCTTTTTTGCATTTCAAAGGTCCAATTTCAGGGCTCTAATTGCTTTCAATATATTTGGGATTAAATCTATCTTGGAAGAAAAGGTCAATCATTTGGGCCAGTGCATTGAAAGAATATTTATGGTGGAAGATTTCAACTTCACAGAGATTTTAGTTCAGGGGGTTTGGCATTTTAGAACTCACTCAACATCTTTGAAAATTATGAAGAAGACTTTAAAAAATAATCTAATACTTTTACTCTGTTATTTTAAAAAAAAGTATTTATTTTATACACTTGAATAGTTAATTACTGGATAGCAAGTTATCCTAGAACTATTCTGATTTGAACTCCATAAAAAATGAAGGGCAATTGGGTAGTGCAATAGATGGAACAACAAACCTGAAGTTAGGAAAACCCATTTTACTGAATTCAGATCCAGCCTCACACACTCACTTGTATACTACCTGGGCAAATCATATAGCCCTATTTGCTTTAATTTCTCATCTTTAAAATGAGCTGGAGAAGGGAATGACAAAGCATTCTAGTATCTTTGCCAAGAAAACCCCAAATTGGATCACAAAGAA
Source organism: Macrotis lagotis (assembly GCF_037893015.1). Taxonomy (NCBI): domain Eukaryota; kingdom Metazoa; phylum Chordata; class Mammalia; order Peramelemorphia; family Peramelidae; genus Macrotis; species Macrotis lagotis. Next base: position 162,607,439 of record NC_133663.1, on the reverse strand, counting down.
TCAGACACAACTAAAACACCTGATGAAAATGAAAAATAAAGGACAGTTTGGTGGTTCAGGGGATAGAGCCTGGGAGTTCAGAGGGTCTGAATTCAAATTTGGAATCAGACATTTATTAGCTGTGTGACCTCGTACAACTCAATTAATCCCTATTGTCTCAAAAAAAAGAAAACATGAAATAAGAATAATACACAGTTCTATAAGCATATATACCTAAATGAGCATTAAGGAGAACTTTTATGCCAATGACTGAATAGTAGGCTATTGTCATATCTGTTTTATGGATGCATAAACTGAGACTCAAAGAGGGTAAAGAATTTTAGCTGGAATCACAGAGATTTGAAATAAAGCCTCCAAATTTAGGCCCCAAATGTATTTTTGACTGTCAGAGTTGACGGAATAAAGCACATATGAAGTTAGGAGTTAAGGAAATCTGAGTTTCGGTAGAGCCTCTACTACTTACTAGCTGGGTGAGCTTGGGCAAGTCACCTCACTCTGAGACTGTTTCCTCTTTTAAGAATGAAGGGATTGAGGTAAATGTCCTTCAGTTGGGGAATGGCTTAGCAAACTGTGGTATATGTATGCCATGGAACACTATTATTCTATTAGAAACCAGGAGGGATGGGATTTCAGGGAAGCCTGGAGGGATTTGCATGAACTGAGGCTGAGTGAGATGAGCAGAACCAGAAAAACACTGTACACCCTAACAGCAACATGGGGGTGATGATCAACCTTGATGGACTCACTCATTCCATCAGTGCAACAATCAGGGGCAATTGGGCTGTCTGCAATGGAGAATACCATCTGTATCCAGATAAAGAGCCATGGAGTTTGAACAAAGTTCAAGGACTATTCCCTTTAATTTAGAAAAAAAAAAACCAGATATCTTATTGTCTGATCTTGTTATCTCTTATAATTTTTGTTTCTTAAGGATATGATTTCTCTCTCATCACACTCAATTTGGATCAATGTATACCATGGAAACAATATAAAGACTGGCAAATTGGCCTTCTGTTGGGAGTGGGGGGAGGGAAGTAAGATTGGGGGGGAATTGTAAAACTCAAATAAAATCTTTACTAAAAGGGAAAAAAGGAAAAAAGAATGAAGGGATTGAACTAACTGATCAGAAAGGCTTCTTTTCTACTTTGAAATCTGTGATTGAACTATCTTGGCACATTAGTTTGTTGAAAAGTAGATAGCAGTGAATAAATCGGTTTAAAGGAAAAGCTTGAGTCCAGAGAAATGGGATATTAGTGGCCACAAGGAGAAACAATTGATATTTTTATAACTTTGACTTTTATATTACTTTAACTTTTAAGTAAAACTAGAAGCATGTATAACATTCTTCATTAGAATGAGTCTCTAAGACATTTTACTTTATTTTAATTTAATATTTATTGAATATACAATCATACAATTAATTAAATTACCTAAAATGATTCAATAAAAAACTAAGTTTAAAAATATCTATTTTAAAATGAGACATGTAAATTATCAACTAAAAGGCTCAATAATAAGACATTTATATGACACCTTAAGATTTACAAATATTTCACTTTATCCTCACAAAGTTAAGTGATTTACCCAGTCACACAGCTAGTAACTGAGGATGGATTTGAACTTAGGTCTTCCTGAATCCATATCCAATACTCTATCCTGCCCTAAACTTTAAACAAAACCTAAACAGAAGTTTTTTAAAAATACTTTAAAATGATTCACAAAATACCCCCCAAATTTTTTTTCTTTTTGAGATTTTAGTGTATCTGGGCTTATCCAGCACTCTTCCTCGGTGATGATCTCTTTTTACTAAAATAGTAAATTTCTAGTTCTCACAATAGGTAACTCAGTCACCTGGGGAAAGTCACTTCACTTCTTTAGACCCAATCATCTTCATTCAATTGTATATGAACTCTTAGAAAACTGGAGCTGTTTCATTTTTTGTCTTTGTATACCCATAGCCTAGCATAGCATAGTATGTGATGACTGTTTATCTAATGAATGAATGAATGACTGAGTGAATAGCTGAATCTAAAATATATGGAATTATATTAAATGATCTCTAATGTCCCAGCTCTAGAAATTCTAATTCTTAGATTTTCCTTTTTTAAAAAGCTTGATCAAGTACCATCTCACCTTGTGCTAATGGCTTTTTTTTTGTTTCCCTTACCCAAAGAACAAGGTGGGTTTTTAGACAGAATTCTTTCATGATGTGTTTGTGTGGGAGGAGCTCCCAACCCAATTTTCATTTTAATCACTAATTTATATATGTTTATATTCATATATTATGCATTTGGTGTGCTTCCTGTCCTTTCTGACCCAAAAGTCAAGTTATCACAGTAGGAATTCTCAAAACTGGCAAAACCTCAACTTAGTTCCACAACCACACAACAAATTTTGATAGTGAAAATTCATTCCCTGGGGCAGAGGAGTCTTATGAGGAGAAGGAAGACAATTAAGAGAAATGCAGGTACAGATAAAACAAACTCAATGGCTAGAAATATCAGGATACTTCCCTCCCTCCCTCAATCCCTGACCCCATTTTGTTCCCATCAGAATATCTTGTCTGATACAGTATTTGGACAATTGACAAGCTGATTAAATTGAAGTTCTGTCTGATTGGAGGCAATGGATCTTTTCTATCTTGATCACTCAGATCACTTTTCTAGGGCAAAGGAGCTGACTTGTCAAAACTCTAGTAATGGCAAATATTCTTTTAAAAAAAAGAAATCTTAAAAAAAGGAACTAGGTTTTGTTTGGTTTTATTCCACAATAATAATAGTTCATATGCGTCATTCAATTAATCATCAATCAACCAATCTTTATTTTAAAATTGTATATTTTATCCCCCCATGCTGCCCCCCCATAACACAGGCTTACTATTGTGCTAAGTGCTGGAATAGAAATCAAAAGTAAAAACAATCCCTGCTTTCAAGAAGTTTATATTCTAATGAGGGGAGATATGATGTATATAATAAGTATATGCATGATATATACAAAGTGATGGAGAAAAGCCTTAAAGGGAACTCTATTAATGGAGGGGGACTAATAGCTACTAATAGCTAGGGGGACTGGGAAAGGTCTCTTCAAGAAGATGATATTTGAAATGAGTCTTTGAGGAAATGCAGAATTGTGAATCAATCCAAAGGACTAACCCATTCAGCTTTGCATAAAGACAGAGAACCAGGGGTATATCCTGAAGTAGGTGAATAGATAGGTATCAAAAGACCTGCCTTCAATTAGCCAAAAAGAGATGCTCATAAAATGGACAAGAAATCTGTTTCTAGATGGACAGAAGTCCAAAGATAGGAACACAGGGAATAAGGGAGCTATCTTTAAATGCATAGCATCAGAATAATGCCAAGAAACCAGGACTGACTTAGCCTGAGGTAGGCAAGGAGGAAAAGAAAGTATCTTCCCATTATAAGTTGAAAGTGTATGTATACTTCAGGAAATCTCAAATCTGTCTTGTAATGCTTTCATAATTACCAAATGCTTTAATGGTTGCAAAATGTTTTAAATTTATTATCTAACAATTCTCACAAGAGCCTTATAGGATCATAGATTGCAGCTACAAAGGATCTTAAAGACCATCCTCCCTCTCCCAACCACCTCATTTTTTTGCACTTTTTTAAATTTATTTTTTATTTTCATTTTGTACAAATGTGTTTTTGTTACATTAATAAAATATACTTGTTTACAAGTAACCAAAATACCCCTCCCGCCTTGAATATAGATAGACTTGCTTGGGCGAAAAAGTAAAGGGGAGAGAAAAAAATTAAAATTAAAAAAAATAATAGTAATTGTAGGTATGGCCAAGTGGCGCAATGGATGAAGCACCAGCCCTGGAACCACGAGCACCCAGCACCCGAGTCCATATCCAGCCTCGTAAACCCAATAATCACCCAGCCATGTGACATGCAAGCCACCCAATCCCCACTGCCCTGAAAAAAACAAAAAGAAGAAAAAAAAAGACCCAAATTAAAATAAAATAGTAATAATAATAGTAGGGGCAGCTGGGTGGCAGACAGAGCTTTGGCCCTTGAGCCAGGAGCACCTGGGTCTGAATCCGGCCCCAGACATCCAAAGATCACCCTGCTATGTGGCCCCAGGCAGGCCACCCAGCCCCACTTGCCCTGCACCCTCCCCCAAATAATAATAACAAAAAATGTGCTTCAGTCTTTGTTCCAACACCATCAACTCTGTCATGAGTGGATCACATTCTTTATGATAAGTCCATCACAAAAGTTACTTCCATATTTTTCCAATGTTGCCATTGCTGATCACAACTACCTCCTTTCTTATTTCTCCACTACCATGTACTATATTTTCTCTCTCCTTTCACTCTGACTCTGCTGTAGGGTTGCTGAGTGGCGCAGCAGACAGATCCCTGGTCCTGGGTTCAAGAAGCCCTGAGCCCCCATACCACTCCTTAGGCCCAGAATCCACCTGCCCCTATGGTCCTGGGCAGGCCATCTAATCCCAGCCCCTTGCAAGAAGTAAAAAAGAAAATGTGTTATATCTGACTACTGTCCCCCCATGGTCCATCCTCTCCTCCTTTATTCACATCCCCACCCCTTCCCCCTGCTCCCCCCCTCCTTCTTACTCCAGTTGTCTATACTCCATTGAGTATATTTGCTGTTTCCTCTCCTAGCCATCTCTGATGAGAGCAAAGTTTCCCTCATTCCCCCTTGCCTCCCCCCTTCCATATCATTGCAATAGCTCATTGTAATAAAAAAATCTTATTATGTGAAATATCTTGGACTATTCCCCCTCTCCTTTTTCTTTCTCCCATTCCATTTCCCTTTTTTTCCCTATTGACTCCATTTTTACACCATATTTTATCTTCAAATTCAGCTTTCTCCTGTGCTTCAATTATAAAAGCTCCCTCTACCTGCTCTATTAACTGAGATGGTTCATATGAATATTATCAGTATCATTTTTCTATACATGCAGTTCATCCTCATTAAGTCCCTTTCCTCCAATCTCCATGCTTCACCTGAGTCCTGTATCTGAAGATCAAGCCTTCTGTTCAGCTCTGGCCATTCCAAAAGGAACCTTTGAAATTCGCCTGGTTCATTGAAAGTCCATCTTTTTCCCTGGAAGAGGACATTCAGCCTTGCTGGGTAGTTCATTCTTGGCTGCATTCTAAGCTCTTTTGCCTTCTGGTATATTGTATTCCAAGCCCTATGAGATTCCAATATAGTTGCTGCTAAGTCCTGTGTGATCCTGACTGCAGCTCCACGATATTTGAACTGTGTCCTTCTGGCTGCTTGTAATATTTTCTCTTTGACTTGGGAGTTCTGGAACTTGGCTATAATATTCCTGGGGGTTGGTTTTTTGGGATCTCTTTCTCAGGGGGATCTGTGGATTCTCTCCATTTCTATTTTGCCCTCTGCTTCTAGAATATCAGGGCAATTTTCCTGTAGTAATTCTTTGAAAATGATGTCAAGGCTCTTTTCCTGATCATGACTTTCAGGTATTCCAATAATTTTCAAATTATCTTTCCTAAGTCTGTTTTCCATATCAGTTGTTTTTTTTCAATGAGGTGTTTCACATTTTCTTCTAATTTTTCATTTTTTTTGGTTTTGAAGTATTGCTTCCTGATTTCTGTTAAATTCATCAATCTCCCTGAATTCTATTCTTTGTCTGAAGGATTTGTTCTCCTCAGAGAGTTTTCTTATCTCTTTTTCCATCTGGCCAATTTTGCTTTTTAAAGCATTCTTCTCCTCAATAACTTTTTGAACTGTTTTATCCATTTGACCTAAGCTGTCTTTTAGCATGCTATTTTCTTCAGCATTGTTTTGGATTTCTTTGACTAAGCTGCTGACTTCATTTTCATGTTTTTTCCTGCATCTCTCTCCTTTCTTTTCCCAGTTTTTCTTCCAACTCCCTCATTTGATTTTCAAAGTCTTTTTTGAGCTCTATCATAGCCTGAGCCCAATTTCTGTTTTTCTTGGAGTCTTTAGATGCAGGAGCTTGTGCTTCCTCATCTTCACACTGAGTATTTTGATCCTTCTTGGGCTCATTTGCAAAATATTTCTCAATGGTCTTCCTCTTGTTTCTTTGCTTGTTCATTTTCCCAGCCTAAGCCTGTTTTTTGGGATGCTTCCTGAGCTTTTGGGACACTCCCACAAGGGTCTCAGTGTGTGAGGTTCTGTCCTCCCTCCTGGTCTGTGAATGACCATAAGCGCCCCCCTCTGCCACAGGGCCGAGGTGGGGGGGCTCTGTTGTTCTATGGGGGGGCCTAGACTGGGATCAGGATCTGAATGTGGTCAGAGCCCCAGAGTCCTGTTCCAGGGGCAGAGGACAGAGCTCTGCAGTCTCTCTCTTCACTCCCCTCCCTCAGCTCATGCCCTGGGGGCTCCTGCTTACCAGTTTATGGGCTCCTCCTGCTTCTGTTTCCAGGTCTAGGCTGCCGAAAAGACCAAGCTGCTTGCTGTGTGCCCTGAGGGCTGGGCTCCAAGTGCTTGCTCTGGCAGAGGTCACTGGCTGTTCTCCCACTTTGTGCCCGGTGCTCCCCAGGGTGCAGCTTAGGAGACTCCCCCGCTGCTGTGAGCCGTGGCTCCCAGCACTCTGGGGCTGCCTCCGGGAGGCTGAAGTTCTTTGGCTCTGGCAGGCCACCCCTCTGGCGGCTGCCTCTCTGACCCCCCACCTCATTTTACTATTTAAGAACTTGAGGCTCAGAAAAGTTGAGTGACCTAATCAGTCATAGGGCTATTAAGTGCCCAAAGAAGAATTGGAACCTAGTTCTTCCTGTAAATATTCTATCCACTGCACTTCTTAGCTGCTTAAAAGGTCTGTTTTCTTTTATTATCCTCATTTTACAGATGAGGAAACTTGAGGTTGAAAAAGTATTTGTCTGAGTTGGTATTTGATTCCTGGTTTTCTTTATTCCAGAATCTACCCATTGTTCCCTCAAGGCAGGATGGCATTTTGAAAGGAGAGCAGAAATTCGGGTCTCAAGGACTTAGGTTCAAATCCTGTCTCAGATACTTTATCACTTTAGCTCTCTCAACCTCAGATTTTAATCTGAACCACTATATAAATTAGTTATTATTATTATTATTATCATCAATAATCATTATTACCTACCTTATAGATTGTTTTAAGTATCAGTGAGATGTGTGATGGGATTTGAACCCAAGATTTCCAGATTCCAGTGCAACATTCTATTCATTGTATGGGTCCATTTTTTTAAGGCTAGAAAACATGAGCTGATCCCCCTTTTTTTATAACATAAGCATATCATATGTTCTATTGAGAGGTTCTCTGGGATTCATGGGATCATAGGATTTAAAGCTAGAAGGAATTTTCCAAATTACTATTTCTAACCCCCTTATTTTATAGATGAGGAAATGGGTACAAGGAAGACCTATAGTGGCATAAGCAGAAACAGAGTCTGGATCTGAACTCAGGTTTTTTTTTGACTCCAAATCCACAAGAAGATACCATGCTGATTATTTAGGTATTACTTTTAATTTAAATAAAAAGGTGGTTGGGCAGCTAGGTTGCACAGTGGGTAGAGCACCAGCCCTGGAGTCAGGAGTACCTGAGTTCAAATCCAGCCTCAGACACTTAATAATTACCTAGTTGTGTGGCCTTGGGCAAGCCACTTAACCCCATATGCCTTGCAAAAACCTAAAAAAAATAATAAAAATAAAATGAATAAATGAAAAGGTAGGTTAGAGACCAGTATGGTGCCTTATGTAAATAGATTGGACCTGCAATCTTTTCCAATGTGAAGGCACAAAGGCAGTTAATTATACCTATTTGATGAAGAATGGGCTGATTGAGAGAGTGACAATAAGATAAAATCACTAGAACTGGAAAGGAACTCAGGGGTCAATCTATTCTAATTCCCTTATTTTATAGATGAGGACTTTAAAACTCAGATTCTAGTGACTGATCTATGCCATTCCAGTAGAGTCAAAGTTAATACATAGGAAGCAGGATTAGTAGGCTGAGGAGAAAGCACTTGTATTATGCAGCAGAATTAACTATTCTTTTTTATGTAAATAATATTTTATTTTTTCCCAATTAAACATAAATATAGTTTTCCACATTCATTTTTATAAGATTTTGAGATCTGATATAGGTTATTCACATGCAATCATGTTAAACATATTTCCAAATTATGTGGAAATATAAAAGTTGTTATGTTGTGAAAGATAAAGGACAAAAGGGAAAAAATAGCACAAAAAAAAATCCAAAGTGAAAAATAGAATACGTCAATCAACTTTTAGACTCCATCAATTCTTTCTTTGGGCATAGCTAAACTTTCCCAACATAAGTTTTTTTGGAATTCACTTGGATCATCATATTGTTGAGAAGAACTAAGTCTGTTATTAACTGGTCATCACACAATTGCTTTATTGTATACAATAGAACTAACTTTTATTTTAGAAATCAGTTATCACAATCCTGCTATAGGAAAAACAGTGCTAGGTACTGAGGAAGATAGAAAGACGATGTAGAAGAAATCCTGTCCTCAGGAAGCTTATAGTTTAGCACAGGGATTCATATTCTTTTTTTGTGTCATGGAAGTAAGGATCATTTAATCTTTACTAAATGAAAATGCCTTTCTGTTGGCAGCTATGTTCAGGGTTTTGGTTAGTATATATACACGATCAGATTGTTCAGCTGTTGCTCAGGCAACTAGAAGGAGCAGTGGATAGAGCACCACATCTGGGGTCAAGAAGATACCTCTTCCTGCTTCAAATATAGCCTCAGACACATATGTGATCCTGGGTAAGTCTGTTTGCCTCAGTTTCTTTATCTATACAATGAACTGGAGAAGGAAATGGCAACTATTCCAGGTTCTCTGCCAAGAAAACCTTAAATGGGGTCACAAAGAGTCTGACTACTGAAAAATTACTAAATAACTAAAAAAGATGTTGCTTGATCAATATTTTTAGACATTCATAAATACACATTATTTATCTGAATTAGATAAAGTGCTTCTCTTGGAATGAAGAAGACCTAGGTTCAAATCTTTCCTCTGATTACTGGTCATTACAGAGCCTCAATTTCCTCACTGGAAAGGAGGTGGTGGAGGTGGAGGTAGTGATTAATAACTACTTCATAGGCCCTAAAGATCAATGATATTATGTATATAAAGCATTTTCCAAGTTTCAAGGGACTATATAAATATCAATTTTTATTATTAGCACAATAATTACTGAACAAATTGCAATATATGACTGTATTGGTGTGCTATTTGATCTATAAGAAGTCATGAGTAGATGGTCTTCAAAAAATCCTGGAGAGACTTGCATGAACTGATGCTGAGGGAAGTGAGCAGAACCAAGGAAACATTGTACACATTAACAGCAACATTGTGTTATGATCAATTTTGATGGACTTAGTTCCTCTCAGCACTTTCAGTCATCAAGGACAATTCTAAAAGACTTGTGATGGAAAATGCCATTTACCACCAGAGGAAAAAATGTGGAACCTGAATGCAGATCAAAACATACTATTTTCACTTTTTTAAAATTTGTTTTATTTTTTCTTTCTCATGTTTTCCCCCTTTAGTTCTTATTCTTCCTTCACAAGATAACTAATATGGAAATATGTTAAACATGATTGCACATGTATAACCTATATCAAGTTACTCACTGTCATGGGGAGGTGAGTAGGGAAGGAATGGTGGTAGAAAAATGTGGAACTCTTTTCAAAAACTTACAAAAAGATGAATGTTGAAAGCTATCTTTTCATGTAATTGGAAAAAAATAAAAATATTATTAGCATCGTAGAACTAAACCTGGAAGGGATCTGAGAGGTACTTTGGTACAAGGTTCAGAAAAAGAAATCGAGGTCCGGGGGAGTCATTGTCTAAGGTCATACAGGTTTTAAACATCAGAGGAAACTTTTGAATCCAGGTCCTCGGTGAATGTGTGGCACAATCTCCCTTGGGTATCTTTCCTCCTAATAGAAATTTCTCAAGGTCACAGTCTGGGTCTTTTTTATTTCTGCCCAAAGTTCTAAGCAGAGTGTCTAGGATTTGGTAAATGTTTGCTGTCTGACTCCCTGCTACTTGAGTGAGAAGTCTCTTGCAGTTCTTAAAATGTGACCTTGAAAGAATTGGATGAAACATCTCTTGCCAGCAGGTTCCTATCTCTGCAACATGCTCCACCTAATGTCCTGATAGTGTCAAAGGGTGCCAACCGGGTTTGCTTCCTCTGAGCTCTTGACTGATGGAATAACAGGAATTAATGAGAAGGCTCTTGGCTGAGGGACCAGGAGGGGAGAATAGAAGAAAGAGGAACCCTTATCAGCTGTCAGGAACTTCTTATTAATTTGTCCTTTTCTGGGTGTGTGCCCTGTGGTGTTTGTGTGGGACCCAGGCTCAGATATTCAAAAATAAATTAGGAAACTGATAACTAAGTTCATCTTTTCAAGGTATTCTTCTATGAGTCAGCCTGTACAGAAAGGTGGAGGGGCATTTTTTTCTCTTCTCAAAGCAAAGATTGCTGTGCTATTGCAGTTTTGATGCCTGACCTAAGGCACTGCAGCTGATACGAGCAGTTTTTCTTTTCTCTGTGTTTGCTGCTTTGGTCTGCAGAAGGGTGGGGTCTCTACCTTAGAAACTTAATCTCTGTTTGGGGAATCCTCCTTGGTTAGAGGAATCCAAAGCTGAATTTAATCAGATAGGACTCTTTCTGGAAGAAGGCAGATCTGTCATTATCACTAGGAGGATTCCCATCTTTCTTGGATCACCTTGAGACTACATGGGAAGGGAGACATTCATTCATTCTGCAAACTTCAGGGGCCATTTAGTGTGAACAGCACATTATATTTCCCAGAATTCACCAAGATTGAAAAATCCGGTCTCCCATTTAAAAAAGCACCTCTGAGCTTCAGCTGTTTGGTTTGGAATGTGAAATAATGTAAACCTCTCCTGGCTCCCTTCCTCTCACTCTTATAATGGAGCAAATAGTGTTGGCAGTTTTATATAATAAAACTTGAAAATGGACTGGGACAATTTATTGGCTGCTTACAAGTTGTCCACTGGGTTTTTAATGTAAAAGACACTTTTGCCTTAAATAATTGGCCTGAAAGTCTAAGAAAAGCTCATTGTAAAAAATAACAACAAAAAAGATAAAAAAATAATCAGGGAATGGTTCTGAGAATTTATTATTTTAGTTACTGTTATGATTTACAATCCTCAACAATGCCCTTTCAGGCCAGATTGAACTAATAATCTGGGCTGTTGTAGTGAGCTTAGAACCAGGGCAGACTTGAAAAACTCAGTTTAAACTGCATGTACGTGCCTTTTTGTATTTTCAAAACATTTGAAGGTAAATTTGCAGCCTGGTGTGTGGGTACTTAGCCACATGATTCCTATTACTGCTAATGAGAGGCATGCAGCTCATTCCTAGCACTTCCTACTAACTGTTTACCTAGTTCCTGGTGTAGTAGAAATTTCCATGTTTACTTTCTAAGAAAAACACCTGGAGGGGACATGTGTACTTATATGTCTTCCATAATTGCCATTTAGGGCTATACTTCCATTTTCTGGGGATTCTTCTATTAATTTGTTGGGAATCGCCTCCACTTACGATTTTCCCAGAGGGGTATATTAGTGGTGGTTTGGGGAAAGATGCTGATTTTAGAATCAGATTTACCTGGATGTAAACCACAGTCCTTTCGCTTACTAAATATATGACCTTGTTCAAGTCATGGCCTCTTTGGCCCTTAATTTCTTCAACTTTAAAATAAGGAGGTAGGAGTAGATGACTTGTATGGTCCCATATGGCTCTATGTTTATGATCTTATGTGAGATTCAGTGAGTATCTGGGTGTGGTGGGGTTGGCTTAGTTTACTTATAGCTTAGTTCATTGTAAACTGAGGTTGGTGGATCCCCTTGAGCTCAGGAATTCTGAGCTGCTATGGGCCAAGCTAATGTTCAGCATCAATTTGTTGAGAGGTAAAAAAAATCAAGGGGTGACTAGGTGGCGCAGTGGATAGAGCACTGGTCCTGGAGTCAGGAGTACCTGGGTTCAAATCTGACCTCAGACACTTAATAATTACCTAGCTGTGTGGCCTTGGGCAAGCCACTTAAGCCCATTTACCTAGCAAAAAACCTAAAAAAAATCAAATGGGGGAATGAGAGAAATGATTATTAATCACCAATATTTTGGGGAGATCCAGAATTTTATTTTCTAAAGTCTTGATTTTAATAAGTTCAGTCTCTGAAAGGACATTACTGATAAGGAGATTGAATTAAGTCTCCTCAATCTTGATCAGATCCCACCCAACCATAAGCCTAAATTTTCTTACCTGTAAAAGGAGGGAACTGGACCCAACAGCTCTGAAGACCCTTCCAATCATCATCATTAACTGCTGCAGCAGGAGCAGCAGCACAGCTACCCTTCAGTTTTGAAGAGGACCATGCTAACCAAGTGATGGTGAGTCTTGCACAATTATGTTTCTTTTAGTGAGGGGTCTGCTGTGCAAGACAACCTTTCCAGAACCATTCTACCCCATGGCCTAATTTGATAGGAAACAGGACCATTGGTGATAGTCTGGATGCTACTGGAGTCTCTTGGCCTTTGAATTGGTTTCTCTCCCTCACATATCAGAGAGTCACTTTGGTGCCAGACAATTACAGGCATGTGATTTCTGGTGATAGAATATATCAATCCTGTATATCTAAACCTGTCTCTCCATGGATTATCAGTATGGTCTTTCCTCTTGGATCTTTCTCCTTCAACCATGCTTCCCAGAGAACCCGAAGACTTTGGTTTCCTGGAAACTGCCTGGTGGATCTTGGGAATTATGCTGCAGGACCACTGATTAGTCATCTGATACCTGATCATCTTCAAACTTCTGGCTTCCATTCTTGTCCTAGATCCATTAATGACTTAGGATCATATTAAAACAAAAGTGCATTTATTTGAAATAGAAATCAAAATTAATACAAAAATTTAAAATAAACAGCAGGTACTTTGTTAACAATTTCTGCAAAATAACTCTTTTTTTGAAAAAAAATTTATTTAAGGTAATAGGGTCAAGTAACTTTCCCAAGGTCACACAGCTAGGCAATTATTAAGTGTCTAAGGTTGGATTTGACCTCAGGTCCTCCGGACTCCAGGGTCAGTGCTCTCACTGCACCACCTAGCTGCCCCCAAAGTAACTCTTTTATCATCTCCACTCATGAGAGGATGAGACCTCTACTTCTTTATCAGTACCATCCTGCAAACTGGGGAACTCAGATGCTTTGGTGTAATCCCTAGATGGAATACATGAACCTTACAGTCTGAGAGGTAGTTCAGTCTTGATGTCTAAAAGACATAGTACCTCAGAATCCCCAAGTGGAAATCATACAAGCCATTAAGGATAGCTTAAGCCAGTTAAGCCTCAGCCTAGAGGCATTACTTCCCAACTGTCAACTCAATGACCTGAAGTCTAATATAAGCCAGGGGAAGCTTCTTCCTATAATGTGACAGAAAGGAGATTCACTCCACCAAGAGCAATCTCTCTTATCCTTTCTCTTTCTCATCATCTTTTTTTCTCCCATTTCCTCTACTCTCACCTTCCTATTCCTTTCATTCTCAGTTTCCTCAGGAGATCTTTTTCTCCCTTATTGTTTTAGTAATAACAATAGTTGTGATTTATATAGTACCTTAAGGATTGAAATGTTTTGCATATGTTGATCCCCACAGCTCTGTGAGGTAGTTACTATTATTATTATTATTGTCACCCCATTTTATGGATGAGGAAACTAAGGCAGAAAGAACTTAAAAGTGCTACATAGCTAGTATTTGAAGCAGGAATTGAACTTGGATTTTCCTGACTTCAAATAAATCAATGATCAATTCTTTGACAAACATTTATTATGTGATTACTATGTGCTAGGCATTGTGCTAAGTGTTAAGGATAGTCTCTGCTCTCTTGATTGTAAAGTTTATAATTTAACAGGAAAAGACAACACATAAAAGGAATCTAGAAAGAGAGGAGGAAAGAAGGTACTTGGTTGGGGACATGGTGAAATGGAGTCTAAGGATTGTAGCTTGGTGGGCAATGAAGTTAGTTCAAATGAGAACCCTCTTTAAATGATGACAGTAGGAAGAGTTCTTTCTTCTGCCCTCCTCCCCTCCAATAAGAGGGACAAAAAATACTGTGGGTACTGATGAAGTGTGAATATTGAATCTGAAGTTGTTTGCAGGATTATGAATTTCTTGGTAATGAGGTTTCCTGGGAGTATGATCACTAGTTTCAAGAACATTATTCACCACACCATTTAGCTGCCTGGAGATAAGTTAGGGACTATCTCCAAGTTTTAAGATTATGAATTATATTAATCACTACTAGATGTTGGTAGGTGGTACAGTGGAACACTTGGTCTGGTGTCAGGAAAACCTGAGTTCAAAATTGACCTCAAACACTTACGAATTATGTGACTCTCAGCAAGTCACTTAATCTCTGTATGCCTCATTTCCCTCAGGTATAGATAACCCCTGTGGTCAGTTGTTATGAGATCAATGAGATAATGTATAATAATATAATAATCACTTGGTATAGTCTCTAGCATACATTAGGCACTTAATAAATGAATGCTCTCTCCTTGTTTCCTCCTTTCCTTCCTTCTTTCTTTCCTTCCATTCTTCTTCCCAGTCTTCCTTTTTTCCTCCCATTCTTCCTTTTTTCTTCCATTCTTCCTTCCTCTATTCCTTCTTTCCTTCTACTCTTCCTTCCTCCTTTCCTTCCTTTCTCCTTATTTCCCTCCCTCCCTTTCTTCCTTTCCATTTCTGTTCCCTTCATTCCTCCAACAGAAATAAAGATCATATTTAGGATAGAACAAGACTCGCATAAAAGTGTCCAGGAAGATGATTCTGTACCAAGAAGTTGACTCTAATAGATAAAATTGTATTATTAAAAACTCCAGCTATATCAGAATTGTATCTTTAATTTGCTAGGAATCTCCCATTCCAAGGTTAAAGTGTTCTAAGTGAAAAGAGCTTTTACTAAACTGCACTTTCATCTTAGGGAAGAGTTGTTTGTTCAGTTCCACTCTGTCTTGTCCTCGGAGCTGACCATTCTGTCTTTTGAATTATTATAAGCCAAAAAATATTAAGTACAAAAACCAAGTCCAAATATCATTAAGACTGAGACACAAATCAAAAGTATCTGTGAGCAAACATAGGAGCACAGAGCCAGAAATAATAAGCAGCCTAGGTCTGTGAGGAACAAACCATTTCAGACAAACTGGATTGCCCTTTCTGACTGGGTTTGTAATTCTGTGCATTAAGGGAATGGAACTAGAATCAAGGTTTGGCAAGACTATTTGATATAATTTGTTATGAAATCCATCTCAGAAAAGTCAATCAAAGTTGCTCTGGCTACCAGTTTAGCCATATGGACCAAAAATAAAAAGACAAAAACAATTACATTTTCTGCTCTGTACAGCAGTAGAAAATGGCAGGATCAGGTCTTATTTGGGCAGGTAGGAGTACAGAGGCTAGAGTGCCAAGAATGAAGTCAGGAAGACTTATCCTTGTGAGTTCAAATTTGGTCTCAGACACTAACCAGCTGTTTAACTCTGTACAAATCACCTAACCCTGTTTGCCTCAATCACCTCATTAATAAAATGAACTTGAGAAAAAAATGGCAAACCACTTTAGTATTTTTTTCCCAAGAAAACTTAAATGTGGTCATGAAGAGAAAGACACAACTAACAGCAGTTCTCATTTATAAACATAAATAGTTTGCATTTCCCTTAGAAGCAATCAGTGTCTGACATGGAACAAGCATGTCACAGAACCAAGAACTCATAACTGGAAGGGGGACTTCAGCAACCATCCAATCTGACTTATACCCTGGTAATAATCTCCTTTGCAAAATTTTGTTTGATTAAACAATTTTTATTAAGTGTTATGTACCAATCAGTGTGCTAGATGATGGGGGATAAGGGCAGAAATGAAACAGGTCTTATTCTCAGGAACCTTACATTTGACTGAGAGTGAACAGGGGAAAACTTGAGCACAAATTAGAAAATAGAAAGTATATGCAAAATAAATGCAGAGTAATTTTTTTTGGTAAGGGGAAGAGCACAAAGAACTGGGGCTGCAATTATCTTTTAAAAATTAAGATTATTATTTTTTTAATTAATAAGCAGTTTTTTCTTAGTCAGTTCCTCCCTCACATATACTACTCCTATGAGTAAAATTTAAAAATAAAATAAAACTAACACATAGCTATATGTAGTCAAGCTAAACAAATTTCTCTTTCTGCATTTTAAGTTAATCACTTCTTTGTTAGATATTTGGAATGTTACATTGTCATTCTTTTGGAGTAACAGTTTGTCATGGCTTTAATAAGAATTCTAAAGTCTTTCAAAGTTGTTTTTCTCTGTAATGTTTTTATCATTGTACAAATTGTTCTCCTAGTTCTATTCACTTTTGTTCTGCATCTGTTCATAGATATCTTTAAAGTTTTCTATAACATCACAAAGTGGACATCTATAAGATGACCTATAAGATCTCTAGAGAAGGGAAATTCATTGCCTTGGGAAGTCTATTCCAATTTTTGATGGGTTTAAGTTTAGGATGTTCTTCCTTACACTAAGCTTTAGTTTGCTTCTCCTTTACTTTTAATCATTTCTCTGACCAATTAGATTAGTGTCTTCCTTTTCTGTTGTATACATGTTATATCTCCCAATAAAATGTAAGATGCTTAAGGCCAAGGTTCATATTTTTACCATTCTTTTTATCTCTAGGGTTTAGCAGAGTACCTGAAAGTGATCAGTAAATGCTTGTTGGGTAGATTTCAAAAGAAACCTGAATTTACAGTTTTTTACTGATGCTGAGTGAAGTGAATGGAACTAGAATAACATTGTAAAAATTGTATAAATGACTGATAATTATAAAAACTTAGGCTGGAGTGATTAAAATGACTTTCATTACTTTTCTGCAGGAAAGGGCTTTCTCTAATGGGAAAAAGCCCTTAATTATGACAATGTCCAGTCTTAAATACAGTTTGAAAGGCTTTCTTCTCTCCTCCAAGCCAGTCATTGGTCTGAATCATCAGGGTTACAAATCTAATTGATATGATGAGTCTCAATCGTTACAGAGGGAGTATATAGTAGTATATATGGGTCCTTGCAAGTACACTTGCTTGATGAGGTCATTAAGCAAGTGCACTTGCAAAGGTCAGGAGCCCTAGGTCAACCCAGAAGTAGCAGGAACAGGCCTTTCTAATCTCAGATCTGATCAGGTTGAAAGACCTCTTCCAGTTCTGTGATTGGTTGAGGTCAATTCCTTTATCTCCCCTTTTGTCTTAATTTCATATATCTGCACATGTGCACAATAGTCATAGGCAGACACCAGACTTTGTAACATACATACATACATACATACATATATACATATATATATATTTAAACCATTTTTAAAAATAATATTCCTCACATACACAGTAACAGCAATATCATGTGTGATGACCAAAGATGATAGACTTAGTTCTTCTCAGTAATACAAAGCTCAAGGACAATTCTGAAACATTTGGGATGAAAAATGCCATCCATATCCAAAAAAAGAACTATTGTGTCTGAATGCAGATCACTTTAAAAAATGGTTTTTTTTGCTTTTTCTTTCTCATGTTTTCCCTTTTTATCTGATTCTTCTTTCACAACAAAACTAATATGGAAATGTGTTTAATATGATTGTGCTTGTATAAACTTTATCAGATTGCTTGCTGTCTTGTAGAGGGATGAGGGAAAGGAATAAGGGAAAAATTTTACAAAAATAAATGTGAAAATTATTTCTACATATAATTGGAAAAAACAATACTGTTAATTTTTTTAAAAAAGAATAATACAGACAAAAAGGAAAAATAATAAATACTTGTTGACTTTTGACTCAGTAACTTATCAATATCCTTCCTAAAATGTGGAAGCCAGAATTAAATGTACTGTGGTGGTGTGACCTGACTAGGGTATAGTACAATGGGATTTGTGTTATCTGAAAATTTGATAAGCATGTCATCTGTGCCTTTATACAAATTACTGATAAAAATGCTAAATAGCCAGGACCTAGGATAAATATCTTGGGTGAACAGCATTCTGGCCATGGCATCAGGAAAACTTTAGTTAAAATCTGGGCTCAGGCAACTCACTATCTGTGTGACCTTGAACAAGTCACTAAACCTTTGCCACAGCCTTCTGGAAGAGATAACAGCACCTCCCAGAGTTATTGTGAGGAGCAACTAATAATATCTGTAAAGTTCTTAGCACAGTACCCAGTACATAGTAGATAGTAGATTAATCCACCATTCTAGTTGTCCTTACTAAAAAGGAAATGGGCAAATAGCCTCTTCTTGATGAAGCTATTTTAGCTCATTGTTCTCACTCCTTCCTTTTCCAGATGTACATTATCCACCCCTTTAATGAGGTATTCTAGAATTTAGCCAGAAATCAAAGCCAAGCTCACTGCTCTTTGGTTTGTAGATTCCATTTTCTTTTCCCCTCCCATGACTTTTAAAATTTTTTTAAATTTTCTCAGGCCTGTGGTATTTCTCCTTTCCATGATCTTTCCCAAATTCCTGAGAAGGACTCGGCAAGCACATCTTACATTTTTCTCAGAGTCCTGAGATATTAGTTAGTCTGAATATAATGACCTTAATTTACATTGATCTTCCTATTTAAGTTTCAACTTGTTGGCTATTTTTGCTTTGATATTTCATTTACCCAAACTATTCTCTTTGATGTAAAAAAGAGAAGGAGGTGGAGACAGACAGACAGACAGAGATAGAGAGACAGAGATGAGAGAGAGATGAGTTGATGATTCCTAACTTTTTCTATATTGTCCCTTGTTAGTATCTTATCTATTCCCCCACAATAGTCCTATATCTTTTTTTTCTTCTCTTACCCAATGTACATTTATTTAAACCCCATGTTTTGTTGTCCTTAGGAATTTTCCTAAACCTCAGCTGTCATTAATCTTTAATACTTTGGACAGGATTCTAACAAGACTCTAACATACTTTTGAACTCAGCCTCCATTACTGACCTTTGTCTCTGTCTTTGTGTGTGTCTTTTAAAAATCTAAATCCATGAATTCACCACGTGTCCACGTCTGTTTATTTAGACAACTCATTGGCTCTTCTTCAAAGTTGTTTTTCTATCTGCCTTAAGAATTTTGTTCTTGAGAGAATCCCAAATACTTCCTGGACTGTCAATCCTTGTTGACTTTTAGTTCATTGGATATAACCACTTTTTTTTCTGGATCCTTTAAAATTGGCTTCCCCCAAATCTGACAACTATGACAAATTACAATTGCTTATTCTTTCTTCCTTTATCACAAATACTAAGATGGAGTGGCCTTTTTCCCCTCAAGATTCCCATCATTTCTAGCTACTCTCTAATTTTTGCTTCTTTTTCCTCATTTACACAATTCTTTTTTTTTTATAGATTTTTCAAGGCAATGGGGCTAAGTGGCTTGCCCAAGGCCACACAGCTAGGTCAAGTGTCTGAGGTCGGATTTGAACCCAGGTACTACTGACTCCAAGGCCGGTGCTCTATTCACTGCGCCACCTAGGTGCCCCCATTTACACAATCCTTATCTGTTGCCTCTCTTTCTCATTACATGAGTAACCCACTTCCCTTTCTTGTCATACATGCCCTTGAAGATCTCTTATGCTACTTTTGACTTGCAGATTAGGTCACTTTTGATAACATGTTCCAGTCTACTTAAATCCAGTTCAATAATTTATTAAACATTGCATTCAAAACTAGGCACTGGAAGTACACAGATTCAAAAATCTTATTGGTCCTGCTCTTAAAAAGCTTGTAATCTTCTGGGGGACACAATATCTGCCTCCATAATTATAACACATGATATTGGGCAAAAACAAGATCCAAACAATATACTTAAGGATATTGGGAAGAGATGACAGAATATTTTCAGGTGGAGGGGGGATCAGGGAAGGATTCATGAAAAAATCATAGTTGATGAAGAGAAATATTTCCAAATGTAAAAGTAAAGAATGGCTATAGAGCTAAGAGTAGAATAAGGAGAGTAAGTTGTTCAAAAACCAAGGAAACAGAGATATACAAGAAAAAGAAATCAAGTCAAATGCTGCAGAAAGGTCAAGTAAGAGGTAGTATTTTATCTCAAAAAGAGCCTTGGATTTCTTCAGGTGGAGAAAATTGAGGGGCAAGGAAAGAGATTGGTGAGAGTATTCTGGACATAAAGAACAATATTAGTAAAAGCATAGAGGCAAGAAACACGCTGTATTCATATTAGAAACAACCATGTTGAAAATAGTCATTGGAATTTGTTCTACAACTAGGACTGAAATCTAATTCACAACAATTTTTACATTCCTGGGATAAGCTCTAAAATATTTTAGTACAGAGTGCTTTACTTCAATTGTGTGATAATCTGGCATTGAAATTGACTCCTTTTCCCCTGCTCCCCCCAAATCTTCTCCCATACTAACAGCAGTATTTTTTATTGAATCATCCCTATGTGAAAAACTAGAAAAACACAATTTTTCATTTCATTTCAGGCTGACATGAAAGTGACAGGAGGGAGGCATATAGATCCTTTGAAAAATCTATAGGAAACAGATACTTTGGATTTTTGGAGATAAGCTACTCTTTCACAGCCTAAAGCACAGCTGCTAGAGTATTCATCTGTTGGTAGAAAAAAATAAGGAGGGAGGAAGAGGTTTTCAGATGAGAAAGCATACATGTTTATTTTTATTGGAGACCTTCTAGAAGCTCCCTTGAAAGTTAAAATATCCCTGCTGTTTCTTAAGTATAGAAGATGTACTCTGCCCCCAATAGGGAAAGTTTTCCTGGAATGACCTAACTCCCTATGTGTTTGTTTATTGAATGATTTGGAATCAGTCATCTATCAAGATGAGATATGCACAAAAACTAATAGCATTTTCTTCTGATTAATTTTTGTTGTTGTTATTCAATTTTCAGTTGTCTCTGACTTTACATGGCCCCATGGACTTTGTCCATGGAATTTTCTTGGCAGAGATATTGGAATGGTTTGCCATATCCTTCTCCAGTGTGTCCTCATTTTAAGATGAGGAACTAAAGCAAATAGGGGTTAAGTGACTTGCCCAAAGTCATATCACTACTTAGTGTCTGAGGTCAGATTTGAACTTACAAAGTAAATTTTCCTGACTCGGTACCCCCAGTTGCCCACCATTAGTTGTCCACTATCTAGTTTTT
Organism: Macrotis lagotis; assembly: GCF_037893015.1. Classification (NCBI taxonomy): domain Eukaryota; kingdom Metazoa; phylum Chordata; class Mammalia; order Peramelemorphia; family Peramelidae; genus Macrotis; species Macrotis lagotis. Next base: position 162,586,250 of record NC_133663.1, on the reverse strand, counting down.
CAAACTTTACAGCAGCTGATAATTTTTTCTCTGCTCCATGCAATGATTTCCTAAACTCCAGTTAAACCTTATCCTTTGAGAAGGTGGCTTAGCCCTATCAGATCGAAAATTATATTATAAAGCATCAGGCATCAAAACTGTCTGGTATTGGCTAAGAAATAGAGTGGTAGAACAGTGGAATAGACTAGGTGTAATAGCAGGAAATTATTATAGTAATCTACTGTTTGATAAATCCAAACAGTCCAGCTATTGCTATAAAAACTCTCTAATAAAATTGTAAGGAAAATTGGAAGTTAATATGGCAGAAACTTGGATTAGACCAACACCTGACACCCTATACCAAGATAAGACCAAAATGGATACAGGATTTAGACATAAAAAACAATATTATAAGCAAACTAGGAGATCAAGGAATAGTTTACCTGCCAGATCTATGGAAAGGGAAGCAGTTTATGACCAAGGAAGAGATGAAAAAATCATTAAAAACAAACTAGGGGCGGCTAGGTGGCATGGTGGATAGAGCACTGGCCTTGGAGTCAGGAGTACCTGAGTTCAAATCCGGCCTCAGACACTTAATAATCACCTAGCCATGTGACCTTGGGCAAGCCACTTAACCCCATTGCCTTGCAAAAAAACTAAATAAAACAAAAAACAACAAAAAAAAACTAGACAATTTTGATTACATTAAATTAAAAATCTTTTCCACAGACAAAACCATTGTAGCCAAGATTAAAAGAAATGTGGTAAACTGGGAAACAATGTTTACAACTAGTATTTCTGACAAAGGACTCATTTCTAAAATATACAGAGAACTGAGTCAAATTTTTAAAAAAGCAAGTCATTTACCCAACTGACAAATGGTCAAAGGATATGCAAAGGCAATTTACAGATGAGGAAATCAAAGTGATCCATAGTCTTATGAAAAATTGCTCTAAATTGCTACTTATTAGAGAAATGCAAATTAAAGCATCTCTGAGATACCACCTCACATCTTTCAGACTGGCCAATATAACCAGAAAGGACAATGATCAATGTTGGGAGGGATGTGGGAAATCTGGAACATTAATATACATTGTTGGTGGAGCTGTGAACTCATCCAACCTTTCTGGAGAGCAATTTGGAATTCTGCCCAAAGGGCAACAAAAATGTGCATATCCTTTGATCCAGCAATACCACTACTGAGTCTATATCTGAAGAGATTATGAAAAACGGTAAAAACATACTTGTACAAAAATATTCATAGCAGCCCTGTTTGTGGTGGCAAAGAATTAGAAATTGAGTGAATGCTTATCAATTGGGGAATGGTTTAATAAACTGTGGTATATGTATGTGATGGAACACTTGTTCTATTAGAAATCAGGAGGGATGGGAATTCAGGGAAGCCTGGAAGGATTTGCATGAGCTGATGCTGAGTGAGATGAGCAGAACCAGAAAAACACTGTATGTCCTAACAGCAACATGGGGGTGATGTTCAACCTTGAAGGACTTGTTTATTCCATCAGTGCAACAATCAGGCACAATTTGGGGGTATCTGCGATGGAGAATACCATCTATATCCAGAATGAATTGTGAAGTTTGAACAAAGACCAGAGACTATTATCTTTGATTTAAAAAAAAAACACGTTATCTTATTATGTAATTTTGCTGTCTCTTATACTTTATGTTTCTTCCTTAAGGATATGATGTCTCTCTCATCACATTCAACTTAGATCAATGTATGCTATGGAAACAATGTTAAAGACTAATAGACTGCCTTCTGTGCAGGGTGGGGGAAGCAAGATCAAGGGGGGGAAATTATAAAATTCAAATCAAGTAAAATCTTTCAAAAAAACTTATCCTTTGATCTTTGCTAAATGTGTAAAATTATATACTTCTTTGGAGAGCAGAATTTTCTTGTTACAAGTAAAGAAGAGATTTATTTTATAGGAGTATGAATGCTATTAGTGCCCCCCCTCCAAACCCCATACATACACATCAGTCAGTTAGGTTATTAGACAATCTGGACTTGAAGGTAGAAGAACACTTAAGCATGGGTGAACAAGAGGACTCCTAAATGAGAAAAATTCCCTCTACCAAAACTGGTCAGTACATTCTCTGTAACTTAGAATCTTGGGAAATTGCCTAGAGTCTTGAAAGATTTAGTGACATGGAAATTAATTTCAGAAAAAAATCAGGAAAATTATAAGGAAGTCATGTTAGTCTATATAAGTCTTATCTTTGTCATTTCTTCTTTCTCCTAATTCCATTATATCATGTGATACTCACCAGAATTATTCATGGAAGCTTTTCATTTCAAGTTTAGTTCTTATGAAGATTGTTAAACTGAAAACTAGTAAATCCAAATGCTTAATCTCATGTGAGCTTGCTGCTATGGGTTCAATAATATTATATATAAAGTTAGAGAGAAAGGAAAATTTATAATGTGATGTAGACTGAAATAGGCATCAGAAAATAATACTCACAATGACAACACCAATATAAATCAAATGAACAAAAAACAAAACTGACCAGAGAAAAGTGGGGGAAAAATGCACCTCTTGCCTTAATTATTGCAAAAGTCTTCTTGCATTCCCTTCATTGTAGATATAAGGGACTGTTGTTTTATTGAACATTAGACTTGCACATTTGTCTATTTCTGATTCTTGCTATTCTATTAATTTGTTTTCCTATTTTTTAAATAACCATGAAATAGTTTTGAGAACTACTATTTTTTAATACAATTCAATATCTTAAAATATCTTGGACTATTCATTCCTGCCTTTTTCAATAGGCATTTCATTTTTCTCAATGATTATTATTATTACTATTGTATCTAATTCTAGAAAGCAATCTCTAGTTGATTGGTCTCAAACTAAATTAGTTTAGGCAGCATAGTTATTTACATTATATTGGTATAGTCTAACTATGAACACTGAATGACTACATAATAATTTAAACTTTCCTTTATTTCTTGAAAAATGTTTCGTGGTAGGGTTTATGCAAATTATGTGGTTGTCAGTAGTTTATCTCTTTAAAATTTTATGCCCTTACAGCTATTTTGAACGCATGTCTTCTTTCTATGAGTTCCTCTCAGCTTTTCTAAGTGCTCTATAAAACACTGTTGATTTTTAAATTTAACTTTTTACTTTGTTACTTTATTGTTACTTATTAATTATTTTGATTAGTTTCTATGGTGATACTCCAGATTTTCTAAGTAAACCATCAGTCCTCCTTCTGGAGAAAATCTTGAGAATTGAATTTTAATCTCAACTCCTTTTTGGATCAAAGAGCAAATCATCTAACATTTTATTTTCCTTGTTTTATAGAATAAGGGTAGGGGGAGTTCTAGAAATGATCTTTAAATGACTTGTGATAGAAAATACCATACATATCCAGAGAGGAAACTGTAGAGTTTAAATGCAGACCGAAGTTTACTATCTTCAATTTTTAAAAATTGTCTTACATATTATGTCTTTTTCTCTCTAATCTTTTTTTCCTAAAGTTTGAATTTGATTCTTATTTCACAACAAGATTAGTATAAATCTATGTTTAATACAATTACACATGTAGAACCTATATTAGATTGCTTTCTGTTGGGGGAGGGGGAGGGAAAAATGTAAAACTCAAAATCTTGCAAAAATGATTGGCAAAAATTATTATTGCATGTTGTTGGAAAAACAAATAAAAATGATCTTTAATTTTCCTTCTAGTTAAAAATTTATGCTTCAGTTCAGTTTGCCAAACATTTATCAAAGTCTACAATGTGTAAGATAAGGTTCTTCTGAAGGGGATAAAAAAGATATAAATAAAACAGGCCCTGCCCTTGAGGAGTTTATAATCTGGCAGGAGGGAGTTGGGAGAGGGAAGATTAGACACTTATACAAGCAATTGAAAGCAAAGTCAATACAATGAGATGCAAAGCAATTTTAAGAGATAGGGAACATTAATAACCCTTTGGATAGAGATCAGGAAAGGCCTCATGTAGGAAGTTAGAGATTCTACTAGGAATCTACAAGGAAGCAAGGAGCAGAGAGTGCATTTCAGACTACTGTAGAATGTCATTTTTGAGAGACAGTTAGCAAGTCGGTTTGACTAGAAAAGACAATGTGTGAAGGAAAGGAATAGGAAGGAAGACTAAAAAGACAGGTGAGAGTCAGAATCTGAACAGCTTTAAATACCAGCCTGAGGATTTGGGATTTTATCTTAAAGGCAATAGAGAATTGAAAACTGGGGAGGGGGGAAGGGTTGCAGGACAGGGATGGGCTGAGAATTTTGACATAGTGAAATCTGTGATTTAGGAATGCTTAGGTTGCAACTAGATGAAGGTTGGATTGGAGAGATAAAAGATGGGTAAAGGAAATTAATTAGAAGACTTTTGCAATAATTAAGGCAAGAGGTGAAGAGAATGAATATGGGACAATTGGGTTAATATGTGAGAGGAGAAAAGAGAATATATCCTGGAGATGATAACTGGTAGCTGGTTGTTTATTGAGGATTGAAAGAAAGGAAAGAGTCAAGGTTACAAACCTGCACAATTAGAAGGATAATGATACCAATAACAGTAGAGAGGTTAGAGGAGACAAGACTAGGGGAAAATATAATGAGTTCTGATTCGGACATAATGTGTTTGAGATGCCCATAAGACCTCCAGGTGCCACTCTCCAACAGGCAGTTGGTAATCCAGAATCAGAATCTGAGAGAGAGAGAGAGAGAGAGAGAGAGAGAGAGAGAGAGAGAGAGAGAGAGAGAGAGAGTACAGAGTTGATAAAATCCCCAAGGCAGGAAGTATATAGAGAGAGAAAGAAAAAAAAAGGGAAAAGGATTCAGAATAGAGCTCTGGGGATCAGGAGGCAGATGATCTAATAGACATGTCTGAGAAGGAGTGAATGATTAAATAGGAAGAAGAAAAACAAAGATAGAATGATGTCATGGGACTCAAAAGAAAGAGAAAGGAAGAAGGGTAGTCCATAGTGCTAAAAAAATACAGGAAAGGTAAGTAAATTTGCGTGAAATGGCCATTGGATTAAGCAGTTAAAAGATTATTGAAGATATTTGACATTGGAGACTTTAGAGATGGCAGTTTTAGTCAAGTGGTAGGTTAGAAGTCAGAATGTAAGGGGTTGAAAAGTAGGTGAGAGGTGAGGAAATAGAGACAATGAGAGTCTTTATAGGAGTTGCTTTTGAAAGAAAAGACATAGAATGACAGCTTGAGGGAATGGCAAGGCCAAGTGAAGGATTTTTAGGGTTACTGTACAGCTGGGCAAAATTATAGATGGCAATGGATAAGGAAAGATTGAAAATGAGAGAAAGAGGAAGAGATTGAGGGAGGCAATCTTCTGGTGGAGCCTATCAGTCAAGTTGACTGATTACTTCCACATTTCACCATTTCATCACTTCTTTATGTTTCTGATAGATGGTCAAAGCAAGTCATGATCACTCTGTTGAAGGGAGAGACTGGTTTGTTTTGACTTTGTACCTTTAACATCTAAAACTCTGCTTGCACACAAGATGATGGACATTTAATTAGTGCTTCTCTAATTAGGGAAGCATAGGATTTGGGTGCAACTTTTAGAACTGAATGCATTCCAATTTCATTTCAATAAGTCTTAGGAAGCAGATATGGTACTTAGAGTTTCTTTTATGGAAACAAAGAAAGGAGAGATGGTGGTGCCAAGGCCCTTACTGATGTTTCAACCTTTGCCCAGAGACAGTGTTGACTGTAAATCCTTGTTGCCTCCCCAGTTCAGGTACTTGCTCAGAACTGCTGGGATACCTTAGGCTAGATTCTTTTCTGAGGTTTACATGATAAATTCCAGGCTTCTTTTCCTTCTCATACTTCATAACTAGCACTCAGTTGCTAAGGGCCAGTTTGACCCTACAGGGGATAACTGAGGGACAGATTTTGACTTATTGAGCATGAAACCTCCCGTAACTGCTACATCTTTTCTATCAACAGCTCTGCCACAGTGCAGAAACCATTCAACCTCTAAGAATACAGATCCATTTAGTAAACAAAACTCTTGTCATCTTTTGTCATTAGAATGCATCATATGAGGCATAATGGCCAAGAGAGTCACTCTGTGGAATGAGATAAGACATGAAGTGAAATCTCATTCCTCTGATTTTACTGAGATTTGTCTCTCATCGCTAATAGCAATCCTGTTGAGATTAAAGGAATTCTTTGGAGCAAAGACAAAATAGAGCTCTTCCTTTTTCTGAGTGCAGTTGAAGTTAGCAATTCAGAATGCTAGATTGCTACTTCAGTGGAATCCAGAGACTTGACAGGATTCAATCTTCTTGTAGACATGAATCAAAAAGTCTCCTTATGAAAAATTCTTTACGTGTTCTTGAGCTTAAGGATGGTGGGGATAAAGGCAATCATTTTAAGCAGCTGAAGCCTTTGAGCTCTCATTCCTTTAGACTTAGGTTTGAGTAAATTATTTTGGATGTATTCTAAAATGTGAATTCTAATGATGAGTTTGGTTTTTTTACTAGCAATAGGAAAGCCAGAAAGTTTGGTCTAAGGTCAGTAGTAACAATGAAGATGACCGATGACCAGTTCTATGAAAGAAGCTGCCATTTTCATCTCTGATGATTTTATTTGTGGAAAAATTTTCCCTCATAGATATTTTTGAGAGAGCATGAGAAAAATCAGCTTTCAAAGGAAAATCAAGGGTGCTTATTGCCTGCAAAGATGGCCAGACTTGTTTTCTAGGGGATAATTTAAAGAATTATTATAAGGACTTCCAGATTGACTACTGGGAAACTGTTAGAACTACTTGGTAACTATGGGATAATTGTACACTATCTTTTTATGCTGGGTCTAAACAAAATGGAAATTTAGGGGTTTTGTCCTAAGGTAATTATGACACAAAGCACATATCTTGTACTGCCTCTCATAAGAAGATTCTACTTTAAAGCACGAGTAAATCAGAAGATAATGGACTGAAACAGGGATGAGAAGAAATAGGGAAGACCTAAAAAAAAAAGAAAAGAAAAGAAAGCAAAGCAGAACAGACAGAAGCTAAACAAAGACTACCACCTGTTGTTTGAGCTCATCCAAAATCACCTGGGTAGAGTTCATAAAATGTACCTGAACTGAGAGTTGAGAGATGGGACCCTGGGGAACTGACTGGAAAAAAGCAAGTTTTGCATCTATTATTACAGTTGGCATTAGAGGAATTCATTAGATGAAAAGTGTTGCTGCTGAGAGCTGATAGGAAGAAGAAATATTCGCTGCTGCTAACAGAACTAACTTGAAAAAGGAGGGGCTTGCCTACTTTTTTTCTTTTCCTGCCATAGGTTGAGAGAGTCACTATGCACATATATCTTTTCTCATAGACACGTTATCTGCCACAACTATTAAAGACATATTTAGAAACATAGACCAGAACTAGAAGAAGGGAGCTTGTTAGCTAGTCTAAGCAATATTTAAAGAAAAGGATCATGAAGCCTAGAAAAGTTAGATTGCTACTTCCCCCTTTTTAAACAGCTAATTACTAATAGAGTTAGGACACGTGTCCCATTCCCAATCCAATGATCTTTATAACAAGTCACAGATTAAACTTGACCCCATTTTCCTCTGTTCAGCACAACAGAATCTTTTGAAATGTCTTGGGCATTTTTCTGATTCTTCTCTCCATAGAGATCCTACCATAAAGTCCCTATATTGTAGTATCTGAATTTTTTAAAATAGCTTTTTAAATTCTTTTTCTGTCTTTTTCACTTAAGAAGGTGCCATTACAAAATGACTTGTTTGTAAAAGTTTTAATCCAGTTCAGAGATGCCCAACTATTTTCAGGTTAAGTTTAATCAGTGTTTTTTTTTTAGTTTTTTTGCAAGGCAAATGGGGTTAAGTGGCTTGCCCAAGGCCACACAGCTAGATAATTATTAAGTATCTGAGACTGGATTTGAACTCAGGTACTCCTGACTCCAGGGTCGGTGCTCTATCCACTGTGCCACCTAGCCACCCCAGTCAGTGCTTTTTAAAGTGAAGTCTGTGAACCTCTAGTTGCCCAAGAGAATCTCAGTTATTTAGAAGTGCAAAATCATGATGAGCTGATATCTAAGTAAAGATTTTGGCCAACAGAAGAAGGAAATAACATTCACTGCATCATTTGAAGAATATTCAGAAGTCCTTGGTTTTCCATTTTGGGACTAAGCAGAACAAGTCAATGTGTCATTATGTCACAAAATTGAGACTTACCTTCTTTTCAACCTTTGAATGATTCTAATAATTCTATTTGTACTTCTTTATCTAGAATATCTAGTTCATTTTTCTCACCCTCTGGATTTTTGCCCTTGATTCTTCCCATTTTCCATTACTTATATCTCCATATCACTAATAAACTCTTATCTTAGGGAAGGGAAGGAGGGAGAGGCTAAGTATTTATTAAGTGCCTATTATATTTCAGGCACTATACTGGTTTTGTTGTTGTTGTTGCTCAAAGAAGACCATGACTTCAGAGAGGTGATACCAAGACAAATAAGTGAATTGAATTTGAGTGTGGGGTGCTGCACTAGTCACCAGCTTCACTTTCTCCTCCAAAGCCATCTGGATCCAGTGGACAGATATGAATCAGGATGACTGGAAATGGCCGTGGATATGAGGCAATCAGGGTTAAGTGACTTGCTCAAGATCACACAACTAGTAATTGTCACGTATCTGAGGTCACATTTGAACTCAGGTCCTCCTAACTAAAGGGTTGATGCTCGAACCACTGCACCACCTTCACCTAGCTACCCTGGCACTTTTATAAAACTCTGTATCCAGTCACTTATAAAGTACTGTACTAAGTGCTTTATAAATATTGTATCATTTGTTTCTCACAATAAAACTGTTAGGTTATTATCCCCATTTTATAGTTGAAGAAACTGAGGCAAAAAGGAGTTAAGTGAGTTGCATAGCATCTATCAAGGAATAAATGTCTGAGGCCAGATTTGAATTCAAGTCCTTCTGATTCTACAACATTAGACTTGAACATATCCTCTGCCAAATATTACTGTCTACCTCTAAGCAGGCCAGTGGTTTTCACAAGAAACTTCTATTGGGTAGAGAGTAGATATGACTGTCATTGTAAAATCTTCTTATTTAATAGCTCTTCCAGAAACTATAGAATAGGGTCAACATACACTTTCCTATATCCCAGATGCAAACTCAGCTTTTGACAGATTGTGTGACCTCTGGCCCTTCACTACTTATCTGACTCACAATTATTTTTGATTATAATGAACATGAGGGGGTTTATGTTAGAAAAAAGCACATAATAGATTATGGGCCAGACAATTCCAAATAAGAACCTATCAGAAATCTCCATGTATATTCAGTTGTTAAAGTTTTCAAGAGCTAAGGTCCCATGACTTTAATCACAATCATACAAGATTATAAGAGACAATTTAAAGCAGCACTCTCAAACTCAAATAGAAACTGAGTCCTCTGGGTTGTATATTGACTTAGAAATTATATATGTTGTATTATATTTTTATTTATTTTGTTACACATTTCCCAATTACATATTAATGTTTCTTGTCACATTTGGGAGTTTTATGGGCCTCATAGAGTGAGTGGGTTACAACTTAATACCTTTTTATAAAGGATACGACTGCTCTAATCCTGTGAGTCAACATGGCCTAATCATTGGGTTGATGAGGTTGATGTTTGTCTTTCATTCTCGGAAAAGATCATGACATCAGGGAGGTGAAATCATGACAAACAGATGAATTAACTTTGAGTGTGTGGGGGGGTGCTGTGCTAAGTCACCAGACTCACTTTCTCCTCCAGAGGATATGAATCAAGGTGACTGGAGAGGGCCTTGGATGAGAGGCAACCAGGATGAAATGACTTGCCCAAAATCACACAGCTAGTAAGTGGCAAGTGTCTGAGGCTGGATTACAGCTCCTGTCTGCAAGACCAGTGCTCTATCCACTGTACCACCTAACTGCCTGAGAAGAATTGGTTGATGAAGAACCCATCCATCCCCATACCTAAACCCCAGGCAGCTTTCCATAGAGTAGTGACATCAGATTCTTCAAAATGGTCTCAGAGTCAAAAGAAAATTCAATTCAGCTAGTCCAACTTGTTCCTCAAGGATCATTTGCTTTATAGTATCATGGAACTGGGTCATCTAGTCTCCAATTGAAGACCTCCAGAAAAGGAGAAACCTACCACATCCTGAGTCATCCTATTCTGCTTTTTGAATTTTTCCCTTACTTCAAACCAATATCCATCTGATCTTATCTTCTACCCATTGCCCCAGACCCAAATATCTTCTGGAATCAAGTAGAATAAGTTTTCCCACCTAACAGCCCATCAAGGACAGTGATTATTTCCTTTCAAAGTCTTCTCTTCTCTAGCCTAAACATCTAAGTTCCTCTAATCAGTCCTCATCTGGTGGGAAGTCTAGTCTAGTCCTCTCATAGAACTAGCTCATTCCAGTATCATTTCTTATCACAGAAACAATAATGACTTTCCCCTGATAGCTCTGCTTGCTTAGGTGTTCAACAGCCTGTCACAAATTCTACCAGCTTGCTAGGCTTTAAAGTGAAACTTACTTTAGCTCCAATGGATCTCTCCGGAGTTTTTGCTATGGATGGAAGCCACACTGGCAATTTCCCAGTCCTTTGTTGCAGGAGCTGTTTATAACAACAGTTTACTGAGCAAATGAATCTATATACACTCTGTACCTGGACAATTTGTCCTGAGCTTAATTTTTTTAGCATAATTTGAGCATGAGTCAGCCCCCCCCCTCCCCCAGAAGCACACACAATACAAAGGACAAAGGAGCACAAACACAGAAAGTTACCTAGAAATCTCAGGCTCCCAGGACTACCCATTTCTTAGACTAAGATGTCTCATCTAGCTCTCCTGTTCTCTTTCCTCTCAGTAGAATCAGCTAGGTACCCTGTAAAAGGCCAGTTTAGCTCCAGTAGCCTAAAGGTTTGTTGCTTTTATCTTCTGATCCCAGAGTGGAAGAGAGAATGATAACTGTCATGGCTATAGGCAGATGCTACTGTGCTCCTCCTCTTCTCACAGCTCAATGGTCCTGCATTTCTGAGTAAGTTAACAATGTGTTCCTGTGTGGAAAAGGTATGTATGAGGGGATAGGTGTAATCTGTCTGTCTTACATACTACCTATTTCCAAGGGGACTTGGGTGTCATTTGTAAGAACTAGAATCATCTTCTGTAAGTTCATTGAGGGGTGTTGATTTGATGATTTATCTCCAACAAGCATTTGCTCATAGATGATCCTCATGGTGAGCTGTTTGGTGCAAATAAAGGTCTCTTTTGTGCATTTCTGAGTATCTTGTTCCAAAATTCTCTGCATCCTCTTCTTGCTATTCTGTTGCCAATGACCATGTGTCTATTTTCTATGTAATTTAGGGGGATTTGCCAAGAAAGGCAATCTGTAGCCTTCTGTATCTTCTTTACTTCCCAGGGTTTATCCATGCTTGGTAGAAGCTTAAATTTAATGTTTTTGTTCATTGGTACATGTCCTTTTACCTAAGTTGATCATGACCTAGAGAATATGAGTCAGGTTTGTATTTCCTTGGGAACCAGCAAGTTTGGATCCAGTACCCTACATGAAATTGAAATTGAGGTCTTCCAATGATGGAAAAATATCAGCAAGCATCTTGCATCTACCTCCCTGAGTATGATGTGATAGAAGTATATTGCTCTGATCTCCCAGGGAGTGCTACTTGCATCACTGAAGGAAATAACTGAAGGAAATCACTGAAGGAAATAACTATAGCAATTATAGAAATAATTACAGCAAAACAAGACACGGGTGGATTGCTAAAAGCCTAATATCACTGACTTAGGAGTAACTAGTTTTCTATCCATCTATCCATCTCTCTCTCTCTCCCCCTCTCCCATCTATCTTGGTTTTGCTTTTTTAAGTCATTGGAGTTAAGTGACTTGCCCAAGATCACACAGCTAGGTAATTATTAAGTATCTGAGGTCAAATTTGAACTCAGGTCCTACTGACTCCAGGGCCAGTGTATCACCTAGCTGCCCTGCCCCCATCTATCTTGAATGTATTTTCCTCCTCCCACTTCTTCATTTATTAATTTGTGATGCAATCAGGGTTGTGACTTGCCCAGGGTCTACACTGCTAGTAAATGTCAGATGTCTGAGACTGGATTTGAGCTCAGATCCTCTTGACTCCAGGGTTTGCGCTCTATCCCCTGAGCTACATAGTTGCCTCCATCTATCTTCCTTCATTTTCCTGGGACCAATCACATTTCAGGACCAGAGGATCAGGGTTTTTAACATCTAAAGCACAAGCTCTGGAACAGCATGGATTCAGAATTCTCTTGATCCTCTGCAGCATTTTCTCTATCTTCCATCTTTATCTTGAAATGATTCAATCTTTCAAGCAGTTATGGTTAAGCATATCCATTAAGCTTGCAAGGTTGTTGGAAGAGGAAGCTCTGTTCAAATACTCCAGAATTCATTATTTAACTGAGTATCTTGAAAACATTTATTCTACCTTCTTCCAGCACCAAAATGCTCTTACATGGTAGAATTCATTTATGTAAATAAGCAATGATCTTTTTCATATATATATATATATATATATCTGATATAATAATAATAATAATAATAGTAATAGTTAGCACATTTAGCACCTACTATTCCCCAGGCCCTGTGTAAGTTCTTTACAAATATTAATTTATTTGATCTCTGCAATAACCCTGAGACATAGGGGCTAGTATGATCCCCATTTTACAGTTGAGAAAATTGAGGTAGGCAAAAGTTCAGTGATTTGCCCAAACTTACCCATCTAGTAAGTGTTTGATTTTAACTCATGCCTTCTTGACTCTAGGTCCAAAGTTCCAGCACAATATGGATTTTATGTCAGAACACATAAAATTTACCTAGTCCCTAGGTATTTTACATAAGCTCATTTCTTCTTCACAACAGATTCTAATACAGTCCATATGTAACTTCTAACAAGATCCTCTAGGATTAGTAAGGGTCAGGAGGTTTGGAGGGTTGGAAGGATCGCTTACCTTATAGTCTCACAACCTATAACTGCCAAGATCTAAGGCACACTTGAGAGAATAAAGAAGGAATCTATAGGGTTTACCAAAGATATAGCTGTCACTGGACTTTGGATATAAAAAGTCAGCATTGCCCCAAACCTCAGGAACCTTGCCATATAGCCCTGCTCATTAGGAGATCCTATCTAAGAGCATCAGACTTCCCTCCATTACAACTAAGAATTTTTACCTTCTATCAACATAATGATCATTGCAACTACAGTGTGAGGTCTAGTTCAGAGTTACTAATACAGAAATTCCTAATGTGTACATGAGCCACCACAGAATTGTATAGTTTTAGAGCTGGAATTCTTAACTGATTACATATCATGGATCCTTTTGTCAGTCAGTGAAATCCATGAATCTCTTCTCAGAATAATGTTGTGAAATGCCTAAAATATAATGCAGAGGATTGTGAAGGAAAGCAATTAAATTGAAAAACAGTAATCAAAAAAAATTGAATACATGGACTTCCTAAAAGCTATCTAGAGATCTGTAGACTTCAATTTAAGTTTCTTTTGTAAAAAAAAAAAAATGAGGCCCCCATTTTAGAGTCCCTTTTCCTGGATTCTTATGTTGAATCCCACTTCTGGACTCTTTCAATCTTCCCCAGGCAAACATTGGAGGGGCAGGAGACAAGTAATCCATCAAGATCTCCAAGTGCTCCATATATTCATCAAAATACCAGTGCCTAAATACCTTTCCAGTCTCTAATCCACTCCCACTTCCGCGGCACTTAGTAAGATAAGACTCTGGTGTTCAAGGACACCAGGTGAAGATAATCCACAATACTCCCATCACCCCATTAAGAACATTAATAGTATGTTCTGTCTTAATGCTTCCATAGCTCAGCTGCCCTGCTTCTGATTGTGCTAGTGACTTAGCATTTTTATATAAATCTAGAGCCCAATGGTCAAATAACTCCCCTGGAGGGTGATGTCTAGCTGCCATATAGCTATGGGACATTTCAAGTAGTAGAAAGTCATGTGGGCATCATACATGTAGAATTATTAAGTAACCAGTTACTTCATACAGGTCAGTGTAAAGTCCTACATGTATCCTTTTCCCACTAATTTGACATCTGTCCTACCTTAAATATGGGCTCATAAACCCTTGTGATGATTGAATTTAGCCTGTCTGCACTCTGCCTCCATTCATCTTTACATGTTTGGACTGATTTCCCTAGTAACTACCTGCTTCTGAACTCAACCCATTTTGTCTCTCCCTGGCAACATCCCTTTTTTCTTTCCCTAGTCAATGAGGAACACAATAGATATAAAGGTGTCTGCCCACATCTCAGAGAATAAAATAGGAAAGGAACAGGGGATATTAACAATACCAAAATAAATGTACTACTTCATTTCAAAATGTAGCTCTGAAGACATTAAGAAAAATAAGGGAGATGAAAGAGGTAACAAGTCCTGGTGGCTAGAAAAATTACATATCACTAGGGCTTTCTCTTTTGACTGTATTCTACACAAATGAGAAATTGTAACTGTAAAGGATACCACAGAGAGATGTCAAATGCCAAAACAGTCAGAGCTATGGCCTCTAGGGTGCTTGCATAAGGCGAGAGAGAAAGAAAAGAAGGAAAAGGAAAAGGAGCGGAGAAATAAGTAAATGACCAGCAAGGGGGAGAAATGACTTAAATGACCAGCATGACCAGAACAAAACTAGCCATAAGAGATTTGCCATTATGACTCTACACTAGTTTCTATAATGCTGCTTTGTTATTTTGATCTCAAGGAGACTATAAGAGCAGTTCATGTCAAACATGATTCAGAGTTTTCACTTTTCTCTCATAGCATCACAGAATTTAAAACTAGAAGCATTCTCAGAGGTCATTTAGTCCAATTCCTTCATTTCCTACGTGAAGAGAGTAATAACAGAGAAGTTAAGTGGTTTGCTCAAAGTTACCTGAGTAATGGAAGTTGGGACCAGAGCTAGCTGGCTGACCCCCCATGTTGTCATCTATTTTATGTGCTTCTTCAGAGTCTGACAGGCATCAAAGTTTCTTGTTGCAATTTAGAAGACTAGAATGAGGAAGTGAAAAGGAAAAAAGGGATATTTATTTTTTTATGTACTGTTCCTGTTTGGAGTTGCAACTTCTGTTTTCATTCTAAAAATGGGAATCAATCCAAAGCTTCTCAATGGTTTCATTTCAAGAATGTCTAGGTGGAAGCCAGGTGGTGTGGCTGGAGCGCCAGCCCTGGAGTCAGGAGGACCTGAGTTCAAATCCAGCCTCAGACACTTAAGCTGTGTGACGTTGGGCAAGTCATTTAATCCCATTTCCATAAATAAAATTTTAAAAAAAGAATGGCTAAGAGATAACAATAATAGTTCTCTCCAAATGGATGATGATATTTAATTATTTCACTTATGTCATATGATTCACTGCTAAAGTTTGATTCCAGTGACTGGTCATTAGTGACTCTAATCATCCCCAGTCTCTCAAATGCTAAGAAGGAGAAGCAAAGGCTCTGCCAGTTCCTCCCAAGATAAAAGGGCTTTAAATAAAGTCCTAGTGATAGTCAATTTTTTCTCTTATCCAAGGACAGACTTAGTTCTTGTTTAAATTTAGAGCATTTATCATCAGAAAGTTGGCCACCAGGTGAAACTTTTTTTTGGCCATGGTAAATTCCATGGTCAATTGAAAACTATTTGAAAGTAACTCCAGTGATTCCACCATGAAAATGATATTAAGTATCTCCATGAGTTGAATAGATTAAGTATAATTTCCATTTTAAAGATGAGAAAACTGAAGCTCACAAAAGTTAAGTGACATGTTTAGAGTTATAACAGCAAATAGATGTTGATCTATCAGTCAACAAACATTTATTAAATGCCTATTATGTCCACTCACTCTACTAAGTTCTGGAGATACAAAGAAAGATGAAAAATATCCCTTGTGAGGGGGCGGGGCCAAGATGGCGACAAGAGAGGAAAGTCTCTTAGGCGCTCTCTCATAAAACTTTGAAACTAAGGACTTTAACTAAATTTTCTATAAACAGAACCCACAGAGGGTCCCAGGGAGGCAGTACTCCTACTCAAGGTAACCTGGAAAAGAGCAGAAGGGCTCTGCTCCCTGGGGTTGGAGGGGGTGGCCCATCAGAGGGGTGACCTGCCAGAGCAAAAGAACTTCAGCCTCCCGGAGGCAGCCCCAGGGTGCTGGGAGCCCCAGTTCACAGCAGCAGGGGGAGTTTCCTGAGCTACACCCCAGGGAGCACCAGGCACAAATTGGGGGAACAGCTGGGGGACCTCTGCCAAAGTGAGCCCGTGAAGCTCAGCCCTCAGGGCACATGGGGAACAGAGTGGCCAAGGCAGACAAGGAAACAGAAGCAGGCTGAGCGGGTAAGCAGGGGCCCCCAAGGCATGAGCCTGTTGAACTCAGGGAGGGGAGTGAAGAGAGAGAGACTGCAGAGCTCTGTCCTCTGCCCCTGGAACAGGAATCTGGGGCTCTGAACACATTCAGATCCTGATCACAGTCTAGGCCCCCCCATAGAACAGCAGCCCCCCCACCTCAGCTCCGTGGAAAGAGGGGGGTGCTTATGGTCATTCACAGACCAGGAGGGAGGACAGAGACTCACACACTGAGACCCTTGTGGGAGTGTCCCAAAAGCTCAGGAAGTACCCCCAAAACAGGTTTGAGCTGGGAAAATGAGCAAGCAGAGAAATAAGAGGAAGACTATTGAGAAATATTTCACATATGAGCCCAAGAGGGATCAAAACACTCAGTCTGAAGATGAGGAAGCACAAGCTCCTGCATCTAAAGACTCCAAGAAAAACAGAAAATGGGCTCAGGCTATGACAGAGCTCAAAAAAGACTTTGAAAATCAAATGAGGGAGTTAGAAGAAAAACTGGGAAAAGAAAGGAGAGAGATGCAGGAAAAACATGAAAATGAAGTCAGCAGCCTAGTCAAGGAAATCCAAAAAAATGCTGAAGAAAATAGTATGCTAAAAACCAGCTTAGGTCAAATGGATAAAACAGTTCAAAAAGTTATTGAGGAGAAGCATGCTTTAAAAAGTAAAATTGGCCAGATGGAAAAAGAGATAAGAAAGCTCTCTGAGAACAAATCCTTCAGACAAAGAATAGAACTCAGGGAGACTGATGAATTTACAAGAAATCAGGAATCAATACTTCAAAACCAAAAGATGAAAAATTGGAAGAAAATGTGAAATATCTCATTGAAAAAATGGATTGGGGCGGAGCCAAGATGGCGACAAGAAGGGATTCAGTCTTAGGAGCTCTCTGATAAAATTCATCAGCTAAGGACTCTAACTAAACTTTCGAGAGACAGAACCCACAAAGGGACCCAGTGAGGCAGTTCTCTTACTCAAGGTAACCTGGAAAAGAGCAGAAAGGCTCTGCTCCCCGGGATCAGAGAGGTGGCCTGCCAGAGGGGTGGTCCACCAGAGCCAAAGAACTTCAGCCTCCCAGAGGCAGCCCCAGGGCGCTGGGAGTCTCAGCTCACAGCAGCAGGGGAGTCTCCTGAGTTGCACCCTGGGGAGCACCGAGCACAAAGTGGGGGAACAGTGGGGGACCTCTGCCAGAGCAAGCACATGGAGCCCAGCCCTCAGGGCACACAGTGAGTAGCATGGTCTTTCCCCAGCCCTGATCCAGGAAACAGAAGCAGGCAGAGTCGGTAAGCAGGAGCCCCCAGGGCATGAGCCCATTGAGCTGAGGGAGTGGAGTGAAGAGAGACTGCAGAGCTCTGTCCTCTGCCCCTGGAACAGGACTCTGGGGCTCTGAACACATTCAGATCCTGATCACAGTCTAGGCCCCCGAATAGAACAGCAGGGCCCCCCCACCTCAGCCCTGTGGCAGAGGGAGGTGCTTATGGTCATTCACAGACCAGGAGGGAGGACAGAGCCTCACACACTGAGACCCTTGTGGGAGTGTCCCAAAAACTCAGGAAGCACCCCCAAACCAGGCCCAGGCTGGGAAAATGAGCAAGCAAAGAAACAAAAGGAAGACTATTGAGAAATATTTTGCAAATGAGCCAAAGAAGGATCAAAATACTCAGTCTGAAGATCAGGAAGCACACGCTCTTGCATCTAAAGACACCAAGAAAAACAGAAATTGGGCTCAGGCTATGACAGAGCTCAAAAAAGACTTTGAAAATCAAATGAGGGAGTTGGAAGAAAAACTGGGAAAAGAAAGGAGAGAGATGCAGGAAAAACATGAAAATGAAGTCAAGGAAATCCAAAAAAATGCTGAAGAAAATAGCATGTTAAAAACCAGCTTAGGTCAAATGGATAAAAAAGTTCAAAAAAGTTATTGAGGAGAAGAATGCTTTAAAAAGCAAAATTGGCCAGATGGAAAAGGAGATAAGAAAACTCTCTGTGGAGAACAAATCCTTCAGACGAAGAATAGAATTCAGGGAGATTGATGATTTTAACATAAATCAGGAATCAATACTTCAAAAAAAATGAAAAATTAGAAGAAAATGTGAAATATCTCATTGAAAAAAAACAACTGATATCGAAAACAGACTTAGGAAAGATAATTTAAAAATTATTGGAATACCTGGAAGTCATGATCAGGAAAAGAGCCTTGAATCATTTTCAAAGAATTACTACAGGAAAATTGCCCTGATATTCTAGGAGCAGAGGGCAAAATAGAAATGGAGAGAATCCACCGATCCCCCCCGAGAAAGAGATCCCAAAAAACCAACCCCTAGGAATATTACAGTCAAGTTCCAGAACTCCCAAGTCAAAGAGAAAATATTACAAGCAGGCAGAAGGACACAGTTCAAATATTGTGGAGCTGCAATCAGGATCACACAGGACTTAGCAGCAGCTACATTGGAAGCTCGTAGGGCTTGGAATACAATATACTGGAAGGGAAAAGAGCTTAGAATGCAGCCAAGAATGAACTACCCAGCAAGGCTGAATGTCCTCTTCCAGGGAAAAAGATGGACTTTCAATGAACCAGGGGCATTTCAAATGTTCCTTTTGGAATGGCCAGAGCTGAACAGAAGGTTTGATCTTCAGATACAGGACTCAGGTGAAGCATGGAGATTGGAGGAGAGGGGGGAAATATGAGGAACTTAATGAGGATGAACTGCATGTATTCCTGCATAGAAAAATGACACTGATAATACTCATATGAACCTTCTCAGTTAATAGAGCAGGTAGAGTGAGCTTTTATAGTTGAAGCACAGGAGAAAGCTGAATTCGAAGATAAAATATGGTGTAAAAATGGAGTCAATAGAAAAAAAGGGAAATAGAATGGGAGAAAGAAAAAGGAGAGGGGGAATAGTCCAAGATATTTCACGTAAGATTTTTTTTGTTACAATGAGCTATTGCAATGATATGGAAGTGGGGAGGCAAGGGGGAACCTTTGCTCTCATCAGAGATGGCTAGGAGAGGAAACAGCATATATACTCAATGGGGTATAGACATCTGGAGTAAGAAGGAGCAGGGAGCAGGGAAAAGGGGTGGGGATGTGAATAAAGGAGGAGAGGATGGACCATGGGGGGAGAGTGGCCAGATATAATACATTTTCTTTCTTACTTCTTGCAAGGGGCTGGGATTGGAAGGCCTGCCCAGGACCACAGAGCCAGGTGGATTCTGGGCCTAAGGGGTGATATGGGGGCTCAGGGCTTCTTGGACCCAGGACCAGGGATCTGTCTGCTGCGCCACTCAGCTACCCTACAGCAGAGTCAGAGTGAAAGGAGAAAGAAAATAGAGTATATGGTAGTGGAGAAATAAGAAAGGAGGGAGTTGCGATCAGCAATGGCAACGGTGGAAAAATATGGAAATAACTTTTGTGATGGACTTATCATAAAGAATGAGATCCACCCATGACAGAGTTGTTGGTGTTGGAACAAAGACTGAAGCACATTTTTTGTTATTATTTGGGGGAGGGTGCAGGGCAAGTGGGGCTGGATGGCCTGCCTGGGGCCACATAGCAGGGTGATCTTTGGGTGTCTGGGGCCGGATTTGGACCCAGGTGCTCCTGGCTTAAGGGCCAATGCTCTGTCTGCCACCCAGCCACCCCTACTATTATTACTATTTTATTTTATTTTGGGTCTTTTTTTTCTTTCTTTTTTTTGGTTTTGGCAGGGCAGTGGGGATCGGGTGGCTTGCATGTCACACAGCTGGGTGATTGTTAGGTTTACGAGGCTGGATATGGACTTGGGTGCTCGTGGCTCCAGGGCTGGTGCTTCATCCATTGCGCCACCTGGCCATGCCTACAATTATTACTATTATTTTTTTTATTTTAATTTTTTTCTCTCCCCTTTACTTTTTTCGCCCAAGCAAATCTATTTATATTCATGAGGGAGGAGGGATATTTTGTTTACTTGTACACAAGAATATTTTATTAATGTAAAAAAAACATTTGTTCAAAATGAGAATAAAAAAAATTTTAAAAAAAAAGAAAAAAGAAAAAACGACTGATATGGAAAACAGATTTAGAAAAGATAATTTAAAAATGATTGGAATACCTGAAAGTCATGATCAGGAAAAGAGCCTTGACATAATTTTCAAAGAATTACTACAGGAAAATTGCCCTGATAGCCTAGAAGCAGAGGGCAAAATAGAAATGGAGAGAATCCATGGATGCCCCTGAGAAAGCGAGAAAGAGATCCCAAAAAACCAACCCCTAGGAATATTATAGCCAAGTTCCAGAACTCCCAAGTCAAAGAGAAAATATTACAAGCAGCCAGAAGGACACAATTCAAATACCGTGGAGCTGCAGTCAGGATCACACAGGACTTAGCAGCAACTACATTAAAAGCTCATAGTGCTTGGAATATAATATACCAGAAGGCAAAAGAGCTTAGAATGCAACGGGGAATCAACTACCCAGCAAGGCTGAATGTCCTCTTCCAGGGAAAAAAGGATGGATTTTCAATGAACCAGGGGAATTTCAAATGTTCCTGTTGGAATGGCCAGAGCTGAATAGAAGGTTTGATCTTCAAATACAGGATTCAGGTGAAGCATAGAGATTGGAGGAGAAGGGGAAAATATGAGGGACTTAATGATGATGACCTGCATGTATTCCTGTATGGAAAAATGACACTGATAATACTCATATGAACCTTCTCAGTTAATAGAGCAGGTAGAAGGAGCTTTTATAGTTGAAGCACAAGAGAAAGCTGAATTTGAAGATAAAATATTGTGTAAAAATGGAGTCAATAGAAAAAAAAGGGGAATGTAATGGGAGAAAGAAAAAGGAGAGGGGGAATAGGCCAAGATATTTCATATAATAAGATTTTTCTTTATCACAAAAAAAAAATCCCTTGCCCTTGAGGAACTTTCAATACAAATATATAAACAACTATGTACCAGTATATGGAGAATAAATTGGAAATATTCAAGAGAGGAATCTAGCATTGAAGAGGCTTGATTGAGCAAGGCTTCTGGTAGAACATAAGAATTGAAGGATATGTAGGGAAAGAGATAGTGATGAGGAAAGGAAGCATTCTGGGCATGAGAGATAGTGAAATGCTTGGAGCTGGTAGATGGAGTGTCTTGTTCAAGGAACAATGAAAGATCTAGTCTCACTGAGACACAGAATACTGGATTTGGAGAAGGGTGTAAAGTATAAGAAGACTGGAAATGTAGGGGAAGGTTATATATGAATGGCATGAAAATGGTAGAGCTAAGATTAATAAATGACAGGCAGTCAATCATCTGATTCTTTAAGATGCTGCCAGAGAAACAGACAGATAAAATTCATTATTATGGGCAAGGAATGGTACTAAATACTGGGAACAAAAATATAAACATACAAGACAGTTTATATTTTAATTGGAGAAGATAACACCCAAAGAGGAAACAGAACTATTTTTATACAGATGTCTGAAAAGTGAAGTTGAGTTTTAGTTCTAGGCAAAATGAGGTAAAAGCTCATCTCTCATATCACTGTGTTCCAGAGGCTTTAAGGGTAAGGTTCCAATGGGAAATAGATGAGGATAGCAATGTAAAAATAGAAATGTATAGAGATGGCTAGGGAAAATTTCTGAAACTGCAATGGTCTAGGTCAGTGGTCTCAAACTCAAACTATAGTTTTGTTTTAGGTTTCTCAAATTTGTTTATTTTTTCTATCATTTAATTTTTAAATAAACTTATCTTTTTAAAAATTATTGATTTTTTCTACTTCATCCACATTTCCCAGTATATCTCATTCCTTTACTTTTCTCTTTTGACCCTAGCATTAAACTTAATCCTAAATCTAGCTCCCCCACCCTCTACTCAATGACATATCCTTCATAAAAAAGTTCAGCAAAACTCATCAACACATCAGCCAGGACTAAAATTTTATGCTGTTTTCTGAAGGCATAATGGTTCTTGGAACCTGAGAAGTTGCCTAGCCCAAATCCTCAGTTTACAAATGAAGAAACTAAATTAGAGGGGAAATTGCACAATATCACATGATGGTAATTGTCAGAGAATATGAACCTAGGTTCTCTGATTTCAGAATTAGTGTTCTCTTTTGTCCTGGAGTTTCATCATTACATTTTTACACTATTCAGCTTTGATGGGTTTGTTTCTTTTTCCAATTACATTGTTGTCATTGTGTATATTGGGATCATATGATTTTAGATTTAAAACTGAAAGAGATCTAAGAGAGGTCATTTAGTCCAACCTCCTTATTTTAATGATGAGGAAAGTAAGATCCATAATTGAAAGAATTTAAGTGATTTGTCCGAAGTCTTAAAAGTAAAACTCATAGAGCCAGGTTATAAATCAGATCCTTTGACTCTAATGACAATATTCTTTCCCTCATTCCATGTTCTTTTCCAGGTTCTTATTGCTTCATTTTGCATCTTGATGTCTTTCCATTTCTTAAAACACAAAAATATTTCGTTATATTGATGTAGTACATTTGTTTAGCCTATTTTCTAGTTGATATGAATGTACTTTGTCTCCAGTATTACAACTATAAAAAGTGTTGCTATAACTATTTTAATGTATATGGGGGCTTTCATTGAAATGTGAAAATCCTTGTTCTCTATGCATTACAGCTCGCTTTCCAGGTATGGACATTTTAGTCACCTTCTGATGAAAATTATTTTCTAGACTGGTCAGACCAATTAGTAGAACAAAAGTTTAACATCCAGTCTGCCTTTCCCCAACTCCTAAAGCTGACTATGCTTATTTTATGTCATTTTTTTGATGGGGGGGGGTCATGGTTTGAGATGAAATCTCAAAGTTGCTTCAATTTTAAATTTCCTATTTATTTTATTTTTAATAATTTAGAACTATCTTATAGTTGTTAATAGTTTTCAATTCTTTTTTTTAGGTTTTTTTACAAGGCAAATGAGGTTAAGTGGCTTGCCCAAGGCCACACAGATAGTTAATTATTAAGTGTCTGAGACCGGATTTGAAGCCAGGTACTCCTGACTCCAAGGCCGGTGTTTTATCCACTATGCCACCTAGCCACCCTATAGTTTTCAATTCTTTTGAGAATGGTCTGTTCATATCTTGATCACTTAACTAACAGGAAAATTGATTGTGCCCATATATGATCCTTATCAGAGATATTTGACTCCCCCCAATTGATCTCTTTCTCTGTTATAGTTGCATTACTATTTTTGTGCAAAACAAGCTTGTCAGTTATAAACTTTTCAATTTCATATAATAACCTAAATATTTCTAAAGAAGGAGCACTTTTTTATTTGTTTTTGTTGTTTATGTTCAATATACTTTTGTACTTGCTATCCATTAAAATGGAAGGAATAACTCCAAGTTTACACTTGTAAGCTTGACTCTTGCTTAGAAATGCTAGTTAAATAAATAAAAAAAATCCTTACAAATAGTGAGTAGAGAATAAATTCATTTATCCAAGCAGGTTACTAATATTTATTGGAGAAGTTATAAGAATTAGATTATACAAGAAAGTACAGAGTTAATGAGTTCTTCCAGAAGGAAAAATATATCTCAGTTCAATAAGGAAACAGTTCCTGATCTTGCCTAAAGAGAAATTTCTGGAAGTCTCTAAGGAGGTAAACTGGAGACCAGGAAAATATTGAGGTGCTAACTCCTCTAGAGATTTATTGCTTCTTTCTTTTCCTCTCTCCCCATTGGTTTGTCCCCAAGAGAGTCAAGAAGCAGGTGGAACTTTTTCTCTCAAAGCAGTAATGAAAAATGTTTCGCCTTTCTAAAGCTCTCTCTGTCCTTCATCCAGACACATAATATTAAGTCATCATTCTCCACAATCAATCAATTAACATTTATTAAGCACATTCCTATATAGCTCACAAAACACCTCAGTCTTGAAAGCTGGGTTACATGAACATTTCTAGAACATTTTTACCTAATGGGAAAGTTTCTAGGTTTTCCACATTGAATATAGTACTTATTTGGGTTACATTTATATACCTTTTTATTATATTAAAATTTTAAAAATCCTTCTCTGATAACATTTGTAGGGATTTTTTTAAGTGTACTCGAATATGGTACTATAAAAAATAAACAGCATTTTATTTTTTCAATTACATATAAAGACAATTTTTTAACATTCATTAAAATTTATTTAGAGTTACAAATTTTTCTCTCTCCCTCCCTCTGCCCTCACTCCTACCTAAAATAGTAATCAATTTGATATAGGTTTTATATATGTATATATATATATATATATATATATATTATTTCTATATATATTCATAGCATGAGTAATGTGGACATATGTTTTATATAATAAAATTATGTAAAACATATGTCCATATTACTCATGTTATAAAAGAAGAAACGGGTCAAAAGGTAAAAAAAAACACATAAAAAATAAAGAAAGTAAAAATAGTTTACTTTGTTCTGCATTCTTTCTCTGGATATGGATAGCATATTCTATCATGAGTTCTTTGGAATTATCTTGGATCATTATGTGACTTAGAAAAGTGAAGTCAGGGGTGGCTAGGTGGCTCAGTGGATAGAGCACTGGCCCTGGAGTCAGGAGTACCTGAATTCAAATCCAGCCTCAGACATTTAATAATTACCGAGCTTTGTGGCCTTGAGCAAGCCAGTTAACAGCATTTACCTTGCAAAAACCTAAAAAAAAAAAAAAACCAAAAAGAAAAGTAAAGTCATCCATTGTCAATTATCACACAATGCTGTTTACTATCTATAAGGTTCTTCTAATTTCACACATTTCACTTTTCATCATTTCATGTAAATCTTTCCAGGTTTTTCTGAAGTCTATATTCTCATTATTTTTCATAGCCCAATAGTACTCCAATTCATCCATATACCACAATTTGTTCAGTCTTTCCCCAATTGATAGGCATTCCCTTAATTGCCAATTTTTTGCCACCACAAAAAGAGTAACTATAAATATAATGAATAGACTCTTTTCCAATTTTTATGATTTATTTAGGATAAAGGCCTACCAGTGGTTTTGCTGGATCAAAGGGTATGTACAATTTGATTACTCTTTGGACATAGTTATAAATTGTTTTCCAGAATGTTTGGATCAGGTCACACTTCATCAATAGCCTATTAGTGTCACAGATTTCCCCACAACTTGTTCACTATGTGTCATTTTCCTTTTCTGTCATATGAGCCAATTTGATAGGTATGAGGTGGTGCTCAAAGTTATTTTAATTTGCATTTCTCTAATTACTTGTGATTTAAAGCATTTTTTCTTATATTGATAGTTTTGATTTCTTCATCTGAAAACTGCCTGTTCATACCCTTTGATTACATGTGGAGAATGATTTCTATTCTTATGAATTTTTCTCAGTTTTCTTTTTATTTGAGAAATGAGGCCTTTTTCAGAGATGTTTGCTATAAAAATTGTTTCCCAACTTTCTGCTCTCCCTCTAATCCTGGTTGCATTGGTTTTGTTTGTGCAAAACCTTTTTAATTTGATTTAAGTGAAATGATCACTTATATCTTGTAATACTTTCTTTCTTTTATTTGGTCAAAAATTCTTCCCCATTCCCTTAGATCTGACAGATCCCCATTTCTTGCTATGAGTACCATACTTTATCAAAAACATTTTTTTGTATTCAGGGATATTCACATGATTTCAGATATTTTTAATATAATTGTCATATGGTTTGCCTAATGCTGAATCATCCTTGCATTTCTGGCATCATCATTTACATCTTTGTTTCTTTGAACAAAGACTGGCCAATCTGATTACATTCATCTGAGCAAAAGAATATAATGCATAATTTGACATGGGAGGATCCAAGTTCCTTAATGAATCCCACCACCTGGGACTTTCAGATTCCTGGCCTAGCCCCATTAAAAAAGGAGAAAATAACTAAATAAGAAAAAGCAAAATGTAGTCTGCTAATATTATAAGAAACATCCAAAATATTATCTAATCAGGTACTGCTACATTGTAAATGGTTTTAAATCTTATTTATCTGCAGGAGGATTTCAAAGCAAGAAATATTGAATTGCTAATAGCTAAAAACTTCCTTTTTGATATTTAATGACTCAGACTCAAAACTTGCATGCTAATAGATACTTTATTACAGGATCCTGGATTTAGAAAGGTCCTCTGGTAATATCTATGGATCCAAATCATGCTTGAACTGGCAATAAGATGGTCAGAATACATTAGGAATAAAATGGAAGCACTTTTGTAAATTCCCTAGTAGGTAGTTTTCCAGCTACCACTTGTCCTCCAGTGATGGGAACGAATTACCTCCTTAAGAAGCTTATTCCATTTGGAGAGATCTGTAGTTTTTAGAAAGTTTTTCCTTAGATTAAATAAGACTGCAATTTCTGCCCATTAATTCAAGTTGTTCTTGGACCACATAGGCTAGTCCAATCCCTCTTTTACATCCTTGCCCTTTAAATACTTCAAGATATCTGAAGCCTTTTTGTATCTCCTTCCTCCTCCCCATCCTCACCTCCACCCAAGCCTTCTCTGCTTTAGACTAACCATTCTCAGTTCCTTTGGTCCAACTTCAAATAGCCCCATTTCATGGATCTATTTCAGTTTATCGGTGAGTTAGCACTCAAAACTGAACCCAGTCCCAGTCCCAGTGTTTGGGTCTGGAAAAAGCACCATGGGACTGTTGTTTTCTTCATTCTGAAAACACTGCCCCTATTAATGTAACCAATTGGAACTCAAACTCTATGTTCACAACATGATAGTATTCTTTACTTTGAGAAATTGAGATATACTAAATGAGAGTTGGGATAATCAGGCATGGGCATACAAGTGCAAAATAAGAGGTAGACTTAGGAATAACTAGGAGACACTGCCACAACAGACCTTTTGAAAACCACTGCTATAGCCTAATAGTGCATTATCATCATTATTATTACTGCCACCACAAACCCACAGATCATTTTCATAGAACAAAGTATCTACTAATACCCTTTCATGTTACTTAAATAGTTGGAGCTTTCAAACTAAAGAGCAGGATTTAACTTCTAATAGGAATAAATAACATATATATGTATATATATATATATATATATATATATACATATATTTTTATATAGCATCATGTCTAGAGAGATTGTTTTGTCCTGAAAATTCACAGTGTTTGTGAATTCAACATAGGGAAATTGTTGGACATGTTTCTTCCAGGAATGGAACTTTGATTTTAATTACTGAAACTAGAGCAAGAGACAAAAAATGGAAGAGGGAGTAAAATATACATTTAATACAGAAGTAAGGTAGCCAAAATATATTATAGTAAATCTAGTGATATAGTAAGATATGGTGATGCAGTTGAATTCAAGATGTTAGTTGCACTGACATGTTGGTGATAGAGGATAGAGTATAGCAGCAGGGCAGGTAGAAAATTTGAGGTACTTTGAAACTGTCTCCTATTAGGAGTCTTAGTGCCTGTGGTAAGAGAGATGGAGACTTGGAGATGAAGAATGGAATGTAACAGCATGGCAGAAAATGTTCTCATTTTTGTTTAAAAGCAAATGAACAAATAAATGATTAATCTGAGGACTGTGTTTTTGCTCCTATTGACCAACTAAAGTTATTCACCTCTCAGGTCTTTGAAAATCCAAAAAAATCTTGGAATGGGTAATCATGGGTAGAAATGCAGTAATGAATGAAAAGATGAATTAAATCTTAGAATTAGCAAGCAAAACACAGGGAGAAATAGGAGCAGCTTGCAGGTTACCTGCGTGTACAACATCAAAGACAGTTGGAGATTATAAAATCCATTTATAAAAAATTTTTATTCACTTAGATGTACAATTTACTCAGTATTTGATTCTATTTTGATTTCATCACTTTGGACAAGTTCAATTATATCAGCAAAGGGAGAACTAATCACATTCAGACTATACTTGATTCTAATGAGTTCCACCCCCCCAAAAAAAATACAAAGGATGATAAAGGATTGAATTGGAGGCTTAACAATTCAATTTCATTCTGTGCCAAGGAACTACCAGAGCTCTTAGCAACAGTGAATGCACTCACAACAACTCCTGGGATGCTTTTAAAGGGAACAGTTAAAGGAAAAGGCATCCATGTCATTATCTTAAAAAGCAGAGAGAAAAGAATGAGTGAGTGTGTGTTTTTTTTGTGTGTGTGTGTGTGTGTGTGTGTGTGTGTGTGTGTGTTTCTGAGAAAGGTGTGGGTTCCTAGGACACTAATTTAAAACAATTAGAAGCTAGATATAGGGTTTAGGAAAAAAATCAAAGAAACAAACAGCACAGGCTTTTTGTAGAATCACAATTTCATAGTTTGGAAGCTCATTGAATCATGAATTTAGAACTAGATGTGACCTTAGAGGCCATCTAATCCAAGAGAAAGCATACAGGTTAAGGGATTTGTCCACAGTAACAAAGGTAGTATCAGAAGTAATGAACTTAAAGATCATCCAATTCTCCTTTTACATATGCCTCATCTGAAACTCAATTTCTTGTCCAAGGTGATAGACATAGTAGGTACCAAAACTGGGTCTCATGCCCTGGTCTTCTGACTCTAAATGTAGAAATATTTCTATCATATGTCAAGGTGAGTCTCTGTCTTAATAAAATTAACTTTTCCAATTATACCTTAAATCAGTCTCCTCTAGTATCCTGCAAGTACTAATTTCATTCATTTCCTCTTCTCTGCTGCTTTTTAAATTTCTATCTCAACTATATCTTTCCTCTCACCTTATAAAGATTCCCAAGAATCCACATCCTAAAATCAGCTCCCCCTTTCCTGTTTCCCAAACCATCATTTCATTTTGACTCTTTCAAACTTCAAGACAGTGTATTTCATATTCACTGCTTCCATTTCTTCACTATTCACTCATTTCTCAGTCTTGAAATCAGACCTTCATTCCCACTTTTCCTTGAAACTACTCTCTCCAAGGTCACTAATAACTTCTCATTATGAAATCCCAAGGGCTCCTTTCTTTCCTTAGCCTTCTTGACCTCTCTTTGGCATTTCTAGATTTCCTCATTCTTGGTTAGATTTCTGTTTTCTTCTTTCTATATCTAATTGCTCCTTCTATGTCTCTTTTATTGACTTCCTATATTCCTCCCACCTGGAAATCCCAAGAAGACTGAATCTTACATGCTCTTAACCCAGGCAACTAATTATTTGCCATTTTATTAGGAAGTAACCAATTAATTTAATTGGATGGTATCTTATTCCTGACCAAAACAAAATTACCATCCCTGGGCACTTGGTAAATAGTAAAACAACTTTAAATTTAATGTGGTATGGTCAATTTTACATTGCAAATGGCTATGTTGATATTAGCATAAGATCTCCTTACCCCAGAGGGGGATTTTTATTATCTAGACAGAAAATTCCTTTGGAAATTGAATTGTTTTAAGAAATATAATTTGGATACAATCTCCTTTGGATTATTAATATTCTGTATCAGGAACTCAACAAAAACACAAAAAGTAAACAATAACAAATCTTTGTATTGTCTTTTTTAATAGAATATTGATAGTAGTCTATTTTTTCCAATTATATGTAAAGATAGTTTTCAGTATTGATTTTTGTAAGATTTCTAAGATTCCAAATTTTTTTCTCTCCTCCTCTTCCCTCTCCCCAATATAGCAAGTCCTCTCAATGAGGTTATATGTGTACAATCATGTCAAACATATTTTGATATTAGTCATGCTGTGTAAGAAGAATTAGAATAAAAGAAAAAATAAAAAACAAATTTTTAAAAAGTGAAAATAGAATGCTTTGATCTATATTCAGACTCCATAGTTATTTCTTTGGATGTGTGTGGCATTTTCTATCAGAAATTCTTTTGGAATTGTTTTTGATCATTGTATTGTTGAAAAGAGCTATGTATATCATAGTTATTCATTACACAATGTTGCTGTTACTGTATACAGCATTCTCCTGGTTCTGCTCACTTTACTTAGCATCAGTTCATGTATTTTTTTCTGAAATCTGCCTGCTCATGATTTTTTTTATTTTTAAATTTATTTATTTATTTATTATTATTCCAACTTCATGCAAAGACAGTTTTCAATATTCATCTTTTTGTGAGATAATCATTATTTTCAATTTAAGAGAGGAATAATGAATGTGCTCTAAAGGAAGTTAGGAATCTAGGAAGTTAGAGATGAAGAGGGAATTCATTTCAGATTAAAGGGACTGATTGTATATAGATATTCAGGAAGAAGATTAAATGTCATTTATCAGGAATAGCAAACAGACTGGTTTTGATAGGAATGGAAAATTTATAAAGGGGAATAGTGTTATATAAGACTGAAAAAATACTGGGAGTTGAGGATTTTATATTTTATCTAAGAGGAAATAGGGAACCATTTAAGCCTTTAGAATAGGAGGATGATAAAGTCATTTCTATATTTTCAGAATATCAAATTAGCAGTGATGTAGAGGATGGATTACAGAAGGGAGAATCAGAGAAGTTAGGGGATCAATTAGGAGGCTATTGAAATAGTTCAGGTGAAAGGAGGCTTTTTAAGTTAGGGTGGAGACTACATGAGGGTATGGATATGAGATATGTTGCAGAGGAAAGAACAACAAAATGATAACTGATTAGATATGGAATTGAAGGAGCAAGACTGGGTGACTGGAAGGATAATGGTACTATCAACAGAAAGTGAGAAGTATGGAAGGAGGGATTGTTTGTCTTACTCTTGATTCTATTTTATTTTATTTCATTTATAAACCATAAAATCTGATTATCTGATTGCCAAGAAACAATAGCTAACCTTATTTGTGGAACTCAAAGAGCCAGAATATCAAAAAATACAGTGGACAACTGTTCAAAAAGAGAAAAAGAGAGGGGGAAAACTCGAGTTCCCCAGTTCATTCATTGTGCCTACCATGGATGAGCTTTCTTAAGGTTGATAAAAAAGAGAGAACCCATGACAGACTTCTTAAAGGATTTAACCCAGCAATATACAAAAGGAAGGCATCCAATCCATTTCTCTCCTCTACAACGCATGTACAGGGCAGATGGAAAAGCAAATTAATGTCACAAAGGTTGCTGCCTCTGCCATTCCTAGGAAAGAAATGCTGCCAATCAGGCATAAACTCACAAGCTTTTATAATTTGGAAGACTAATTCACTCCACTGCCCTCATCAAGTAATTAGAAATTGTGCAGTGCTCACTAGGATAGAACTAATGGGAAAAGGGGGGAATGTTCAGGTACAGTGGTTTGAATACGTACAAATCAGAAGCTTTATTATAACATCAGAATTTTGTACTAAACCACCAAAAGCTCTTTGAGGACTTGAGGAATTGCTGGTAGGTTGGGAAGAATGCCCAAAGTCATTGAATTTTATTATAAAAACATATAGAAACTCTGACAATAGATAACAATAGCTAGCATTTTTTATAGCACTTTTGAGTTTGACAAAGAAGTCTATATATTTTATATGATCTTCACAAGGGGCCTGGAAGAGAGGTTTTATTATTATTATTATTATCATTTCACAGATGAGGAACCTTAGGCAAACAGACAGAATTGGACTTGCCCAGGGTCATACAGATATGGAGTGTCTGAGATGTGATTTGAGTTTATGTCTTTTGGACAAGGGCAGTTAGATGGAGCAATCAGGAAGACTCATTTGTCTGAGTTCCGCTCTGCCCTCAAGACACTAACTAGTTGTCTACTCTGGGCAAGTCACTTTTACACTGTTTGGCCTTGGTTTCCTCATATGTAAAATGAACTGGAGAAGGAAGTGTTGAACCACCCCAGTTTCTTTGCCGAAACAGCAACAACAAAAACAACCCTAAATGGGGTCACATAGAGGTGAGCAAGACTGAACAACAAAAGAGACTAATAGAAGTCTTTGATAAAGCCAAGGCAATGTACTGGATTGGAGCCAAAAGGATCTGTCTCTGCTACCTTTGTGATATATTAACTAGTCTACTAACTACCTATGTGATGTAGGGAACCTGCTTTATAGGGCTGTGTTTTGTTTTCTTCGTTACCCTTCATGAATGGGTAATACTCTCTGTCATGTACACTCTATCAACATCTTGAAGTTACCAAAGACATGAGATATTTGAGGCTAAATATTCTCAAGGGATTAAAATGAGCAGAGTGAAAATGATGCACAAGATGTCATTCAACCCCAAGAAAAGGCAATGTCTTTTTCTAGCTATAGAGACATTATCTCACTAGCCAGCTTGATATTCATAATTCAAGGGTCATCAAACAAAAATATCTCTTCTATTATATCTTTCAAAGGAACTTGAGATAATTTTAACAAATGTATGGTAGTTACTTTGTTAGAAATATGATTATGGAGGCATTTTGTTCTACTAGATCAAATGTTTGTGATAGAAAAACAATGAGCTCAGTGGAATCTTGTCTTCTCTAAGTGGCTCAGAAGCTAGAGGGCTTAATTTAAAGTAAAAAAAAAAACCTGAGTTCAAATTTGACCTCACATTTATAAGCTGTGTGACCTTGAGTAAGTCTTTTAAATTCTGCTTTATCTATAAATAATAACATCTATGTCCTGTGGTTGTTGTGAGGATCAAATAGGATGATATGTGTAAAGCACTTGGCAAATTAAATGTCTATATAAATATTAGGTGCTATTATTATTCTCTAAATTTTTTCAGTCACCTTTTTTATAATAAAGATGTGGTCTACAGTAGATATAGGTTGTGAAAGCTTGGAATTCACTTCAGACATCCTCATCAAGCAAGCATTATTGTCATAAAATTTTATATAAGTATAAAAATAAGTTTGAGAGACAAGGTAGCATCATAGATTCAGTAAACCTCAAAGTCGAAAAAGATCTGGGCTCAAAGTTCCTCCTCTGATACACTATCAGTGTGACTCTGGACAAATCACCTTTCAGTGTTCTAAGTGACATTCTAAGATTACAATTTGTTGAGAGGGTGCTAATTTAAAGTTAGAGGGAATCCCCTCACCTGGAAGTTTTTAAAACCAATGAAATTCTAGGTCTTTCCCCCTCTTCCCTATTCCTTATGACAGTAAGTATGTGTGTTATTGGCAGAGAGTTAGAATAGTGTGGGACCTAGAGTCAAAAGACTCCCCTTCTGGAGTTCAAATCTGATCTCAGATGTAGTAGCTATGTGACCCTGAGCACATAGTTTGCCTCAGTTCCCTCATCTGTAATATGAGCAGAAAAAGGAAATAAAAAACAAAAAAAAACCCAAATGAAGTCAGTCATGAGTGATTGGCAAGTTGCTTTATTGATAAGGGTCATTCATTAGTCACTGGTGCTCTCTTATTTTTTTAATAACTTAGAACAGTGTAAAAATGATTGAGTTTAGCAGATTTAAAATTATGTGTTGATCAGTATCCATATTGAGCACTGATGGGCTTCATATTGGTTTTATTTTTCTCTGTATGTCTTTAAATATTGTCTTTAAAAAAGCGGCTAAACTTTTGTTTTTAATTTTACTAGTTGACAAATTTTTCACTTTGCAATCTTTGAAAACTTATTAGACTTGACTTGTCTTTACTGTGGAGAAGATACTTCTCTTTTCCACTATCCTTTTTTCAGCAAGATTTAACCAAAACAGATTTCAAATATATATTTAATTTATATTATATCATGAAATGCTATAATAGGAGAGTGATAAACCTTTCATTTGTGTGATGTGACATCAGTAAATACACAAATAACATACATACATACATAGGTGTGTTATATACAAATATGTATAAAATTACATTTGTGAATATATGTATATATATATATATATATATATATATAATTTTTCTGAGTACATTACCTTAGCCATTATCCATTTAATACGTGATATTTTATCAAAATTTTGGAAGTGAGCTGATATCAAATCATTAAATATAAAATTAATATTTAGCTATTTCTAATAATAATCTGGGCAGCTAGGTGGCATAATGAGTCAGGAAGGCTCATCCTCCTGAATTCAAATTTGACCTCAGACACTTACTAGTTATATGACCTGAGCAAGTCACTAAGCCATGTTTTCCTGGATTTTCTCATCTAAATGACCTAGAGAAGGAACTGGCAAGCCACTCTAGTGTCTTGTTGAGAAACTCCAAATGGGGTCACAAAAAAAATGAGACATTACAGTTATCCTTTCCTCATTGCAGGACTTAAGGTTACAGCACCTCCTCCATCTAGAAAATCCTTGTCAAATTTTTTCCTTCTTTTGTACCAGAGAAGTCTGAACTACTATGGTATCAAAAAATAAAATATTGTGATATCATATACCATATGTATATTTTATCTGTTTCTGAATTTTTAATTCTGTTATCTGTGACTTCTATAAAACTCTACCCAAAATTTCCTTTTAATTTCTTATGCCTACACATAAAATAGTGAAACTGTAATGGGGACAGTCGCAATTTGGAAGGAATAATTGTACTAAAAATGACTGAACTACAATATTTTTTCCTTCTTCAAATATCTTAAGAATAACTCTGGACACCTTTCAAAGGAGATCATTTCTTCTCTAAGGAAAGCATTGTTTCTGGACAAACAAATTAAAAATAGAAAGTTAAAATAACAACTACATATCAAACACCTTAGAAAGGTCAAAAAGAACAGGATGTGTGAAAGCACCACTGGATTTAGTGATTAACAGACCACAGGTGACCTTTGAGAAAGCAGTTTCAGCAGAGTGGTCAGAGAGATACTCAATTATAGAGTTGATGCTTGATGCTCAAGTGACTAAAGCTCTTAAATAATTTGCTGGCCCTTAATATTGAAGTAAATACAGGAAACATCGCTCTTTTTGAGATTATAAGAGTGAGTTTAAAGTAATCCATAGTAACTCATATACATGAGGAGATAGACCTTTCCCAAATTCAAAAAAATCCACCAATTTAAATAAAAATTGGACAACAGTGGATAGAGTGTCTTGGCAGGGAGTCAGGAAGGCCTGAATTCAGAACTCATCTCAGATACTTACCATCTTTGTGATACTGGGCAAGTCACTTAACCCTAAATGCTCAGTTTCCTCATCTGTAAAATAAACTGGAGAAAGAAATGGCAGACTTCATAAGTATCTTTGCCAAGAAAATCCCCAAAATGGGATCATGAAAAGTTGCGTGTGATTGAAACCATTTGAACAATGACAAATCAAAATTAATGCAAAATTAACTTCAGTCTTGAGGACTTCAGTGACCCGTGCAAACAGGAACAAAGTAGCCTGCATGAGATCTGGAAAAAGAAGAATGGAGGATGAGAATTAGTAAAATTCTACAAGAGAGGTGGCTCTGGTTTTTATCAACATTCCCTTGACTACTGTATAACTTCCTTGTATGGGTCCCTCCGGGCAGTTAATTCCAGGAACCAGCAGGTGCTCAGTCAACAAAAACCATCCTCACCAAATACACACAAATACACACACACACACACACACACATACACACACACACACACAGTCTGATCCTACTCTCTTTTTCTCATATTATGATTTCCATAGGTGTCCTTCAATAGATGAGCTCTGAGTCTAGGACAGTGACTGGTGAGTAATGATCTACCCTCTTCCCCTTCCCTCCTTAATATTTTTGGTGGGAAAGAGTGAGAAGCATAGGACATGCTGGCATGGATGGGTTGTGATTACACTATTTTCCATCTCTACCCCAACTTAGTTTCTTTAAGGTGGAAAGATGACTCCATCAGATGTTTAGATAATTGAAATTCATCACAAATATTTCATGCCTCTTTGGCATCTCTGTGCTATTTCTTGAACTCCTCATCTATTTTCTCTTTCTGGCCAGATGAATTATGATATTTTATGACAGCATCACTTCTGTTTGCCCTTCCAAATAATCATTCAAATATTCTGTACTATGGTTCTCCCATCTGGGTCCTGGGTTTCCTCACATGTAAACTGTTTCAATTTATAGTGTATTCTCTCCATCCTCGCTATTTATGTGTCCTGTCTCTTGAATTAAATATACCCATTCAGAGCTATATTCCTGGAATAGGTCTTTCCAGAAGTATTCTGGTATATATTTAACAACCAGCTCTCTCTCAGAAACAAAAGCATTCACACCACACTTTTGGTTTAATCTACATCAATAACATTTCCTTCATTGATCTCTTAAAGTTTGGAAGTTAATCAAACAATAAATCAAACCCTGAATCAATTTCTGAGTTGTAAATAGACACACTGAAAATTGACAATCAGCTCCATTGAGTTAGTTTGAGTTGTTTCTAGTACACCTCTAGACCTACCAAGACATAATAATATATGAGGTCAAATTTGTCTCACTGTGTCAGATTCTTAATTCTCTTTAGTTTATGTTACTTGGTGTATTTGAATAATGACATTTAAGGCCATAGATTGTAATACTGACTCTTTTGGATTTTGTATATTATGAATTTCTATGCCTACATTGCTTTTATTTTTATGTATATTCTCTCACTCTCCCTAGAGTCTAACTTGGTGGACATACTTAAATTTTTTTTTCTTCCTATTTGGTCCTGACTCTTTCTCTTCTCCTTCCAATCCATCCTTCATACAGGTTATATTTCTCTTTTTAAGTATAGATTTGGTCAAGCCACCAATTTCTCATTGCCTCCTGGCTCATAGTTATAGTCTGTTTGTGTCTCATAAAAGAACCTTCTTTTTGAGGGAAACCAATCTGTCTGTCTCTGCCTTCACACATCACAGTCCCATTTGTGGGCATCCCACTAAGCACATTATAAATGTTGTTGAATCATTGTATTGAATAAAACTGAATTGTATATAAATATGCACACATTGAATGCCCTACTCAGTTGGAACGTCTTCAAGGCAGGTGACTCTGGGTTTTCTATAACTTTGTAATCACAATGCAAAATCTGTCAGACTACCATTCTAGAATGGCTATGAGTATCATCCTGGCAACATACTGTCTATTTTCTATGGACCAGTCTAGCTAAGTGTGCAGAAGTTCTTCACCATTAGGATGGTAAGTAAGATTATAAATATTTTGGTCATGGTGACTCATGAAAAGAGACAGAACAGCAAAGCAGTGTTCAGTCTTGTAAGACAACCTTCTGATTCTGCAGTGATAGTGGCACCATGGTGGAAAGGGAAAGGAGAGAGGCATGATCAGAGATTGCACATAATATTTAAATCATCTATAGAGCTTTAGTGGTCTAAGAGTGTTATCTAATTATCAATGAAGTGATATACTACTTGAGGACATGAATGATATAAAATTTGACATTTTCACCATAAATTGAATTAGATGACTGAAAGAAGTCATATCTAGGTGGAAATATGATTCACAGATTCTCCCTGAATGGACCAATAAAGAAGTTGGCACCATTAGTTTTTTAATATTGCATTCAAAATCAAGAAATGTCATTTCTCAGGATATTTCATTAACTAGTCTCATGATAAACTTTTATAAAAATATCATCATAAACATAATTAACAATTTATATATCAATACCAGTTTCAGAGGAGTAGAGAAATTCTGACCCATATTGATTTATTTCTTAATATTCAGAGACTTCAGTACCAAAGAGGATGATAAATATGTTAGAAAATTTTTTCTCAGAATCAATAAATTATGGGTGTTAACAGGTTTGTACAAGGCTCAAAAGTCTTGTGCCCATTATCATGAATACTTTCTCCAAGAAGTGAGTCAAGAAACAAAGGACACGTTAAATAATCAATCAATTATATCATTCAACAAATGTGTGTGTATTTGTGTGTGTTCAATCAGTTCATTCATGAAACTGAGACTAGGTAGTTCCATGGATAGATTACTAGCCTGGAATCAAGAAGATCTGAGTTTAAATTTGACCCTGGATGCTCACTAGCTGTGTGACCCTGGGCAAATCACAATCCAGTTTGCTTTAGTTTTTCTCATCTGAAAAAATGAGCTAGAGAAGGAAATGACAACCCACTCCAGTATCTTTGCCAAGAAAAACCACATATAGGATCACTGAGAGTTGAACATAACAATGTCAACAATTACAACAGCAAAAACTTTAGGTCAGCTAAGTAATACAGTGGATACAATATCAGGTTTGGTCAGGAAGACCTGAGTTCAAATTTTATCTCAGACACTTGCTATGTAACTCTGCACAAGTCACTTAAACTGTGTTTGGCTCCGTTTCCTCATCTGTAAATGGTGAAGGAGGAGAAGGATATGGTAAACCACTGGTATCTTTGTCAAGAAAATTCTACATAAGGTCATGAAGAGTCAGATATGACTGAAATGACTGAAATTTTTATTAAGTCCCCACTATGTACTAGTGGTGATACAAAGACAAAAGCAAAACAGTTCCTACCATCAAGAACTTTACAGCTTGGAGGAGACAGCATAAATATATATTCAGCATTTATACAAAACAAGATAATTTTTGAAGGAAAGGTATTAGCTAAGTGAAGATTTCACATAGAACATTTTGTGCCTCTACTAATACTTGAAGGAAACTTGGCTATCCTGAAAGATTGCTTTAAAGGAATATATTCCAAGCATAAGGGTCAAATAGCCAGTACTAAAGAAAAAAGATAGGAGATGGAATGTCACATATATAGAACAGTAAGAAGTCTGGAGAATAGGCTGCATAAAGAGAAGGAAGGCTGGCTTTGGAAAAGGAGGACAAGCTAGGTAAGTTAATGAACATTTTTTCACTTCAACTATTTGTAGAATATCTGTAGAATAAGTGAGACAATATGACATCTAAGGTCCTTTCCATCTCTATATCTAAGCTCATGGTTTTGACATCTCATAGTTGTTGATGTCTTCTGATAATGTCATTATGTGTTCTACTGTCATATCCTCATCAATTATTGCTCTCCATCAAGTGTTGTTTCTTAGTTACTCTTCTGCTTTCCCCTATCAAATCTCTGTTCCAGATGGTCTTCAACTATCTAGCTATTTTTGCGCTCACTTAATAATTTATCCAATAGTAAACCTCTCTTCTCAAGAAGAAAGTTATAGCTCTTTCAGTCTGCTTTTTTATCCTCTCATTTGAATCATCTATTCTGTCCTACCTCTAGTCCTCAGCAGAGGTGTTCTGTTCAGCAGAAGTGTTATGGCCCTATAGTCTCTGTTCTCCATTTTCTGGTGGTGCTATGAATAATAAACTTCTCCCATGAATAGAATTGTAGATTTTCTCAGTAAATGCTCTTCGTCAAATGGTAATAAAACTTTCTTCAAGTTTCCTTAATTATAAGGCAACAAAAGCCCAGAATTGGTTTTTGTACTATTAACTTTTCTCTTTTATTCTTTTGTTTAATACTCTCTCCTCTACATACCTCAATTTAACTATCATCTAATTTATGGACAGAAATTATCCATTTTAATTCATAGGATTTACCATCCCTAACCTATCCTCCCCTACCCCATAGGCAAATATCTCTAAGGCTCTGCTTTCTTAAATGAAAATTTTGTTGAGAGCTAAGTATAGTCTTTGTCAGACTAGTAAAGTAAATACAAGGTCTCCATTCATTAGTCCTA
The DNA here is from genome assembly GCF_037893015.1 of Macrotis lagotis. Classification (NCBI taxonomy): domain Eukaryota; kingdom Metazoa; phylum Chordata; class Mammalia; order Peramelemorphia; family Peramelidae; genus Macrotis; species Macrotis lagotis. Next base: position 162,546,464 of record NC_133663.1, on the reverse strand, counting down.
TGAAGGACCAATCTTCCACAGAGAATGTAAATATATTTGGAAGACCATTCTCCAACTTTATAGAGAGAATGTTCTTTTGTTATTTTATTACCTTGCTATTTCATTAAATGCCTTTGTTGGCACTTATACTATGCTATTTCACTTAATGCTTTTCATTAAATGCTTAAGTGTATCCCCTGGCTGCCTAATAAAAGTAAACACAATGGTGGGACCTTGTGAGTGATGACTTGGAGAGGAAACAAGGGGAGGAAATTGTTTATCACTTCCCTTGACCATATTTCTCTACCCTATGCACATAGCAATGATCAGACTAGCTAGAGAAGGCAAAGAAACTGGTGACCTTTATCCCACTTTTCCCCCAGGTGTACATCACAACCTAGTTTCTCTACATTAAAATTATGCAAGATTCTTTGAAAGGGGTAAAATACAGGTATCTGTGCTCAATGAACCTCTGATTGTTCAAAGCAAGTGAGACATAAAATAGGATTCATGGAATACTAGGATTCAAAGAACTAAAATTGTTGACCACTCAGAGGCAGTGGAGGATATATGGCGGGTAGAACAGGCTGTAGTTTATTCACAACAAAGAATTACACATTAAAAGTGGCATAAAAGATATTTTAAAAAAAGATTCAAGGGGTGGCTAGGTGGCGCAGTGGATAAAGCACCGGCCTTGGAGTCAGGAGTACCTGGGTTCAAATCCAGTCTCAGACACTTAATAATTACTTAGCTGTGTGGCCTTGGGCAAGCTACTTAACCCCATTTGCCTTACAAAAACCTTAAAAAAAAGATTCATGAGTAGAAAAGAAGTTGTGTCAGTTGTGTAGCAAGCAAGTGATTAAAAGAAAGACCATGTGCTTCTTTGGACCCAAGTAATAAGAAGAGGAAGGATCCCATCATATTAGATAGAATCTCCCTATGGAGGATTTTCAAGAGAACATGAAGGGCAGCTTCAGTCTGAATGGGTTGTGATTGAAAAATCTTGAGGAAAATTTCCTTTATGATTGAACTCACTGATCCATGAAGGCATCAAAGTATTTTAAATCTATATTACATTTATTTCCCTCATCTTTGCTTATTTTTCTTGCTTATTAAAATTCTTGGTTAGACCTTTCCCTGTCTAAAAATCCTGCTCTCAGTAGATAAGTTTTGAGAATAGATACTTACTCTGTTTTATACCTTTCTGCAGGCCACTGTTCTACCCAACATGATTTGAGAACATGACTATGCAAAAGAAATCTTTTCAGTTTCCTGGTCTCTAGTAGGTGTCACCTGGAAGAGAGGTAGCAAGATTTTACATTGGATACTTGAGCCTTTAGTCCCCTTCAGCCTCTAATCATCAGGCTTTAAGAGAGGAGCATTATGTCTTGGTAAAAATAATCTACAATTCAGGGGCAGCTAGGTGGCACAGTGGATGGAACGCCAACCCTGGAGTCAGGAGTACTTGAGTTCAACTCTGGCATCAGACACTTAATAATTACCTAGCTGTGTGACCTTGGGCAAGCCACTTAACCCCATTTGCCTTGCAAAAAAAACTTTAAAAAAAAGTTTGATTTATGTTACAGTTTAATCACAGATAAAGCTAGCAGTTAAATGATGTCAAATTACAGTATGTAGACATATGTGGATGCATATGAATATATGTGTGTATGTGTGTGTAAAAGAAGGACAACTATGGCAGTTCAAGCTGTTACCAAAAACACAGTAACAGTTTTTTCATATGGAAAATGATAAACACAAAGTATGCATTTCTCAGATATTTTTGAGACATGTAACAGCCTTGTTCACACATGTAATGAAACGAAAGATACTGGTAACTAGTAAGGGACCTAAATGTAGAAAGTGTACATAAAGGTTCATTTTATGCAAAAATGGAGGCTGATTCTAAAATGGAGTTATTCACATTAAACAAGGGGGAAATAAATCTCTTTGTCTCTACACCTGGTAATTATCTTGATCCAACATTCCTTCTTGTAGGTTAGTCTGCCTCTCACATCTTGTGGAGAGATTGAGGCAGATTATTGTATATAGAAATCCAAAGCCTGGATCTTGACCACTTTTGCTCTTTAAAGGCCCCATGGGACCTTTTGTTATGCCTAGTGTCTAGGCCAATTTCAAATTTGAAGAATTGCCTTTGCTTCTACCTCTGTCCTCTTTTATTTGATTTTGTGGTTGTAACTTGATATCCTTTCTTGGGACAAATTAAACTTGGGCTTTGGGCCCAGGGCCTCCAAGTTCTGGCCTTCTAAGCCAACACTCAGCATTAAGAGTAAATCAGTCTTCTCTAGGCTCTGTACTGATGCCTGCACCCAGGAAATAACACTGTTGTTATGTAGGACATCACCTTGAGGTCTTGGGTCATTCATTCTCAGGCCTGAGTGTTACCTTTCCCAACAAAACTCCTGCTTACAGAATAAAAACATAATGTGATCCGATGATCAGCTGTGACTGATTTACCTTTTCTCAGCAATGCTATGACTCAAGAGAACTCTAAAGGACTTATGATAAAGAATGCCATCCATCCCACAGACAGAGTTGATGGTGTCTGAATATAAATTGAAACATACCTTTTTTTGTTTTTTTTTTTTTACTTTATTTTTCTTGAGGTTTCTTTTTTTGGGGGAGGGGGGTCATGTTTACTTTTATAACATGACTATTGTGGTAATGTTTTTCATGACTATACATTTTTAACCTACAAATAACTTGTTTTCCAATGAAGGAGAATGGAGTGAGAAGAAGGGAGACAATTGGAAACTGGAGTTTTTAAAAGTGAATGTTGAAACTTGTTTTTGTATGTATTGTGGGGCGGGGTGGGGGAAGGGGGCTGAATAAATAAACAAACAAATGTGATCAGATTCAAAATGGAACACTATGTCAGGGTCAAAAGTTTGGGCCTTTAGTCCCCTTCAGTCTCTAATCATCAGGCTTTAAGAGAGGAGCATTATGTCTTCGTAAAAATAATCTACAATTTAGGGGCAGCTAGGTGGCACAGTGGATGGAACGCCAACTCTTCTTGTTCTTTGGCATCTTTAAAATATTCATTCACAAATCTGAATGTGCATTGGAGACTGACTAGTCATGCAGTGAAATATTATTGATTTTTTAAAAAGTATTTGGAGTTAAATGACTTGCTCAAGGTCACATAGCTAGTAACTGAAGCTGTATTTGAATTTAGGTTCTCCTGACTCCAGGATTGGTGCTCTATCACAATATGTTCCTTTTGTAGGGCTTCTTGTAAAAATAAGACTCAAAATCTTCTGAAAATAAGTAGCAAGCTTCAAGTAAAATTTAAAATGGGCTAGAAAGAAATTTAGTGTATTCTGGCTCTTCTATTCCTTTCTGGTTTTCTTTTCTAGGAGTGCCTATGTGCCAGGAAACATTGTATTTGCTAAAAACTTACTTTGTGTTCAGAGATGTGAGGGATAGAGGGCATGTTCTAGAAATCAATCAGTCAACAAGCATTAATTAAATCCTATTATGTGCCAGACTCTGAGGGTAAAAAGAAGGGAAACAAAAGTTTCTGCTCTCTACCTATCTATTATGGGGGAAACAACATGCAAAAAATTTTATAAAAATTATATATTTACAGGATGAATTAGGGATAATCAGCAAATGGAAGGCACTAAAATTAGGAGAGATTCAGAAAGTCTTCTTGTGAGATTTTTAGATGGGATTTGAAAAAAATGACTTGGAAGACAAGAGATGGAGATGAAGAGGGAGAGGGAGAGACTCCTGGGCTTGGGGAACAGCCAATGAAAGTATCTGGATTTGGGAGGAGGACTGTCTTGGAGCCCTCTGTCCCTGGATCCCAGAGTATGTGGAAATAAGTAAGATGTAAGAAAATTTGAAAGGTAGAAGAAATCACTCTGCCATCTTGGTTTTGCTTTGAGTGAACCATATATTGAAAAACTTTGAATGCCAAATAGTAAATTTTATATTTGATCCAGGAAGTGATAGTCAAAGGATCAAAGTAATTGTAGATTATTGCAAATTTTGTGGCTTCAATTGCACTTTTGTCAGACTAATGAGTTTTTTAAATTTTTATTTATTCAAGGCAATGGGGTTAAGTGACGTGCCCAAAGTCACACAGCTAGGCAATTATTAATTGTCTGAGGCCGTATTTGAACTCAGGTCCTCCTGACTCCAGGGCTGGTATTCTATCCATCTGAGCCACCTAGCTGCCCTGACCAATAGTTTTCTTAAATACTTTGAAAAGCTTTTCTGTGGCACTTGTTGCTGTCTTGTTATTACATATGCTATATGGCTATAAATACCAAGTATGATTCTACAAGCAGCAACTGTACATCAACATGGCTTGGTGGATAAAATGATGAATTTGTAATTAGGAAAGAATAGGGACATGGGAATCAGGATTTGACCTGTGATTACACTAGATCAATGCCAAGATGAGGAAAGTTTCTCTACCAATGGATCCCAATACCTGCTCTATAACTTAAAGTATTAAAGAACTGACTCAATAAATTAGATGACTTAGCTCAGAGTTACACAGCCAGGATATGACAGAGATAGAAAAATTTGTGTTCAAATACCATCATTTGACCCTTAGGCAAAGCATTTAATTTTTCTGAGGCTCAGGTGGCTTTTTAAGACTTAATAAGAGGGGCGGCTAGATGTTGCAGTAGACAGAGCACCAGCCCTGGAGTCAGGAGGACCTGAGTTCAAATACGGCCTCAGACATTTAATAATTGCCTAGCTGTGGGGCCTTGGGCAAGCCACTTAACCCCATTGCCTTGCAAAAAAACCTTTAAAAAAAGACTTAATAAGAGTCAATTTGAAAACAGGCTGAATTTGAAGTCATAGGACCTGAGTTCAAACTTGCCTCTGCTACCTTCTACCCACCTTGGGTAAGTCATTTAACATTTTGGGACCTCATTTTCCCTATCTATAAAATGAAGGACACTTACTAGCTATGTGACTCTTGGCGAGTCTCAGTTTTTTCTTCTTTAAAATGGGAATAATAATAATAATAGCATCTACCTCACAGAATTGTTGTGAGGACTAAATGTAAAATCTTAAAATACTATCTAAATGCTCAAATGAAAGAGTTCAACTAGATGGCCTTTAATGGTCCATTCTTAGCTCTGAATCTATGACCCGCTCACTTGTACACAATTTGAATCTTTGGAACTTAACTGTCTCCACTAGACACACACAAAGATCAATATATTACAATTTGCTCCTATTTATAATGCTCTGTAGTTCTTGCATTGAGTCTCTGCACATTGCAGTGCCCTTTCATAGGACCCTAATTAGCAAAAATAATGACCTAGTCATTGAAGTGGGCACATTATTTGAATTTGCACTGCATATTTATATAGGATTGAAACCAATGACTTTGTTCTACATAACTATTATTTTGAATTCAAATAGTGTTACTCCTTCACAAAATACATTTTTTGAACTAGTTGGGATATATTTGTTAAGAATTTGAGGGGCAGCTAGGTGGCGCAGTGGATAAAGCACCTGCCCTGGAGTCAGGAGTACCTGGGTTCAAATCTGATCTCAGACACTTAATGATTACCTAGCTGTGTGGCCTTGGGCAAACCGCTTAACCCCATTGCCTTGCAAAAACTAAATAATAAAAAAAAAAAGAATTTGGCAGGACTACCCACACAGGAAAAAACAAAGTGGATGAATACTTATTTTCTGAACTATAATGTGAATTTAGGGGGACAACCTATGGAGCTCATCTTTCAGTATGTACATCTTGGACAGTCACTAAAAATGAATTATGATTGGTTCCAGAATTGAACTGGAGATGGAAAACAGTATGGGTTGCTTTTTTGAAAAAGCTTATTTTTTTTTTACTGAAACCAAGGATCTCTCCAAATTAAAGGACCATTTTTTTAATATCAGAAAGGCTCCCAGAACATTTGGTGAAACCTTGGGAGGATATACATGAGAGAAACACAAGATCAGTAACCATGAATGAATCATAAACTATATATCATTGGAGGGGGGCTTGTCCACATGGATTAGACCACAGCTACATTGAGTTTGGAGTGCAATTACATTCTCTCATCTCTGTTTTTTTTTTTTAACTCCTACACACCCTCCTATAAAAGATCTAATAATATATAAAGAAAGGCTTTAAATGCTCTCAGATAACTTGATATTTAAATATTTAAATTAGTAGATCAATATTTGACAAAGATTGATTATATCTCATCAGGCAAGGAAGGCTAAGACACTGGGGATGTTGCAAGAGAATTCAGAGATAAACTGAGATAGTTCTGTTTCTTCATATTTAGTTTAAAGGAAAATATTACTGATCCTCTATGTTCTCCTCCTTTTTACACTTCAAGAGTAAACAAGCTCTCACTGTCGTTGGTCCCTCTCTCTTACCACCTGTCTCCACTTGTAATTATTCTCCCATCTCTGATGTTGCTCTGGTTACTGCACCAGCTTGTGGCTCACTGATGTTTGTACTGCTATTCATGCACTGTTTCTCTTTCCTTTCTTGTTTATCCAATGCCAGAAATTACCTCGCACAATCTTTCTGACCATAAGACAGAGACCTCACTGCAGATCTGAATATTTTAGGGTTTTTTTTTAAAGGAACGTTTGTGTATATATTTTTAATGCTTTCATTCTTTTCTTTCTTAGGGTTCAATGTCAGGCAGGGTTATTATATCTCAATAAAATTCAAAAGAAGGTGAGATTTGTCCCCAGGGTCATGAGGTTTTCCAATCTCCTTTCTAATTCTTTCTTGGCTTTCTTCATTTCAGACTTCCCTTTTTCTTATTATAGGAATTCCAATTAAAGGGCTATAGGAATCATAGAATATTAGAGTTGAAAATTTTAGAAGTATAATTTTCCAGAGTTATAATCTAGACTGCTTTTTTGAATTTTGAAATAGACTTAACAAGAAACCAAGTCAATAAATTGAGAACTATTGGGCTTGGATTTATTTGACCAAGTATTCCTTTTGGTAAACTAGATATTTTTGATCTATGCTTTTAATTTGCTTTGCAGATATAATTTAAGTTCTATGCCTGCTTTCTCAAAACTAAGATCTTAAATTTATCTACAAAGTGAATTAAATCATAGATCACAAATATCTAATTTTATATTAAAGCTGAAAAAGATCTCTGTATAGTTCATCTATTTCTATCCTTTGATTTGTATAAGAAGAAGGGTTCCCACATATAAAGGAGACACTGTGGGTATGTATAAGGTATGTGGTTCTAGGAATTCTTTAACTTAAGAGAAGGCTAGTTTAAGTAGCAGTAGCAAAAGGGGATGCTTGGTCAAATAATACCAAGCCCAACACCTCTCATCTTAAAGACTTGGTTCCTTATTTCATCTGCTGAGGACCAGCACACCTGTCCATCTGAATACCGGTCCACCAAGTGTTCTGCTGGACATGGACCCTAGTGAAGCCAATAAACATATACTAAGTATCTACTATGTGCGCTGTGCTAAGTTTGGGAGTATAAATTTCCCCCCCCAAACAGCCCTTGTTCTCAAAAAACTTAGTATCTAATGGGGGAAGACAAGTGAATATGTTATCTTATTTATTATAAATACCCAAAATAACTATAAAGAACATATGAAAAAATACTACCTGCATCCAAAGAAAAAACTAATAGAAGAATATGTAGAATAATCTTATATATATTTGTGTCTAATGGTATCCATCTGTAAGGTGAGGAAAGAAAAAAGAAATTTACAAGATAATTTTGTTGTATATTTGAAAGGAATGGCAAATTGTACACAGTAGATTTTCAATTTCAAATACAACTATCTTTTTTTACTTTTACTGTTATAGCAATGTTTGTTTATTACATAAATTAAAAAGAAAAGAAACAAACAAACAAAAAAAGAAACTGAAGTGGTTGGAGATGGGAGACAGGGAAGATATGGTTAAAGGCAATCAGAGAAGTCCCAAAGAAGTGTATTCTGGTAACAAATGAGATGGCCAAACTGAACTCTCTCTACTAGGAGGTCTGATTGGAGTCCATGGCCCCACTCTCCAGTAAGAGAAACAGAAGGTAGTGATAAGGTGGATTACTAAGGCAGATGAAGTCTTTGAGAATGATAAGGTTATCCCGAGAATGATGGGGATGGTGGAAACATCAGTCAGAGAAGCCTCATAGTAGTACAGCTCAGTGAGAAAGGAGATGATGTGGTTACACTTCATGTTTGTTGGAACTTCTGCAAGGGTTTTTGGTGGAAGGAAGTGCCTTCAAGGTAAAACAAAATAAAACAAAAAAACAAAGAAAACAATAAAACCAACAACATACCTCAAAAACCACAAAACCAAAATGAACAACAAAACAACAACAAAAACCAACCCTGAATACTTAGAGAGAGATCAGGAGAGACCTGGATTCAAGTTCCATCTCTTCATTCTAGCTGCTGGACTATGAGCAAGTTATTAAACTGGTATAGAGATCATATGAACTTGATTTTAGATTCAAGGGGTATGGCAAGAGCTTGTCTCTGTGATCTTGAACAAGTCAACTCTTTCTCCATTCCTCCTCTGTAATACAGGGACTTGGACTGCATACTCTTTCAATGTTACTTCCAGTTCTAAATCTATAATAACTCTAGGTATTGTTTGTACTTTCTTACAGACATTTTATTTCACCAAATCATTATAGAAACATCTACAATGGAAGGGATGATCTGAAACAGGCTATATTCAAACCAAGGTCCAGAAAAATCAAATACTTCTCTCAGTAGTTTACTTGCAAATGACAAATTCTTGTTCTTCAACACCAAATTTCTATTACAACATATTGTCAAATTGATTTGAGGAACTAACACCTTATAAGAAATGAAGGACATTATAAAAAAGAGGGAGATGTAGAAATCAGAAACCTTGTGTCCTTTCCTCATCTAATTTATAAGGACTAAATGACCCTTTGATAGGTTACTGAATATTGTGAGGCAAATTGTAGGTCTTTGCTAACTTATCTTTTATATAGGAATTTACATGAAAATTCAATCTCACATTAGTTGCTTAATTGCTAAATATTTTTTCTATAACATTAAATATTATCTAGAGAATTACCTGATGTTATTTGTTTTCCTTTCCTTGATTTAACAGTAATCACATAACCTACTCAGATTGCTTGCTGCCTTGGGGAGGCAAGGACTGGAAGGAGAGAGAAAAACTTGGAAATCAAAATTTTTCCAAAAATAAATGTTGAAAATTATCATTACATGTAATTGGAAAAAAATAAAATACTAGAAAATTTAAAAAATTAATAGTGAATTTGTGAGTTCACATTTATTAGAGAAGAAGAAGAGAAACAGGAATCAGTATTCAAAAGCCCTTGATTTTCATCCCCTGACCAAAGACAAGGAAACAAACAAGTTTGACAGTCTGTCATGGTTCAGTTCAGTATGCTGAGACCATGCTGTGGACATTCTCCTAGCTATATGACTATGGGTGGAAGGATCAATATGTTTCACAGATAATAAAGGAAAGGAAGTTAATTTAATATAACAGGCTGCTCATGTTGGTACCAATCAAAGGCAGGCAGAGCAGTCAAAGCTATTGATTCACAGTGTTGTCAACATCTGTTAATATACAATTATAAACATGTCAGACTCTATCTTCTTCCCTGATAAAAGTGAAAATATAGGAGATGCCAGAGTTTTGAATGTAGCCATGTTATAATTAGAATTTTGTATAATGAATAGAAATGTCACTCTAAGAAAGCACTGAAGCTTGGACAGTATCATAAGTTCCTAGCTATTGGTCATTACTCATCTTTCATATCATCATTTAGGTCCTTAAGTACTCTGTCTGTTCCAATTTAATTCCTCTTAAATAAATGTTGGTGAGGCAGCATGCAACTGAAAATGCTACACCTTGAACCTTTCCTTGAATGGAAGACTTTCAGCTTCTACCTACTTGCTGTACTGTGATGAACTCATTCCAGTCCTTGAAACCACCTTGTTCTTCATCTCTCTGTACTTTTCTAAATACTACAGTACTATTTGTTACAGCAGTGAACCAAATTGTTTTTATTTTAAGGTTCTTTTGGCTATCCACTGAGCTGCTTACCTTCATTGTGTGAATTAGTTTCATTTAAATAATCACTCACTTGCTGATACTGTGTTATAAATTAGGTCCCTTAGGTTTTAGTTAACTGAAGGACTCTGAGTGAAAGGAGGATTTTATAAACGACATTCACTTTAATGGGTCTTTTTGTTCTTATTTGTGCTTCCAAGTGCCTTTGCAAGTACCCAATAATGAGACTATGTACTACTTGGTAAAGTGCCGACTATCACAATATGGTCCAATTTTCTTATTATTTTGAAGATGTAGGAGATTTTCTATGAGGTTGTCTAAAAATTATCACTAGATTTCCTAACAAAAACTCCAGGAAGCTTAGTTTTCTGAACAGCATTAGTGAAAATGAAGTGGGGAAAGTGAAGAGTGAGGGAACATGACTTTGATCATATCACTAACTTCCAAATTACCCTCACTTTAGGGGAAATCTAGATAAAGAATTTATATCCCCCACCAACCCTAAGTAGAACACAATGGACCTGAGTTTCACTTTAGATTAAATTCTTTGTAAGATTAACCTAGATTGAGGGATTGATAATCCTATCTGCTAGGTCAGTCCTATACTTTAGAGGCTGAACCTTGAAAAAAAGATTTTAGAAAAGGGGGGGGAATTCTTCATTTCCCCAAATTATTGGTTATTCATAATCATTCCTCTCAATGCTTTAAACATTGCTTCCTGTGAGCCTATAATTGCTCAAGGAGATTTTCCTCTGTGACTAGCCCTTCCTCTAAAAATTCAGGATTGCTTCCACTATTGCATCCCCTTTTTTTAGTAAGTGCCATCTACAGATATATACTAAGAATTTTCTCCTAAGAGAATTTGTATCAACCAGTGGCAATGAAATCAGGGACCAGAACTGGTAAAGGTCCATGTTTTTCTTTTTATCATAATCATTTTATTATTTTGTCTTCTGTGCTTAGAGAAATGTGGTTACATTTGGTATAGTGAATTCCCTGTGAAGAAACTCTCTTTACTAATAGAGATCAGCTCCTGTTCTGCAACTTAGAGGATCACTGGGGACACTGAAAAATAAAATGATTAGACCAGGGTCACAAAGTCTATAAGGATCTGAACCCAGATCGTCCTCACTCTACACTAGCTCTTTGCCTGCTAAACCATGGTCCCTTTTTGTGTTCTCTATTTTAGAAATATCTTTCCAAATTCTTAACTTGGTTCTTTGCAGATAAAATTATTGTCTCCCTTCTATTATTTCTTTTTGTTAGCATGATATGAACCATATGTGTATTTGTAGTTCTTAATCTACTTAATTTGGTCATTCAGAAGAGGCAGTATGGTACAGTTAAAAAAAAAAGTTGTATTGGTATCAGAGAACATAGGTTCCTATCTAAGCTTTTGCTGTTTACTTAGTATCTTTGTGATCTTGGGCTGACTAACCTTCATATGGTTATCAAGTAGTTTACTTTTATTAACATTAGTATGGGTTACACAATAGCACACACACACACACACACACACACACACACACACACATACTTACATATACTCAACAATCCAGACGTTTTGAATTAGTCATCCTGGTGATACACACAATTCCCTTTTCAAAATTGTCTTCAAATATAGTATAAGCATAAGTCCCACAAGAAAATTAGGTACATTACCTAACTTGATCTTTATTTACTAAATTTGGGTGCTGAATTAAATTAAATTAAAATTCCTCCCCTGGAAGAATGCATATTTGTTATTATCAACTATCCTCATCTGGAAGTTTCCTATGTCAATGAAATTATAGAACCCATATCTCTAGCCTTACTATTTTCCAAAAGGATTTTCCAAAGAAGAGACTGCAGACTTTGAAGATAATTATTAAAGAAATGTTTCAAAAATATTTTGATGCCACCACTTTGTCTTCCTGTTACATATGCAATATTTTGATTTTCCCAATATATGCTGTGCCATTTTGATTTTTATTTTGGTTGGTTGAATACACTTGCGACATTCAAAACATTTGAGGAGAGATTTGCTAAAATGATACCAATATTTGTTCCAGTATTTCATCTCAACTATGATAAAACCTGGACATTTTAGATGTTTATCAAAGGTCTTTTATTGGGAAGAAAGTAAGTGTATGAAATACATGTGTGACATTTATGAGTAACGTTTACTCTAAACAAACTTTTGAAAACTTAGTTGACAGAATTTTGAATCAACTAAAAAAAAGCATGGCTTTGAAATCTCTGAATGCCTTGGTTCTCAGTATTATCATTCTTTATTGAATTTATTTCTTATTAAAATATATAGTTTTAAGACTTTTTTTCTGACAGTATTATGTAATTTTTTTTAGAATGGGTAAATGGGAGTGTCACTTGTATGCTACAGTACAGCTGACATATATTTTGTCTGTTCTTTATTATCTTAGTAGTCTTATGCTATGTATGTACCATAACCAAACTATTGCCTATGAGAAACATGTAAGATAATGTATTTACAGCCATCATTACAAGTTTATAATATATTTTTCTATCTTGTTTTATATGTATGTTATATAACATTCAAAAACAATTTTTTTTCCTGATTGAGAAAAGGATACAAAATGCAAAACCCACAATTTTGATAACTGAAAATTGCCATTTGTTTTGCAGTACATTAGTATATTGAGAGTGCTGTCTTTTCAGCTACTGAATGAATACATTAGACACATTTGGGTTTTAGTTGGGATTTTACATAGCTTGCATTTTAATTCTTTGTTTCTTTGCTGTTTCTATTAACCCATAGCATTATTTTAACAAATGTTATAATACCAAAAAAAATATTTTGAGTAAATGGGATTGTGGAAGGATGGGTACTAGGACACAGAGGATCTTGCTTTTGATATTCAGTCATGTCTGACTCTTGATTGAAGTAGGGGAAATAGTAGACAGAAAAATGTTTTGTGAGTAATCTGCTCCCTTTGCACTGACCATGTACCTTCTATTTAACCTCCAGCCCCCTTCATCCCATTACTCAAGCTATTGAAATGAGGTCAATGAACTTTAAGCAAAATAGCCTGGCAAGGACTCCAAGGCACCCCTGTCAACAAAACAATGGCTCCCAGTCCCAGCCTGAAAGGATTGTCTTTAAGCTACCACTCCTCATCTATATATCTCTAATTATCTCTTTTCTACTCTCTGAGTTATTGTCCCCATCAAACAAACACCTATTACCTCATCTTCCTGCCCCTTAAAAACTTACTCCCTCAGTAGCTGAGTTGCTACTATTCCTTTGGAGGGCAGTCTGCTCTTGGCTCCTATAAGCTCTCTTGCTCCTATACTTTTCCTTATTGCTCAACTTCTGATGGTGGTTATAAGAATCAATGGTTTCTTGCCTTTAGTCTCTTCTCCCTTAGCTTATGCTAATCAGAACAATACTTAAATAAACATTTTTGTCCCTTAAATTCCTTCTGGGTCAGAGTCAGTCTTTTACATGAATTCTTTTATTTCCCACCCAAACTTTTAGCCAGCTACATTTTCCCCAACAAAATTCATTAGGACCCCATTTTGGAGTTTTCTTGGCAAAAAATACTAGAGTATCTTTGGTTTGCCATTTCTTTCTCCAGCTCATTTCAAAAAGGAGGAAACTAAGACAGAGTTAAATGACTTGCCCAGGGTCACACAGCCAGTAAATGCCTATAGTCAGATTTAAACTTAAGTATTCCTTATTCCACCCCACCACATAACTGCCTCAGAGAGGATCCCCAGTTGCTGGAACCCAATCAAGACCTCTACTAGGTCATAGAAAGGACCACTTTTTATTACTTAGACTCCCCCACCTTAGGAATTCGTAGAAGGAACTTTGTAGTTCTATGAAGATTAGGTCCAGAGGGCAGAGGGCAGAGGGCAGGAAGTAACCCTTGGAGTCTTGGGGAAGTCTCAATACTTCTTGCTTCAGCTGCATATTTTCCAGTACCAGGTAAGTCAGAATCTTCTGTGAGGCTATGGCTGGAGGAGAATTTGGGGCGTTCTACATGGTCCAGTGTGGTCCAACCTGCCCAAATTAAGCATACCAGAACCTTCTCCAATTTCATGGTGAGATGACTAAGTATGACTCTGAAGAGCACAGCTCAAATTAAGCTTCAAGAAAACCTTAGGCAAAATCTATTCTGTGGCAGGAACTCATCTTGGGAGCATCCCCTGATCTCAGCAGCAGGGGGAAGGACCCTACTGGAACCTACCTTAGGAAAAGGTCTCCTAGCCAAGGGACAAGAAGGAGCCTCCAGTAAAGTCTAGCAACAGAGCAGCCTCAGAGGTGGCTAGGTGGCTCAAGGGATGTAGCGCCTGCCCTGGAGTCAGGAGTACCTGAGTTCAAATCCAGCTTCAGACAATAACTACCTAGCTGTGTGGCCTTGGGCAAGCCACTTAACCCCATTTCCTTGCAAACAAACAAACAAATAAAAAAAAAAAACAGAGCAGCCTCAAAGCCCTTGAAAGGAGATGTCTGGCTTGGCCCACTGAGCCCAGAACCATCAGGAAAGTCGTCAGCCACATCATTCATTTGAGATGCTTAACCTAAGTACAATCCTGCCTCCCTCCTTCCGCCATTCCTCCCTTAAGTTGACCAAAGGAACTATAAAAACTATGAGAAAATACCTTGGTATTTTAATAATCTCACAATTTCAGATAAAACCTCAGAAATAAAACAAGTCCTGGCCACAGTGATACAGGAATAACTAGAATAAATGAAATAAAATACTGAAATGAAAAGATAGGATGGAAAGATTAGCAAGGAAAACTGGCATCTTAGAACAGATGATGGAAAATCTCATTCAACAACTGAATAACCTGAAAATTAGAATGGGTCAGACAGGATAGCAATAAAATAATAAATATCAAAACACATTTTTAAAAACAAAAAAGGAAGCAAATCTAATAAATATTATTTTTAAATGACTTAGAAACACATCATGAAGAAATAATTCAAACACTGTTAGACTACAGGAAAATTTGTGATCAGAAAAAATTCTGGGAGCATCTTTGAATAAATGATAAATAAAATTGTCCAGAAATCTCAGAACCAGAGGGTAAAGTAAAAATAGAAAAAGTGTACAAGTCACCACCTCCAGAAAGAACTTCAAAATGAAAATTCTTAGGATAATAGCCAAATCCAGGGCTTCTGCTGTAAACACACACACACACACACACACACACACACACACACACACACACAATGTAAGCATCCAAAAATATTCAAATATCATGGGCCCAAAATAAGAATTTCACTAGTCTTAGCAGCTGCCACTACAAAGGAGAGGAGAACTTAAAATAAGATATTCCAAAAGGTAAGAGATAAAGGTTTACAACTATAGATAACCTACCTGACAAAACCTAGAATAAAAATGGATCTTTTTTAAAAAATAGAGGACTTTGAAGCATTCTTGATGAAGAGATAATATTCATGTAGACATCTGGAAACAGAAATGCAAGAGTCAAGAGAAAAATTGAAGAACCACATATTTATGGAAGTGAAAGAGAATATCTGGGGATGAATTGTTTTTATGTTAATGATGATGATATTTGTCTCATTCTGGAAGTAGATCAGAGAGGTGATGATGGCATGACAACCAGATGAGCTGGATTTGAATGAGGGGGTACAGTGCTAAGTCATCAATCTCACTTTTTCCTTTGGGATCAGGATGACTGGAGATGGTCCTTAATATGTGTATTCACACACACATGCGCGCACACGCACACATACACACATTTATATTTTAATAGGGGAAATAGAAACAAATATCTTCTCATAATCTTAATATCTTTAAAGGTCATAGAATGACATTATGAATCACAGTTTATATGCATGTGGAAGAGTTGATGGTCCTCTGGGCAAGAAAGAAAAGTGGTAAAAATCATTATTACATGACAAAGATATATAAGAAAAATATATATCCATGGGGAAAGGTATGAGAGGCATGGGAATTTCATGAATCTTACTATCATCCAAATCAAACAAAGGAGTATGAAATACAATTACTTATTCCTCATTTTTCAAACCCTAGTCATTCCTTCCCTCATATCTCTGTATAGGAATACAGTAAACACCAAAGGGAAATATGAGGGGACAGCGATGAAGGAGAGGAAGAAAAAGGTCTAAGAAGGAAGACAGGATAGGTAGGAGAAATGTCATAAGCAAATAAACTCAAATGTTGAAGGGAGGGATATAAAGAGAGAATAAAAAGGAAAGAAAGAAAGAAAGAATAAAAACCCTAGCATAGGGATAAAGAAAAGAACTGAGAGAAAACAGGCTTTTTTATTTAGGAGATTGTAGGTATTAGACAAATTATCTACCTTTGATATAATTGTAAGGAAGGATTTGGGAGCCATGAGAGGAAAAACAAGAAAACAGAATAGAAGGAAATACACAATTAACAGTCATAACTATGAAAGTGATAGGATGAATTCATCCAGAAAAAAAGAAGACAGCAGAATCTGACAATATATTATTTACAAGAAACACATTTGAAGCACAAAAATACATATAGAGATAAAATAAGGGTCTGGAGCAAAAATCATTATGCTGGGGCAGCTAGGTGGCTGTGGATAGAGCACTTAACCTGGAGTCAGGAGTACCTGAGTTCAAATGGGACCTCATACACTTAGTAATTACCTAGCTGTATGGCCTTAGGCAAGCCACTTAACCCCATTTGCCTTGCAAAAATCCTTAAAAAAAAATCATTATGCTTCACTTGAATTCAAAAAAGATAACAATCATGATTTCAAATAAGGTTACTATAAATTAAATAAGTTAAAAAGATAAGCAAGGAAATTACATTATTCTTAAAGGTCCCTTGAATAGCTCCTCAACATCAAGGCTTAATATACATTTTAATAACACAGGACCTAAATTTACTAAATATACATTTAAAACACAGTATCTAAACACTTAACAGAAAAATCAATCAAATTGGAAGGAGAAATATATATATATATATATATATACACACACACACACACAAGAACTATAATAGTGGAGGACTTTAATGTATCCCATTGAAACCAAGACAAATTTAACCAAAAGACAAACTTGAAAAGAATTTTAGAAAAATCTGAGACACTATATCTATTACTGAATGGGAACAGAAAAGAATTAATAAACATCTCAGCTCTATATTGTACCTTTACTAAGAAGCGACCATGTATTAGGAAATAAACAGCTTACCAAAAATGAAGATAAAAAAATAATCAAAACATAATTTACTGATCCTAATGCAATAAAATTATACTCAGTCAAGGCCCTTAAGAATTTTAAAGTAATTAGAACCTAAACAACATGATTCCAAAGAACTTGGACCAATGAACCAAAAAAATTATAGAAATAATAGAAAATTTTTCAAAGAATATGAAGTAATAAGACTACATAGCAAACTTTATGATAAAAGTTAATGCAATTTTGAGGGAGAATTGTTTATCTCAATACTTTCTTGAATAAAAAAAAGAGAAAACAGAAAATGAATTAAACAGAAAATTTTAAAAACTTACTTAATAATTACCTAGCTGTGTGGCTTTGGGCAAGCCACTTAACCCCACTGCCTTGCCAAAAAAAAAAAAAAATTTAAAAAACTTGAAGAAATAAAACATTTTCAACTAAATAACAAAGTAAAAATTCCGAAAAAGAAAAGAGTAATATAATTTAAAGCAAAAAATCCCCATTAAATTAATAAAACTGAGAACCTGTATTTTCTCACACCAACAAACATTATTGTGCTATGGACAATTTCATCAGAAACTGGAGACTTCTATCAACTGATACAGAGTGCTATGAACAGGAGAATAATTTATAATTGTTATAAAATATATAATATATAATTATAATTATAATATATACTATAATATATAACTCTTATATATATATAACCACTTCCAAAGACTTTAGTACATTGATTTAATATTCATAAACAATGAGTCTAAAAAGAATGAAGATAAATCTTGTCATTCACCTCCTGACAAAGAAGTGAAGAATTTAAAATGCAGAAAGAATAATATAATTTTTTTGGATATGACTTATCTGAGAATTTGGGTTTTTTTTTTTTTTTGCTTTGTGGATAAGTATTGAAGGATTTATTTTTGAGGTTACTTTTAAAAATACTTAGGAGTGGCAGCTTAATTTAAAAAATACTTCTTACTTAGAAAAAAAGAAAACATATTTTGAACAAAAATAGTATGGTTAGAATTGATGTGTAATCCTCCACTTTTTTTTCCTATGTGTTTAAGATAAAGTAGCATGATATGTTGGAAAGAGCAATAGACTAACTGTTGGGAGGCCTAGGTTTTTGTCTCACCTCCTCCATTTGCTTTCTAACTTTGGACAAGTTACTTCACTCCTTTGAATTTCAATTTCCTCATCTGCAGAATGAGCAATATACCACTTGCCATACTTGCCTCACTCACAAAAGGATATTTAAACAAAAGCTATTATTATATATTCTCATATGGTTGTTGTGGCAACAACAAAAATAGTAGTTTTTAATTTTGCCTTGCAACTTTTGAATACAAACCAAAGACATGGTCAGTGCTAGACCCCCATATAAAAATACATATCATTATTAATTAACTAATAATCAACAAACACTTATTAAGTTTCTGCTATATGTCAGACATTGTGCTGAGTATTGAGGAGACAAAGGCAAAAATGAAAAAATTCCTGCCATCAAGCTGTTTACATTTTTTAGGGATATTTAGCATATTCACAGATGAGTAAATATAAGATATTTGTATATAAGGAAGCTTTTACTAAAGTTGTCATCTGATTCATTAATGTGGCTTGTAGATGGTCTCAAGGCCTTACTAATGGATGTTAAATTCTGGAGTTTTACTTAACTGACAAGTTTTTGAGTGATATCTATCTATATTTTGTTTAAGATCAAACATATATATATATATATATATATATATATATATATATATATATATACATGCATATCAAACATATATATATATACATGCATAGATTTACACATACATAGACAGATACATACACATATGGATGTATATTTGTATGTTAAGTATTCATCTATCTTTTGTTTAAGAACTAACTCAGCTAAGTCTGTAGAAACTCATCACCAGAAAGTTGTCTGCCCTTCATCAACTCCTAACAAAATGTAACTCCATCGGAGTTAAAGGACTTGAATTCAAATTTTAGCCCTCCTATTCTGTAGGCATATACATTCCATTTCATTGGGATGTATATGGTGAAGTTTTATTTAATATTCATTCAACAAGGATTTTGTTATTTATCAAATTAAAAAAATAATCTAAAACAGCTGAATTTAATTTTAAAAATGATCAACTAAATTTCATTTTAAATGAAATGAAAAATGACAGCTTTAGATGTATGACATATACTGTATGTGTTTATTAATCTCTGTGACTTTGTGAAGTCACTTATCCTCTCTGGGCCTCAGTTTCCTTATCTGTGATATCAGAAGGTTGATTAAAGATGGCTTCCAAGGTCTCTTCCAGCTCTACATCTAAGATTCTATTACTTAGCTAAGTAAGTAGCTCCTTGAAGTATATTATGGGAGATTTTTATAAAAATAATGTGATTTTTTGTGTATGTTTCCATGTCATTATCCCATTCAGTCCCACATAGCTGAAATTGCTTTTCATATGATAGGATAATTAATATTAATACTTTGACAGGATGAAACTGTTTTCTAATATCACATCTTAAACCTCAATATTCTGCTCTACCCAAAATTCCTTTACCATTTTCAGTTCAACATGATTGAAACTTATGCTACATTCTCAGGTCCTCCATCCCCATTCAGATATAATCTGTATCCACAAATGTACTACTAAGTTTTTTTTTTAAGAGGTATTTTCAGGGGGAGTGTAAAAAGAAGGAGAATCAAGCAGATATTTTTATTGTAGAAAATTACTTACCTAGTGCTTTCTATTGGAATGAGTTTTTCCCTCCTAAGAGTTTTTTTGCTGATCATATATGCCTGATACAGATGTATTGCATTTCTTAATTCAGAGTTTTCCCTTCACAGTTCACTTTCTACCTTTATATACAACTACTAAATTGCTTACTTAAAACTTATCCACATTTTCAAAACACATTTAGTAGAGGTCAAAAGAAGAGAAAAATAGGGATGAAACACATCATTATGTGCAAGAAGTAGAATCTTGATAAATTAGACTCAAATCAGATTGAACAACTCTAGATGATTTGATCATTCTGTGCCTCAGTTTCCCTTTTTGAAAAATAGAAATGGTGATATATTTGTACCTTCTCCTTGTAAAAAAAAAGTGTAAATCTTAAAATACTATAGAAATGTAAATAATTATTCAAGTTACACAGAAAGGAGTAAGCAGTCATAGGAGTAAAATAATCCAATTCTGAAATCACAATCTAAATTCACTTCTTAAAATTTGTTGGTGTGAGAAAATACAGGTTTTAAACTGTGAGGTCATCCTTTTTTTTTTTTTTGATCCATGCCAATTTAAAGGTTTGGGGCTAGAAGCCTTTCTTGCTCTTCAAATAAATTTCCCTTTTGTGTACACATCTGAGCTAATTCATTTTCCCTTCTCATCTTTGGGACAGATTGAAAGCAACACTGTCAAAGGGAAAATCTCCTTTTAAAATAAAACATGAAGTTAAATCTATTTGAAAATTGTGCCCACTTCATTTTGTTCTCTATTTCATTGAACTTATTTTTAGAGAATTTCTTCAATCTGGTCATTTTCACAGATATTTTTGTCAGTGCATCCTGTTCTCTGTCACCTACCAATCTGGTTGCCATGGCATGACAATTAATTTTTTTTCAAACAAAAATAAGCCTTCAATAACAATGTACTCCTATTAGAAATGCCACATAGTCATGCAGACTCACTTATATTATCTTCTATTTAATATGAAACTGACCCCATCCTAGCTCCCAGTTCTCTTTTTATCCTCAGATCTATTAGCACTGGACATGTTGTTGGGAAGATCAAATTTTTTAATTGAAAGGATGTCCTGGAAAACTGATAAGGTAATTACCTGCCATTGCAACTTATAGTTTTTAATTCATATTAAACAATAGTTAGCATGCCATAGCAAACCA
Organism: Macrotis lagotis; assembly: GCF_037893015.1. NCBI lineage: Eukaryota > Metazoa > Chordata > Mammalia > Peramelemorphia > Peramelidae > Macrotis > Macrotis lagotis. The sequence goes on along the minus strand of NC_133663.1, from coordinate 162,525,374 downwards.
CTTGCTTTTCCATGCATTACCAGAATATTTGATGATCTATGTTGATAAGTACTGACCCCATTTTAGACATAGGGAAAAGATGGGAGAAAGAGAACCCGAGCTTCTAATCCAGGCACCCACAAGAACTCACTGGTAGAATCATGATACAGTTTAAGACTTATGTTCCTCTCTGATTCTCTAGTTTGCTTCTCTTTTTCTAGGATTACAGTACTAAGAAGGATTTTCCAAGAGATTAGGGACAAAACCAATCAACATATACAAAAACTGACACCAAAGAGAAAAAGAGTGATGCAAAGAATACAAAGAAGTATTCAAGATTCAAGGTTAGGTACTTCTGTCTAGAGGTGAAACAAATCTCCACAATTATGGATCTAGAAATGAAAAAGACCTTGGAAAAGCAGTCCCTGAACTTTACAGATGTGAGGATTGAAGCCAGGGGAGTTTAATCACATATTCAAGAGCAGGGGAAAATGCTACATTAGGAATCTCTATCTGAATTCAAAGCCCAGCCCTGCTAATTATTGTTACCTCAATTTTTTGGTCTCACTTGTTCCAACAGTAAAATAAGAGATTTGGTCTAGATAGTCCTTCCAAATCTGTGTTTCTAAATGGTAGAACTAGGCGGGAAAGGGGAGGTATAGAAGCTCATCTCCTCTCTCTGCTTTCTAAATTTCTATGACACAGAGTCAGTACTATTTAACTTAGTATTTAATTGCTCTCTTATTGTGTAATGTGTGTTACAAATTAGCAGGTGAGGCAAGATCAAGCTTCTTGAGAAAAGAAACAGGTTTTATTCTTATTTTTTGACTTCCTTTCTCTACACACGGGCACACACACACACACACAAAGACAGAACACACAGAAACAAATTACCTTGAACCCCACCCAAAGTAGATGACAATAAATACTTACTGATTGACTCATTAGTTTAACTCAGTTTCTTAACCTTGTACTTGTTTTTGATTTGATGTTTTGATAACAGTCTTTCAATAGAGTTAAGCTGGGGCGGCTAGGTGGAGCAGTGGATAAAGCACCAGCCCTGGAGTCAGGAGTACCTGGTTTCAAATCCAGTCTCAGACACTTAATAATGACCTAGCTGTGTGGCCTTGGGCAAGCCACTTAACCTCCTTTTGCCTTGCAAAAACCTAAAAAAAACAAACAAAAAACAATCAATATAGTTAAGCTCTTTTGAGTCCTAGTATTTAAAAACATTATTCTAAGTTTTAACTTTAGGTCAAAGGGAGTTTATCAGACTCCCATACACACACAAGGAAAAACAAATACATACACAAGCATAAGGTTAAACCCCCCCCCCCATTTAGTCTATGTCCAGAATATATTTAAAAGATAGGGTTAGATGCATAAATACTTCCTGTCGCTATCTAGCCAGCTAACTTACCTGTTTCCTCATAACTAATACTAGTCTCAGAGGAACTTTGAAGAGGCAAAAGACAAAGATGACAGGTTCTCCTTTATTTTGCAAAATGCCAGAGCTTAAATATCCTCTTAGTCCACAGTTTACCCCCAATTCACCTGGAGTTCTCCAATTAGCAAATCAAACAAAAGCTTCCCAGCTTGAGGACTGCTCCGGCTAGTACTTTTCACACAATGATGCTATCACTGGTTTAGGGTTAAACACAATGCTCCAGGAAGTGCTGAACTGGAAGAAGAGATAAGAAGATCCAGAGAGCCGAGGCAGATTAGGCCAAGGGTAAACCTGGGCAAGAGGACCCCTAGGTCATTCCCAGACAGACAATGACCTCTCTGTGACCCTCAACAGTCTCTTACAACTTCCCCCTCCATAAATAAAATAATTGTATGTGATCAATTATATAATAGTTCTGGTTCTGACTAGCTATTCTATTAATAGGCATATAATTTTATCTCAGCTTCTTAATCTATTATGGGTATAGCAAAGTTGTACCATCTACCTCTATTGTCTAATTTAGAAAAGATCCTATTTCTGTTATCTATTATATAATCAATCCCATTCCTATTTTATATACACACAAAAATGTATTTATATAAGGAATTTACTCATATATATATATACATATATATAAAGATAAAATGGGAATATATCTTAATATATGTGTCTATGGGATAGGTCTCATTTGTATTTGTAATGATTGTGAATGTGCTTTTCTCCTAATTGTCCTATAAAACATGTAGTACAAGTATTTTTATCTTCATTTCACAGATGAAGAAAGGGAGATAAAATTGTACACCTACCAATACATATCTTTTTCTTTTTCTTCGTTTTCTTTTAGGTTTTTTGCAAGGCAAACAGGGTTAAGTGGCTTGCCCAAGGCCACACAGCTAGGTAATTATTAAGTGTCTGAGACCGGATTTGAACCCAGGTACTCCTGACTTTATCCATTGTGCCACCTAGCCACCCCTAGTACCAATACATATCTTAAGTCGAAACCAGAACTCAAACTCAGATGTTTTGACATTCCAGTGAAATATAAACTCCTTGAAGGTAGCATTTGCCTTACTCTTTTTATTTGTATAGTCAGCCCCTAGAATGGAAATTGGCACATAGCAGGTCATCAATACTTGCTCATTTATTATTGGATTGATCGATTAATTCAAATCCAACACCCCCCCCCACTTCCTACCTGCATGCTTTGCAGTTTTTCTCCATCAGAAACTGGTAAAAATCTTCACAAATGAGATGAATCAACAAACATTTCTATTACTCCTCCTTAATATGTTACTTGGAAGACTTGCAGATATTTGAAATTGTCTCTTAATGTTATATGACTTCAATTTAAAGACCTCTCAATTACAGAACAAAGATATAGTTGTGGAGAAAGCTTCATTCTTACTCTTGTCATTTCTAAGCATTGCATTTGCTCTCAGTTGTTGGATGTTATATAGGGGGTGGATGCTGTTTGTCATGGGACAGCCCTGAAACTTTTCAGGGATATATAGAATCAAAGGGTAGAACCTTCACAGATTCCTAGAAACTAGAAAGTTCATACATAATCTGCAGGTGTCATATCTCAAGAGTAAAGACATCTGAAGCATCCTAGGAAAGAAAAATGCCTGGTATGGTTAGGTCCAGATGAAAAAAGATAAACTCCTTGGGTGGCTGAAAGTCCAGAAACAGGCAAACTTTTTGTTCAAAATGCTACAAAAAAAAGGAAGAAAGAAGTGTAAGTCAAAGGTGGGTGAAGAAAATTCTCTATTTTCCTTTTTTGGTCCTTATTTTTATTTGAAACTCTTGTCTTTCAAGATAGATATTTAATGCAATCAAGTCACAAAATTATACGCTGGAGATATAATTAATAAAAAGGAAGGCAATCCTTGTCATCAAGGAGCTTACAATCTAAAGGGGGAAATAATACACACATACAAAAAAAAACAGAAAAAGGGGCAGGGATAGGTAGGAAGAGAGACAACAGGGAAAACCATAAGGGGATCCTTAGGTAGGGGCATCTTGTTCAAAGGAGTTGAAACGAGGCAAAACAATAGAAGAACCTGAAAGTCTTGTTTCTGTCTTTTATAACTGAAGGCATTGGGGGAGTTTGATACTCTGCCCTCCAGTCTGAAGGTAGAGGAGAATTGAGGGAGGTGATGTCAATCAAGGCCTGAATAGACATGATGAATTTATCCTGGGAGGGGCATCTTGTTCCATACAGTTGAAAAAAAACAGGGAAGCAAATGTAAAAGAATGTGTTGAAAGAGAGCTCAGTGACTATCTATCTAGTCTATGGCCTTTATTTTATAAAAGAGTAAATTGAGATCCATGAAGGTTAAGTGATTTGCCCAAGGTCACACAGGTAATATTAGAAGTGACTTTTTTTCTTAGTTTTTTTGCCAGGCAATGGAGTTAAGTGGCCCAAGGCCAAACAGCTAGGTAATTATTAAGTGTCTGAGGTCAGATTTGAACTCAGGTACTCCTGACTCCAGGGCTGGTGCTCTATCCACTGCACCACCTAACCACCCCAGAAGTGAGACCTGAAGACAGATCCACTCACTTCTTCAACCTTTAGTGGCAGTGCTTACACTTTCTTCCACTATACAAGACTGCTTCCTAGGAGAATGTTCTTGTCTGAAAACTTGCTATTAGATCATTAATACCTTTTGCTCCAAAGATCACTGAGATAAGTATTAACTTTGTTACCTCTTATAGGTGCTCCCTTTATGCTTTCCAATATTTTATCATTTGTGACATGTATTTGGGTGTTGATTCTTCATAGAGGACATCTTCTGTGTTGCTGACTTCAGCAATTAGGGGAAAAAACTGGGGAGGGAGAAAGAAAAAGAGAGAGAGAGAGAGAGAGAACACTTTGGCAGAAGTATGAACAAAAGAATCTGTGGATGCTATATTTTCTTCCAAATGACAGCTAATAGCAGATCTTAGACCATCTTAGAACTCTGTCACTCATTTATCCTGTTAATGGCTAAATGCTCTATATTTTTCCTTTGAAATGCTTTTTATGGTTCTCTTCCTCCTTGTTCCTTCTGTGATCATACTATTCTCAATAGGCTCTTACTGACTCATGTGTGAATTATCATAGTAATTTTCCAGGATTTTGCTGCTATTTTAATACCTTAATGCTTTTGTTTTACCTTGTGCCCTGTCTGACTACTTGCCTGCCCCAACACTGAAAACAAAACTGGTCACTGCCACCACTGGGTTCCAGCCTTCACTATCTGGGAGTCTTCTCAAGTTGCAATTTATTACTCCTATCTGGCATGCTCCAGAATGATTGTCAATTAACTTCATTAGCTTTCAGTTGGGGATATTTCCTAAAATGATATAACAAAAAGAGTTGATACAAATGGCAATGGCTTCCTAAATCTAGAAAAAAGCTCATGCACTTACACGTTACCATGTGGAAAGCTGGAACAAAGTTAGAAGACACATGTAGCAAAAGCATAATGCTACTGTAAATGATTGACTTCAATGAATTCACTTCCTGAATCACAGTCATGCTCTCCTTCCCAATGCCAGCCACCACCATATTAGAGGCAAGCAGGTGGTACAATGGATAGAATGCTGGCTCTGAAATCAAGAAACCAAAGTGCAGATCCAGCTTCACATATTTTCTAGTTCTGTGACCCTGTGATCTCTATTTGTCTCAGTTTCCTCAAATCTAAACTAGGGATAATCATATTGACCTGCCTCACAGAGTTGTTTTGAGGATCAAATAAAATAATTATTGTATAGTGCTTAGAATAGCTCCTGGCACATAGTAAATGCAATATAAATATTTATACCTTTCTTTTATTATTAGGGGAAATTCAATATATTCCCATTAAAAACCCTATTCTCAAGAAAAAAAAACCCTATTCTCTCAATTCCTTAGCTTGCTCAATTTTTATGACTTCCAACTCATCTCAGCAACTCATTGAGATGGTCAAACCCTACTATTTCCATGCTCATGAACCCTGAAATTTCTATATCTAATCATAATCCATTGTCTTTCCACTTCTACCTTCTAACCATGTTGTTTATCCTGAGAATTCAGCCTTTTTTGTATGCCATCCTCCTTGCACTGGTTACATTTAACTCCTGGGTGAAATCATGCAATTCTACACTGATCTCTTTGATACCTTACCCCCTTATCCTACTACAGATCTTTCCCTGCCAAGCTTCAATCTTGTGTTTATTTCCAATATTTTTTGCCTTGATTTCTACTTATGTGCTGCTGAATGAAGATGAAAAGAAATCACAGAACTGTGCTGACTGGAGCTACTAAAAATTAGTTATATATATTCTCAATTGAGCTATCACTGTAAGGCAATTCCTTTGTATTTTCCTATTTGCCTTACAATTCAGGGCAGCTTTTGCTAATCTGTTCATCTCAGCTGACTCTCTCAGCTGAGAAGTGTGCCTTATGTTGCACTGAAAAAAAAGGAAGCCATTCCATGAGAACCCCCTCTTCTCCTTATCTTACATCACTTAGATGCCTTCTGCCACTATCTACTTCACCTGTTTCATATAAATAGATAGCCTTCTTCTTGGCAAGGCAAAACTCTTTACACAGACAAGTGATCCTGTTCCAACCTGTCTTCTCTAGCAGTTTACCCCTTTATCATTTCAACTCTTTGATTTTTCCTTTTCTACTGGCTACTTGCCTGTTGCCTACCAACATACACATATCCCCACTTCTCAAAAAAATCCTCATTTGATCCATTCATTCCCACTAGCTATCACCCCATATCTCTTGCTATTTATAGCTAATTTCCTTGAAAAAGCCTTCTACATTTAGTGCCTTTACTTCTTTTTCTCAAATTTCTTTCTTAACTCTCTACAATCTGTCTTCCAGCCTCTTCATTCAACTGAAACTGCTCTACCTTTACCAACGATCTCTTAATTGCTAAATCTAATGGCCTTTTCTCAGGCCTTATTCTTCTTGACTTCATGGCAACCTTTGACAATAGTGATCACCCTCTTCTCTTTTCTCATTTTTGTTTTTTTGTAGCCTACTATATATTAATTCTCTTTTTTGCCAGTTTGACACCCCTTCCCAGTTTCCTTTGCTAGACATTTGTCCAGATCATGCCCACCAACAATAGGGAGTCCCACAGGGTTCTGTCCTGGTTTCTCTTTTCTTCTCTTTTGGTTTGTGGTCTCAACTCCCATAAATTCAATTATCATCTCTATGTTAATGATTTTCAAATCTATTTATCAGCTTTAACCTCTCCACTGACCTCTAGTCTCACATCTCCAATTGTCTATTGGACATAATGAACTGTATGTCTCATCAGCATCTTAAAATCAATTTATTCAAATCTTAGTTCATTAATTTCTATCCTCCTCAGCCTTTTCCTCTTCTGAAATTTTCTATTACTGTTAGTAGTACCACCATCCTCCTACTCACGCAGGTTTAAAACTTGTGGGTTATCTTTTTCTTCACTCTGTCACAACCCATCTTCAATCTGCTGTCAATCCTATTGATTTTGCCCTTGTAAAATCTCTCATATTTCTCTTACCTCTTCTCTCTTCTGATATTGTAACCATCCTGATTGCAAGCCCTCATCTCTTCAAGCAAAAAGTTGTTGTTGCCTTGCTTCAAATCTCTCCCGACTTGAGTCCATTGCTTATGTTTATGCCATTGATCTTCCTAAAGAGGAGATCTGACCACATCATGTCACCCTCTTTCAGCAAACTCCCTATAACCTCAAGGATCAAATATAAAAGGTTCTCTTTGACATTTAAAATTCTTTCTAAAATGACCTCCTGCTACCTTTTAAGTCTTCCTGCACCTTACTCACTCCTTGTAGACTTGGTGATCAAGTAACACCTTCCTCCTTTTTGTTCCTTGGATAAGACTCCAATTCTCAACTCTGGACAATATTACTGGCTTGCCCCCATTCCTGAAATTCTCTCCCTCCTCAATGTTAACTCCTGGCTTCTTCTTCAAATTCAAACTAAAATTCCACCTTGAGAAAAAATCTCTCCCAGACTCCCTTAATAATAGTATTTGCCTTCTGTTGATTGTCTACAATTTACCGTGTGTGTGTGTGTGTGTGTGTGTGTGTGTGTGTATCTTGTTCGTATATAGCTTTTTGTATGTCATTCATCTATTAGACTGTAAGTTCCTTAAGACAATCATTTTTTCCTTTTTTTTATATTCCCTGTGCTAGAAGATAGCAGGAGTTTAATAAATATGTACTGATGGACTAACTGACAACAGGTCCAGATTATTAGAGTTTTTAATGGACATAATAAAAACTTCTTTGGTAGAATCATCATGAAATTCTCCTTTGGTGTTTCCTTTGGTTTCTGATTGGATCTGAGGATCAGGCTTCTTGTAGAGTCCCAAACAATTGATTCTGATGAGAAGTTCATTTTCAATCACTTGAATTCACATGAATATTCTCTGGTCTGTGGGAAAGGAGGAGCCTGGGGCTTGGTTGGAACTACAAGATAAGGGTTCTGAACTGGCTTGTTTTATCCAAGGACCCCTGGTCATGATTAATTCTCTTCAACCAATTGCATGACATTTCACACCTAGTAATTCACACTTAAGTTTCCACTTTTCTTGGATAGATTGAGTCAAGTAAGGTGTTATTTACACTTGGTTAATAATTATGATTCTCTTCCGGGGCCATCCCCAGTCATCCTGAAGAGATAAGGAAAAGGGATAAAAATCCCACATGTACAAAAAAATATTCATATCAGGTCTTTTAAAGTGGCATAGAATTGGAAATTGAGGGAATGTCCATCACTTGGAGAATGGCTAAACAAATTGAAATATATGTATGTGGTGGAACACTATTGTTCCATAAGAAATCATGAGGGATGGGATTTTAGAAAAATCTGGAAAGACTTGCATGAATTTTGATGCTGAGGGAGATGAGCAGAACCAGAAGACCATTATACACCTTAACAAGGGCTGATGATCAACCCTTATAGACTTGCTCACTCCATCAGTGCAATTATCAGGGACAATTTTAGGGAATCTGTAATGGAGGATAGCATCTATATCCAGAGAAAGAACTGTGGAGATTAAATGAAGACCAAAGATTATTATCCTCAATTTTTAAAAGTTGTCTCATATATTATGTAATTTTGTTATCTCTAATGTTTTCTTTCTTCTTTTTAGATCTGATTTCTCTCTCATAACCCATTCAGTTTTGATCTGTGCTTATCATGGATGCAAATGTAAAGACTATCAGATTGTCTTCTGTTGGGGGAGAGGGGAGGAAAGAGGAGGGAGAAATATTGTAAAACTCAAAATCTTGCAAAAAAATTTATTGGTAGAAACTACCATTGTATGTAATTGGAAAACAGATAAAATATTTATATAATAATAATAATAATAACAATAACAATAATAGCTAAAACTAATTTTTTAAAAAAGTGAGGTTGATGACTTTGCACATCCCTCCCTCTTTTAAATTGAGTTTATTTGCCTGTCATGGTTCTTTTCAAGAATGAAAGTCAAACAACAGCAACAATTTTTTTTTTTAGGTTTTTGCAAGGCAAACGGGGTTAAGTGGCTTTCCCAAGGCCACACAGCTAGGTAATTATTAAGTGTCTAAGACTAGATTTGAACCCAGGTACTCCTGACTGCAGGGCCAGTGCTTTATCCACTATGCCACCTAGCTGCCCCAACAGCAACAAATTTGACTAGGTTCTCAGTTGATAATTGTGTTGAGGTGGAGTTTCTTTTTGGTTAAATTAATTGGGATTGAGGGATGTTGAACACCTTTCTTATATCTGGAAAAACTCACAAGTTACCAAATAGAAGTGATCAATGGAATATTAGTAACTTAACTAATCACCTACATATCCACCCATATAAAATTTTTATGAAAATTATCTACACACCCATCAAAATCATTTATTGTAATTCTATTTGCAGGCAGGTTTTCATAAGCAATATTCCACAGCTGGAATTAATCTTTGCCATTATACAATTGGCTAACAGAAATAGAGACTATAAGATCCCCCTGTACTTATTATTTCTTTTGTTTTGTTTTGCTTTTTTTCAAGACAATGGGGTTAAGTGACTTGCCCAAGGTCATACATCTAGGTAATTATTAAGTGTCTAAAGCTGGATTTGAACTCAAGTCCCCTGACTCTGGGGCTGGTGCTCTATCCACTGTGCCACCTAGCTGCCCCTTTATTTTTTCTTAATCATAAAAAAATTTGATTTTGTTAAAAATGCAATCTGAAAGGTTCTCCTCCAATAAAGTATCCCCCATGCATATGTAAAATTCATATACACTTCCTTGAACTATATCCCAGTAATGGTAGCTTTGACAACCCTCTGATCATTACTTCAAGTCAAACCTAAAACAAAAGTTTGCCAATGGTATTCAGGAATGTCATAGAAGATATCTAGGTGTTTATGATGGTGTTTATTGATATACTTTTCCAAGGGTATCAAGAGAAACCTAATATAAAATTGAGTTATGACTTAAAAGATACACACACACACACACACACACACACACACACACACACATTCCTTATTTCAAGCAACTAGCTTATCTTGCTCCCTATAGAAACAGACAAAATTTGAAAGTACTCAACATCTTGAACAATTTAATTTGAAATTAATGAGGTCAACTATTTCACTGAAAAAAATAGTTTTGATTTCTTCTCATGCCTTTCCCTGACATTTTATGCTGAACTGTTACATGAAGTATGACAAGTTAATCATTACATGTATTAATCTCACTTAAGATTAAGGATGAATGGAGTGCTATGCCAAAAATTACAACAGGGATCTTTGCCCTCTAGCAGTCTAGGAGCTTATAATCAAAAGCCTTAAAATTTAGCTATTTTATTTTCATATTATTTTCTCTATTTCTGGAAAATAAAATGTAACTTTTACATGAAAGGAGAAGACTTATCTCTTTGGTATCCCTCCAGGTGATACACTCCTAAGTATCTTCTATCTCTTTTTTGCTTGTTTGAGTTTTAAAATTTATTTTTAAAATTTTCTTTTTGAATATTATTTTATTTTTTTCCAATTACATGCAAAGATAGTTTTCTTTTTTTATGGTAGTTTCCAACATTCACCTTTTTCTTTTTGCAAGGCAAATGGGGTTAAGTGGCTTGCCCAAGGCCACACAGCTAGGTAATTATTAAGTGCCTGAGACTGGATTTGAACCCAGGTACTCCTGACTCCAAGGCTGGTGCTTTATTCACTATGCCACCTAGCCGCCCCAATGCCACCTAGTCACCCCCAACATTCGCCTTTTTGTAAGTTTTTGAACTCCACATTACCTCCTATCTAATTCTTTTATATTCTCCTTCTTGTTTCCCTGGCAGTTGTTCTTCCATATTTGATATAACTTTGGGAAGATGTTTATGAGCCTACCCTCTATCCACTGTGGCACCTAGCTGTCCCTTGTTTTCTCTTTATATAATATTTTATTTCCTTCTATTAAGAATTTATGATTACCTAGCTGTGTGGCCTTGGGCAAGCCACTTAACCCCATTTGCCTTGCAAAAACCTAAAAAAAAAAAAAAGAATTTATGATTTCATCAGAGTTTTGGACTAACCTCTTCAGTCCCTCCTGGTTTTAAATTTATCTTTTCACCATGGTAGATTTTAACATCCATGTCTATGTAAACTATCTTCTTGAATTGCTTTGCCTGATAATGGCATTATCTGGTAGCCAACGTTCTATCAATGAGCCTCTCACAATTTGATTAGACAGGATCTTGGACAGCACATGCACTATCTCTTGCCTGGTCTGTGGGAGACCTGGGAGACCTCCAGTCATCCTGTTCCATATCTGGCCACTGGGCCCAGATGGAGGATAAAGTAAGGTTAGTTACTTTGCACATTCTTCCTTCACTAAAATCCAATTCAGTTACATGTCACGGCACCAGCTCCCTCTTCATTACCCCTTCAACAGCAAAGGACAAACAACAGCCAGGCCTATACTTAAAGCCTTTTCTATTTGATAGGCTCCACCAGGGTTTGTGCTTCCCTCTGATTATCATCAGGCTACAGATGTACTTCTACGCCCAATGAAGCAAGACTTCAGTGACATGAACCTAGTTAAAATACTTTTAAAAATTATATTAAAGTTGACTAGAATTGTTTGCAGGTTATTTTCCTCATTAGATTGAGAGTTCCTTCAGGGCAGGAACTGGTTTTGATTTCTGTTGTATTCCCCCGTTTGTCACAGTGCTGTATTATTGACTCAATTTAGCTTGCAATTGGGTCATGCTGGCAAATCAATGATGGAAAATATTTTTATTGAACCAGCTTTTCAATAACCCATGGGTCAAATCAATCACACCACTCAGATTCAATTAAAAATGTATTAATTTCCTGAAATGTACCAAATATATGCTGGGTGTTAGAGATTTTTGTGAGAAAACACATCAGCCTAGTTCATTCCCTGTTTACCTCTCACCTGGCGTATTGCAATTACTTCCTAATTAGCCTCCCTGTATCTACTTTGACACAGTGAATACTATACTGGGCATGGAGTTAGGAAGATCTAAGTTCAAATCTGTCTTCAGACACTAGCTGTGTGATCCTGAACAAGTCCTTTAATTCCTTGTGTCTCAGTTTCCTCATCTGTAAAATGAACTGGAGTAGGAAATGGCAAGCCATTCCATTATCTCTGCCAAGGAAAGCCCAAAATAGAGTCCCAAAAAACATCAGTATGACTGAAAAAAAATTAAACAATATAATCTTTCCTCTCTCTAGTTCATCCTACATATGCCATGCCACTTTCCTATATGGGAAGCTTCCATTGTTCCCAATTGCATCCTCCAGGAGAAAATACAAACTCCTCTGGCTGATATCTAAAGTCCTTCACAATCTGACTTTAATTTAGCTATCTAGGAATATTGCATCTTAACTCTTCTCTTGTTCTGCTGACTTGCTTTTCCCTATACAGAACATTCTATTTCCATTTCCCAAATCTGAAATGTTTGCCCTTTTCACCTGTATTCCCTGGAACCCCTAAGCTCAAACTAAGATTGAACTCAAGGGTCACTTTTTCTGGTTTTCCTAGTTGCTCCATTAGCACCTATCAATCACTTTACATTTATTGTTACAAATTCTTTATTTACCTCTCATAAAAATGTGGTATCTGCTAGTATATTGAAATGTCCTGTGAGAGTAAGTTGCTTATTTTTTGTATTTACACCCCCAACTTCTACCATAATGCCTCTCACACAGGAGGTTTGTAATAAATGCTTATTTAGTGATTGATTTATTAACTTTACAAGTATTTATTAATGTACAAAAATTCCAAGGTGCTCAAGGGTTCCTAAATAATTTTATGTATCGTGCATCCCTTTGGCAGTCTAATGAGTTTTATGGAACTTATAGGACCCCTTCTCAGAATAATATTTTTAAATGCATAAAATAAAGTATATAAATGTACAAAGTAAACCAATTTAATTGATATGTTATCAAAATATATTTTTAAAAGCAATTCACACATCCCAAAGTTAACAATTTTCCAATTTAAGAGGAGGCCATCATTGGTGAGAAAATTGGATCCTCTTTAGTAAAAAAAAAATAGCCTTGCAAGTTTTCATGGCTCTTTCCTTGAAATTAGTAGTTATGTCTGCTTTCACCCTCTGATTTTGACCAATTCCCTCACTGTACCTCTAAGTCTCCTCTCATTGCAGAATGTAATAAGATTTGGCATTTACCTCCTGAGGGTTTATGTTTATAAAGCATTTTGAACTCTCCTGAGAAAAGGCTTTGTATCATTAAAAAAGTTAGCACCATTAACTGATCACTTCAGACCTTCCTCCCCTTCTCCTTTCTTCCTCCTCTTTTCTGAATTTCTTGCCTCCTGCTATTGCAGTCTTCTTCCTAATGTTAACAAGTTAGGAAGAACTGATAAGTGGACAAAGCTGTGTGAGAAGCTCAATTGCCCTGGAAAGAAAGCAAATAGACCAAGTCTCTATTTTAACAACAGTTCTAGACCTAGACAGCTTGTCAGCATTTACTCCTCATATTTTCCCCCTTCATTTCCTTCTCCATTTCCTGCTCTTCTCTCTTTTTTAATGTGGAAACAATAGTCCCAGAGAATCTGCAACAACTAGTTCATTGTTTTGCATTTACAAAACAACCATCCAGATTGGAAAGCAGGCAGCTTAGACTGTTTAAATTCAAGATATGTGCCATTTGCAGAAATGAGTGATAAAGAGTTGGGGAATGAGACTAGGGTTTCTATCTGCTTTGGAAAAATGGAACTGGAGTCCTACTGAAAAATTTTTAAAAATCTTTTATTCATACCTAAAAATAAAGAAAAAACACAAAATTATATATATAACTAAAATATTAAGTGCCATATTGAGGTTGCATATATTTAATGCCAAAAACAAAACAAAATTAAAAAAACCCCTTCAATTCAATTCAAATATTTCCCAGCCAAGATCATTCAGTGGTTTAATTTGCTAGGGACTTCTATCAAACACCATAATTTCTCAGTAATTTATAAGAAGCACTTTTTTTGAATTGCTAGTAGAAGGCTTGAGTAAAGAAGAGAAGATCTTAAACACTGTTATGGAGAACAGAATAGTTATGGTGGACCAAATTTGCTGAGTTATGCAATTTCATCCAGCTCAGTTAAGCACCATGTAAGAAGGAACCGAAGTATAACCCAGGACAAGCTGGAGCACGAAGAGAAAGGGGCAAGGAATTCAAGAATAGAAGATAGCATAGCATTATACTAACTAAATATAGTTTAGGGAGGAAAGTGAATTTAGAGTAAGGTTGATGGTCTCAGCTACTGAGAGAATGGAATTTATGAAGAAAGTGAAGAATAGCTTTAAGAGGGATAAGGCATAGGGTGAAAGAAATGAAAGAAAGGAGGTTATGATAAAGGAATTTTGGAGTTTTTTTTTTTTGAATACTAAACACTTGTGGATGATAACAAAGGTGTGGTCATTCCCACATCTTGCAGAGATAGAGAAGAATTGGGAAGCAAAAGTATTAAGGGGATAGCAATAAAGATATTGTTGTCACTTTATGTGTTACCTAAAAGGGAAGGAGTTTTGGTCGGAAGGAAGATTGTGAAACAGGTACTGCATTCCTAAAAGTGGGAAGGAAATTGAACTGAGCTTCCAGTAGACATCTACCACTAAGATATGAACTGAGTGAAGCAAAGTGCTTCTAGGCTCAGTGAAGTTGGAATACTCACTTCCTTCTCTAACAAAGAATCTTCTGCTCTGGAACCATGGGTTCATGGATTGGGTTTAGTGCTGAGTTCTCTAGAGAGAAACAAGTCATTTCATTTTTCCCAGTCTTTCTGGTTCTTTGTTTATGTCCTTACTCTGGAGCTACTGGGAAAAACATTTAAACTTTGGGTTAGCTCACATCTAACTCCTCCAAAAGAGATAATAGATATTCAGTATACAAAGCATACAAAATATAGGACAATTATTTATTTCCTTCAAATAAAAATGATTTACATAAAGGAATTATGAACACATTAATAAAGTAACAAGCAACAATAATTACCTACAACTATCAGTTATGTTATGTTAATAATTCTCTAGAGAGGTTGAAAATTAAAACTCAAATCATTCCCTTAATAATTTTCTATCTATACTAATTTTTGTCCCACCATTTCCCAAATGATGGGCACATTGTTATTTTCCACTCTTTGCCATCATCAAAAAAGAGTCACTAAATAAAGTCTTGTATTTTTAGGTCTTTTTCTACCTTCTTTGATATCTTTGGGGTAAAAAGGGTTATCAATGAAAGAAAAGGTACATCCAATTTAGTAACTATTGAGTACAGTTACAAATTGATTTTTTTTGTGGGTGATTTTTTTATTTAATATTTTTCTCATTTTGTACAAACAATGTTTTTTTATACATTAATAAAATATTCTTGTTTAAGAGTAACAAAATACCCCCTCCCCCCAAAAAATAGACTCACTTGAGCGATAAAGTAAAGGGGAGAGAAAAAAATTAAAATTAAAAAAATAGTAATAATTGTAGGTATGGCCAGGTGGCGCAGTGGACAGATCACTAGCCCTGGAACCAGGAGCACCCAAGCCCATATCTGGCCCCATAGACCCAACAATCACCCAGCTGTGTGACATGCAAGCCACCCTAACCCCACTGCCCTGCATAAACCAAAAAGAAAAAAGAAAAAAAACCTAAAATAAAATAAAATAGTAATAATAATAGGGGTGGCCGGGTGGCTGACAGAGCACTGGCCCTTGAGCCAGGACCACTCGGGTCGGAATCCAGCCTCAGACACTCAACGATCACCCTGCTATGTGGCCCCAGGCGGGCCACACAGCCCCATTTTCCCTGCACCCCTCCCCAAAATAATAATAATAAAAAAATGTGCTTCAGTCTGTGTTCCAATACCACCAACTCTGTCACGGATGGATCACATTCTTTAGGATAAGTCCATCACAAAAGTTACTTCCATATTTTTTCACCCTTGCCATTGCTGATTGCAAACCCCCTCCTTTTGTATTTCTCCACTACCATGTACTATATTTTCTCTCTCCTTTCACTCTGACTCTGCTGTAGGGTTGCTGAGTGGTGCAGCAGACAGATCCCCGGCCCTGGGGCCAAGAGGCCCCGAGCCCCCACACCACCCCTTAGGCCCAGCATCCACATGGCCCTATGGTCCCGGACAGGCCATCCAATCCCAGCCCCTTGCAAGAAGTAAAAAAGAAAATGCATTATATCTGACCACTCTCCTGCCATGGTCCATCCTCTCCTTCATTCACATCCCCACCCCTTCCCCCTGTCCCCCCATTTACTCCAGATGTCTATACCACATTGAGTATATATATGCTGTTTCCTCTCCTAGCCACCTCTGATGAGAGCGAAGGTTCCCTCATTCCCCCTTGCCTTCCCCCTTCCATATTATTGCAATAGCTCATTGTAATAAAGAAAAATCTTATTATATAAAATATCTTGGCCTATTCCCCGCTCCTTATTCTTTCTCCCATTACATTTCCTTTTTTTCTACTGAATCTATTTTTACACCATATTTTATCTTCAAATTCAGCTTTCTCCTGTGCTTCATCTATAGAATCTCCTTCTACTTGATCTGTTAATTGAGAAGGTTCATATGAGTATTATCAGTGTCATTTTTCTATACAGGAATATATGCAGTTCATCATCATTAAGTCCCTCATATTTTCCCCTTCTCCTCCAATCTTCATGCTTCACCTGAGTCCTGTATTTGAAGAGCAAACCTTCTGTTCAGCTCTGGCCATTCGAACAGGAACATTTGAAATTCCCCTGGTTCGTTGAAAATCCATCTTTTTCCCCTGGAAGAGGGGTAGTTTGCTGGGTAGTTGATTCTCGGTTGCATTCTAATCTCTTTTGCCTTCCGGTATATTATATTCCAAGCCCTACGAGCTTTTAATGTAGTTGCTGCTAAGTCCTGTGAGATCCTGATTGCAGCTCCACGGTATTTGAATTGTGTCCTGGCTGCTTGTAATATTTTCTCTTTGACTTGGGAGTTCTGGAACTTGGCTATAATATTCCTGGGGGTTGATTTTTTGGGATCTCTTTCTCGGGGGGATCTGTGTATTCTCTCCATTTCTATTTTGCCCTCTGCTTCTAGGATATTAGGGCAATTTTCCTGTAGTAATTCTTTGAAAATGATGTCAAGGCTCTTTTCCTGATCATGTCTTTCAGGTATTCCAGTAATTTTTAAATTATCTTTCCTAAATCTGTTTTCCATATCAGTTGTTTTTTCAATGAGATATTTCACATTTTCTTCCAATTTTTCATTCTTTTGGTTTTGAAGTATTGATTCCTGATATAAATTCAACAGTCTCCCTGAATTCCATTTTTTTTGTCTGAAGGATTTGTTCTCCTCAGAGAGCTTTCTTATCTCTTTTTCCATCTGGCCAATTTTACTTTTTAAAGCATGCTTCTCCTTAATAACTTTTTGAACTGTTTTATCCATTTGACCTAAGCTGGTTTTTAGCATGCTATTTTCTTCAGCATTTTTTTTTTTGATTTCCTTGACTAGGCTGCTGACTTCATTTTCATGTTTTTCCTGCATCTCTCTCCTTTCTTTTCCCAGTTTTTCTTCTAACTCCCTCATTTGATTTTCAAAGTCTTTTTTGAGCTCTGTCATAGCCTGAGCCCAATTTCTGTTTTTCTTGGAGTCTTTAGATGCAGGAGCTTCTGCTTCCTCATCTTCAGATTAATTGTTTTGATACTTCTTGGGCTCACAGGCAAAATATTTCTCAATTGTGTTCCTCTTGTTTCTCTGCTTGTTCATTTCCCCAGCCTTAGCCTGTTTTGGGGGGTGCTTCCTGAGCTTTTGCCACAAGGGTCTCAGTGTGTGAGTCTCTGTCCTCCCTCCTGGTCTGTGAATGACCATATGTGCCCCCCCCTTCCACAGGGCTGAGGTGGGGGGGACCTGCTGTTCTATTGGGGTGTCCTAGACTGTGATCAGGATCTGAATGTGGTCAGAGCCCCAGAGTCCTGTTCCCCCAAATTGATTTTCAGAATGGCTATACCATTTTGGGGGTAGAGCCAAGATGGTGGCATGAAAGCAGGAGTTCCCTGAAACTCCTTCCTCCCAAAACTTCAAAAGCCAAAATTTAGAGGGGCAGAACCCACAGAAAGACTGAGTGATACATTTTAGCAGTCCAAGATAACTTAGAAGTTCCGAGGGAAAGATGTGTTTCACCAGGACCAGGAGTTGGAAAAAAGCCTGGCCTCAAGGCAGCCCAGGTTTCAATTTGGCCTTCCATACTAAAATAGCAGGGATCCTCCTCATAGCTCCAGGGTAAAGGGGAGTGCCTGAGGTCATCTACATATCAAAGCACAAGCAAGAGAGTATAAGATCTTGGAGGAATAAGGGTCCCAGTGGGGTGTCCCCAAAAACCCCCCTAAAGTCTTGGAAGTGCTATAAATTAGTCTTGGGCTGAGGAAATGAGTAAACAACATGAAAAAAAGAATCTGACCATAGAAAATTACTTTGGTCCCATGGAAGATCAAAAGACATACTCAGATGATGATAAAAATCAAAGCTTCCATATCCAAAACCTCCAAGAGAAACAGAAAATGGACTCAGAATATGAATGAGCTCAAAAAAGACTTTGAAAAGCAATAAGGGAGGTGGAGGAAACATTGAGAGGAGAAATGAAAGCTATGCAGAAAAATCATGAAAACCAAATCAGCAGCTTGGTGAAAGAAATACCAAAAAATACTGAAGAAAATAATATGGTTTTTTTTTTAGATTTTTGCAAGGCAATGGGGTTAAGTGGCTTGCCCAAGGCCACACGGCTAGGTAATTATTAAGTGTCTGAGACCGGATTTGAACCCAGTTACTCCTGACTCCAGGCTCTCTGAAGGAAATACTTCAAATGCAGAATGGAACTAAAGGAAGTCAATGACTTTGCAAGAAATCAGGAAGAAATAAAACTCTGCCAAAAAAGCCCCAAAATTAGAAGAAAATGTGAAATATCTCATTGGAAAAACAACCGACCTCAAAAACAGATCCAGAGGAAATAATTTAAAAATTATTGGGCTACCTGAAAGTCATGAACAGGAAAAGAGCCTAGACTTTATTTTTCAAGAAATAATACAGCAAAATTGCCCTGAGATCCTAGAAGCAGAGAGTAAAATACAATTTGAGGGAATTCACTGGTCACCTCCTGAAAGAGATCCCCAAAGAAAAACTTCCAGGAATGTTATGGCCAAATTCCCAAAATCCCAAGTCAAAGAGAAAATACTAAAATCTGCCAGAAACCAACAATTTAACTACCATGGCTCCATAGTTAGGATTGCATAGGATCTGGCAGCATCTACATTAAGGGCTCGTAGTGATTGGAATATGATATTCCAGAAGGCAAAAGATCCCGGTTTACAACCGAGAATCAACTACCCAGCAAAACTGAACATCCTCTTTCTGGGGAAAAGATGGACTTTCAATGAAATAGGGACTTTCAAACTTTCCTATGGAAAGAACCAGAAACAAACAGAAAGTTTGGTCTTCAAGTATAGGACTCTGGTGAACCATGGGTGGCAGGGGAGGGTGGATGAGAAAGACTAACTATGAGGAACGTAATGATGTTGAACTGTTTGTATTCCTGCATGGGAAGAAGATACTGATAACTCATATGAACTTTCTCATTTATAAGAGTTGTTATAAGGAGCATATATAGACAGGGCACAGGAAGAAGAGGAATATAATGGTATAATATAGTAAAAAGATGTAGTCAATGGGTGATAAAAGGAAATACTAGAGCAAGAGAAAGGAGAGGAAGAAGGAGCTAAGATATTTCACATAAGAGTCAAGAAAAAGCCTTTTCAATGGAATGGCAAGGGGAAAGGCAAGGGGAATGAGTGAGCCTTCATTCTCATCAGAAATGGCTCAGAGAGGAAATAACATACATAATTTATAAGTATAGAAATTGATCTTACCCTAGAGAAAAATGAGAAGAAAGAGATGGGATAGGGGGAGGGAAGGGGGGAATTAGGTAATAGGAGAGAGAGAGAAGATTATGGGAGAGGTTACTCAGACACAATGCACATTTGGATAGAGACAGGATGAAAGGAGGGAGAGAGAATAGAATAAATGAGAGTGGGGAGGAATAGAGTGGAGGAAAATACAGCTAGTAATAACAGCTGTGGGGAAAATATTGAAGCAACTTCTGTGGTGGACTTATGATAAAGAAGGCAACTCACCCCAGAGACAGAGCCATTGAAATCTGAACACAGACTGAAGTACATATTTTTTTCTCTCTCTCATTATTCTTGAAGTTTCTCATCTTCTTTGGGGGGGGTGTTATGTTTATTCTTTTAACAAAATTATTGTAATACTATAAAATATATAAACTAAAAAAACCATCAAATAGGGAAAATGATAACACCTACCTTCCAGGATTATTTGTAAGGATCAAATGAGCACCTTGTAAACCTTAAAGCTATATAAATTCAAAAGGCTATAATTTTTATTATTATTAAACTTACCTTTTATTTAAAAAAAAAAAAGAATGGCTATACCATTTTACAACTCCTCAGTCTAGTAAATTACTCATTTTTCTACAAGCCCACCAACTTTTTTTGTCAGTTTTGTCAATCTGATAGGTAAGAGCAAAAGACTCAAATTTATTTTAATGTTCAATTATCTTTTTTTGATTTGGAGTTTTTTTTTTCATTTGACTATCGATAGCTTAGATTTCTTCCTTGGAAAATTGCCTAGCCACATCCTTTGACCATTTGTTAATTGAGAAATGTCTCTTATTCTTAAAAGTTCTCTTAAGTGAATTTTCGTGCTTCTTTTACCATTAGTCAATTACATTTTTAATTGTTATTTTCTTGAGTATTTTTTTGCTTCTTTTATTTTTTTAATTTTTTTAGCTTTAGTTTTGCTTCTTTTATTAAGCCGTTGACTCTCTTTTACTGATTTTCTTGCAGAACTCTCATTTCTTTCCCTGATTTTCCTTCTATTTCTCTAATTTGACTTTTAAAATTCTTTTTAAGTTCTTCGAGGAATTCTTTTGAACTTATGTACAATTTACATATTTTTTTGAGGCTTTGCTTGTAGCTGTTTTGGCATCATTAACTTCTTTTGCATTTGTGTTTTGATCTTTCCTGTTACTATAGCAGCTTTTTATGGTCTTTGTTGTTATTGTTGTTGTTTTCTCACTTTTCTAGTCTATTTCTGGATTTTTACCTTCATGTTAAAGTTGGGCTCTGCTCCTGGAGTAGGGAAAGGGAATGACACTATCTCTAGCTTTAGGGTTTTTTGTACTGCTGTTTTTAGAGTTAGTTGGAGCGGGGACTCCATAAATTTTTAGTAGTTCCCAGGTGGTATCATCCAAGGAGAGATGTGGCCACTGCTCTCCTGACCTGTGATCTGATCTTTACCCAGGGAGAGACTTTACTAACTAGCTAACTAGCAGCAAGTGCTAGCATCCCTTTTGGCCATGAAATTATGCCCAATCCCCATGCTACCTTATGAATGACCCCTAGAACTTTTCTCTGCCCTGGAACTGTGACCAGTGTTTTCTTTCCCTTCCAGCTGCAAGTACAAGTGCTCCTCTGGATCCTGGAACTGTGATCAGGTCTGCTCAGCTAAAGTCACAAGTGCCAGTGCTCCTTTCAGTGCCAGATCTATTACCAGGGCCCCTCTTCCCTTGTGTGCAATCACAAGTACTCTTTTCTGCCTTGAAACTGGGAGCAGAACCCCTGCTCCTCTGTGGTCACAGGTGCTAGTACTCCTCTTTGCCCTGAAATTGCATTCTGGAACTAAAAATGGACAATGTAATAGGGTCATGTACCCAATGCCAGCAAAGGATTCCCTATAACCTCTTTCTGACCAGTTGTCTGACTCCCTTACCATCTCCGGAGTGAAAACTCCTAATACTGTTATTAGCACTGTCACAGTCATCTCTAAGGTCCACCACTGGTGCTGCTGCTGTTATATGAGCTTGAATCAGTCCAACTCAATGTCACAGACCTCTCCTGCTGACTTCCTAAGTTGTCTTGTGCTGGAAAAATGTCTCACCCCAACTTTTTATTGACTCTGTCACTCTAGAATTCTATTTGAGAAATTTTTTTAAATTTGATTGGAGGAGAATATTAGGACAGTTTAGTTGAATTCCTCCTTTTACTCTGCCATCTTGGCCCTCCAATTCCTCTTCTTTTCACTACTGTTATGAACATATTGACTATAGTAACTCATGAAGAGCATCTACTATTCTATTATTCACTAAGAGCAACTGCATTATGCAACTAAATCATGGGCTTTTGAAGTAGTAAAGAAAGTCTAAATATGTCAATTTTTCTACATCACCATGCTAAGTGCCTCCAAATGATTTTACCCAAGACTTGCCCTTTTAGAATAAATTCTTCATTTCTAGCATTCTTACAATCAAAGGAGCATAAGAACTTGGAGGCAGAGAGACTTTAGAGGCCATCTCACCAAATCCCCTCTTCTTCCCCCCCCGACTTAATTTTTTTGTTTTGTTATCTCTTATTTTTATATTACCTTCATTTCTAGATATAATCTTTTCCCAATTCTCCTCCTTAGAAAAGCATTCTTTAAACAAAGAAGAAAAAAAGAAAGCTGTTCAGCAAAACAAACATAGTAGTCCTGCCAAAGAAGGGAAAGAGGTACATCTCAGTTCTTCCCCAGGGCCAAGTTTCTTTAACTTACTACTTCTAAGGAGAAGTCTCACCTCCTAGTTCTAAGACTATAGTATGTGGGGTATCTTCAATAGGTCAAAAGTTAGTATTTACAAAACATTTTCAGATTTGCAAAGTGCTTCACAAATATTTCACTGAGCCAAGCCTGGTTCAACAACTTATATATTGTGATATTATATGACCCCATGTAGATAATATGACAATTCTGTATCCTCCTAGAAGAAAAGCTACTTGTGTTCTGTTTGCCCCAGAGGACAGAACCAGAAATAAGGAACTGATGTTTCAGAACAGCAGATTTAGATTCAATGTACAGAAAAATTTCCTAACAACAAGATATGGTCATAGAGAATTCCTCCAGTGAAAGGAAGTTGTCTAAAAGAGACTGAATGACTAATATTTTTAAAAGTGTAAAATCTGCTTCAGATATGAGTTGGACTAGTTGATCTTTCAGATATGAATTGGAGTAATTGATCTTAGAGCTTTCATTCCATTTTGAAATACTTTATGATTAGGGAATGCTTTATTGGATATGCAAATTTTAATATAATAATATCTAGTAATAAGCTAACATTTAATTTGTGCCTCAAAGTTTGCAATATATTTTACAAATATTATGACACACTTTTCCTTCCTTATAACAATAATTAAAAGTAGGCGCAATTAAGACCTTTCTAAAGTTGAAGAAGAAGGTTGATGGAGATGACTTCACCAAGGTCCTACAGCTAGTGGAGAGTCTGAGGCTGGATGTGAACTCAAGTCTTCCTGACTCCAGGTCCAGGGCTCTAGACCCTGCACCACTTAGCTGCCAATATCCCATCTCCCCTTTGATACCACATATAAAAGGTGAATGTTTGTAAATATATAAGAGCTGGGAAGAGTAAGGAGAGTTTATAGATAAGGAAACTGAGGCACAGAAAAGTTAAGTGACCTGCTCAAAATCGTGATCCTAACAGTTAGTATTGTGCTTTAAAGTCTATAAAGACTCATAAGTAATAAGCAGTTGAAACAGAAGTAGAATTTCAAACCAGATCCAATGTTCCACACTGTCTCCATTAAGAATAGTCAAACCCTATAGAGTAGATCTCTTGTAATAAAAGTGTGTATATCTTTAAGTAAATGAACGGGGGGGGGGGGGGGGGGGGGCGAATGAGCAAAAAGGGAAACAGCTGCTTTGCTTTTGAAACGATGTGCCAAGCTCACATAGTTAAATTTAATAGCTGGGTGTTTTAGACCCTGAGGAACAATGTAATTTATGTCATTACTGCCACAAAGGATGACTTTGGTGAGTGCTTCGTTCTGGTGCCTAAAACCTTAACTCTAGGCAAGGAAGCAAGTATAAGCATGAATATTGTGGGGACTGGGGGAGGGAGGAGAGAGGTTGTTGGATGATGTCTTCACAGAAAAAAAAAAGGGAAATAGACCACTAATATCTGCAAACTCTTATTCTAACAAAGATGCCTATTTTCTCTAAAATGTAATTGAGAGTGCATTTGTTTCTAGTTATTGGGGCTTTAAGAAATGAAGAGATAAAATGGGGAAACTGATATTTGTAAATAAAAAAAACACTCTACTGACCCATATTAACTCAGATACAAACACAGGAACATTTGTAATTTATATAGATTTAAGAGTTTTTGTACACTATCACTTTGCCTAGTTTCTGACACACAGTAACTGATTAATATTCCACCTTCTGTCTCTCTCATTGGTATCTTTTGACTCTTTGGAGCTTGAATAACATTTTGAGCAGTTCAAAAACTGACTTTTCCATTTCTTCATTTATTGTGGAAGAGAGAAAAATTAAATTCAACAAATATATATTAAGTAGTTACAATGTTTTGGGCACAGTAGTGAGTGATGAAGATACAAATATTAAAAGAAAGATCGTCCCTGAGTCTTGGAATTGCTGCAGGTACTTTGAGGAAGAAGTTGGGAAGCACTAACATAGGATCCAATTTAAGAATATTTGATAATCAACTTTGATTAAGGAATAGTCAATGTTTTGGAGCCTGATTCTTGTCACAATCTTGGCCTACTCCAAAGATATTTGTGGAAATTAGGGCCACAGGCATAAGCCAGGCAGGTGGGGATGGGGGGGGGGGGGGAATAAATGACTCTCACCAGGAAAGCTTACTGGCTGACAGATTTTGGAAAAAAACTCAGTATGTCCAAAAACTCATCTTTCTTCCTCCAAGATCTACCTCATTCCCTGTTTCTTCTGAAGGTTTCCCCAATCCTTCCTGGTCACCCAGGTTAGAAATCATGGCATTACCCTTGATTTTTTTTCCCCTCTCCATCTCTTCAGTTTAATCACTTACCAGTTCTTGTTGATACTAACCCCACAATATTTCTTGTACCCCCTTCACTGGCAATGCCCCATCCTCATTCAAACTTTCATCACCTCTTGCCTAGATTACAGCAATAGCCCTATAAACTGTTCTCCCTGTCTCTTGACTCATTCCTCTGCAATCCATTGTCTGTGCCCAAATACCAAAGGGCCAATACAATTCTCACCATGTCATTCCCCTCCTCAAAAAGAAACAAAAAACTCTAGTGGCTCCCTCTAGTGACAAAAGGAAAACTCCTGTTTGGCACTTAAAACTCTTCAAAACCTGGCACCAACCTTTTTATTCAGATTTATTATACATCATTCCTCCTAAGATGCTCCAGTCTAGCCAAATTGACCTTGTTATTCTTCACATTATTTCCCATTTCCATGTCTTTGCATTGACTTTCCCTATATACAGTCCTTACCCACCTCTGGCTCTTTAGCTTTACTTATTTATTTATTCATTCATCTATTCATTTATTTATTCATTCATTCATTTATTTATTTATTTTTAGGTTTTTGCAAGGCAAACAGGGTTAAGTGGCTTGCCCAAGGCCACACAGCTAGGTAATTATTAAGTGTCTGAGGCCGGATTTGAAACCCAGGTACTCCTGCCTCCAGGTCAGTGCTCTATCCACTGTGCCACCTAGCTGCCCAAATCTTTAGTTTTTTAAGTTTTTATTCTGTCATGTCCAACTCTATGACTCCATGTGACATTGTGATTCTGGAGTGGTCAGTCATTTCCTTCTCCAACTCATTTTGCAAATGAGGAAAATGAGGCAAACAGGGTTGAATGACATTGCCCAGGTTCACTGAGCTAGCTAGTGTCTGAAATAAGATTTAAACTCAGGTCTTCCTAAATCCAGACCTGGTACTCTATCTACTGTGCCATCTAGCTGCCTATCTTATCTTCTAAAGTTCATTTAAAACACTAACTCCTAAATTAGAACTTTTCTTGCTCCTCCTAGGTTAACTCCTCCTCCCAATTTGTTTCATCTTCCTGCATATTTTTGTACTTACATATGTATGTAAGTACATATACAAGCTGTCTCCTTTGAAAGGATTTAAAAAAATTTTTTTTACATTATAAATTCTAAATTGTGTCCCTCCTTCCCTTCCATCTCATCCTGCACTAGAGAAGGCTATCTGACACAAATTTATAAATATAAGAAAAACCCTAGTATGCACATTTCTCTTTGTTGGTGCATTCTCTGGAGGTAGAGAACATCTTCTTGCATATATCCTTTGTAGTTGATTTGAGTATTTATAATTCTCAGAATAACTTGTTTTTTTTTACAATTATTCTTTGAACAATATTGCTGTTGACTGTTACAACATTCTCTTGGACAACATTCTCTTGGTTTTACTTATTTCACTTTTCATTATTTCATGCACATCTTTCCAGGTTTTTCTAAAATCAACCAGTTTATCAATTCTTTTAGCCCAAATATTCTAAAAAATATAAGCTTCTTGAAAGCAGGAATTGTTTCTCTTTTGTTTTTGTATTCTAATTTCTGATTCATACTAATACTAGTTGATTGAATGAGTAATTACAATGAAGAAGATGTCAATACAAATTGGGGCTTCAGTTCAGTGCTGTTCTCAGGATCTTTGCCATCAAATCTTCTTGAGAGTGAGTTGTCTTAAAATGAGTCTTCCTTTTGACTTCTTATCATTTTATATTAGAAATTGTTCTGTGGCCAACAGAAAAATAGTGAAATTCTAATTCCTAAAATTCTAAATAAAATCTATACTTTGGTGTATGAGTTATTATTTTTTTTTGCTCTTGTCAGTGTTAACTTTTTTGCTTCTGAGCATATAGACTATCAGAAAGACTAAGGCTGCCAGATTTGGATTTCAAGGGAAATAGATGCCTGGCCCTAAAAGTAACTTCAGAATAGGTTGTGGTTGAGCAGTCACAATGAAGTTAGTCACCTGAAACCAATGCAACTGAAGGGTAGGGATCATTTAGAAAACTGGTTCCTGTCTCATATTTCTAGTGGGTGAGGGATGGGGAAGGTATAACAAAAACGGCATTTCAGATTAATTGGAAGTTTGGTGTGAAAACCTTTCCTGGGGAGGGGGGGGAGGTGAGCAAATCAGTGAAAAAATTATTTACCAACTATAATTACTGAATTATTAATGCAGAAGGAAGAATTTGGGAGCATCTTTCAATAGAGGTTGCTTTTCTCTCCTCCAATCCAAGGCTGGGCACTGCTAGGCTGAGGCCATAGGAGTTGGTGACTTTTTTCTACCATTGTCCTTTTATTGCTTCTCATTGTTCTGAGCATATGTGTCACCTCCATAAAGCAACTACTATCTGGTTGCCTACATAGGAAACTATTAGAAGCCAGTTTGTGATCCAATGGGGAAAAGAGCATACTTCCATCTCAGACCCTATGAGTTTGTCTTTATTCTTCTAGGCCATTAGGAAGAAAAGGCCTAAGAGGGAAGGAATGACCTTTTGGTATCTACGTAGAGTTCTAGTCAAAAAAAATCATTTAATGGTCCAGTGGATACCTGAAGTCAGGAAGTCTCATCTTCCTGAGTTCAAATCTGGCTGCAGGAACATATTAACTATGTGACCCTGGGCAAATCACTTAACTCTGTTTGCCTTAGTTTCCTCATCTGGAAACTGTGTTAGAGAAGGAAATGGAAAGTCACTCCAGTATCTCTGCCAAGTATCTGTACCCATATCATAAAGACTCAGACAGGACTGAAAAATGGTTGAACAAAAATGATTTACCTCTTTCAAGGCATTAGCATTAATACCTAAATACCTAAATCCCTCTCAGATTTTAACGACTATAATTTAGGCAGGGGGACCTAAAGTGAATTAAAGTCACCTCAAGTGGGGTCACAAAATGTGACTGAACAGCAATAAGTTACCTGGGAGTCTTCATAACCATTAGGAAGCAATCAGAGGCTATTTATGCCCGCTTTGTACAGGGTGGGAGAGAAGGATCCCTACAACATGCCCAAGGACATATGCTATTCTCTTTTCTTCAGGGCTCCTCCCACACAGTTCAACAAAGATCAACTGGGTAAAATCTAAACCAGTAATAGAATTTGAGACTATTTTGAAAAAGTGAACTAAAGTCAAATGGTCATAGGAACGTTTAAAGAATTTTATTTATTTATTTACCATCGATGTATTTTTTATCTTCAGAAAACAATTTGCAATGGCAAAAGCTACACCTTCCTCATCTGCAACTTTTAGCATCTGCAATTTGCCTTCAAGGGTGAACTCAACTGCTCCCACCTTAGAAGGTTTTCCTGCACTCCCCCCATACAACTCCTGCTAATCCTTAATACTCTTTTCTTCCTCCAATTATATTTTAATATTTGTGCTTATGTTTCATCTACCTCCTCCTTAAACTATAAGTTCCTTGAGAGTTTTACATATTTTTTCTATATGTGTCTTTTTTTTCACTTTTGCCTAACATAATGTTCTTCACACTTTTCTCTTTGGGGGAGGTGGGGAGTGAGTAGGAGGGGAGGACTGGGTTGACTTGTGCCTTCATCCATAGTTGGGGATATGGAAGTTTCCTCCATGAATTCATATAAACAACTCATCTGTCTTAGAATTTTCTGGGTCACTGGGAAGTTAAGCGACTTGGTCAGAGTCACATAGATAGTATGTACTAGAGCTATTACTTAATGACTTAAGACCTCTAGAGGCATTCCACCCAATAAACCAGGTTGCTTGCCTCTAGACCAGATGTTTAATGTGTGTTTTTTGAAGTGAATTAATATAGGAATGAGTATATTGTTTGGAATCATCTTATGCTATACACCAGTTTTTCTTTATCATCCAAGCCTCCTCTTTCTCTCACACATCCAAATTAATTGCCAAATTTTGCTGTTTCATGCTTTAAATTATCTCTTGCATCTAACCCCTTCTCTTCATTCAAAAGCTATCACTTTATTTTAGACTTTCATCACTTATCAGCTAGATTATTGCAATAGCCTCCTAATTTGTATTCCTGGCTCTAATTTTCTTTAAATGCTGGTCTGACCATATGACTCCCCTTAACAAGCAACTCTAGAGGCTTTGTATTTCATCTAGAATAAAATATAAACTCCCCTACTTAGCTTTTAAAATCTTTCATAACTTGATTGCATCCTATCTTTCCTTGGACATCACAAATGAGTCAGTCAAACTTGTCTTCTTTCTCCTCCTTACACATAAACACTCCATCTCTTGTCTCTGCCTTTGCAATCCCTATCACCCAAGCTGTAATACATTATTCTATACTGCCATATCAGGAACTCTCTCTTCTTGCAGCTCAAATACCATCTTTTATATGAAGTTTCTCCTAATCTTCTCTAAAGCATATGCTTTTCCTCAAATAATACCTTGTATTTAACCATTTTGTGTATTTCAACTTCATATTTATGCTATATATAACTTTATATGATCATTTTCTTCTCCACTAAAATATAAATTAATTACCACCAGGAATCACTTGGTTCTTTATAGTAATTGCATTTCCAGCATTTAACAAAAAGCCTAGTACATAGTATTATTCTTGCTGTTCATTCTTTTTTTTTTTAAGGTTTTTGCAAGGCAAATGGGGTTAAGTGGCTTGCCCAAGGCCACACTGCTAGGTAACTATTAAGTGTCTGAGGCTGGATTTAAACTCAGGTACTCCTGACTCCATGGCCAGTGCTCTATCCACCGCTCCACCTAGCCGCTCCCTTACTGTCCATTCTTTTGAGTTATGTCTCACTCTTTGTGACCCCATTTATAGTTTTCTTGGCAGAAATACTAAGGTGGCTTGCCATTTCCTTCTCCAGGTCTTTTTACAGCTAAGGAAACTGAGGCCAGCAGGGTTAAGTGACTTGCCCAAGGTCACACTAGTAATGTATGAGGTTAGATTTGGACTTAGGAAGATAAGTTATATAGTAGTTAATTATTAAATACATGTTGGTTGATTCTTGGATCATTTAAGAAATAGCAGACATATCATTTAATATTATTTGCCATTGATTATAATGGTGTCATCCTTTGGCATTTTAGAAAGTTGATAATTGATAGGCATGAAGGAACAGGTTTTCTGGTTAAAGTCATCTTAATTTGATTGTCCTTATTCAAATTAGGTTGTCTAACAACTTGGAAAGACATAAGAATTCTTTTTTTTTTTTAAGGTTTTTGGAAAGGCAATGGGGTTAAGTGACTTGCTCAAGGCCACACAGCTAGGTAATTATTAAGTGTCTGAGGCTGGATTTGAACTCAAGTATGCCTGACTCCAGGGCTGGTGCTCTATCCACTGCACCACCTAGCTGCCCTAAGACATAAGAATTCTTATCAATGCAATGACCAAACCTGATATATGAGAACCAATAATGCAGAATAGTTATGCATCATTTGACAAAGAAGTGATGGTATCAAGTTGTAGAATACAACAAAAATATTTAGACTTATTAAATACAGGAATTTGTTTTGCTTAATTATGAATATTTATTATAAAAATTTTTTTCTTTTCAATTCAGAGGTAGGAGGAGGGAAAGGGAGAAAATAATTATTATATGTAAAAAGGGGCAGGTAAGATAAAAATTACATTAAAAACACATATACAGTTAGATTGAAATATATTAGACAGTTTGCTTTAAAAAAAACTCCAACTTAGAATACTGCTCATGTTTGATGATACTGTTGATATGAATGTAACTTGCTGGTGCCTTGACACCAACCACTGCCCTATTATGAACTAATATTTCTGTTCTGTTCCTCATATCCTCTGTTCTATGACAGACCTTACATTTCATACCTCCTTTGGTTCAGGGGATCCAATATTTGAATTGTACCTCTAAGGAAGTTTCTGTCAAATATACATACAAAAATAACAGCAATATTATTTGTCATAAAAATCTTCAAACAAAATATTCTTCTAAGGATTGGGGAATAGCTTAACAAACTGAGGTACATTAATGAAATAGGGTTTTAATGAACTATAAAAAAATAATAGATATGAAGAATTCAAAGAAACTTAAGGAACCCTGAGTGTCATTATATAGAATAAATAAAGTAGAATCAAAATAATGATACATGATGGAAGCAATGTAAATAATGAACACCCCAAAAAACTACAAGATTTGGGTCAAATCTAAATCTATTTGGGTCAAATCTAAAAATCTGGGAAATGGTTTGGAGGATCATTTTGGTATGGGAAAGTTGCAGAACGAAGACCTAGATTTAAATTCTGGTTGTGATGTTTACTACTTATCAGTCAATAAAAACATATCTAGCCTCAGGCATTGTGCTAAGTGCTTTGGATATAAAAAGAAGCAAAAGACAGTCCTACACTTAGGCTCCTTCTAGCTCCAAATCCATGCTCCTATAATATGAACTATAAATCACAGTCATGCTATTAGGTGGTTTTATTTAATGGGCTTGGAGCAGAGTTGGGAATTTTCTGTTACGTTCAAACAAAATGTATTGGCACACACATGATGTATGTGTATGTTCATGTATATACACATATATATATATATATTTAGTTACTCAAACATATACATGCATACAGGGAGGAGGGAGAGGGAGAGAGAGAGAGAGAAGGACAAAGAAGGAAGGAGAAAGAAAGGGGAAAGGGGAGAATTGGGGGGAGACAGAAAGGGAGAGAGAGAGAGAGAGAGAGAGAGAGAGAGAGAGAGAGAGAGAGAGAGAATTTTTTTCCCCTTTCTACCACCCACCAAAAAGAGATTAAGACTGTTTCAAATTATCCTTTCAAGAAAGCATCCAGGAAAAGTTAGGAGTTGTTGCCTGTAATGTCCAGAATGGCATTTTAGGAGATGATTCATAAATTATACTACTCCCCTATTGTTAAGGGGGAAAAGTGCATTAAAAGCTTTGTCATATGACTGAAGTTTTTTGGGTTTGTTTTTTTAAATTCTAGTTCACTATGCATCCTCCCAGGTGGTCTTACTTTTATTGCTTTCTCTCATCTTCTTCCTCATATCCTTAAGTGACTGTTTTCCCCATATAAGTCACCATTGTTTGAGGAAGCTTTTGGGTCAAAGAGCTCATCAAAAAAAAGAAAGAAAATGGGAAATTGTAAATAGTCTAGTGATATTCTGGACAGAAGGGGTAGCCTGGGAAGGGAGGAAAGGGATATTTATTTATTCAGGTTGCTTGACTGAAGGCTTGTGTTGGGAGATATTGCAAACATCTGTGTTGCCTTTGAGTCAGAGTTCTTTGTGACACAAAAGATATTCTGGAGATTTTTGCCAATCTTGTAGCTCAAGACTCCCATTAATAGAAACTTATGAAAATGTATATATGGAAGCCCATGGTATCCTAAAGATGGTTCTATACTTGTAAATGAACATTTAAAAAAAACATATTTATTTATTTTTCCAATTACATGCAAAGATAATTTTTATCATTCATTTTTGTAAGGTTTTGAATTTCATATTTTTCTCCTTCCTCATTTCCCTCCCCTCCAAACAAAAAGCAATCTAATATAGGCTATACATATATAATTATGTAAATATATCCCTATTAACCATGTTGATGGTTATGTACAATTTACAATACAATTTAAGTTTTATTAAAATAAGGAAAAAAAGGGAGACCCATGTATAAACAAAACCTTGGTCCCAAAGCCAGCTGTAAATTCCTAGAAATGTTTTTGATCCTTGGACAAGAAGGTGTCTTCTGATGGAACTGAGTGCCTCTACCCTCTATCCCGAGTCCTTTCTTAACCTTCTATTTGTTCTGGTATGAAGTGATCATATGAGAGTTTGGCAGGATCCTGGAGTGGGGAAAATTAAAGGCATTGCTGGATCAGAAAATATGTTACTGTAGTGTATGGGTCAACTGAGGAATTAAGATAATATAGGGCATGAGGCTGTTGGCCTATAGAGCACCATGAGGAGAAAGGACCATCATGCCTCATCTTGGCTGAGATGGAGGGGAAAGGGAGAGGTTAAAAAATGAGAAGTTTATGATGAGATGAAAAGGCTTGGAAGAGCCTTGGGAGAGTGTGAGAGTTACTAGAGTTACTAAAGGAGGTATATTAGGATTTACTAGTTATGGTTAGGGCTCAGCTGAGGTTATGCAAAATAAAATTGTAATTGAAATGGTTGTATAATCTTTTCATACACCACCATCAGGAGAAAGTACCACTTCCAACCATGTTGGCTCCCTAGAAAAAGCCATTACAGGCCTACTTCATGGTTTTGGATTTCCACTTCTAGAGCTTGGTCACTGGTGCCTCAGACTTCTTAGGAAAAACAATAGAGTGCTCCTTTGTTTTAGTTCTCCTATAAAGATATAAGATAAGAATGCATAAGAATATATTTTAGATTTCATAATGCTTTTTTGGTTAACAAAGCAATTTTTGCATAATACCCCATTTGATAGTATAAGTATTACTATTGTCATTTTACAGATGATGAAAATGAGAACATGAGAAACTAAATGACTTGGCTAGGGTTACATCGCCCAATTATGGAGGCTAAAAATTAAGCTCAGCAATTTTCTGTTTCCAAGTACAGTGATCTTTCTACCATATCATATTGCCACTATAACCTCTAGAGTTCTTCCCTCTGCCCCCTCACTCCCCTTTGCTTGGCCTCCCTCCAGGCCTTATTGACCAGTCATTAATCTCACCCCTTGACATTCATACTTTTGGGTAAAAATACAATTTATATTTCCCTGTCATTCAGTTGGGAAAAAAGAGGGAGGAAATGAAAAGATTCCAATGTCCATTATATTTGGTTTTTCTAGCTTGCTAATTTTGTTGTTTAGTTATTTTTAATTGTTTAGTTGTTTCCAGCTCTTTGTGGCCCCACTTGGAATTTTCTTGGCAAGGAAACTGGTTTGCTATTTCCTTCAGCTCATTTTACAGATGAGGAAATTGAGGATTAAGGTTAAGGGACTTGACCAGGAGGATGCGTCTCCCTGACTCCAGGTTAGGAATTATATCTACCTCATAGTCTCAGCTTATTCATACTGATTAGATAATATTAAGTATCTATATACCTATAGAAATTGTTTGCAAGTCAAAGCAAATTAGACAGTAGG
Organism: Macrotis lagotis; assembly: GCF_037893015.1. Classification (NCBI taxonomy): domain Eukaryota; kingdom Metazoa; phylum Chordata; class Mammalia; order Peramelemorphia; family Peramelidae; genus Macrotis; species Macrotis lagotis. The sequence goes on along the minus strand of NC_133663.1, from coordinate 162,491,456 downwards.
TTAGAAAGAAATGTAATGCATTCAGTTTCTCTCCCCTTTCCATTCTTTTTGGGTTTGCTTACAGAGTTCATATTTGTGAGTAAATATGGAATATATTTTCAATAAGTTTCCATTTTAATTTGAAGATTGGTGGATGGAGAGCATGTTCTAGAAGTCTGTCAATCGAGAGTCAAAAATTTGGGGGATTCAAAATAAAAAGTCAAAAGCCAATTCCTTTTCTTGAGAAGTTCTCAGTTTAAAAGGGGAGGCAACATGGAAACAACAATGTGCAAAGAAGCTATATATATAGGATAAAATGGGGATAATAGAGTGAAGGTCCTATAATTAATGGAGACCAGGAAAGGCATCATATATAAATATATACATGTATATATATATATGTATATATGAATGTATATTAGTTTCCTTTCCATGCTCACATTTTTCTACAGCATTTATCTCAGTCTCCTTTGTTTAGTCTTGTGTGCTATACACATATTGAGGGTGCAGATAGCAGGTTACATATATAGGGTGCTGGCTTTTGAATTTGATGATCTGAGTTTGAAGCATGCCTCTTATTAATACTTATGTGGCTTGAGGCAATTGATTACTCTTTGGTAGCTTAATAGATCATGACAAAGACATTGTTATTATGTGACTTTGAGCACAATGGTTCTCTATTAGATGGGATTTGAAAGACACCAAAGAAGTTAGAAGGTAAGGTTGAAGAGGGAGAGATTTCCAGGTATGAGAGGCAGATAGAGAAAATATCCAGAATTGGGAAACTAAGGATCCTGTTCAAATTACAGCAAGGAGTACAGTGTCACTAGACCACAAAAACATGTGAGGGTGAGGTAAGCAAAGGAAAGATTGGTGAACGGGGAGAGAGAGAAGGACCTTAGTCTATCCTTGCTCAATCTTATTTTTTCTATCTTTATGGAATCCCTTGAAGATAAACTCTTCTCTCCACTCAGTCACCACCTTAACTGAGGCCCTCATCACACTACATATGTAATATTACAATTGTTCTCCTGTATGATCTTCCTGAACCAAGTTTATTCTCTTTCCTATCCAAACCACAAGACTGTCAAAGTTACAAAATATGTCTGACTATGTAACCCACCTTCTCAATAAACTCCAGAGGCTCCCAATTCCTTTTGGAATCAGATATAAAGTCCTCTATATTTGAAGCTCTTCATTACCTGACCTTTCCTACCTCTGCAGTCTTCTTACATATCACTCACTTTCATGTATTCTAAAGTCCAATTATATTGGATTACTTGCTGTTCCTTACACAGGACTCTAGCACTCATCTTTGTGCTTCAGTCTAGCTAGCCACCATATCTGGCCAATGTCCTCACCTCCACCTCTTGAAATCCATGTTTTCCTTCAAGAACTAGTATAAAGCCTTTCCTACTTTTCTACCCTACTACTAAGTACCCCCATATGTGTTTGCATTTAAAAACAGATACATATGTATAAATATATACATATATACATTATATATACATATATACATATGTAGTAGGCTAATGGGGAGAAAAAGGCTTTTAAAAAAGTTCCTGGAGTCAGGAGTACCTGAGTTCAAATCCAGCCTCAGACACTTAATTACCTAGCTGTGTGGTCTTGGGCAAGCCACTTAACCCCATAGCCTTGCAAAAACCTAAAAAAATAAGTTCAGGAAACATAGTTTCAAGGTAATCATTTCATTAATAATGCTAGCATTTTATTAATAAAAGAGGTTGGTAGCATTCTGAAATTCCAAAGATGTTCATGGTGGTGGCTCACAACTTATATGTCCTCAGAAAAATGTGTGTTCCTGAGAGTAACAATCAACTCTTATTGGTTAACAATTAATAAGAAAATCAATATTATAATGGGATATGGGATCATTTTAACAAGGATCTTGGGGATGCTTGACTTGAATCATCCAAGTCCCAGTCAGAGAGATTTATCATTTTCCATATCACTTGTCATAAAAGGGAGAATCCACATTTTTCTAGACCTGTCTGAATAAACCCAATATTTCTTTTACTGTCTTTGATTAGAGGTTTGGTCTTGGTAAATCTTTGCCCAAAATTTCCCACACTGGATGATTTCTGAATCAAAAAAGGGGAAGGGGGAACCTTGGTCCTAATTAAAAAATTAGTTATTAACATATGAAAGAAGTAATTATCTCTCATATATATATATATCTACATATACTTGCATAGATACACATGTATATATAAATATATGTATATGACTAGTTCTTATAGTCTATGACTTATAGTTTTCATATTCTCCTTTGTGTAAGTCCAAGCAATCATTTGGAAACTTAAAGCAAGCCAGTTTCCAGCCATGATAGCTTAAGGGTTGCTAATATGTCATAGTGAAAAGTTCTCTAATTGTGTGTGGAGCCAGAACTGATGACTCTAGAGTGGCTGAGCCAGAACTGAATGTGCATACAGAAGGGGAGACCCATCTAAACTCTCATTCTCTTTCCTGTTCACTTTGAGGAAACAGGAAAGCTTTGAGATTTCTCTTTGGGGTAGTTTGGGAAGGCACTGGGCTTCTTTTTCTTTGCTAGTCATTGCCTTGATCTTGATCTTGATATTGACTATTGTTTCCAAGCCTTTGCTGACACATACCCAGGACTTGCTTATTTTTAGGCTTATTTTAATGCTAGTTCTGATTCCTGAGCTTGGAAATGATCTCCTATCCCACTCCCAATTCTCTTTTCTATATCCCTCTGGCAACTAGTTCATGCTGCTCCTATTTCACTAATTCCATTTTGCCTTGGAATTATTTGTGTTCTTATCAGCATTATTATACTCTGAGCCCTTTGACAGCTAGACTGGAGTCATTATAACTGTATTGTATTTTATAAATATTAACTCAATTGATTCTTAGAACAATTCTTTGATTATCACTCCAATTTTACAGATGAGAACATTGAAATTGAGGGAGGCTAACATTTTTTGACCAGTTCACACAGCTAATAAGGGATATTTAGAGCTGAATGAGATCAGTTCTTCCTGATTTTAAATCTGGCACTTTATTCAGTAGATTGCACAGAGTCAGCAAGACAAGAGTTCAAATATGGCCTGAGACCCTTATTATTGCATGACTTTGGGAAAGTTACTTAACCCTGTTTGCCTCAGTTTCTCATATATAAAATGAACCAGAAAAGGAAATGACAAACCATTCTAGTATCTCTGCAAAAAAAAAAAAAAAAACAAAAAAACCCAACAACTTTGAATTGGATCTAGCCTTCTGTCATTTGGACCCTGCAAGAAACACAAAATTTTCTTCATTGAATTAAAAAGATTATGAATATCCCCAACTTCACAAGTCTCTCTAATCTATTATGAATTTAGCATTTACATGTATATCTTAACCTTTCTTAAAATTTTATCTTCAGGTAAACCATATGCTTACAACCTGCTGTGGAAAGTGAATTTCCTTGTCTTCTGATTTATACTACCATTTTCAAGCTTCAAGAGGTGAGTAGTAATCTTCCTATTTTATGTTCTGAGTTATGTGAATAAGTTCATTCAGCCATTCTATCATCAAAACTTCAGGCATGTCTCCTTTTGATCTTCATTTTTTCTAGCAAGGTCTGAGAGTTAGGGATGAAGGGAGGGAAGAGTTCTTCAGATGGATTAATGTCAAAAATAGAGAGGAAACCATCTGAATTATAACAAAAAAAAAGGGATCATGATAGGATTCTGTATTTAGAGTTAAATGAGATCTTAAAAGCCAAAAAGATCAGTCCCCTTATTGTACATCTTAGCACATTTAAAGTAGGTGGCACAGTGGATGGAGGGCCACATCAGATGTCAACAGGACTCATTTTCCAGAGATCAAATTTACCCTCAGAGCCTGAGCAAGTCACTTAATCCTGTTTACCTTAGTTTCTTCATCTGTAAAATGGGACTGAAGAAGAAAATGGCAAACCACTCCAGTATCTTTGCCAAGAAAAGTGCAAATGGGACAAGAGTCAGATAGGACAAACTTGATGAGAGAGGTTAAGGAATAAGATAGCCCTTCCCAGGATAACCTGATCCCCTCTAATCTCATCATTGTGCTACTAACTAATTCTTGGATTATTATCACTTTCTCATCTTCTTTAGCTCATTTCTCACCTTGAAGTAGTAAACTCCACAGAAGGTAGAACTTAGACTTGACTGTTTACTCCACTCCACATCTGCAAATTTGATTTCAAGTCCATGAACCAAGATGATCACTTGCCTGATACCCCCATTGTCTCCCCTCTTCCTTTCTAGTTTCCTTTATGTGATGTTATCCCCCATTAAACTGTAAACTATTTGGGGTCAGATACAGTATTTCTTTTTCTTATTTTTCTTAACATAGTATCTGGCACATAGTAGGTGCTTAGTAAATCTTTATTGTGTTAGATGGATAGATGGATGGATGGATAGTCAAAGATAGATATGAGTGAGACACTGAAGTATAAGAATTCAGGTTTGGAGTGGCTAGGTGGCACAATGGATAGAGCACTGGCCCTGAAGTCAGGAGTACCCGGGTTCAAATCCAGCCTCAGATACTTACTAATTGCCTAGCTGTGTGGCCCTGGGCAAGCCACTTAATCCCACTTGCCTTGCAAAATGCTAAAAAAAAAAAAATCAGGATTGTCTGGAGTGTCCATAATGAATAATTTGGGCTTTCATAATTTAGGGTTTGTAGAATTAAATCCAATTAGATATTCTTTTGAAAGACACCATATATAATATTTGGGATATGACATATACATATATAATTATGATACTAAGTAGATTGTACTAGGGGTGAAATGGAGATCCAGAAAGAATGTTTTAAGAAAATTTAATGTTGTAAAGGTCACTTTTTTTCTACAGAAATCAAGGAAAGCTTCATGGAAAAGATGGAACTTGATTTAGACCTCAAAGAATGAAGAATTTTAGGGGCCTCTAGGTGGCGAAGTGGATAAAGCACCAATCCTGGAGTCAGGAATTCCTAGGTTCAAATCTGGTCTCAGACACTTACTAATTACCTAGCTGTGTGGCCTTGGGCAAGCCACTTAACCCCATTTGCCTTGCAAAAACCTTTAAAAAAAAGAATTAATTTTAAGTGAATATGGATAGAGAACTTTCTAGACAAGGGAAAGACCACTTGTAGGAATGCCTGAAAGCATATGAGGAGAGTAAGATTGAGATGTAGTCTAGTTTGCCAGAATGGAGAAAGAATGAAGAGTTACTGAATAGACACATTTGGGGATCTTACTAATGTGAGTATTGATTTTGCTTGATTATGCAATTTGTTATAAAGGTTTTCCTTTTCTGTTTTTTCTTTTCAAATGATAAAAGATAGAGGGGATTAAGGGAAAGGAAAGACAAATGGAGGAAGAAAGAAAACAGGAAGAGGAGAAGGAAAAGAGGAAGGAAGAAAGAAGAGAAAAGTGGGTCATTGAAGCTTTTTTTTCAATGTATAGAAAAGAATGGACAAGTCAGCTTTGAAAGTCACGTAAAGAACTTTAAAATCTTTTTTTTTCAGTTTTTGCAAGGCAATGGGGTTAAGTGGCTTGTCCAAGGTCATACAGCTAGGTAATTATTAAGTGTCTGAGGTCAGATTTGAACTCGGGTACTCCTGACTACAGGGCCGGTACTCTATCCATTGTGCCACCTAGCCGCCCCAAGAACTTACTTTAAAAGAAAATTAAGCTCTATGAAATAAATTACTAGTTTAATGTACAATTCTCTTTATCTGTTCATAAATATATATACATATATAAAATCACTCATTTTAGTTGATATTTGTTATTGTCAAAATAAAAATATAATTGAGTCTATGGAATAGTCTTGTGACATAAGGCTGCAAAGAGAGCTCAGAGTCAGTTGTGGAAGACTAAGGATTTCTATTTGATTCTGCAAGCAAAAGAAAACTGTATAAAGATTTTCATTCTGGTCAGATCTGTACATTAGGAAGATTGATTTAGCAGGTATGTGAAGGAAAGATCAGAGAGTGGAATAGGAATGAAGGGTAGGAAGCCCGAATAGGAAGCTATTGTAATAGTCCAGGAGAGAATCACAGCATCCCAGAATATGCAGGATAGAAAGAATCTTGTTTTATCCAATCAAGCTCACACATGAGCTGGGCTAAATGAAATCCCAGGCAAGTGATTACCCAGCCTCCAATAGAAAACTCTTAGTGATGGAGAATTCCCTACCTCCCAAGACATCTCACTTTTATTTAGGACAGCTTTCACAATCAGGGAAGTTCTCCTTGCAATCAGGTCTGTTTCCTTGAACTTCTGCTCATGTACCTACTCTGTTAAACCAAGCATAACAAGATGACTTTCTTTGGAGATAGCATCAAGGGATGTAAACTAAATGGCAGGGTATAAAGGATATAAGGCAAGAGATATTATAGAAGTAGAATCAGTAGGATTTAGTGGTTAATTAGATGAAAGAGGGAAGGGTTTCAGAGAAAGAAAAGTCAGCCTATCTCAGGTTCTGAGCCTGAATGTCTTCAGAGAATAATAGTTTAATTAACATAAATAGGCAATTTGGGAAGAGGAAAAGGATTTGGGTGGGTAGGTGGGGGCAGGAAATAAGGAAAAAACCTAAAGGTCATTTAGTCCAATCTTCTCATGTTATAATAAGGAAACCCCACTCAATACAAATTTCTTTGCTTGTTCTACATAACCTACCCACCTCCTACCTTTTCGATTTTCTTAAACCTTATTCACAAACAAGACACCCATCTCTTGGTTCCAGCCATTTTCTCTGGCTGTCCCCCATACCTGGAGCAGCTTCCCTCCTCTGCTCCAGTTATTTCCTTCCCAACTGAAATCCCCTTCTACAAAAACCTCTCTCAAGCGCTCTTACTTTTACTGCCTTCCCTCTTAATTATTTCCTCTTCATCCTATGTATAGTGTGCTTGATATAGATTTATTTGCATGTCCCCCCCCTTTATATTGTAAACTTTTTGAGGGAAGGAACTATGTTTTGTCTTGTTTGGGGTTGGGGTTTTTTTTTTTTGATATACTCATCACTTAGCATAATCCTTGGCTCTTGGTATTTAATAAATGTTTATTAATTGATTTAAGTTTAGATCAGTTCTCAAAAGTCATATGGCAAACTAGTTGCAGAGCCCAGAAGGGAACCAATTAAAGCCTGGAAAAGGTGAGACCCTGCTTTGTTTTATGTATATTTTGTCAGAGACACTTATGCAACAGGAGGTTAGCTTTGGAGGCTTTGTCCCTTTGGGGTTCATTTCAAAAGCAGTATGATGGCTTTTTAGATTGTAGTCTTTTTTAAAGTGATATTTTATTTTATTTTTCTAATTACATGTTGTGAAAGTTTTTCAGCATTCATTCACATGCATACGAATATTTTTTTAAGTTACCTGACTTTCTTCCACACTCCCTTTCCACTCCCCCTCCCCTCATCAGCCAACAGTCAGGTGAATGTTATACACATTTAAATTTAACATGTTTACAGATTAGTCATTTTCAGTGTGAGGAACTGGGATTAAGGAAAAAGGAAGAAATCCATGAGATAGGAAAGAAATACATAAGAGAAAATTTTAAAACATGAATATAGTATTCATTTATATTCTATAGGATTTTTTTGGTTCTGTTTTTCTTCTTCTGGATATGGATAGCATTATCCATTGCCAGTCTCCTAGGGTTGTCCTAGGTCTGAATTTCTAAAAAGTGCTGCATCCATCAAGGTTGATAAACTCACAATGTTATTGCTAATTTGTACAATATTCTCTTGGTTTTGTGTAGCCTTTTTTTTTCAACCAGAACAAATATGGTGTGATTTATGAAATCCAGCCATACAACTTATAGAGAAAATAGGACTCAACTTGGACATGACTAAAAGAAAAAAAATTTACCTGGAAGAAGTATATTTATAGTTTTTTTCAATCAGCTGATTGGCAGATTTGGAGACCTAAATTTCTATTCATGCCTCATACCTTAAAAGGAATCAATAGTAGCAAGCTATGCTCCTGTCCGTGAAGGAGGATTGAGGAATACAGCCTTGGCATATATTTCATCCTTAGTCAGATGTCAGCTTCTAACCATGTTACCACAAACTCTGATGCTCTCACCTGTACAGGGTGTGCTGAACTGAGACCTTGGAATATTCAACCATGAACCAGTCTTGATATCAGATTCCTGCTACCAGGCAAGCCCAAGTCAGTGCATTGATCTCCAAGCTGAAAGCCTGAGAATTGTTCTCTACCTCCTGAGTCCATCATCCCCAGAAGCTTGCCAGCTCTGCAATCATTCTGAACTCCCTGCTTCTACAGGGATCTTAGATCATCTACCAGGATTAGTCACCCTCAATGCAACCAGATGTTTCTAGATATTTGTATGGTATAGTTTGTTATTCATAGAATCTGACTCCCAGAGTCAGATTCTGGTGCTGAAATCAGTGTGTTGCTGTTGTTCTGCAGTCATTTCAGTCATGTCTGACTTTGAGCCCCCATTTGGGGTTTTCTTGGCAAAGATGCTGGAATGACTTGCCATTTGTTTCTCCAACTTTTACAAATAATAAAACTAAGGCAAATAGATTAAGTGTTTGCCCAAGGTCACGCAGCTAGTAAGTGTGGAAGTGAGGTTGGATTTGAACTCAAGTCCTCCTGGCTCTAGAGTTAGTACTCTATCTACGGTGCCAACTAGCTGCTGTAGAATTGGGGAGATCTGCATTCAAATACTGCCTTCAATACTATTAGTTGTTTTCCTTTTCCTTTGCCATGAATAAACCCCATTCCCCATTTCAAAACAGAAATAAAACAATAAAAAAATCCAAATCTAACCATCTCTTCCTTTTCACTGTCAAACAAGAAAAAGCTATCTACTTTCATTGTCTCTACCTCTTCACCTTTCAATCACTGCTCAACTCGTTTTAATATGACTTTCAATTCAAATGCAACTGCTTTTTCTAAAAGTTTCCTTAATTGTCAAATCAAATGGAACGTTTTCTCACTATCTAAGCATTTAACTCTGATAACCACTATTAACTCCAGATTACTCTCTTTTCTATTTTGTGTTTATTTTTACACTGCTCTCTCTTGGTTCTTCTATCTCTAATGCTTCTTCTCAGTCTTCTTGTTAAGCACCCAAATCATGGTGCATTGGCACCATCCCGGGTCCTCTTTTCTCTATAGAGTCTCTCACTTTGTTATGATATCAGTTTAATAATCCATAAGTTTAATCATCTCTCTCCAAAATTTTAGGCATAAACATTTAGAAAAGGATGTCTTATAGGCAACTCAATCTCAATGTGTCTAAGAAATTTTTCTTCCCTGAACTCATCTCCCTCCTTAACTTCCCTTTTACTTCCCAAGACACAACCATTCTTCTAGTCATCAAGTATTGCCAGTTGAACATTATCCTCAGCTCCCCACTCTCTCTCACCTCATATATCCAAGCCATTGCCAATTTTTTTTTGCTTCCATTCTATCCCTTGACTCAGTCTACTTCTCTTTATTCACATGCCCACTCTCCTGGTTCAGGTCCCATTATCTCATCACTTTATTATTGCAATTGCCTCTTAACTCTCTGCATCCTTTTTATCCTCTCTGATCCATGCTTCACATGGCTGCTAAAATTAATTTGTTAAAATGCACATCTGATCATGTAACTTTCCTAAATCAAATTCAGGTGTTCCCTATTGTCTTGAGATCAAATATAAACTTTTAATTTTGGCTTTCTAAACTTTTTATACATTATTCCCCCTTCTATAATCTATAATCTAGTCAGACTGATTTTCTTACTGTTCCTCACCTAACATTCCATCTTCCTTTTTTATGCCTTTTTTATGCCAGTTGACTGTTCTCCATTCCTGAAATGCACTCTCTGTGCTTTAATAGCCTTTTCCCCCCCTTCAAAGCTGAAGCCTTTCTTCACCTCCTGTATGGTCTTTCCTAATCCCTCATCTGATCCAAATTATCTTATATCAATTTTGTCTATATTTTGTATAATCTTATATATGAACATACTATTTCTACTAGTCAATGAAAACCTCTTGCTTTTGTTTGTATATCTCAAGTGCCTAATATGATGGTTAGCACATAATAATTCTTCAAGAAATCAGTATTGATGGGCCATAGGAGATATCTTTACTTTTTAGGAACCTCAAGCAATCATGTAGGATTGCTATGAACTTACAGAAGGGTCAGAATTTGCCTCACTGAAATGAGTCCTGACTCATTCTTGATATTTAGATTGTATTTTTAGTCTATAATTTGGCATTTTGCTTCATTGTAGGGTTCCAACTAGCCAGTTGTTGAGCCCAACCTGGTTGGTCAGGATGTGGAAGTTACTACCAAGTTCTCCTTTACTTTTTCTTTTATTTTCCTAATTTCACAACATGAAAGCTTTTCAACATTCATCCATTTTCATATTTATAAGTTAAACATTTTTCTACCACTTTCCCTTCCCACCCCCTCCCCTCAGCAATGGTAAAAACTGAAAACATACATTTGTGTTTAGCATGTTGGCTTACATATTAGTCATTTTGTGTGTGTGAGCAATCAGGACTAAGGGAAAAGAAAGAAAACCATGACATAGGAAGGAAAAATATAAGAGAAGTTTTTAAAAAGTGAACATAGTATCCATTCAGATTCTGTGGTTTTTGGTTTGTTTTTTATTTTCCTCTGGATAAGGATAGTGTTGTCCATAAAAAGTCTACCAAGGTATTCTGGATCTCTGAACTGTTGAGAGAAGCTGTATTTATCATAGTTGGTCAACTCACAATGTTGTTAATATGTACAATGTTCTTTTGCTCCCTTCCCTCAGCATCAGTTCCTGTAATTCTTTCCATGCTTCTTGAAAGTCTGACCATTCGTGGTTTTTATAGAGTAATAGTACTGGACAACATTCATGTATCACAAGTTCTCCTTTCTTGAGACTCACAGGTATTACCTAGAGAATGTTAGCTTCTAGGACTCTACTGTGAAAATCGATCCAACCATGGAAATTGGTTGACTGCTATTTGGTGATGTGGTGCAGGTGTCCCTCAAATAGAAATAAATAATCTTCATGTAGTTCAGTTATTCCTGTATGTTTTTAGAGTTGCAACATTCTGTCATAATATGATTTTGCTTCCAACTGTGCATTAGGGCTTATGTTTATTTCTTTATTTCTTAATTAAAATGAATAAAGAATGTCTCTGGGGACTTTCATTTGGAAAATTTCTTGATACCACCAAAGATAATTGGAGCTACCCTGGGGTGTCTCAAAACTGGGATTTTAAATCAGTGGCATAGACAAATACCATCTGACCCTGTGGTGAGAAACTATAGGATTTCTCTCCCCTGCTACTAATTTTCAAGACTGGCACTAATAACAGGAATCCTTTATTCTCATAATTAATTGGGGTTGGGTATTCTGCTAGTATAGTGTGGTATGGGAGTTCTATCTTGTGAGGACTTCTCTATGTCAGTCAAATCAGAGATGCAGTGAGCTGCAACCTCCTGCTGTCTGTATTTATACACTCCTTGACAGATCAGCATAATACACCACAAACTTCTGCACCAATGCTCCAGTACTGAATAATCTCTCACTGGAGACAAATCTTAATCAAGCAAGGGAAGAAAGCTTCACTTGTCTCAAAAATTATACCCCCCCTCCCCAGCAGAACCAATTGAAAATCATTTGACCAAAGCCCTTGACCAGAAGAAAACTGGTCAAAGTTATGTCTGATACCAGTAACATTTATCTCATCATTATTTCTTGATCAATAACCCCAGAATTTTAAGACTAAAATATATTATTTCTCTCAATATAGAGGTAGGTGACTCCCAAATGTGGAAAGCACTAAAACCTATTAGATCTAATTGTCAGTCATTAATAAATGATTCTATTTTGTGCCCAGGATCTAGTATGAAGCATTGAGGGGTACTAAGAAAGTAAAAACAAACAAACAAGCAGTCCAGATGTCTGGGTAGAGAGGTATCAATTTTAGAAGGGGGAGGAGAATTTAAGAAGAAATAGTATAAAAACAAAAAGAACACCAAAACTTTTTTTATAGTAAAGTTGAAAGGGTCCTTTTTCTAACTGGCAACCTCTAACCATTAACCTTAGATATTCAATTCACATTGATCCTACAACATATTCCATATTCTTTGGATTTCATTTTGAATTTCATTTTTTCTCATTAGAGGTGACAGGCACATTTTTTTGAATAATTTGCTTTGAATTCTTTCCACATGAAAAAATTAGAGAACACACATGATTTGCTCAACATAGCAATAATAAAAGGTACTCTGTTTCTATTCAGATCTATTTTTAATTTTTATTGATGTTTTAGATTATTACACCACTGGTTTTTTTAGCCATCACTATTACAACACATAAATAGATCCCACTTTTATAACAAACACAATAGTTTCTTTGGATGGGACCTTCTTGCCTATTCCAACTCCCAACTTATGCACATGAAGTAAGGTCTGAAATATTGATGAGAATTTTTCAATTTTTGTCAGTCAGAGATGAAGTATCTGTTTCTGGCCCTGAGATAAGATTACTAATTGGTTTGAGACTGGGGTGGGGGAGAGAAGAAAACAGTTTTGCCAGCCTAGGAACTTTTGAATTTAGGGGGAGACATGGTAAAATCTTCACTGATGGCAGATGAAAGGCAGGCAGAGATCAACAATGTCAAACAAAAGATTATTAGACTGGCTCCAATTTTGCCCTGTGATCTAGGACTATGTATAGCAGCCAACTTTAGGGCATGGATGCTGCTTAATGGAACCATTAAGTTAGACTTGAGCTGCCATTTGCAATTGCTACTTTAAGAACTAAGGAAAGTTCCAAAGAATTTTGGTCTCCTGAAATCCTTCTTCTGCCCCACCCATTTACCTAATTGATACTCTTTCTTTTTTTCTTTATTCCCATTTTGCTTCACATACATTCATGTCATGCAGAGCGAAATGGAGAATGCCAGTGATCATGTTGGATACATAGAAGTTAATGAGGAAGAGGACTAGACTTCAGTCCAGAAGAGTTAGGAAATCTTTCTAATATGCAGACTCTGAGTTGTTATGATTTTATAAAAAAAATGTAAATTTACAAACTTGTCAAAAAAGTGGCATCCTGATCTTTTCCTTTTGTTGTCTAAGTTAAGTGAATTCTTTGTTGTAGGCGGGTCAAGTCACTCTGAATGGGGTAACTCCTGGCAAATCTCCAACATCTGATGAAAAAGAGAAAGAGTAGAATAATGTAGTATAGACCAAGAGAAAGTCATACAGTTGATACCACCTAATAGAGGAAGAGAGTAAAAGTCTTGAAAGATTCAGGTGCCACTGTAGAACAAAGTTCCCTAGGCACTTAATTTTTTATTTCATTTCTCTCCCTTAATTTGGGGAGGTATTGATCTTCAAACATGATCAAAATTGTTATTATTTGCTGAAAAACCAAACACAATTCAAGGCATTGGTGCTCCCTAGGTAATATGTGAAAATTTTTGTTCAGTGATGTCCAACTCTTTGAGACTATATCTGGGTTTTTTTGTCAAAGATAGTGGAATGGTTTGCCATTCCCTTCTCCAGATCATTTTATAGATGAAGAACTGAGGCAAACAGTGCTAAGTGACTTGACCAGGGTCACCCAGCTAATAAGTGTCTGAGGGTAAATTTGAACTTAGGAGGTTGAATCTTAATTCTTCAAAGAGTGGCTTATTTAAAAGAATTATCAATTCTGAGAGCTAAAATTTCTTTAAATAAAGCATTACACTTCTAAGCTATTTCCTCTCAAATTGGTCATTTAGCTTCCTCTTCAAAACTTCCAGTTACAGGATATTAAAAGTAGAAATAGCATGGTGAAATCCTTTATTTATAAGCACAACAACTTAATAGGGATCACAATACAACTTTTCTTGCTTCATTTTTTTTTACTGCAAAGTAATTGACATAATTGATTGATGTAATTATTTTGTAATACAATCTTTGCCAGAGATTAAGTGGTCATTACTCTGTTTTACTCTAACTGAGCAAAGTATTGTTTTAATTTATTTCCACAAATTAAAGACATTTTATTTATTTTTTAAAGAAAGATTTTAGTTATTTTGAGTTTTACAATTTTCTCCCATTTTTGCTTCCCTCCCCTCACCCCCCACAGAAGGCATTCTGTTATGTTTACATTGGTTCCATGTTATACATTGATCTCAGTTGAATGTGATGACAGAGAATTCATATCCTTAAGGAAGAAAAATAAAGTATGAGATAGTAAAATTACATTATAATATAATGCTTTTTTCCTAATTTGACAATAATAGTCTTTGGTCTTTGTTCAAAGTCCATAATTCTTTCTCTAGATACAGATGGCATTCTCCATTGCAGATAGCTCAAAATTGTCCCTGGTTGTTGCACTGAAGAGATGAGCAAGTCCATCAGGGTTGATCATCACCCCTGTGTTGCTGTTAGGGTGTTCAATGTTCTTCTGGTTCTGCTCATCTCACTCAGCATCAGTTCATGCAAATCCTTCCAGACTTCCCTGAATTCCCATCCCTCCTGGTTTTCTAATAGAACAGTAATGTTCCATGACATACATACACCACAGTTTGCTAAGCCATTTCCCAATTGAAGGACATTCACTTAATTTCCAATTTTTTGCCACCACAAACAGGGCTGCTATAAATATTTGTGTACAAGTGATGTTTTTACCCTAACAAAAGACATTTTAACAAAGTGTGTGTGTATATATATATATATACATTTGCATATATATATATATATACACACACAAATGCAAATGTAACTATATATATATATGTATATATATATATATATATATATATATATATATATATATATATATATAGAGAGAGAGAGAGAGAGAGAGAGAGAGAGAGAGAGAGAGAGAGAGAGATTGAGAGAGAGAGCGAGTGCATCTGGGACAACTCCCTCACAAATGGGCCCTTAAAAAATTTCCCCAGGTTTTATGGGATTCATTCAAAGAGACTCTCGGGATATATTATAGCTCTAAATGCTTACACAAATAAATTGAAGAAAGAGCAAATCAATGAACTAAACATGCAACTAAAAAAATTAGAGAAAGAACAAATCAAAAATCCCCAATTAAATACCAAATTAGAAATTCTAAAAATTAAAGGAGAAATTAATAAAATTGAAAGCAAAAAACCTATTGAATTAATAAATAAAACCAAAAGTTGGTATTATGAAAAAACCAATAAAATCGATAAACCTTTGGTCAATTTGATTAAAAAAAGAAAGAAGAAAACCAAATTGCTAGTATCATAAATGAAAAAGGTGAACTCACCACCAATGAGGAGGAAATTAAAGTAATAATTCAAAATTATTTTGCCCAACTCTATGCTAATAAATTTGATAATCTAAGTGAAATGGATGAATATTTACAAAAATATAAGTTGCCCAGGTTAAATGAAGAAGAGATTAAATACCTAAACAACCCTATCTCAGAAAAAGAAATTCAACAAGCCATTATTGAACTCCCTAAAAAAAAAATCTCCAGGGCCTGATGGATTCACAAGTGAATTCTACCAAACATTTAAGGAACAATTGGCTCCAATTCTATATAAACTCTTTGGAAAAATAGGGAAAGATGGAACTCTGCCTAACTCTTTCTATGAAACCAATATGGTGCTGATACCTAAACCAGGAAGAGTTAAAACAGAGAAAGAAAATTATAGACCTATTTCCCTGATGAATATAGATGCAAAAATCCTAAATAAAATCTTAGCAAAACAATTACAAGTCATCACTAGGATAATACATTATGTTCAAGTAGGATTTATTCCAGGAATGCAGGGTTGGTTCAATATTAGGAAAACTGTTAGCATACTCAATTATATCAACAAACCTATCAGAAATCATATGATCATATCAATAGATGCTGAAAAAGCTTTTGACAGAATACAGTATCCATTCCTATTAAAAACACTAGAGAGTGTAGGAATAAATGAACTGTTCCTTAAAATAATTAGCAGTATCTATCAGAAACCATCAACGAGCATTATATTCAATGAGGAGAGGCTAGAGGCATTCTCAATAAGATCAGGGGTGAAACAAGGGTGCCCATTATCATCACTACTATTCAATATTGTATTAGAAATGTTAGCATCAGCAATTAGAGAAGAAAAAGAAATTGAAGGAATTAGAATTGGGAAGGAAGAGACAAAACTCTCACTCTTTGCAGATGACATGATAGTCTACCCAGAGAATCCCAAGAAATATTCCAAAAAACAACTGGAAACAATTAGCAATTTTAGCAAAGTTGCAGGTTATAAAACAAACCCTCATAAATTCTCAACTTTTCTATATATATATGTCTAGCAAGAAACAGCAGGAAGAGCTAGAAAGAGAAATCCCATTCAAAGTAACCTCAGAAAATATAAAATATTTGGGAGTCTGTTTGCCAAGACAGACTCAGGATTTTGAAAACAAGTATAAAACACTTCTCACACACATTAAATCAGATTTAAATAACTGGGCAAATATCGGCTCCTCATGGATAGGTAGAGCTAATATAATAAAAATGACATTTCTACTGAAACTAAACTATCTGTTTAGTGTCCTACCAATCAAAATTCCAAAAAATTACTTTAATGAGTTAGAAAAAATTATAAGTAAATTCATATGGAGAAATAAAAAGTCAAGAATTGCCAGGAGCTTAATGAAAAAAAGTGCAAAAGAAGGTGGCTTAGCCCTACCTGATCTAAAATTATATTATAAAGCATCAGTCATCAAAACTGTTTGGTATTGGCTAAAAAATAGAGTGGTGGACCAGTGGAATAGACTAGGTGTAAAAGCAGGAGATGATTATGATAATCTGCTGTTTGATAAACCCAAAGAGTCAGGCCACCAGGATAAAAACTCCCTCTTTGATAAAAATTGCTGGGATAATTGGAAGTTAGTATGGAAGAAACTTAGATTAGACCAACACCTCACACCCTTTACCAAGATAAGATCCAAATGGTTACAGGACATAGACATAAAAAAACAATACTATAAGCAAATTAGAAGATCAAGGGCTAGTCTACCTGTCAGATCTATGGAAAGAGGAGCAGTTTGTGACTAAGGAAGAGTTGGAGAACATCACCAAAAACCAATTAGATAATGTCAATTACATTAAATTAAAAAGATTTTGCACAGATAAAACCAATGTAACCAAGATCAAAAGAAATGTAGTAAATTGGGAAACAATCTTTACAACTAATGGTTCTGACAAAGGACTCATTTCTAAAATATACAGAGAACTGAGTCATATTTTTAAAACAAAAAGCCATTCCCCAATTGACAATTGGTCAAAGGATATGCAAAGGCAATTTACAGATGAAGAAATCAAAGCAATCCATAGCTATATGAAAAAAATGCTCTAAATCATTAATTATTAGAGAAATGCAAATTCAAGCTTCTCTGAGGTACCACCTCACACCTGTCAGATTGGCTAATATGACCAGGAAGGATAATGATTATTGTTGGAAGGGTTGTGGGAAATCTGGGACACTATTACACTGTTGGTGGAGCTGTGAACTCATCCAACCCTTCTGGAGAGCTATTTGGAACTATGCCCAAAGGGCAACAAAAATGTACATACCCTTTGACCCAGCAATACCACTACTGGGTCTATACCCTGAAGATATGATGAAAAAGGGTAAAAACATTACTTGTACAAAAATATTTATAGCAGCCCTGTTTGTGGTGGCAAAGAATTGGAAATCCAGTAAATGTCCTTCAATTGGGGAATGGCTTAGCAAACTGTGGTATATGTATGTCATGGAACACTATTGTTCTATTAGAAACCAGGAGGGATGGGATTTCAGGGAAGCCTGGAGGGATTTGCATGAATTGATGCTGAGTGAGATGAGCAGAACCAGAAAAACACTGTACACCCTAACAGCAACATGGGAGTGATGTTCCACCTTGAAGGACTTGCTCATTCCATCAGTGCAACAATCTGGAACAATTTTGGGCTGTCTGCAAAGGAGAGTGGCATCTGTATCCAGATAAGGAGCTGTGGAGTTTGAACAAAGTGCAAGGACTATTACCTTTAATTTAGAAAAAAACAGATATCTTATTGTCTGATCTTGTTACCTCTTAGACTTCTTGTCTCTTCTTTAAGGATATGGTTTCTCTCTCAGCACACCCAATTTGGATCAAGGTACAACATGGAAACAAAGTAAAGACTGACAGAGTGCTTTCCGTGGGGGGTGTGGTGGGGGGAGGGAAGCAAGATGGGGGGGAAATGTAAAACTCAAATAATATCTTTAATAAAAATAAATTTTAAAAAAATTTCCCCAGGTTTAAGGTACCCAGGGCCTCACTCATTCAAATACTTAGCACCCATTCAAACTCTTAGCTCATGAGGCATAATCAATGTATTTACTTGTACTTGACAGATGACACATTAATTTAATACAAAAGATATTTAATCAAATAACAAAGTAAATAAAATACCAAGAAAAAAAATCACCTCACATGTACATGGAGTACATTCTTCTATAAGCTATTGCACAGGAAGGGAAAGACAGACATGCAGAGAAGAAACATGACTAAGAATGTATAGGGAGAAACCCCAGATGTGGTAGGGATAGATGAATGAAGAAATATATGACAGGAATCTAAAGGGCAGAAATGAAATAGTTTTTAGGATGATAAGGGACATATGCCAGGAATCCATGTGATATCCTTTGGTGGTCTCATCGTCCATCATATCTTTGTTGTAAGCATCACATCTTTATTGGGATCTACAGTTACCAATAGATGTTTTCTGCTACCACCTCCTGGGCTTTGGTTCTTCATGGTCAGCTACTGACCTTATATTCTTGGGTTCTAAGGTATCATAGTCAGAAAGTCTCTTTTTGAAAAGGAAAGGATGAGGTTTTGGTGGGGTGCATCCTTGCTAAAGTTATGGGTCACCATTTGCCATACCTAGTAAAGCCACTAGCAAAAGCCAGCCAGAGTGCTCCAGGCTAAGATTAAATTCATTGTTTTAATTTCTGATGTCTGGTTCTGATTTTGAAGCATGTTTGCTCTGATGACTATCATATGACTATGCCAGAAAAGTACTTGTCACATAAGAGCATTTAATGAATGCTTGATTGATTAGAACAGTTAGAAAATTCCTTAGTTCTCCTTTAACCCTTTAGATTATCCCATATCCTTAAAGCACATTTTGAAGATTATTCAAAGCAACATTGAATAGTGTTATATGAAGGCTAGGGTTATGAACACCATACACTTCCATGATTTTCTCCATGCAAGTGCATTTGAGTAAGAACAAAAGCTAAGTGAAGAGGATAAGACCATTTCTTTCCAATTTTCTGTTCCACAGTCTTGCCTTTATTACATATACTTACTAGGAATAACAACAATAAGAAAAGGAGTCTGTTTTTTCTATATTCTGGCTACTACAAAGCTTCCCTATAAAATACAATAGTATTTGTGATTTCTTATTTATATTGGACAAAAATAATTCTAAACAAATTCTGTTTTGTTTTATAGTTTGTGTCTATGAAGGTGTGCTACTGATCATTAGACTTTAGGCCTTCACTAAAACAAATATATCATAAAATAAAGTATTATAATATGTGCATTTTAAAATATTAATTAATAAAAATAATATTAAAATATTAGATGAGTATGATGATAAATGCCTGTAACATGGACTACTGATAGTGGGAATGGGGGAGGGGTGATGGTGAAATAGGATAACAGAGTCAGGAAGACTTGATTTAAAAATCTGTCCTCAGATTAAGTGCACCACATTGGCAAGTTGCAGAAGTAAATGGCAAACCACTCCAGTATCTTTGCCAAGAAAATCCATAAAGAGGTTAAAAAGAGTCACATGTGACTGAAGTGACTCAACAACAAACACAGAATGCAGTGGAAAGAGCAGTGAATTTGGTGACAGAGATAGATTGAAAATGCTCACTCAACTTGTACTTGTATGATTTGGTAAATGTAATATGGGCTTTCAGTTTTGCATCTGTAAAACAAAGGGTTGAACTAAGTTATCTCTAAGCTCTCTTCCAGTCAATGGAATGCTGGTAAATGTTTAACAACTGCTACTATCAGAAAATAAAAATTTACACAAGACACACTTCTAAGATTAATTTGTGTCGTTAACTTTTTCTCCTTCACTTTCTTAAGTCAAAAACAATAATTTTTGTTTTTGTAGCATTTTCCAATTTCCAAGTTGTAAAATGGTCACATTAAAAATTTAACAAGAGCCTTCCAATTGGTTCCAGAACACCCTGCTCTCAGCTCTAAATTCTATGAAACATAGAACCTAATTACCCTCACAGCCATCACTTTCGTTCAGGCCTTCATCAGTCACCTGGATATTTTTTTAATTGGTCTCCCTGGCTCAAGTTTCACCCCTTTCCAATATATCCTCCACACAACTGCTAAAGTCATTTTCCTAAAGTGCTACTCTAACCATGTTAGTCAATCTATTCAATAAACTCCAGTGGTTTCCTATGGACTATAAGAGTTAATATATAAAGTTCTCTGTTTGATCTTTAAAGCCCTTCACCCTGGTTCCAACTTAGTTTTCTAGCCATTACTCTCCTTCACATTCTATAATCCGATCAAATCTGACCTCTTCCACAATACTGAAACTTCCCATCTTTGTGACTTTGTACAGGGTGTCAGAGCACACTTTCCTTTACTCTTACCTGAAAGAATCCCTGGCTTCCTTTTAAGACTCATCTCAACTGAAATGTTCTACATGAAATGTTTCTTGATATTTCTATAAGTTCTTGTCTTTTCCAATAGAATACTATAGAATGTAAGTTCTTTGAGGACAGGGACTATTTCACTGTTGTCATTGTAACCTTAGAACCTAGCACAACGTCTGAAATATTCTGCAGCTAGATCTTGATTATTGAGAATCTTATGAAGGTGGGTTTCATTATTCAAAATTTCATTGCTTATTTCCACAGAGCTAGAACAAAATAACATATTTCAGATAATTATGCATTTAAATAGTACAAATTTCAATATAAGAGACCACTTCATAAGATTCATTATTCCCCAAAATTGGGACTATTATTTGATTGATAGAAACTAGCACCAAATATCAAATTTTTCTTGAAACATTGAAATCCTTTTGAATTTATGTGGTTGAAGTTACTACAAGTTCAATTAGCCTGAACCTAGAATTATGATCTCTGAGATGAAACAGTCAGCTACATATATGACTTATGTACTGCTGGGAAAAGTCAGAAATGTACTCAGATGACTTCAGAAGTAGAATCATTGAGAGAAAAGAAGCCTGCTCTTTGATTAAATGGTTTTAAAATTACATGAAACAAACAGAAGAAGCATGAATACTTTAGTCTGAAATGCAAGGGAAAGATTAGCTAGAGCTAATATAAAAGATAACCCACTTAGAAGCAACTATGAAGGTGAATGGTGTTCATTGAAAAACTAATTGATTTAATTGAAGCTGTGATAGTTACTTGAAATCCATTGAAATCCCAAGAAACCATTTGACACTCATCCAAAGTTAATTAATTCAACCTAAGAATGCCTTGAAACCTAATGGAAGAATTGAACCACACATGAATGCACTGAATCCTATCAAAATAGAATTGATTTAGTAAACAACTATTGAACTCTAACTGAAAGTCTTAGAGTCAAAAAAATAATGCTTGAATGACAGCTTTATTAAAAATTAGATGTGTTTTTACTTTCCTTATATTCTCTCAAGATAGAAGGATAAATTGTCAAAATCCTCTAAAACAAGTTATAGGGTATACTATTTATAGATTTATATACAATTCAGAGTGGTTAGGAAAATGTTTCCAACACAAAAGGCTCTACTCAACCATTAATGATATTTTTTTATAAAAAAAAGCAAGAATTTAATGCCATTTGAAAGAGAGGGGGAAAAAGAAATGGGAAAGGAGGGAGAGAAACAGGTCATTTAAACATTGCTCAGGGAAAAGTACTTACAGAAGCTTTCAGAGATGGAAGGAATAGTCACTTAGTAGATGCTGAGATGGCTTCTTCTGGAAACCTGCCCTTTGGTGACTCTCAGGTAAGGCTGTATGAGGTGAAAACCTAAGTCTCAGATGTTTCAACATGTCAGTTGTCAGAGAATTATAGAAATCTAGGAAGCAAAGATGATCTGATCCAACTTTTCATAGGGAGGATGCTAAACAACTAGTTCAACAATAGTAGAGTTAGGAACAAAGTGGCACCTTCCATCATTAGTTTAATCCACTCTGTCCACTTTAATAGTAATCTGCAAAGTTAAAGGAGATTTTAGGGAATAATGTAAACAGGATTTTAGATTACCATTATTTGATGTGTAGAACAGGGAGATGACATCAGGATTTTCTCTCCTGAATGCTGACAATTGCTGTCAGGTTAGTTGGTAGTATGAGAATCAATCACTAAACAAAAGGAATGGGAAAAGATTCATTAAGCAAAAGATAAAGATCAAAGTTTTTTACTTATAAAATGTGTAATTTTATACTTAGTATATTCCTTTTCTACTAAAATCTTACCCCTATGCCTCCTTTCCTTCCAAAAACCAAAACAAAATACCATAAAACATATATTTAATGTCAGCTTGAGAAGAAATTCAAATCAGCTAAAAAGGAATTTCAGCCATGATCTATAGTACTGGAGGGGAGAAAGAAAAAGTTTAATTTTTAAAAATTTTAATATTCTTTTTTTTAGGTTTTTGCAAGGCAAATATGGTTAAGTGGCTTGCCCAAGGCCACACAGCTAGGTAATTATTAAGTGTCTGAGACTGGTTTTGAACCCAGGTACTCCTGACTCCAGGGCCAGTGCTTTATCCAATGTGCCACCTAGCCGTCCCATTTAACATTCTTTTAAAAAAAAATTAGTTCTAAATTCTCTATTGTCCTCCTGCCCCCCCACCCATTGAGAAGGCAAGTGTTATGGATACCAATTATACATGTGGAATCATTCAAAACATATTTCCATATTAACCATGTTGCGAAAAGAGGCAAGAAAAAATTATATTTCAGTTTACACTCGGTTCATCAGTTATCTCTCAGGAGTTAGAAAATATTTTTCATTAAATCCTTTGTAATTATCTTGGATCATTGTATTGATCAGAGTAGCTCTTTCACAGTTAATCATTTTTACAATATTGCAGTACTACCTACAATGTATTCTTGGTTCTGATTATTTTACATCAATTCATGTAAGTCTTCATTGGTTTTTCTAAAACCATCTTGTTCATCATTTTTTATAACCCAGTAGCATTCTATCCAACCATTTCCCAATTGGTGGCTGTTTCCTCAAATTCCAATTCTTTGCCATCACAAAAAGAGCTGATATAAGTATTTTTGAAAAACAAGCCATTACTCAATTGAAAAATGGTCAAAGGATATACAAAGGCAATTTACAGATGAGGAAATCAATGCGATCCATAATCATATGAAAAATTGCTCTAAATCACTACTTATTAGAGAAATGCAAATTAAAGCATCTCTGAGATACCACCTCACACTTCTCAGGCAGGCCAATATGACCAGAAAGGACAATGATCAATGTTGGAAGGGATGTGGGAAATCTGGGACACTAATGTTGGTGTAACTGTGAACTCATCTAACCTTTCTGGAGAACAATTTGGAATTATACCCAAAGGGCAACAAAAATGTACATACCCTTTGATCTAGCAATACCACTACTATGTCTATACTCTGAAGAGATCCTGAAAAAGAGTAAAAACATTACTTGTACAAAAATATTCATAGCAGTCCTGTTTGAGGTGGCAAAGAATTGGAAATTGAGTGAATGTCCACCAATTGGGGAATGGCTTAATAAACTGTGGTGTATGTATGTGATGGAACATGTTGTTCTATTAAAAACCAGGAGGGATAGGAATTCAGGGAAGCCTGTAAAGATTTGCATGAACTGATGCTGAGTGAGATGAACAGAATCAGAAGAATATTGTATACCCTAAAAGTAACACAGGGGTGATGATCAACATTCTTAATGGACTTGCTCATTCTATCAGTGCAACAATCAGACACAATTTGGGGGTATCTGCTATGGAAAATACCGTTTGTATCCAGAGAAAGAACTGTGGAGTTTGAACAAAGACCAAAGACTATTTATTACCTTTAATTTAAAAAATGTATCTTATTATGTAATTTTGCTATCTCTATTAATTTATTTTTCTTCCCTAAGGATATGATTTCTTTCTCATTATATTCAACTTAGATAAATGCATACCATGGGAACAATGTAAAGACTAACAGACTGCCTTCTGTGGGGGGTAGAGGGAGGGAAGCAAGATTAAGGGAAAAATTGTAAAATTCAAAATAAATAAATACATTTTAAAAAAATAAGTATTTTTGAACACAGTAGTACTACTTTTAGAAAAAAATTAGAGGGCAAACTTATTCCATCTTCTCTAGAGAAAAGTTCACAAGGAAGGCTTGCTTTAGGATGAAAGTCACAGAATCAGAATCCTTCCAAGCTAAATCACAGAATGTCCAAGTTGGAAGGAATTTCACAAACCATCTAGTCTAAAGGTGATTAACATTTTTGTGTGCCATGTACTTCTTTGACAGTCTGGTGAAACTTAAAGTCCCCTTCTCAAAATGATGTTTTCAGAAGCATAGAATATAGTTGATTATGAAAAAATCAATTACATTGATGTTCTTTTATCCAAATATGTGGGTATATGTATACATTAATATATATGTATTTAATTTATAATCTCTGGGTTTATAATATAGCCTAACTAAAACCATAACACGAATCCTTTCTACAGTCTACCATTCAACTTTACTTGAAGAGCTCCCATGAGGGAAGAACTATCTCCTTTTAAAATAACCCATTTCACTTTTGAGAAGAAGCTAGTTCAAACACCTGTCTGTAGTTATGTGAAATTTTTCTTTAATATTCCTGTTTAGTCATCCTGTAAATCTTTCAAAGATGGAAGAATTGATTACTTATTGAGAAAGTTCATTCCACTTTTGGATGATTCTGGTCATTAGAAATTTTTTCATAGGTTAGTATATATTATACATATTTTATCTCTATTAAATAATTATTATTAGGTTTTGCTTAAGGAAAAAAAAAACTGTGTCTTATTGCTCCATAAAAAAATACTAGTTATGCTAATTCTTACCCACCACCAGAATCTTCCTTCTCATTTTTCCAGTCCCTAAATGGGGAAAAAGTTGAAAGAGAACTTCCTGACCTTGGGTCTTTCTTTTTCCCTTTCAGAATATTAAGCAGGAAGGTGACATGAACTTGAAATTAAAAATGGACTTTATTCAAAGCCCAACATGTGTGCAAGAAAGTATGAAAAGGACATGATATTATAATTATTTTATTTTCCTTCATTCTACATTTCAGCGATATCTTCTTTAGTAGTGTATTATTATAGACACATCACACATAATGGCTCAGACCAATGCCACTTCCTTTAAACATTAATAGCATATTTTAATCAAACTCTAGTATCATTCAAACAATCACCCATTTATAACATTGTTCTAGTAAATTAACTTATGTCCTCTAATAGTGTTTCTATTTAAAAAAAATTAATTTATTTTTTAAATAGTATTTACCTAATGTATTTTCACAGAACCAATTGATGTTAGATGGCTGTGCCCCTAATATTGCTTTACCAATTTATATTCTTTACTTCATAATTCAGTACTTCAGAAGATCTATGATTTCACCATTTTTGATACTTTATCAATGACCAAAACCCCTCATGACTTCAATAGATAAACTTAAAGAGTGGACAAAGAAAAAGGATCATTAGTCACTTAGCATTCTGCTGCTGAGCATTTCCAGATTGTTCTAAGTAGGCAGTTTATTGTTAGGACCTTGTTCTAAGACTAAGTTTTTCCACTTTGGTGGGATATACCTGGGTTTGTGGTACAGTAGTATAACTCCTGAGAAGACAGAATTAGTTATCACCATGTTATGGTGAAGCCTCAGAGAAGGATTATAGTAGATATTCAGTTTTATTACTGGAAATAAGAAACATGAATGTCTATCTATAGCATGCATGTGAGATTTCCCTGTATTTCTGTTTTGCTCTGTTCTGTTCAGTCTAAGGGCAGAATCTTTAACATGTAATTCTAAGCTCCTTGAGGAAAGGGATTATTTTCTTGCTTTTATTTGTGTTCCTTACATTCAGATAGCTCATATAAAGGAATGGATAAATGCTTTATCTATGATGTTGACCAATGAGAAATTATTTAATACTTTAAGGTTTTTAGAAATTTTTTCCCCCTACAAAATTGTGAAATATAGTGCAAGTATTATTTTCCCCCATTTTATAGATAAGGAAACTGAAAGCCAGAGGGGAATTGATTTTACAAAAATCCTTCATTGTTTGTCCTTCATTCCTGAAGAAGACCATGACATCATGGAAGGTAATGGCCAGGACATGCAAGTAGATTCAGTGTGAGTGAGGGGGTGCTGTGCAGAGTCACCAGCCTCACTTTCTCCTCTGGAGCCAGCTGGGTTCAGTGGCCAGATGTAGATCAGAAAGAATGGAAATGGTCCTGGATGCAGTGGAAGATTTTGGCATATTACTATGAGGTCTTTCCCAGATCACAGTTCGTTTGAAGCAACACCCATTCAGTGATTTAAGGTTAGGTCAATGAGTTGAGTCAAAGAGGTCAAGAATGACCAATTTAAAAAAAAAATTAAGCCTGGAGGGTAAGACCCTTAGAATTTCTCAGTGATTAAGACAAGTAAGGAAAAAAAAAAGCAAGAAGAGCCACAAAATTAATATGTCTAGGCTGACAAGTTAAGGACTCTAGACTCTGTCCAACAATCATTCTACTAGTCTGATTAGACACTGGTGAATTTGAGAAGTGGAGCATAGAAAAAGAAGGAGGTCCCTGTATATAATGAGGAGAGGAAAATCTAGAATAACATCACAAAAAGCAATTTATTAGATATCAGGGACTTTTCTTCCCTTCTAGTGTTCATTTTATCTCTCCTGTTATTGAATCAATGGAGAGTTAATGACTAATTTGAATAGGTGAATAGGCTTGCTATAATCCTAATTTGTACTCTTATTAAATAAGTAAATAATTATTGATTGCCTCCTATGCATGAGCTAGCATAGAATCATAAATTTAGATCCGTCAAGGACCTTATTCCAATTGCCTCCTTCTCTGCATCAGAAAAGTGAGGTTCAGAATGATGAAAGGACTTGGTCAAAATAATACAGGCCTTTAGATTAGATCCAATATTTTCCATTGAGTGTTGTGAAAGTTACAAAGCAGTTTGCAACAGAATCTACTACTCCCTAAGAGCTTACAATGTAGTTGTGAAGTGAATAACCCAATGCAAAGAGTGAAGGAAAAAGGAAGGAAGAGAGGGGAAGAGAAAGATAGTGATTCCTTCATACAAGTCCATGTGCCTCCTCATGGCATGGAAATAACCTTGGGATCTCAAAAGGTAGGTTAAAATTACAAACTCTGGACTGTGGTATTTCTTATGAAGTTAAAATATTTTTACAGTATAATCCAATGATTCTTCCTTCCTTTTTTTCTTCCTTTCTTCCCTTTCTAGCTTCTTTCCTTCCTTCTTTTCTTCTTTCCTGCTTTCTTCCTTTCTATGTTTATTTCTTTCTCTCTTTATATCTAGGTTTCTCTCTGTATACAGAGATAGAGATATCTATATATTTATGCAGTTAGATATAGAAATATCCTCAAAGACTGATCAACTAAGTTATATATATATATATATATATATATATATATATATATATATATATATATAATCTGTATTGTTGGAGAGTGACCACATCAACTAAAACAGATTACTGAAATATTGAAATATGATTATAAAATGTTTTATATATATGACTTCCTGGGATGCTACATAACTTTTTCTAGGTGGGCAATACAAATTATGTTCATTTTATAAAAGAAGGAACTGGGGTTTAGATAGATTGAATTACTTGCTTAAGGATATAGGTTATTAAGTACAAAATTAGGTACTAAAACTCAGTTCTCAGAGTAGTACATTTTCAATTATGGAAAAAAAGTTAACTAGCAATTCAAGACACAATGGTGGAATGTCAAATTAATCTTTTGGAGAAGACAGAAGGAGGAGAACCAGAATCTAATTATAGATGGATTCATAACTGATTAATGACTGGATTCAAAGAGTAGCTATTATTGGTTTAATGTCAATATGACAGAAGATCTTCATTGGAGTGCCCAAGGGTTCCATCTGTGCTGGGGTCTTGTTAGCATTTTTTATCTCAGAATTAGATAAAGTAATAAAAAGTATACTCATTATATTTACAAATGGTCCTAAGTTGAGTCGGGATAGCACAAATAATGAGTGCTTATAATGAAATGTAGTTCAATAGGGATAAATACAAAGTATTATAATCAGGTACCAAAAAATCTCTTTCACAAGTATAAAATAGGAGAAATGTGGTTAGACGGTAGTTTGTCTGAAAAAGATCTGGAGCTTTTAGAGGACTAAGTTCAGTATGAGTCAGCAATGGAATGTAGCAACCAAAAAAACTGATATTGAGTTGCATTAAAAGAGGCATAGTATCCAGGAATAAAGAAGTGCTATCTTCCCTATGTTCTGCTCTCATCAGACATTATCTAAAATATATTGTGTTCACTTCTGAATGTCACTATTTATGAAGGACATTGGAAAGTTGAAAAGAGTTCAGAGGAGGACAAGTTTGGTGAAGGGATTTAAATTCATGTTGTCATGATCAGAATTAAGGTTAAATTGAAGCACAAAGTTCTGAGTATGAACAATTTATTGGCAATGCTAATAAATTAAATAAATGAATAAATAAATAAATAAATAGGATATTTTAGCTCCTCAGCAAATCAAAAGACCCCAAATGAATACAAACAGATCATTTTTACAGACAAAAGAAGGAACATCTAAAACTAGAAGGTAACATATAGATGAGGGGAAAAATATGATTGACCTCATATAGCATCATATATGGGAAAACAGTGTGACTATAGCTACACAGTCTGAAGAATCACAGGCATGAGGAACATTATAACAGGATGGAAATTGGGAATGAGAGCCTAGCAACAAACCTTCTTTGCATCCCATCACTAAGACATATTCATTGTTTGAGTCCATCTATAAGGATAGTTTAGTGATAGTGGACCAAACTATCTTGGTTTGTTTGTATTTTTGTTTTTTTAGCAAGGCAATGGGATTAAGTGACTTGCCCAAGGTCACACAGCTAGGTAATTATTAAGCGTCTGAGGTTGGATTTGAACTCAGGTACTCCTGACTCCAGGATGGGTGCTCTATCCACTATGCTACCTAGCTGCCCTCCAGATTATCTTGGATAAGAGATCAGACTCCTGAAAGTTTACCTACCATCCTTTCAGAATAGCAGATTTCTTTGTCACAGGATCAGAACAGTGATTAGCAGATCTGAACTTCTAAACTTATCTCAGAGACAATGAATGTTTTATAGCAAAGCTGAATTTCCAAACTTAACTCTGAAACAAATGAAAAAAATGATGTGGGTAGTTGCAAAAATGCCAGCAGTGATAAAGAAGTAGAATTAATAACAAAAGAGAATCAATTTGATTTTCCTAGTTTTCCATGGCATAGGAAGAGTAATTAAAAGAAGTTGAGATTTTTAGTGTAGAAATGAGAAGATGGAGGGGAAGGGGAAGACAGGGAAGTCTTTTTTTTTTTTAAGTTTTTTTGCAAGGCAATGGGGATAAGTGGCTTGCCCAAGGCCACACAGCTAGGTAATTAGTAAGTGTCTGAGGTTGGCTTTGAACTCAGGTACTCTTGATTGCTTGGCCAGTGCTCTATCCACTGCACCACCTAGCCACTCCCTGGGAAGTCTTAATAGCCATCTTTATTATGGGAAGTCATAATAACTACCTTAAAAGCATTTGAAGGGAGGACAGAACCTGAAGCTACAGTTGGAAGTTACAAGAAGGAAGATTTAGTTTCAAGGTCAAGAAAAACTCTAACAATTTGAATGAACTAGAAGCAGAATGGTCTTTCTTAAGAGATGTTAGATAACTACTCAGGTAAATTGAGCTCTCTTCTGAGAAAAGGTTACATTACATGAACCTTGAGATCTTTTCCAATTCCTAAATTCTGTGATTCTGTGAAGGGACAACAGTCAATGACTGCTACAAGAATCTGGTAGATGGGCGGTCATGATAGACTTTCCTGAGGAGGCATTCAGAACTTAAGCTGGGTTCCAAAGGATGAGTAGGATTCTGCAAGGTGCAGAGGAGGAGATCGGGCATTCTATACAAGGAGAATGTCAAAGGGGGAGGTAGGAATGCATATAGCTCCAAGGAGGCACAGGGACTAGTTCAGTCTAGAGAGTCTGTGTAGGGAAATTGTGGGAGTGAAATGTGTTGTCCTTGGCATTTTTCACAAGCCTCAGCTTTTTCTGAGTTTTAACCTTGCTGACATTATTTTTAAGAGGTCTGTGTCTCCCTTTTGTATTTGCCCTCAGTGATATGTCCCTCCTTCCAGTTTGCTGTACTTGTCCTTTTAAGATCTGAGCTCAGCAGGGGTCTTGTGGGGCACCACACTGTTCTCTTTGGTTTTTGCTGTCTTTTTTTACCATTCATGATTTTATTTTTAGAATTTGTTTATGAAAGCTTGTCATCCCCCTTGAGCCATCTTCCCTTTTAGAGTCTCAGGCCATGGGATAATACTGTCATCCCTCTGAATGTTTTGAAATTGACTTTCTGGGGCTCCTGGCTGACTGGGCTCAGGGATTTGATTCTCAGATGATAAGATGTCATGGGCACTTCTCCCCCTGGAAATTTTTCTTTACCAGTCAACTCCTCTTGGTCACAACTTTTCCACTCTGTTTGGTGCCTTCTAATAAAACAACAAGGCATAAAAAAATTATGGTCTGAGGATTCATAGGGGCTCTTTACTTATATTACTCAGGAACAGATTTCAATGAACCTCCTGATACCTGTAAATACTACAAAGCTCCAAAGAATCTGAGATCGCATCAATGTGGTATGCCTTCTGTTTTGTTGGGGTTTTTTTTTTTTAGGTTTTTGCAAGGCAATGGGGTTAAGTGGCTTGCCCAAGGCCACACAGCAAGGTAATTATTAAGTGTCTGAGGCTGGATTTGAATTCAGGTACTCCTGACTCCAGGGCCGGTGCTCTATCCACTGTGCCACTTAGCTGCTCCCTCTTTTTTTTGTTTTTTTGTTTTTAGGTTTTTGTGGTATACCTTCTACTGATCCTAATGGAAATTCCTTCTTGTTTGCTCATTCTATGTCTAATAATAATAGTATTAACAATAATAATGATAATGGCAGTTAACATTTATATAGCACTGACTTAAAGAGTAAGTACTATGCTAAGCACTCTACGATTTTCATTTTATCTCGTGCTCAAAAACAACCCCAGGAGCTAGGGGTTATTATTATCCCCATTTTATAAATGAGGAAACTGAGGCAAACAGAGGTTAAGTGACTTGCCCAGGCTGGATTTGAATTCAGGTCTTCCTGACTCTGGGTCAGGTGCCACCTAGCTGCCCCATAAATTCATCACATGTTTTAGATATCTTTTCTAAACCAAAATAACTGGATATTTATACTTCCATGGAAGTTAGGATGTTGTTTCTTCTGAAGTTAAGATCCATTGTCATTCAAAATAGTTGACTGAATAATCCTCATAGACAGCCCTGAGTGAATTAAATGAATATCATTAGGTAGATTTCTCTACCAGGCATAAGTAAATGAACAGTTTGTATCTCTGTTAACTTTTCTCAATAAAGAAATTAACTATAATGAAAGCATGATGAGGATGAGGGGGTGGGGTGGGAAATAAGTTATTTCTAAAAAAAATAAAAGACAAATGACTAGGGCTTCTCATAGCACAAAGCAAAATAAAATAAAGATTGGAGAGGTTTTTTGGCATTTGTAGCTAATATTTAGGAAAGTACTAAATACTGTAACACTGAAATACTAATTTTGAGAAAGAAAACCTGGACAGATGGCATCCTGAGAAAGCTGACTCCTAAGATAACTGAATAAGAATAAGAAGTAAATTGCTGATGCAATCAGAACAGCTAATAATTGGAGAGCACTAGATCCTACTAACTTGGGGTACAAAAAATTCATAACAATTACATGGAGTGGATATAAAATGACTTGAACTTAACAGCCCAAAACAGGCATGTCTTCTTAGAAACCATGTGATTTGGTGGAAAGCATCAGTTGGTGTCAGAGGATCTATGTAGCAATTCTAGCTTTTGTCACTTATTACTTGAGTGACCTTGGACAAGTTGCCTGACTTCTCTGGTTATTAGTTTCCCCTTTTATCAAAAGAGGGGGTTTGACTAGATAACTTGTAATCTATGATCCTTTGTGACATCCAGAAGCAATAGCACTTTGAGCTGTTGAACTACCCAGCTAAGTGTAGAACCTGATGACATTTCCCTACCATCTCCAAACTAGTGACCATCATTTTGTAGTGAAAAAGTTTTGTATTGGAGTCAATCCTGGAAGGGTGAATGAAATGTTTCTTTCATTATGAAAAAGGAGGGGGGAGAGGAATGATAAAAGGGAAATGTTATTATGAAATTCTGCCCTTATTCATTCCCCTTGAGCATTGAGAAATAGGATAAAATTTCCTGCCAAGATTTTCTTTCATTTTTTTTCGCAGTTGGAATCCGCAACAGGGGTATGGCAGATTCACTGGAAGTAATTCCCTCCTGTAAATGATTTCAGTGGCTGGAAGTCATTGAGGATTCATCCTCTGCAGTCTAGTCCTGGCTCTGTCATTGACTTGTCAAGTGACTTTGGGAAAATCTGCTGACCTTTTTTTGTTCCTCTTTCACCATCTGTAAGTACTTACCATCAACCATCTTATGAAGATAGACTTTTTGAAATAAAAATCCCTTTGGAATAACAGTTGCTGTGCATAAAGTAACTAACTTCCAGTATCTAAAGCATCCCTGCAGTTCTTCAGTGTCAATGGGTTAGAGATATGTTGCAGAGGAAAATTCAGAAGAAAAGAAAATTATTTGTCTGCTTCTTTTTCAATGTAGACTGTAATCACTACTTACCTCTCTCCCTAAGTATATAGGTGGATTATTTCAATTTTAAAAGAACCTATGTTTGGGACCAGAAGAATCTTGTTGCCAACAATCTCTTCAATATCAATAGACATATATTGCCCATTATGCACATAGTGTTGTGTTAGGAAAAATAGGGGGATAAGAATAGTTGCTAGAGCTATGATTACATTGCTGTGGATAATTCCCACTGGGGAACTCTCTTTATCAATGGAAGTTGGTACCACTCTGTAGCTTAGTCTTAGAAAGTTCCTAGAGTACTCAGAGTTTAAATGATTTACTAGTGGTCATGAAGTTAGTATATGTAAAGGTACAAGACCACTGATCTTCTGGGCTCCATGGCC
Source organism: Macrotis lagotis (assembly GCF_037893015.1). Taxonomy (NCBI): domain Eukaryota; kingdom Metazoa; phylum Chordata; class Mammalia; order Peramelemorphia; family Peramelidae; genus Macrotis; species Macrotis lagotis. The sequence goes on along the minus strand of NC_133663.1, from coordinate 162,458,120 downwards.
AGCTCTCAATCCATTCCATTAGACATGTCAAAATGAAGTCTAAAGACCTCCTGTGATACATAACACTCCCAAGTTGTGGCCCAAACAGGATTCACATTTAGTCCCTATTTGGCTTTAGTGTATTGATATGCTTGTCCTTCCTTTTCAAAGAGGATCAAAATGACATCACTATATTAGAGTCATGTTACTGTGATTCATCAAATCAACATAGGCTCAGAATGCCCTACCATAGATTGGGTACAAATATGCCACAAGAATATTTGGAGTAGATTTTCTAAATCTGTACATCTTACATTTCTTTTGAACACCTTCAATTCAGCTTTACACATAGAGCATAGCACCTTCCCTGATGAGGATACATCATGTTGGCTATTCCTGTGTCATACAATCAATTCCAAAGTTCTTAAGAAATAGCATGAAAGTGTCCTTATATTACCAGCATGTGAGGTTTTGCACTGTGTGAGTTCTCCATAAAATAGTCTTTTAGGCAAGTGTATGTTTGGCATTTGAGCAATTTGACCAGTCCATCTGAGTTGCACTCTCTGTAGCAAAATTTGAAAGCTTAACAGTTTAGTTCAAGAAAAGACCTCAGTGTCTGGTATCTCCCCCTGTCAGATGATCTTCAGAATCTTCCTAAGACAATTTAAATGGAAGTGATTTAATTTCATGGCATGGTGCAAGTATACTGTGCAAGTGTCCCAGGCAAACAGCTCTATAGACCTTTAGTTTGGTAGTCAGTCTAAAAAGGCTATTTGACTTTAATGTATTGATATATTAACCAAAAAAGGACTATATAATCATGCACTATTTTTATTTGAATTATAAAGATTTTATTTGTTTTGAGTTTTACATTTTTCCCCAATCTTGCTTCCCTCTCCCCACCCCCCACAGAAGGCAGTTTGTCATTCTTTACATTGTTTCCATTGTATACATTGATCCAAACTGAATGTGATGAGAGAGAAATAATATCCTTAAGGAAGAAACATAAAGTATAAGAGATAGCAAGATCAGACAATAAGATATCAGATTTTTTTCTAAATTAAAGGTAATAGTACTTGGTCTTTGTTCAAACTCCACAGTTCTTTCTCTGGCTACAGATGGTATTCTCCAGGAACTCTAGGAACTTTCTAAGACTAAGCTACAGAGTAGGTACCAACTTGCATTGATAAAGAGAGTTCCCCCAGTGGGAATTATCCACAGCAATGTAATCATAGCTCTAGTAGCTATTCTTATCCCCCTATTTTTCCTAACAGCCCCAAATTGTCCCTGATTGTTGCACTGATGGAATGAGTGAGTCCGTCAAGGTTGATCATCGCCCCCGTGTTGCTGTTAGGGAGTACAATATTTTTCTGGTTCTGCTCATCTCACTCAGCATCAGTTCACATGCACGTTTTTTAAAAATCAATACCCTGTAAGGATTCTGTATGGTTTAGTGATACCCTTTTCTGTTTGAGTTTGATAGTATTGCATTTTATCATTTCATCTTCCCAGCATGGGAAACATCTGTTATACACTCGCTATGCATGACGCACTCTGAAAAGAGTTATTATACCTAAGATATGTTATGAGAGAGGCATTAAGGTGCAGATAGAAACTTGGGCTTGGAATTAGGAAGATTTGGATTCAGGTCTTCCATCAGACATAGAAATGGTATGGCCATCAGTAAGTCCCTTGCCCTCTCAAGAAATGCCTTAGATACAATATCAAAAGTGAAAGGTCTAAATAGGTCACTAATTTGTAAGAATGGAAGGAGTTTTTATACCAGAAGTTCCCACCCTGGTGGAAATCATAGGTTTGCTATACATACAAATACACATAGTACATATGAAGTTTTCTAAGATTAGTATCATGTAGAAAGAGGTATAATACAATTTCCATGTGAGGATTGAATGGAGAAAGATCATTATTGACCAGCTGCAACAGCTAAAGTTCCATGAAGGAGGCTGCTTTCCAACTGGATCTTACAAGATGGGTAGGATTTTGGTAGGAAGAGATGATGGGGGCAGAGAGTCTTCCAGGTCTAGGGAATCACAGAATATTCACAGTCTTATCCAACTGGAGTGGTATGGTGTATATAAATAACAAAATTCTAGTAAAATAGGATGGGGCCAGAATGGGGAGGGCCTTCAATCATAGAAAGCAAGTTGTATTTGGTATCCATTGTAGTTCATCTGTGTCCTTGACCTACGAGTTCCTAAAGAAGCAGCATTAACTCTAGTAAATAGAATCCAGGACTTTGAGTCAGGAAAACCTGAATTCAAAACAGTCAAACACTTGGCTGTGATACTTCCTTGTCCTCCTCTCTGAGCCTCAGGCAGCTAACTATCTACTAACCTAACTTCTTGAGTAAGTGTGGCTGATGAAGTTATCAAATATTTTAATGGAAAACTCTTAGAAGTGTACCTTTAAAAAGAAAGATGAGTTTATGCTAGTTCTAAAGATACCTTTAAAGAAAAATCATAGATTGTGATTGATTTTAGTGGAAGGACTATATTAGCCATTGAAATCTTTGATGGATTGACATTGTCTAAGTGCTGAGTGTTTGTTTTTCCACATGGTAGTCACTTAATCAAAGCTCATTAAATTTTTAAAAATATATTTTATATAATATTTATTTTTCCCTGATTACATGTTAAAATAATGCTTATTAAATTAAATCAGATTTATTTGGTAGGTAATAGAAAGCTTCTAAAGAATTTAGAGTAGAGGAATGGTATGATATATTTTATATAAAAGGGAGACTAATATGGTAACTGGTGTATGGTTTGGAATTAATTGTAGACTGGTATAATGAAATTGGGAAGACCAACTAGGATTCTACAGAAACATTTCTAGATAATCACTGTTAGGACCTATAAATGGGTGACAGTGGGAAAAAGATAGATGTGATTGTGATTTAGGGAATAAAAACAAGTAAATAACCAATGATCAGATATAAAGAGAGGGGTGGTACTAAAACAGGAAAAGTTAAACATAATACCAAAGTTTCAAGAAGAACATGTATCTTGAAGACTTGCTTTCATTTTGTCTTTGGATTACTCATTTCTAATATCCTGCTTGTGAGCAGGGAATATGTGAGTCAGGGAATATTTCATCTCTAGAAAGTCACTTAAAGGGCATTAGAATAGTGAAGAGCTTGCAAAACAATAAAAATACAAAAAAATTCCAAAATACAAAAAAGGTTATAATATAAAAATTACAAAAATATGAACAAATACCAACAAAGTGGTATGTTAAACTTAAATAGAAACAAGGAATGCTAATCTGTTTACAGTAATTCTTGAGGACATCATATTGACTTAATTTTTAAATGCAATTTTGTATTTTATTTTCTTAACATTTCCCAATTACATTTCAATCTGGTTTCATCCTCATGGCATTATTATGGGCCATATTCAGCTCAGATCATGTCTTATTGCTTATGTAAAGAATATCATCAAATAAATGAATGACTAAAATAGAAAATCAGTCACATAGGAAAAATAATGGTTAACCAAAGGACCACTTGTCTATTCCTTTGGTATCCTTACAATTTCAAGAGAAATCAAAGGAGTTCCCTAGTATGTGTGTATATATGTATATATATATATATATATATATATATATATATATATATATATATATATATATGTTAAATGAGATGAGAAGGCATGGATTGGTTTAAACCTGTCTTTTTGGATGAACCATCCACTTATATACATCACTTGATTCATTCAGGGTAACATAGCATTCCTAGAATAAAGTCTTGTAATTAGGAAATTGTTACTAAATACAAAATGAATGGAAATATAAGTGCCTAGGTAAATAATTGTATCATTAGTGAGTATAAAGAAGTTAGAAGGGGTAGCCTATGAAAAAATTATTTTTTTCATAATGAAATAAAACTTTTCTAAAAATATTTCTGCAAATAATTCATAACCATTTCCTACATTTGGTTGGGGGGGGGGGGCTGGGATTTGTTTGCTTTTCTTTTTAACAAGCCCATGTCTTAATTTACAACCTCCTCCTTCAAGAATCAAGGTGTCTTCCTTTTCTTACCAGAATCCTCAGACCCTTGTATGAAGGAAACTAGGGAATTTCTATCATCTCACATCTTCAGCTGTTATCTTGATAACATTTCATCAACTTCTTAGGCAACTAAAAATGATTTATTATAAAACTGCATGGAAGAGCCAACTGGGGAAAAGGAAAATGCTAACACTTAATAAAATATAGGAAAAAGCACTGAATTTGGAGTTAGAAGATATGGTGTTGAATCTCAGTTATAGTTATGATGAGCTACTTGTCACTCCTAGCAAATCACCTAATATTTCTGAGCCTCGGTTTCTTTATCTGTAAAATTACAGGGTATAATTAGATGATTTCATAGGTCCCTTTCATCTTTAAGTCTTCTGATCCAAATACGTAACATTTTCCAGAATCAGTTTCCTTGGAGGATAATAATAGTACCTACCTCACAAGTGTGTTTTGAAGATCTGGTCTTTTTTTTTTAGGTTTTTTTTTTTTTTGCAAGGCAAATGGGATTCAGTGGCTTGCCCAAGGCCACACAGCTAGGTAATTATTAAGTGTCTGAGACCGGATTTGAACCCAGCTACTCCTGACTCCAAGGCCAGTGCTTTATCCACTACAGCCACCTAGCCACCTCCTGTGTTGTGAAGATCAAATGAAATAATCTATGAAAAGTATTTTGCAACTAATTCAGTTGTTTGTTCAGCTGGGTTTGATTCTTCCCAACCCTGTTTGGGGTTTTGTTAGCAAAGACAGTGGAGTGGATTGCTTTTTCCTTCTCCAGCTCATTTTCAGATGAGGAATTGAGGCAAATAGAATTAAATGACTTGCCCAGGATCACCCAGTTAGTAAGTATCTGAGACCAGATTTTTGCAACAAAATAGTTATTTAAATGTTGGATCTTATTGTTATAATATCAATGAGAGGCTGTTCTCAGAACCCTTTGTTCTAAAACTTCTTATTAGACTGGGTCTTGATATTAACTTCTATTGATATCAACTGATTCTAGTTTCATGAATATTAAATGGTTATCAGAAGCTTCCCTTTTCAAATTCTCAGAATTTTCTTTCTTATCAATTAGCATGATATGTTAATAAACTTTTTTCTTTTCAGTTGATAAAAGCAATCCATTGGTAAAAGCTTAGAAAAACTTATCCTCCCCTCCCTCCCTAGCTCACTCCCAGAAAAATAATAAATCCAAGCAAAAACTACTCTTTCCTAATGGACCTTTAAAGCTACCATCTCTCAAGTTTGGGACTTCTGCCATCTTATCTTTCTCTGTAGGACTGCACATTTTGACTCATGTCTCTGTGATAATCTGTCCCTTAAAATATATTCTACAACCTGAATCCTTTGCCCAGTTGAACCTGTGAAAACCTAGTTATCTTTTTCTCTTTTTACATGCAGAAGAAGTCTATATAACCTGGCCAGGGCTGGAGCTGCATGATTCTGATTCTCCAAACTTGCTTCCCCTAGACTGATTTGTTCTTTTATTCTGAATTTATGTTCCCTGGTGACCTGATCCAATTGGTCAAGTTAAACTGATAGACACAACTGAGGACATATAGGAAGCAAACAATTTTCTCTTGCTCTTAGTTGGGGGATACACTAATACCATCTGTGATAGCTCTGGTGTGGGTCTGGACATTAACTTATGAGAGTAGAAACGTACCCACACACACAAGGTTGTGATGCAAGAATATACTAGATTTATTTTTGGAAACTCAGACCTTTTTATAACAAAAATCTCAGAAATTACGGCTTAAAGGAGGTCCAGTTTCACAATTTCCTGGGTAAATTTACAACATTTATTCTTAGAAAGCTTTATACTTCTCTATCAGAAAAGCCTTTACAACCACCTCTGGAGCCACAGATTATCATAGGTCAGGGTTCACTGGAGAGCCAACAAATCTATACAATGAGCAATAATACTTTCATATCTCTGATGGAAAAATTTCACCAAGGATATGTGAAAATCACTCCCAGGAGCTGGCCCTCTACACTCTAGCTGCTAATTTCAGGACAAACCATCAGCTCCATTTGGACACTTTACAAGCAGACTTCCATAAATTGTACATTGTTATTATATTGTCTAATAGAAACCCATGCCATCTACATTTCATTGTTTTCAATATACCCTTAAACTTCCAACATCTGAACAGGGCCATTTCATTAAAGGCATAGAGTCCATAATTGTTCCTATATTTTTTTAAAGATTTTAATATCACTTTGCAAATAAGCAAAAAATAGATTAAAGTTCTCCCTGAACTATAGAGAAGCAGTCCCATGTTCCCTTGCTTCCTTGTTACTTAGTATCTTCAGGCTAGGTGGTGCAGAGGATAGAATACTAGCCCTGAACTCAAGAGAACCAGAGTTCAAATTTGATCTCAGTCTCTTGGCACTTCTAACTGTGTGACCTTGATCAAGTCACTTAACTTAGAATACCTTGCATCCAGGGCCATCTCCACGTGTCCTGATTCATATCTGATCAGTGGACCCAGATGCTTTAGAGGAGAAAGTGAGGCTGGTGACTTAGCTTAGCACCCCCTCACTCAAATCCAATTCACATGTTTGTCATGGCATCACCTTTGAGAACAAAGGATAAAAATCATCATCATGACTTTGGACAAGTAATTTTATCTATTTACCCTTCAATCTCTTTCAATGATGAAAGAGTTGGCTTAGGTGATTTCTCAGGACTTTTTCTTACGATATTTTTTCCCTTTTGAATACTAGAAGGTACCTTTGAATTTAAGTTTCCCACTGAGAAGTATATGCTTTAAACAGATTTTTAACATAGATCTGAAACTTAAGTTGATATACAATGCAGAGCATCTGGCTTTAGAATAATAAAGAAAAAGATTTGAATAAATTGGATACTTTAGTTGAGGGACGGAGCCATGATTACAGAGTGAAGGCAGGAATTTCCAGAAGCTCTTTCTCAGAAAACTCCAAATGCCATAAAATTATGATTCTAACCAAATTCTAGAGTGACAGAATTCACAGAAAGACTGGATGAAACAATTTTCCAGCCCAAGACAACTTGGAAGATCCAAGGGAAAGGTCTATTCCAATGGGATTGGGGTTAGAGCCACAATGCAGTCCAGGCCATATCCACACTGGAACAAACCAGCTCCAGCCTTCTAGAAACAGCCTGCAGGGCACCTGGGTTCTTAGGGGCACCTGGGTCCATGGCAGTGGAAGCAGTTTCCACACCTCTTGTTCCAGGGATCATGGGGGGAGACTTGGAAGGATGATGGGAAAGCTCTGTTGCATCAGTGTGAGCATGGAGCCCAGGCCAGTGCAGGACTCAGGGTAGCCAAGGGAACATATGGAGCCACCCAGCATCTGCTTCCAGAGTGCTCAGCCCACAGATGGTAACAGGATGGGGAGAAACTTCAAAAGCCTCTCTGTTAGTCCTGGGGCAGGACTCTGCTGTTTTTTTCCATACTCGAATTCAGGTCAAAGTCTGGATGTCTATACTACTACAGAGGAGCAGGGACCCTCCTCACAGCACCAGGGCAGAGGGGAGTGCTTGTGGTCATCCACAGACCAGAGTACAGATCAGGAGAATAGTCAGAATTGCTCATAAGACCTTGAAGGAAATAAGGTCCCTGGGGAGGGTCATAGTCTAAGGGAAATGAGTAAACAACAGGAAAAAAAAAAGAATCTGACCATAGAAAATTACTTTGTTCCCATGGAGGATCAAAATATCCACTCAGAAAACAACAAAGTCAAAGCTTCCAAAACCTCCAAGAAGAATAGGAATTGGTCTCAGGTTATGGAAGATCTGAAAAAAGACTTTGAAAAGCAAATAAGGGAGGTAGAGGAAAAACTGGGAAGAGAAATGAGAGTGATGCAGGAGAATCATAAAACCCAAGTCAGCAGCTTGGTGAAAAAGATACCATAAAATACTGAAGAAAATAACATGTTAAAAATTAGTTTAGGTTAAAAGGAAAAAGCAACCCAAAAGTTCATGAGAAGAATGCCTTAAAAAGCAGAATTGGCCAGATGGAAAAGGAAATTTAAAAAGCTCAATGAAGAAAATAAATAACTCCTTCAAATATAGAATGGAGTTAAGGGAAGCTGATGATTTTGTGAGAAATCAAGAAATGATAAAACAAAACCAAAATAATGAAAAACTAGAAGAAAATGTGAAATATCTCGCTAGAAAAAAAACAACTGACCTAGAAAACAGATACAGGAGAGATAAAAATTACTGGGCTACCTGAAAGTCATGACCAAGAAAAGAGTCTAGTCTTCATTTTTCAAGAAATAATCCAGCAAAATTGCTGATATCCTAAAAGCAGAGGGTAAACTAGAAACTGAGGGAATCCACCTATCATCTCTTGAAAGAGATCCCAAAATAAAAAAATCCAAGGAATATTATAGTCAAATTCCAAGTCAAAGGGAAAATATTACAATCAGTCAAAAAGAAGCAATTACCATGGCCCTACAGTCAGGATTAAACAGGGTTTAGCAGTATGTAAAGGGCTTGTAATATGATGTTCTATGAGGCAAAAGAACTTGGATTACACCTGAGAATCAACTACTCAGCAAAATTGAACATCCTCTTTTGGGGAAAAGATAGATATTCAATGAAATAGAGGACTTTCAGACTTCCCTATTGAAACAGAGCTAAACAGAAATTTTGATCTTCAAGTACAGGTCTCAGATGAAGCATAGAGAGGGTGGAATGGAAGGATTAATTATAAGGGATTTAATGATGTTGAATCTCATGGGAAAAGATACTGATAACTCATATGAACCTTCCTATTTATTAGAGAAGTTAGAAGAAGTATATATAGAAGGCACAGGAGGTATATTATACCTGAATATACAGGTATAATATATTATAAAGAGGGAATCAATGGGTGAAAAAGGAGTGTAGTGGGAGAAAGGGAAAGGAGAAGTAAAATGGGCTAAGATATTTCATGCAAAAGAGTCAAGAAATAACTTTTTCAGTAAAGTGGAAGGAGGGGAAGGTGAGGGGGAATGAGTGAGCCTTCATTCTCATCAGAAATGGCACAGATAGGAAATTACATGGGAGATTACAGGGATGGGAGAAAGGGACAGAGAAAGGGGAGGGAGATGTAGGTGATAGAAGAGAGGGAAAGGGTAGTCAGATGTAATATACTTTTGAGGAGGGAGGGGGTAAAAGGATAAAGAGAACAGAATAAATGGGGGTGGGGAGGAATAGAGTAGAGGAGTATACAGTTAACAACAGCAAGGGTGAGGAAAAATATTGAAGAAACTTCTCTGATGGACTTATGGTAAAGAATACAAACCATCCCAGAGACAGAGCCAATGATATCTGAACACAAATTAAAGTACATTTTTTCTCTCAATTTATTTTTCTATCATTTGGGGGGGGGGATTATGTTTGCTTTCATTCATTAACTAAGTCATAAAAATAAATTATATTGATAAATTTTGATTTTATATTAACTACCAGTTAACATATCCCCTCTGAACCTTCCCATAACCATTGTTGTTCAGTTGTTTCAGTTAAATTCAACTCTTCATGACCCCATTTGTATTTCTCTTAACAAAGAAACATAAGTGATTTGCCATTTCCTTCTCCAGCTCATTTGACAGATGAGAAAAACTGAGGCAAGCAGGATTAATTAAGTGACGTGCCGAAGGTCACTAGTAAGTGTCTGAGACTAAATTTGAATTCAGGAAGATGAATCTTCCTGACTTCAAGTCCATCACTGTATTCACTGTGCCATTATATTTTATAATAAAAAGACTTTTAAAAAAGGAGGGGGGGAAGGTTCAATAATACTAACCAACTTGTCAAAAGAATCACATGTTATCTTGTCCCAATTAAAGTGAAATGGTCACATTAGTCCAATTCACACTATTTGAAGTATAATTATATGTACAATCAGTTCTAGCTTGGTGAAAATAGGTGGTATATGAATTAGACTAATATGACCACTACCCTGAGATTCATTATTCACAGTAACCTAGCTGTATTCAGTATTTTAAACCCATGGTCCCCTAGTACTTCTGCAGAGAAGGATTTTCTGAGGTCAAACTTGTTCTTTATTATTTCAAAACACTAAGTTCTAATTGTTTCATTCTTTTTTGTTGCTCTTTTCATTGCTATAGTACTCATGTATATTGCTTTCTTTTTTTGCCTTAGTTCCCTTCACATCAGTTCATATAAACAATAACTTTATAAAAGACATTTTCCAAGAAGGCTTCTCTTTCCTCCAATATGTGCAGAGGTGGGGACTAATATTAAACAGTGCATATACTACCAAAAGCTGAAATGCTTTTTTCTCTTTTATTTTAATTATTCATTCATCTGTCTGTTTGTTGATGCATATTTGTTGCAAAGGAAATCTCTCTGATTAGGGCAGGAAAGGAAAATGAAGATGATAGAAAAAAATTTTAAAAATAAAAATTTAAAATAAAAGCAGACTAGTTAGGTCTTCTTATAATAATAACAATGAAGCTTTGGTTAATTAATGGAAATGTAAATGCTGTATGTCATTAAATATGACATTTTCCACCTATGAATTTCCAGTCACTTAACCTTTTTCAGTCTTAGTTTCCTCATCTGCAAACTTGGGATAATAAACACACCTACCTCTCAGATTTGTTTTTAAAATAAAATGAGATCATAGATTTAATATCCTTTGTAAACCTTAAAACACTCTGACACAGTCATCCATAATTTTTTTAGGGAGAGAGGAAGTACCTTACTCAATATTTCTAAAAGCTATTGATAAAAACTAAATGGAAGCTAATTTTCATTTCATCAGATTACAAATCCATGCTTTTATTTGTCTACAATCTCTGATTTAATACCCAAATTATGCATAGTGAGACAGGCAGCAGAATTATGGTAGGGAAAAAACTTCAGAATAAACACCAGCATTTCCATGTATTCTAGGCTTGCATGTTTCAGAGGGAATAGAAGGGAAGTGGCTTGGATGGCTCACAATACTTCATTTAGAGGGTTCTTAAAGGGCCACCTTTTAACTCCCAGCCGGGCACAATATCCACTCACTCTCTATGGCAACCGTGAAAAGTGGAACATCTTCAGTAAACAGAGTATAGTCCAAACCACAGTAACATTCAAATCCACATATTTAGAAGTGAAACAGTGAGATTTTACAAGATACCGGCTTTGAAAAATTAAGGCAAAATGAATTGAAGATTTGAAAATTATATAGACCTTCAGCACGAGTTCCTAAGTGCTTGAATTTTCTGATGATATATTCTCATTCATTAGTTAAATGCAGACATTTTCTTCAAATTGGTGTAACCCTGACCACTTAGCAAGAAATTAATGTTGGAAAAATTATATGTATGTACATTTACAAAAATATATACATATAATAAAAACTATAATTTCATTGGTGTAGGGAATTCTTGATTAGGAAAATTCCTCTATCAAAATGTGGGATGCGTTATGAAAAGGGACTTGCCTAAGATTGTATCACTGTAATGAACAAGAATGTTGTCTTTAATTTGCTATGCTAGAAATACAAAGATAAAATGTCCCTGTGCCTGCCCTCAAGGAGCTTGTATTCTAAGAGAAAAGACACTATACACCTAAACTGATCTATATGAAATATTTACAAATTAAGTACAACTTAATTTCTATAAAGTGAGATTTGGAAGAGTTGGAGGAATTGGGAAATTTCCTCTCAAGGGGAGGAAGAAGTTGTTTGTAAATGAAATGACATAAAAACAAAAAAAAAGTTAAAATAAGACTTGGAAAGCTTCCTTGTATATAGCAATGAGAGAAAAATGGTGCTTTTCTTGCATTTGAGAATTCCAGAGCATTCCAAGAGACAAAGATAAGGAGGTGAATTTTAGGCCCTGGGGACAATTCAATGTATGAAATGAAGCTTGAACCCAGGCCTTCTTGATTCATGTGTCAAATCTTCATCAACTTCTTTGTGGGAGCAGCTAGGTGGCACAGTGGATAGAGCACCAGCCCTGGAGTCAGGAGGATCTGAGTTCAAATCCAGCCTCAGATAATGATTGCCTAGCTGAGTGACCTTGAGCAAGTCACTTAACCCCATTGTCTTAAATAAAATAAAAAAACAAAGAAAAGTAACATTCTTCTTTGTGACTCCTCAGTAATAATAATAATAATAAATAATAATAATAATTTCTAAAATTTGCTTAAGTTTACAAAACACTTTTCTCCTATGACCCTGAGAAAACTAGTGAAATTATTACCTCCATTTTATAAATTAAGAAACTAAGGATCAGAGAAATTAATTGATTTGCCTGTTCTAGTCATATACCAGTTAAGTATCAGAGCTGGAATTCAAACCAGGTCTTCTGGATTTAAATCTATGCTCTTTTCCATTTCACCCACCTTGTCTGTATTAGTTCTATAAATACAAAACATAGATAAAGAAGACTTTAATCCAGAGGTTAGTTTCTTCAACAATCTCTTTAGTAAATTAGACTTTCTATGACCTTGAAGTTAGGGAAGTGACAATACTGTGCTCTGTAAAACTGCCCAATTTTCTTTCCTCATGGGAATTACACTAACCAGGTCTCTAGAAATCATTTTGCTTTAAGGGAATGGCATATACCTATTCTGGTAGCTTTGAGCTAGTATTTACTCTTTCTTCTCTCCTTTCCTCTAGTTATATATTATAACTGGATAATCGTAAGATGATTATGCAAAAGGGATAAACATGAATTTAAAAGTTGGTTTAGAAAATATTTGTTTTTAAAATTGTAATACTTTCCACAGCAGGTTAAATAACCTTATCTCATACACAATAAGAACCTCAGGATATTAGAGACATTAGAGCATTTTTTTAATGAGACTTGTGATTTTATTCCTTTAAGACACTCCAGGTAAGAAACTTCCTTCACCAATCCAAACTGGCATATCCCCGGCAATTTAGGCAATGTGTTACAAAGTGCTTTGCAAAGCCTTAAAGCCCTATATAAAATGCTGTTTACTATTTTTGTTTTCAATTTTCTATTGTTGTTATCTTGAGAGTTGCCTGTAGATATTAAGAAGTTAAGTGACATGTTTAGGGTCTAAGTTGTGATTGAACCTAGAATTTTCTGAGTCTATGATCAGCACTCTACACATTACACTGCACCTCCTCTTACCAAATTCAGTGCCCTCATTTTACAGATGAGAGAACCAAAACTTGAGAGGTGAAGCAAATTTCAAAGCTCATGTCAGTATTAGAGTCAGAACTTGAATCCAGGTCTTTTGATTGAATTACTCTACTCTGTACCACATTGTATTTCTAACTTCTGTCTTTGTTTAGTATATAGTTGAAACAACTAGTTTGCAAGGGTTTCAGTTTCAGAGCATTCACAATTTATGTTGTAAAAAAAATAGGTGATATATACATTCCTCCATTTTCTAAGGAAGTTGTAAATAGTAAATGTGGAATGGGATGTGTATTTTCCCATTCCAAACTGATTGATTTGTTTTTTTCTTGATTGTACTTACTCAAATACAAAGGGATAAGGGAGTCATTGGGAGATGAACAGTAAATTTCAAAAAGAAAAGAGCATGAATAAAACATTAAAAACAGCAAAATTTACTTTTCCTTGAAATAATCCTTAGGCCACATAACTTTTCATCTCTTGGGTAATTCTTTCAATCAATAATTTATTTCAATCATTTAATGAATTTTCATAATAACTAATCATAACCTCCTTTAATAGATGGGTTTCACTCATGGTACAGTTGTGCCCAGTGATTGCTTTGCTTATTCTAATTGAGTTCCTATATTCTGCCTTTTGTAAAAGCAAAGAAAATAAATGAACTGAGGTAAAAAAATCATTTGAGGTGTTTTATGTCCTAGAATGACTGAAAAGAATCCCAAAGAGATGTCTATTGGAGGTTGTTAACTGAATGGAAGAGATACATCTGTCTTTCTTTTTGAGCAAATACAAAGGCTTTCACTGACCTAACCACTTTCCCAAGAAATATGCCTTAGGCTAATGCTGGAGAAGACCTTCAGATAGACATGAAGGACCATGTCTTTTAAGAGTAGCTTAAATGCCTCCTGTGTAAGGAGGGGGTGTTAACAAGCCCTTGGCTAAACAGACTTCCTGTTCTCCCCTCACATCCTAATATAGTATATAGTGTTAAATTCCTGCTTTCATTTTCCCTACAAAGAGCTATTTAGGTCCATTCATTTTAAATTATATTCAAGTACAATGCACCTTGTGTAATTCAGTTACTATCTTTTGCTAATTTGTTATAAGAATAAATATAAGACTGGGTCAAAATATGTATAAATATATATATAGATATAGATATAGATATAGATATATATATTTCCTTGTCATTCAGTATCCAACAGCAGCTAGAAAATATATATTTTGTAAATATATATATATATATATATATATATACACATATATATATATATATATATATGTATGTATGCACATATTTTGAATTCTCGACCTGTGGTTTTCATTCACATTGGGAGTTCCTATGAAGGAAATTCTCTCCATCCTGGTAAACAGGTATCTATTTTTTATTTTGTTTTTACAATTTATGGGCTCAGAAAGTTGTCTAGAAAATGAAGTCTGAAGTTATTAGCTGAAGTTCCACTGAACTCTGTTAAGGATAAAAGTAAAATGGTCCCACTGAAACTAAAGATAAGTGAGAAGATAGTAAGATAATAGTCCAATGAATGCTAGATGAATATCAGACACCCGGGAGTGATACATTATCTCCTAAATTACTGACAGAACTTATCTATGTGATGACTTTTAGGATTTATGGAAAATAACCTTACAGTTTTTAGTCAGCCAAGGGGAGCAGAAACCTCTATGAAGGAAACTCTAGTCTAAACCATCTCAGACATCAGTCTTTAGGCTTTGGGGATAGTTTAAAGGGATTTTAAGTCATTTTATTCAGATGCCAAAAATTAGCCTTTCATGGAATTTGGAAATGGGAGGTGAGAGAAAGTATACTATAATGGTGGAAAGAGTACTCTAATGGAGTACCTTGGTGTGGCACACTTTCCTTTCCCCCAAACTATCATCTTTGCCATCTTGGGATGATAATTTGGGCTAAGTGGGAAGTATGAGATCAGCCCAGTCCCCAGGAATAACCTGAGGATCTAATCACTACTGTATTCTTCCTTGGCTACCAGATCTCAGTCAAGAGAACTTTTTGGAACATATTTTAGAACATAGAGCCATCCTAGCTAAATAGTGATCTCAGTTTTAACCAGTATTTGAGGTTTCCCTCAAGAGTCTTTGTCTTACTTAAAGTCATAAAGTTCATATAACTACCCGTTTAATTTTCTGATGACTAAACCATACTCAGTCAGAATCTCTTTTGAGGCTACTTTTCTATCAGACTGCCAAAGGTTTTTGGGATCTGAAGTTCTTTGTTTTTTTTTTTTATTCCAAAACCCTTTCCTGTTTTCCCATGCAAGGGGAGTAGAACAAGAGAGAAGGACAAACCTAAGTCTAATGGCAGGATTATTGTCTTCTCTCACCTAACAAATTCAGCCTCAAATACTCACCAGTTGTGTGACAATGTGCAAGTCACTTAACGCTAGTTGCCTCAGTTTCCTCATTGGCAAAATGAACTAGAGAAGGAAATGGTAAACCACTCCAGTATCTTCAAGAAACCCAGTTGGAATTACGAAGAGTTTGGACACAACTAAAATGACCAAATAACAACATATATCAGATTCTCTGATAAATATGTTTATAGTGAGGGGAAGAGTGCTTTCTATTTTAATTCTAGTGTAATTTGAACTCATAAAGATGAATTTTCCTGATTCCAGGCCTGTGCTCTTTCTAATGGGGCATCTAGCTACCATCTGGTGTAAACACTATAGTAAGGATTAATAAATACTTGTTGATTCAAGGCACTTCTATACAGACCTACTTCCAAGCTGACAGTCATTCGTGACTATTGTTTGAGTCTGGCAATATAACCACTTTGTAATGAATCTAATTTACTGTGATTTAACTTTTTTATCTTTCTCCATCTCTGTCTCTCTCCCATGAACAGCATGCCATATTTTATGAAATGAATGCCTAAACTCTAAATCAACTATACCTACCAACATCACCCCCTTGATCTACCAATCAAAGCTGCCCCAAACAAACAAATTTTAAAAAAACCTCCAGGAAATAGGATTAATGTGTCATGACCTTTTCTTGATGAAACCATCTTAGCTCTTTGTGATCACAGCTTCCTTTTAAAGATGTTCAGTAATGATGCTTTTTTTGAAATTTTGCCAAGAATCTAAGTTAAGCTCACAGTTCTATGGTTTACACACGCCACTCTCTTTCCTTTTTTTTGAAATTAGGGACATTTGCCCTTCTCTAGCCCTGGAGGAGGCAATAACTGAAATTTATTGAGCCAGCAAGAGAACTCTCTGAACTATATCAAAACACAAGATACAAATGATTGTCATACACAGTAATGACATGGCAAACTGCAACAGTGACTTCCAATCTTCAGAAAAGCTGCAGAAGAATTCACTGAAGATGGAGGAATTGGGGGGGAAATGATTGATTTGGCAATAAAAAATCTCAGCATAAAATTTCCTGTGGGAAGAATAAGCAAATATTTAAAGCATTACAAAGATAATGCCATGGGGAATTTCAACTCTTCCTAAATACAGCATATCTTGGCAGAAAACCAAGAAGGGATCTAAAGTTTTTAGTGTTTTATAACAGATAAAAATAACCCAAATTACTTTGATATACAGTATAACCCCCCCCACAACACATAAACAGACTCTCTCTCTCTCTCTCTCTCTCTCTCTCTCTCTCTCTCTCTCTCTCTCTCTCTCTCTCCCTCTCTCTCTCTCCCTCTCCCATGATCAAACAAAGGAGCCAGAATGATAACTTCATTGATGGCAAGTCTATCAAAAAGTCTTGCAAGTTAAGTTTGGCAGAATAGGAAAAAAAGGAAAGGAGTTGAGAAAAACAAAAAAACAAAGCATTGTTCCTTTCTAGTATATGTAAACAATTAATTACTATTCTTCTTCTGTTGCTTTCAATTGTGTGCTACTCTTTGTGACCCCATTTGGGATTTTCTTTAAAAGGGTTCTAGAGTGGTTTGCCATTTCCTTCACTAGCTCATTTTACAGATGAGAAAATTGAAACCAAAAGGATTAAGAGACTTTTAAGTGCCTAATGTCACCCAGTTAGTAAACATCTGAGATCAGATCAGAACTCAGGAAGACAGGCTAGTGATCTATATGCACTGTGCCACCTAAAAGCCCTACCTCTTGAGGACTACAAGACCATGGTAAGTTGTTGACTGGAAGTCAGTCAGTCAGCAAACATCTATTAAAAAACTTTCTATATTCTAATCACTTTGTGTAGTGTTGGGGGATATAAATAATGACAAAAATACCACTTCTTCAAAATCTAACATTTTAATGTATAGTTTGTTTAGGAATTTCCAAAGGTTGAAAGAAATAGGAAAAAAAGATCAGAAGGAATTACAGACAAGTAGAACACTTTAAAAAGTATCATGTTGAATTTATTTATACTTTAAAGGGATTATATACTTAAAACCCTTCATAAGAGATTTATAATTTCATATGCAACTCTCTCTTTGCCTTCTACTGTGTATATAGAAGTACCCCTTTTTGTTGGTTTATAAAGGAAAAAAATGGGAGGAACCCCCACCCCTATAATTCCAAAAACTGACCCTGCTAGAGTTGCAGAAAATGCAGTGGTGGCTTCTGCAGCTTCTTTCACATTGCTATGGCTGGGAAATTGGCTTTCATTCTCTTGCTATGTCCTATTAGGTCCTGTGGCTGGTGAGGAATTGGAGATGATGGAAGCTGTGGATTGGGAAAAGGAAATAAGTTAATTTCTCAGGAATAGGTTTCAGAATCAAAGTCTTTGCCTTGACCCCACAAACTACAGAAAATCTTTCAGGGAAAGAGGAGTGATAAGTTTCACAACAGAACTGAAGGACCTCGTGATGAATCAGACCTTCTTTTATTGTACTTGGAAAGAGCCTGTTATTATTTTAGGCTTAAAGAACTAAGGTATAACAGACATGCCATATAGAATTCTGGGAAAGGGGGAGCCAGCCTGGATATGACCCATGAACCACCCTCAAAGGGACCAGTGGGGATCAACTAGGAAATGATAATTCCTTAGAGACTTGTGTGAAGGGATGGAGCCAGCAATTAGTTTTAGAAGCTAGACCTCAAAAAAGACAGATCAGCAGATTGAACTCTACATGAAGAAAAACTTCCCAACATTTAGAAATACCCAGGGGTAGAATGGACCACCTTAGTAGGGAGTGGATTCCCTATCACTTGAGATACTCAAGTGGAGGCTGGATAACTACTTTTTGAGGTTGTTATAGAGGAGATTCCAATTTTGGGATGACATTGACTGAGTTTCTGAAATGCTTGGCAAATATGAAATTTTGTTTTGTTTTGTTTTGTTTTAGATTTTTGCAAGGCAAATGGGGTTAAGTGGCTTGCCCAAGGCCATACAGCTAGGTCATTATTAAGTGTCTGAGACCAGATTTGAACCCAGCTACTCCTGACTCCAAAGCCGGTGCTTTATCCATTATGCCACCTAGCAGCCCCCCAAATATGAAATTACTTCTGAGAAGCTTTGTGGGGGATTTCAACTTAAGTACAGATTAGATCAGATGATTTACAGAGTCCCTTCCAACTCTGAGGATCAGTGAGTCCTGGTTTCCATTTTTTATTCTGCTAATATGTACTGGATGTGTCATTGGGCAAGTCACAAAAACTTTTTGATCCTCAGTTTCCTCATCTACAAAAGTGCATTAATAATATCCATGCTTCCTTTCCTCATAGAGCCTCTCCTAGAAGGTGATTCCACTTTTGAATAGTTGACATTATTATGTAATATTGAGCATTAACTCCTATTGCTTGAAGGTCAGGAAGGTTGCCACTCAGACTTGATTCTCAGTTTTTCTGGGCTTCCCTGTTAGATTGGCTGACTGCATATCCTACTTGAAGAACTTGACTCCAATTCTTAATTCTGGTTCTGGTGGGAATCACTGCCAACACTTGAAACTGAGAAGGGCAAATGACACAAAAGGAAAAAAAGCAAACCACCCCCCCCCCCTTAGCCATTTCTCAGAGCAGGGATATAAAGGGGGTGGGAAGAAGTCCTCCTCTTCTCACTGGTTCACTTCATAATGGTGTCCTTGTTATGGATGAACTATGATCTTTACCCTCTGGACACAGCAAGAAATAATACCTTCAAATCAGAAAGAATGTCAGAATTGTTGAGGGAGTTGTGAACTGATACAACCATTCTGAAGAGAGAGCAATTTAGGATTATGCCAAAAGGGCAATAAAATTGTTCATACTCTTTGATCCAACAATACTACATCTATATCCCAAAGAGATCATTAAAAAGGGGAAAAGACTCACATGTACATCTATGGCAGTTCTTTTTGTGGTGGTAAAGAATTGAAGGAACGCCCATCACTTGGGAAATGGTTGAACAAATTGTGATATTTGAATATAATGAAATATTATTGTTCCGTAAAAAATGATGAGCAGGCAGATTTCAGTAAACTCTGGAAATACTTCAATTAAATGATGCTGAGTGAAGTGAGCAGAACCAGAAGAACATTGTACATTTTAACAGCAACATTGTGTGATAATTAATAATGATAGACTTAGTTCTTCTTAGTAATACAGTGATCAAAGATAATTCTAAAAGACTTATTATGGAAAATGCCATCCACATCCAAAGAAAGAACTATGGAATCTGAATGTAGATCAAAGAATACAGTTTTCATTTTTTAAATTTTGTTGTTCCTTTTCCCCTTTGTTCTGATTCTTTTTTCAAAACATGACTAATATAGAAATATGAATAATAGGATTGTACATGTATAACCTATATCTAATTACTTATTATTTTAGGATGGGGGGAGAGAAGGGTATGAGGGAGAAAACTTTACAAAAATGAATATTGAAAATTATCTTTACATATAATTGGAAAAATAAATAAATTTAAAAAAGAGTGGCAGATGGAGATTTCAGTTTCATCAGTTTTCTCCCTCCCTCCCTCCTTTCCTTCCTTCCTTCCTTCCTTCCTTCCTTCCTTCCTTCCTTCCTTCCTTCCTTCCTTCCTTCCCTCCTTCCTCTTTCTCTCATTGTCTCTCTCTCTCTCTCTTCTTTCTTTCTTTATTTCTTCTATAAGTTTTAAAGATGCAGTCAATTCCAGTTAAGTGGCTGATCAAACAAAATCATAACTCATGTAGTTGGGGAATGAAGAGTAATTGCATTCGAAGAGATTTAAATATGTCAAGTCAAACCCCTCACACAACTCTATGATAGACTATCTGGGCACCCTTCAAAGACTCCATTGTATTTAAAGGTTTTTGTTTGGGGAGGGGGGTTCCCAGTCACATGTGGTAGAAGATACCTGTGATTCTTGATTCTTGCTGCCTAGAGACTGAGGTTTGTGGATACCTTGAACTCAAGAGTGTCTGAATCCACACTGAGTCTGACCCTAATATGGTAAGGAAAGACAAACTGGTTATACACAAAGCAGATCAGATTTTTTGGGTTCATCAGTAGTGGGATCAGGTCTTTGACTAACCACTGTACTTTCAAGACTGAGCAAGAGAGATTCAATCTTTAAAAAAAAATTCCTTTACTTAAACATTCTGGTTTAAAATATCTACCCATTGCCTCTTGTTCTTGATTTTAAAGTCAAAAGGAATGCATAAAAATAGAAAATTTCTATTGATTCCAATAGTGCTTTGAGATGTGAATTTTGGTCATTTGAATGAACCCTTTCCCCAACTTTAATACTTAGAGGTTAGGATTTTTCAAATCTGCTACTCATGATGCTCTGACTGACAAAGATTCTCTGACTGAGATCAACTTCATTTGAGGATGTGGATGTAGTCTCTGCTCTCCCAATGTTAGGTGATTTTTATGAAACGATTCAATTAAGTTGACTATTAGAGATTTACTGAAAAGATCATTGTAATATAAAAGAAAAAAGATAGAATTTGAATTCAAAGGTTAGATCCATATTTGTTTTAAAGTTTTAAAGTAAAATCAAGCAAAGTACCAGAAAAATTAGCAATTGAAATAAAATAAAATTGAAAGGGTAAACATTGGAAAGGAAGAGACATATGGCTGAGTAATATAAACTTAGAAAAGCTAAGGAATTTTTATTGATGATCAAATAGTAGATGAAATTAACAGATTATATAATAATAATATTAAAATTGTTCATATTAAATGGCAGCAATAACCAGAAGAATCAATAAAGATCCCATTTAGAATAGTTATAAATATTAAATAGCTGGTTATTCATAATGATGAACACATGACAAATAAAAGAAGATTTTAAAAAATTAAAAAATTAAAAAGAAAATAAAAAATTAGTCAATGCACACCTTGAATCAAGTCAGCAGACTTTTTTTTTGCACACACTGCCTAACTCCATTTCCTTTTAGTGTTTACCAGTAAACATGGGGAGTACTAAAGATTGGCATAATAGAATCCTAGAGGCAGAAAATACCTCAGAGGTCATTAAATTCAATCCCTACTCGAAATAGGCATTCTATGGCATTCCTGACAAGTGAGACTACCCTAATTGAAATATACTAATTGAAGTCCTCCAGTGACATACTGTTACAGCAATGGGACAAAAAAATCATTAATTCCATATAAAGATAAATGCAATTTAATAATGATCACTATCCAACAAAATCATTTGCTACATCACAGAAATGAATATGCTTCCCATATCCTATTCAGTGATTAGTAAGGTCCAAAGCATAATACTCCACTATATTCTTTATTTTTTTTCTTTCTGCACATAAAAGGACATTACAAAGCATCATTTACAGAAATATTTGTCATCTTATTTCCATTTGGTGTTATTTGACAGAATTCTTGATTAAGCCTAATGTTCTTCACTGTTGTATGCCTAAGTATAAGTGCATTACCTATCTCTGGGGGCCTTGATCTTTCACTGTAACTTTTGCAATTCTACCTAATATAAAATAAATACATTTATGTTTCAGAGAGCAGACATGTCTGGCTTTTAAAATATGGGCATATAAAATGTCATATATAAAAAAGTCTTTCTGGGTCAGCTAGGTGGCGCAGTGGATAGAGCACCAGCCCTGGAGTCAGGAGTACCTGAGTTCAAATCCAACCTCAAACGCTTTATAATTACCTAGTTGTGTGGCCTTGGGCAAGTAATTTAACCCCATTTGCCTTGCAAAAACCTAAAAAATAAGTTTAAAAAAATCTTTCTTGTTCTTTCCATGATCTTCCCATGAGCCACCCCACATTACAGAGCACCCTTAGTGGCTTCCTACCTTGCCTAGCCTTAAAACTGTTCCTGATGAGTACATGAATCCTAGGCTTTAATATCATTAATCCTTATAAAAATTCATGTGCAATGAAGGAGGGGAGGAGAGTATTTTTATTTTTACAGATGGTGGGAGTGAGGTAGACAGAGGGGAAGTAACCTGTATAAAATGTGGTTTTGACTTAGCCCCTTAATATTACTTGCTAACATTTATATGATAATGTAATGCTACAAAGCACTTCAGATACATCAACTTCTTAAATCCTCACAGATTCATATGAATGAATCCTCATAGCCTGCTTTGAAGCAGAGAGTGCAAATATTTGCCAATATCAGCCTAAAGGTGGCTGAATTGCCTTTCCCTGGATATTGAAGACCCGAGGTTCAAAGGGACTAATATAGTTTGAAGAGACACCAAATGGCCTTTTGCCATCATGTCACAGGCTCAAGGCTCACAAGAAATAGAAGAGGAAGAAGGTGCCTTTATCTTGTTAGGTCATGAGGAATACTAGTTAGAAATGGGTAAAGCAGTGATTGCCAGTTAAGTGTTAATGAATGAACCCCTTAATTCTCCTTCCCTAAGACATATACTCCTTTTTTAAAGGAGCCATAGAAAAGGCAGTAGATTCTAGATATAGGGGATACAGACTCTGACATTGTACTGCCTCAGAACCTATGATTGTATATGAAGGTCATTAATGCTATGAGTTTTTCAGGGCTAGGACTCTTCCTTTTTTGCTATCCAAGCTCAAGTATAATCCTTATTTTATGTTCAAATGTATATTGTTGCCTCGATGCTTGCAGGGGAACTAAAGATAATACCCCTCTACCAAGTTGTGGGGGGGGGGGAGGGGGGCACCTGCAAGCTTATGTCTTGCCTGACATAAGAATATAAAATCTTGGGGCAGCTAGGTGGCGCAATGAATAGAGCACAGGCCCTGGAGTCAGGAGTACCTGAGTTCAAATTTGACCTCAGATACTTAATAATTACCTAGCTGTGTGGCCTTGGGCAAGTCATTTAACCCCTTTTGCCTTGCAAAAGCCTAAAAAAATATAAAATCTTTAGAATATATAATATAATATAACATAATATAATATAAAATATAAAATCTCTCATTGAAGTTCAGAATTCTTTTATTTATCTTTGCACCATATATACATTACTTGGTTCAGTGACTGATATATAGCTGACGTTAAATAATAGTTGTTAATATAATACTTTAAAGTTTGCAAATTATTTTATATACATTATTAAATCTGATTCCCATAGCAACTCTGTGAGTTATTCCCATTTTGCAGATAAGGAAACTAAGGCTGAGAGAAGTTAGGTAATTTGCCCAAGGTCACCTAGTTAGTTAGCAAATGTCTGAATCAGGGTTTAAAGTCTAGTGTTCTTGGCTTCATATCTGGTACTCTAGCCACTACATCTCATTGATGCATCAATTATAAATACTTTTTGGTTGGTTGGTTGATGGGTTCAATGGCAAGTGAGGGTCTAGGAAGGTTGAGGGGTCATGCTGAGAGGTGTCATGAATGGCTAGGAGCCATGGAAAAGGCAGTAGATTCTAGATATAGGGGATACAGACTCTGACATTGTACTGCCTCAGAACCTATGATTGTATATGAAGGTCATTGATGCTATGAGTTTTTCAGGGCTAGGACTCTTCCTTTTTTGCTATCCAAGCTCAAGTATAATCCTTATTTTATGTTCAAATGTATATTGTTGCCTCGATGCTTGCAGGGGAACTGAAGATAATACCTCTCTACCAAGTTGTCCTAATGGTTTCTATGATACCATGGTCTCATGGGTAGGGCAACATGAGTCATAGAATTAATACCAAGAAGTCCTTAAGACTAAAGTTGATCTGTGTAAGCCTATACCTGGAATTCTAATTCTTAGGTTATATTTTAATAATAATAATAATAATAATAATAATAATAATAACAACACTTTAATGTTTACAAATCATTTAACAAATATTGTCTCATTTTATCCTCACAATAACTCTGGGAGGTAGATATTATGAGCCTCATTTTACTGATGAGAAATTTGAGTTAAACTGAGGTTAAATGACTTGCTCAGGGTCACACAACTAGTGCCTGAGACTGGATTTCAACCTAGGTATTCCTATTCTTTGTCACACAGTTGCTTATTATCTCCATTTGACATAAAGGATCATGGGGCTCAGAAAACTTATGAGATTTAATAAAAGTCACCAGGACCAGGTTTAGAATGTCAGACTTCTGACTCTATATTTATCTTTCTTTCTACTATACCACCTTCTCTGTTTAGGTAAAGAATAAATGATTGCCCTAGACATAAAACAAAGAGCTGATACAGGATCAATACTACTAATGGTCTTTATTCTTCCATTTGATTAAAAAAATGAACCTTGAGTTGAGAAGACTATGGAAATATGTTATTTACTACTCTGAAAAACTTAGAACTTATAAGCAAGTAGTGAAATAAACATGACCCTACTCTTTCACAACTAGTAATTAGGTAATTCTTTTTTTGATGTTCTATATATCCTTGTTCTCTTAAATAAAACATTCAGATTAAATAGTTCACATTTAGGAGACACGGATGACTTGGAATAGGTAGGCCAACTTCCCTGACGTTTCTTCTAACTGTTCCAACTCCCAACAAATTTTGCACTTTCTAGGAAAGTTATCTTTTGTTCTCTTCTCAATGGATAGACTTCTTAACACTGACTCCAAAAAGGCCATGATTAATTTTCTACTTTTAAAAATGAATCAGAGTTAATCATTATTCTAACTTCATTATCTTGTGGATGTGATCCAGCTTATCAACATTTGTCTTAAAATGTAGCACAGACTTCCTTTAGCATGAACACTTTTCTTCTCTCTGCTTCTATTAATGAAGCCTAAGAAAATAATGGCTCATTTTTCAATTGATAAATGGTCAAAAGATAATGAATATGCAGTTCACAAGGGAAGAGATCCAAACAAACAATAATCAAGGTTAAAAAAGACTCTGAACCACTAATAAATAGAGAAATTCGAATTAAGTCAACTTTGAGTTCCCTCAGATTGGTATAGTGGACGAAAAAGGAAAAAAAGATAAATCATGGCAGGCTGCAAGAAGATAGAGCCATTAATGGCTTGTTGATAGAGTTGTGGATTATTGCAGTCATTCTAGAAAGTAATTTGAAACAGTGCCCTAAAATTTTCCAAACTGTGTATATTCTTTGACTTAGCTATGACATTGCTAGGCTTACTGAAAAAGAATAAAGAAATGAGGACTCATATGTACAACATTTCTTATAACAGTTCTTTTTTGTGATGTCAAAGGGGTCATAAGCAATTATGAAGATGATGGCTTCAGGAAAACCTGAGAAGACGTGAATCAGCCGACATTGAGGGAAGTGAGTCCTTGGTCACTCACTCAAGGTTAAGCAGATAGTGTCAGAAATAGGATTTATACCTAGATTTTCCTGAATCTGAGATTATTCCTCATTCTTCTGAATTGCTCTCCAGTATATTAAAACAAGTATTCATTCTGAAATTCAGGCTCATATCTTAAGACTCTCAGATTCAACATTTCTTCCACTGTACTACATTGCCTCAACTCCAAATTCATAAAGTCTTTGTCAGGGTATTAATACCCTGGCAGATGCTGCCAAACAGAGAAAAGATTTTAAGTCCAGGCTTATGTGGCTGTCTGCTGTGAGGCAGACTAGTCAAACTCAGAGAGTCTCATCAGTAATGAATGGTCAACCAACAATATGCATAAGTGAACATTGAATTATATGTATAGATATTAATAATATACCAAACTAAATACATAGATATGCATAATCCACTAAAGTCCTAGTCTGATAAATCACCATACATAGTACAAAGGTAACCCTGACTTCTTGAAGAATATGCCAGTGAAACACTTTGGCAAATTCGATCAATGAAGGTTCTAGGCCCAACTCTAATTGTGAACTCCCAACTAAGTACTTAGAGACTCTTTACCAGGAAGGTAATGGTGGGAATTGAAAGATAGGAACACAATGGGTGAAAAACTTTATAGAGTTCTGAATCTGACTGACTGGCAGAAGGGTGGTACCATTCACACAACCAGAGGAAGAGGTAGAGCTGGTTTATAAATTTAAATGGCAGAAGGGACTTTATAACACTGTGGTTCAACTCCCCTCATTTTGTAGATGATGAAATGGAAATACAGAAAGGTGAATTCACTTACCCAAAGTCACATTGTTAATGGCAGAGCTAAAATCTGAAATCATGCCTCTTTACTCCATCCAAGTCACTTTCTTACTGTTCTATGATTCTGGGGGGGAACTTCAACAAATAACTTTTAAATTTCTACTAGAAGATCTTTTTAATTTTTTTAACTTTTCTTTGAGATTTCTTTGGTTTAAATTTGTGATTTCAATGGTGTGGAGAACCTCCACAAATCTAGATTGTATTGGATAGTCAATATTGCATGGTTGGGGTGGTACTGGTGGGAGGGCAACTCTCATAGGAGAGCACCAGCCTTGTAATCAGGGAGGACCTGAGTTTAAATCCTGGCTCAGTCATTTGTCACTGTGAGACCATGGGAAAATCACTTAACCCCCATTGCACCACAAACTAACAAACAAAAAAAAGAAAATTACATGGGTACCAAGGTATTATGTGACTTGGTCAATGGACATAGAAATACATCAGATGCAAGATTTGAAATGAGGTCTTCTAGATGCTAAGGCTGGTCCTTTTTTCCACAAATAATAACTAGAATTTATATACTATTATAAGATCTGAAAAGCACTATAGAATATGTGTATATATGCATGTATATTTATATGTAGGTATATATATATATATATATATATACATATATATATATTACAAATATATGCTATATTTTGTGCTACTCTCTCATAAGATGATTAAATAACACAGGGTCCATTTTTCCTTAGAGTCAGTCAATAAATATTAAGCTCCTAGTAAGTACCAGTGACTGAACTAAGTGTTAGGGATACAAAAAGAAGCAAAAGACAGTTCATCCCTCAAAAAAGTTCATGGGGAAAATGAAAAAAATAATGAAAATATAATGAGTGAATTAGAGAGATGCAGACAAAGTGTGACAGCATTTTGATCATGATAAAGCAGCTCTTTTTAAAACTGAAAATCCATGACTTTTTTTAACTATTTAAGGCATTGGGGTTAAATGACTTGTTCAAGGTCACACAGCTAAGCAATTATTAAGTCTCTGAGGCTGGATTTGAACTCAGGTCCTCCTGACTCCAGGGTCATTTCTCTATTCACTGAGCCACCTAGCTGCCTCTAATCCATGAATATTGACAGGAATATTCTCTTCATAAGCCTGAAGGAGCACAGTAGACACAGTGTCAGAAAGATCAAGAAGCCTCAAACACTTACTTGCTGGGTGACCCTGTGCAAGTCACTTAACTGTTTACCTCAGTTTCTTCATCTATAAAATGAACTGGTGAAGAAAATGTCAGACCACTCTAGTATCTTTGCCAGCAAAATCCCAAATGGAGTCATGAAAAATCAAAAGATCTGAACAACAGCAAAAATAACACTGACCTAGATACAGCATAGGCTTGTTGGTAAGTTAGTACTTTAAAAAAATCTTGAAACACTATAAAAATGTGATTTATGGTCATTGAAAAAAATGACACATAAGCTTGTTATTCATCTTTTAAAAGATTTACTTAACAGTAATAGGGGAAGGATTTTGAAACAAAAACAAATCTCTCTTGTCTGCATTGACCATTACAAGCTAGTTCACTAGCAAAGCCTCAGAGCCCACCAGCAGTACCTAACAAAGGCTTTGTGATATTGATAGCCTTTAGTCCTTTGAGTAATCAAGTTTTGAGAATGATTTCAATATCTCTTAAAGAGAAAAAAAAGAAAAACACAGTTTAACTCTCAAGGGGAAAGAAATTAGAATACTGTCCCACCATATTGTACTTTAGGAATATCACCTTTGAAGTTGAACCTTAGACATACTTCAAATATATGACAATTTCAGAAAGGAGATAAGTAATTTGTATTTGAATTGCCTTCATACTGTGTCAGTGTTAATATTCCAGGTATGGTTCTTTAATATTTATTATGAGACTATAGCAAATAGGCATTTAGAATAAAGGAAAACACAACAGTGTCTATATAACAAATGTTTCCAGAAAAAAGTTTTTAAAAGTCCTCTCATAGTATGATTATGGCTAATAGTATCACTTTCTATTTTTGTAGTTTTCTAATTCTTAATGGAAGGATATGTTATGATATCAGTAACAATCTTTGTTATATTAGATATGCTTTATTATTTCTCAGTGTTGTAATTATTTATTTATATAGTTATGATAGTGCCCTGTTCTTTTTTGGCTCTGCTTTCTTTATTCTGTTATCTTTTCATAGTGTTCCTATGTTGCTCTGAACTTTTCATATTCAATATTCTATACAGTACAATTATATTTCATCTTGTTCATATGTCACAGTTTGTCATTCCTTAAATCACTGGGCACATATTTTATTTCCAAAATTTTCCCCCATAAATAATGATACTACAAATATTTTTGTACATATAGTTCTTTTTTTGCTGTCAACAACTCTGGATCAAAGAGTATGAACCATTTAACTTTACATAATTTCAAATTATTTTTGAGAATACATGAACCAATTCATAGCAATACCACCATTGAATTAGCATTCCAGTCTTTCCATAGCCCTACAACAGTTTTCTCCCATGTTTTATGTTTTCTTTCTAATTTGATAGCATTTTATTTTTTAAATTTAATTTATTTAAGGCAATGGGGTTAAGTGACTTGCCCAAAGTCAAGTAGCTAGTCAATTATTACCATATTTCCCCATGTATAAGATCCACCTTAATTTTGGGGCCAATTTTGAAAAAAAGTAGTATATATATATATATATATATATATATATATATATATATATATATATAAAGTTTTTGAACTCAAGTTTTATTCATGATAAAATTATTCCAACTCATTATTACTGTTAAAACTCCTATCCATTGGCTCATCCTCATCTATGTTTGATGATGAATCACTGTCTTAGGAGAGGCTCTGACTACTCTCCTACCTGTGTTCTGGTCTGGGATTGACCACAAGCCCTCCCTGGGCAAGTCTGGTCATGGACGCATGCTTAGTCCATTCTGTCCCATGAACCTGAAGCACCAATTGTGTTCTCCTTCGAAATCAGTCACTTCTTTTTCATCAGCAATTCTTGCTTCATGCTGAACCATCTCTGTGGACACAGGAATTACAATGGTCTTTTGCTCTTCAATCCATCTCTTCAATTCCCTCTCTAATTCAGGCCATTTTGCTGACTTGCTTCTCGTGGCCTTCTACCCTGGTGTTTTCAGTCGGGTTTCTTCTTCTCATAGCCAGTCTTGGATTGTTTTCTCAGTTGGAGGAGGACCAAACTGACATTCAGAAGCACAATTTCCATTCACTTTTGCAAGCTGGATCATTTTGAACTTGAATTCAGCACTGTACAAAAATCTTTTCTGAGCCATTTCTGGGCAGAATGTGGCAAAACATAACCTAATATACCAATAACAAATGTGAAACAATGAGTACAAAGACAAGTGCAAAAAAAGTGGAAAATGCAAGTAAAAAAAACATCTACAAGCACTGTATGACATTCCCAGTTTCTAGACCCCAATTTTTTTAAAAAAAGGGTACATCTTATACATGGGAAAATACAGTTAAGTATCTGAAGCTGAATTTGAACTCATGTCCTCCTGACTCCAGGGCAGCTGCTCTCTTCATTTAACTACCTAGCTGCCCGTAATTTGATAGCATTTTAAATGTGCATTTATTAAATAATGATTTTGAATTTTTCAGATTGTTGGCTATTTATATTTCCTTTTACTATTATTCATATCTTCTTAATCCTAGTCTATCACAAATGACTCTTAATTTTATATATTTGTGTCGATTCCATATAGAACTTGAATGTCAGATTTTAATAAAAAAGATTTCAACACAAAGACCTTTCCCCAAATCATCTTTACTTTTGATTCAAAAGGGCAGAGAATAATTTCTTTTGGTTCTAATTTAATTGACTTTATGCAAACATTTTTAATTCAGCATTTTGATTAAACAAACTCAGATCTTTACTTTTTTCAGCTTAATAACCACCACCTTACCTCCTATTTGGTTAATCTTTCATTTGATTTTTAAAATGCTTAGTCTTCTAAGTGCTTGAGGGATTAATAACCTTTTCATGTTCTCATATTTTGTTTAATTGTATGTTACATTTTTTTCTTTTGATGACATAAATGTTCAAAGATTTAAATTTTTCTCTGAGGTCCATGTTACCTGTATCCCATAGTGTTTGATATATTATTGTGATTTTAATATATTAATTTTAGTTTCTTTTAGTTGACTTTTAGCATTATTTAGAATTTAATCTCCATTTTATTCTTTTTTTCTCTTAATCATATTTCCTTTGCTTATAATTCTTATTGTATAGTGACCCACAAAGGATTTGTTTAATATTTCTGGCTACATATCTCTCTATAAATACATATGTATTAAGTTTTATACTCATGGTAATGAATATGGTTAATTTTTGTGAAGGAGTTATATGCTGCTGAAAAATAAGCTTATTTCCTGAAATGCCTATTTTTTTTAATGACAAAGACAATACTTGTTTTAGAATTGGAAAGAAACTTGGCAATCTTGTAGTCAAATCTATTTATTTTAAAGCTCAAAAAAAATTGAGAACTAGAGATTTAAATGACTTTTTTGAAGCCATACATGTAGTAATGGCAGAGGTGGGAATTTAAATCCAGGACTTCTGACTCCAAATTCAGATTCCTTCTACTGCACTACATTATCTGTTCTCATATCAAGTTTTTTTAAAACATTCTATTCACATATATAATTTTCTTTACATTTGTCTTTGTAATACTATTTTTAGCATGCTGATGACACCTATACTTTTAAAAATTCAATTGAATTTTCCTTTAAGTATTCAGAAAGTTTTTCATTCACATACATTTAATGCTTCATTTCCTCCAATGGTGTTTAGTATAATATTTGTTCCCTGTTTTTTCTAGATACTATCTATTTTTACTACTGTCATCCATGATCCAAAATAATGATTGCCACTCCTGAATTTTTTATTTTTTTTGCAAGGCAATGGGGTTAAGTGTCTTGTCTAAGGCCACACAGCTAGGTAATTATTAAGTGTCTGAGGGCAGATTTGAACTCAGGTACTTCTGACTCTAGGGCCAGTACTCTATCCAATGTACTACCTAGCTGCCCCCCACTCCTGAATTTTTTAAAATTCAGATAAAGCATAAGAAGATTTACAACAGCCTTTCATTTTAACTTTGAAGGGAAGTTTTATATTTTAATTGATTCTTCTATTCAGGAAATTGTTGAATTTTTCTCCCTACCCATTTTATTACTTTCTTCCATTGCATTAGCAACTTTAGCCCATTAACATTCAGAATCATTATCATAGTTTTTTGCCTTCTATAAAATTTAGGCATGCTATATCTTTTTTATTTATTAAAAAACAGGATCAAGAACATGTATATTGTATCATTTGAAACAGTCCTATCCTGTTCTCCTTTACACCTAAAACTTACCCAATGCTCCAAGCTCATTTTCAAATCACTAGTGTCTTTTTAAAAATAACCCAAATAATAAAATTTACTAAAGTAAGAATATATATTCACCTTATCAGTTTCACTAAGTATTTTTATTTAATATTTATTCTCATTTTGTACACTGTTTTTTATACATTAATAAAATATTCTTGTTTAAGAGTAAACAAAATACCCCCTACTCCCCAAAAAATATAGACTCACTTGAGTGATAAAGTAAAGGGGAGAGAAAAAAATTTAAATTAAAATAAAAAATAATAATAGTAATAATTGTAGGTATGGCCAGGTGGTGCAGTGGATGGAGCACCAGCCCTGGAGCCAGGAGCACCCAAGTCCATATCCGGCCCCAGACACTCAACAATCACCCAGCTGTGTGACATGCAAGCCACCCCAACCCCACTGCCCTGCATAAACCAAAAAGAAAAAAGAAAAAAAAACCTAAAATAAAATAAAATAATAATAATAGTAGGGGTGGCTGGGTGGTGGACAGAGCACTGGCCCTTGATCCAGGACCACTCGAGTTCAAATCTGGCCTCAGACACCCAATGATCACCCTTCTATGCAGCCCCAGGCAGGCCACCCAGTCCCATTTGCCCTGCACCCCCCCCCAAATAATAATAAAAATAAATGTGCTTCAGTCTGTGTTCCAACACCACCAACTCTGTCATGGGTAGATCACATTCTTTATGATAAGTCCATTGCAAAAGTTACTTCCATATTTTTCCACTGTTGCCATTGCTGATTACAACTCCCTCCTTTCATATTTCTCCACTACCATGTACTATATTTTCTCTCTCCTTTCACTGACTCTGCTGTAGGGTAGCTGAGTGGCACAGCAGACAGATCCCTGGCCCTGGGGCCAAGAGGCCCTGGGCCCCCATACCACCCCTTAGGCCCAGAATCCACCTGGCCCTATGGTCCTGGGCAGGCCTTCCAATCCCAGCCCCTTGCAAGAAGTAAAAAAGAAAATGTGTTATATCTGACCACTCTCCCCCCATGATCCATCCTCTCCTCCTTCATTCACATCCCCATGCCTTCCTCCTGTCCACCCCCTTCTTACTCCAAATGTCTATACCCCATTGAGTGTATATGCTGTTTCCTCTTCTAGCCACCTCTGATGAGAGTGAAGATTCCCTCATTCCCCCTTGCCTTCCCCCCTTCCATATCATTGCAATAGCTCATTGTAATAAAGAAAAACCTTATTATATGAAATATCTTGGCCTATTCCCCCCCTCTCCTTTTTCTTTTTCCCATTACATTTCCGTTTTTTCTATTGACTCCATTTTTACATCATATTTTATCTTCAAATTCAGCTTTCTCCTGTGCTTCATCTATAAAAGCTCCTTCTACCTGTTCTGTTAATTGAGAAGGTTCATATGAGTATTATCAGTGTCATTTTTCTATACAGGAATACATGCAGTTCATCATCCTTAAGTCCCTCATATTTTCCCCTTCTCCTCCAATCTCTATGCTTCCTCTGAGTCCTGTATCTGAAGATCAAACCTTCTGTTCAGCTCTGGCCATTCCAACAGGAACATTTGAAATTCCCCTGGTACATTGAAAGTCCATCTTTTTCCCTGGAAGAGGACATTCAGCCTTGCTGGGTAGTTGATTCTTGGTTGCATTCTAAGCTCTTTTGCCTTCCGGTATATTATATTCCAAGCACTATGAGCTTTTAATGTAGTTGCTGCTAAGTCCTGTGAGATCCTGATTGCAGCTCCACAGTATTTGAATTGTGTCCTTCTGGCTCCTTGTAATATTTTCTCTTTGACTTGGGAGTTCTGGAAATTGGCCATAATATTCCTAGGGGTTGTTTTTTTGGGATCTCTTTCTCAGGGGGATCTGTGGATTCTCTCCATTTCTATTTTGCCCTCTGCTTCTAGGATAACAGGGCAATTTTCCTGTAGTAATTCTTTGAAAATGATGTCAAGGCTCTTTTCCTGATCATAACTTACAGGTATTCCAATAATTTTTAAATTATCTTTCCTAGGGGTGGCTAGGTGGCGCAGTGGATAAAGTACTGGCCCTGGAGTCAGGAGTACCTGGGTTCAATTCCAGTCTCAGACATTTAATAATTACGTAGCTGTGTGGCCTTAGGCAAGCCACTTAACCCCATTGCCTTGCAAAAACCTAAAAAACAAACAAACAAAAAAATTATCTTTCCTAAATCTGTTTTCCATATCAGTTGCTTTTTCAATGAGATGTTTCACATTTTCTTCTAATTTTTCATTCTTTTGGTTTTGAAGTATTGAGTCCTGATTTCTCATAAATTCATCAATCACCCTGAGTTCCATTTTTTGTCTGAAGAATTTGTTCTCAGAGAGTTTTCTTATCTCTTTTTCCATCTGGCCAATTCTGCTTTTTAAAGCATTCTTTTCCTCAATAACTTTTTGAACGGTTATATCCATTTGACCTAAGCTGGTTTTTAGCATGCTATTTTCTTCAGCATTTTTTTGGATTTCCTTGACTAAGCTGCTAACTTCATTTTCATGTTTTTCCTGCATCTCTCTCATTTCTTTTTCCAGTTTTTCTTCTAACTCCCTCATTTCATTTTCAAAGTCTTTTTTGAGCTCTGTCATAGCCTGAGCCCAATTTCTGTTTTTCTTGGAGTCTTTAGATGCAGGAGCTTGTGCTTCCTCATCTTCAGACTGAGTGTTTTGATCCTTCTTGGGCTCATTTGCAAAATGTTTCTCAATGGTATTCCTCTTGTTTTTCTGCTTGCTCATTTTCCCAGCCTTAGCCTGTTTTGGGGTGCTTCCTGAGCTATTGGGACACTCCCACGAGGCTATCAGTGTGTGAGGCTCTGTCCTCCCTCCTGTTCTGTGAATAACCATATGCGCCCCCCTCTTCCATGGGGCTGAGGTGGGGGGGGCCTGCTGTTCTATGGGGGGGCCTAGATTGTGATCAGGATCTGAATGTGGTCAGAGCCCCAGAGTCCTGTTCCAGGGGCAGAGGACAGAGCTCTGCAGTCTCTCTCTCTTCACTCCCCTCCCTAGGTTCAATGGGCTCATACCCTGGGGGCTCCTGCTAACTGGCTCTGCCTGCTTATGTTTCCTGGATCCGGACTGCTTGCTGTGTGCCCTGAGGGCTGGGCTTCATATGCTCACTCTGGCAGAGGTCCCCCGCTGTTCCCCCAATTTGCTCTCCAGGGCGTAGCTCAGGAAACTCCCCCACTGCTGTGAGCCACGGCTCCCAGCGCCCTGGGGCTGCCTCTGGGAAGCTGAAGTTCCCTTGTTCTGGTGCTCCATGCCTCTTGTGGGCCGCCCCTCCTACCCCTGGGAGCAGAGCCTTTCTGCCCTTTTCCAGGTTACCTTGAGTAGGAGAACTGCCTCACTGGGTCCCTCTGTGGGTTCTGTCTTGAAAATTTAGTAAGAGTCCTTAGTTTAGAAGTTTTATGAGAGAGCGCCCAAGACATGATCTGCTCTTGTGGCCATCTTGGCCGCGCCCCAGTTTCACTGAGTCTTAATGGTAGAAGACAAAAATGATACTTAAAACAAAAATGAGCTTAACAAAAGTGACAGAATTATATGTATTAACTTGTTTTATGTTAAAAGCAATTTTTTTAGGTTTTTGCAAGGCAAATGGGGTTAAGTGGCTTGCCCAAGGCCACACAGCTAGGTAATTATTAAGTGTCTGAGACCAGATTTAAACTCAGGTATTCCTGACTCCAGGACCCGTGCTCTATCTACTGCACCATCTAGTTGCCCCTAGTTTTTGTTCTTTTTCAATGACCTTTGCCTTTGATACACATATTTTAAGAATTTCTAAGTCCTACCATATTCCATCTCTCTCTCTTTTTTAAAAGTACTTCTTTCAGACCCTTTGACTCCTTTCCACCCAAAAACTGTAGTATTTTCTATTTGTTCCTTTAATGGATAATAGTCGAGAGAGTCTTATCTTCTCCTTGAAGCATGTTACTTGACAATCAAGTTATCAATTAGCACTTGCAAACTTTTTTAACATGTTTACCTTCTTCAAGTTTCTTTCATCTACTTGATGTTTCATTTTGGTTTGTTTCCTCAGGCCTAACAAGGTGCCTGTCATACAACAGTCTCAAAATTAATACTTGTTCAAATATTGATTTGTGTATGTGTGTATGTGTACATGTACACACACACACATACATATATATATATATATATATATATATTTGAATTTATATATGCCTATAAACATCTGAAGTCATGGATTTGATTTCTTGACAAGGTTTTCTCACTTAATATCAACCAATATACTTAATATCACCATGGTCCATCTAAGTTTTCAAAGATTTTTCAATTTTTCAGAGTTGGG
The DNA here is from genome assembly GCF_037893015.1 of Macrotis lagotis. Lineage (NCBI taxonomy): Eukaryota > Metazoa > Chordata > Mammalia > Peramelemorphia > Peramelidae > Macrotis > Macrotis lagotis. Next base: position 162,421,894 of record NC_133663.1, on the reverse strand, counting down.
CTAAATAGTCTTTGACTGATTAAGATGTATTCTCACCTGGTTAAGGTATCAGGGTGTAATATTTATTGGTATGATGGAGTAATTGTCCAGGTTGACTTCCACACTTAAAACACAATTAGAGGGATTATGGTAGTCTGGCTCTTCTCCAAAATTAGATGTCAATGGTCCAATATCAGTGTAGAAGATTGTACAGTGTTGGCACTCCAGATATCTATGCTGTATCAAATATTTAGCAGTGACTTGGATGAAAGTGTAGATGCCATGTTTATTAAACTTGCAGGTGACTAAAGGGAAAGGGACAGTTAATATAGTAGATGACAGAGTAAGGAACAATAAATTATTGTTAGGTTAGAACACTGGAAATAAATGTATTAGGATGATATTTGATAGGATTAAATGAAAACTCTTCAACTTGGGTACAAAAAAATCAACTACACAAGTACAAGAATAGAAGGACAGAGAAAAAGTAGCTGTTCTTAAAAAATATGAGATTTTCATGTGTTTCATACTTATGATTCTTTGGTGTTATGTGGTATGCTGATCAATCTTGTATAGCATCAAGAGAAACATGTCTTTTAGAAATAAGGACATGATAGTTTTACTGTAGTCTCCTTTCCCAGTCTTCCTTTGGAGTACTATGTTCAGTTATAGGCAATAAAGTTTTTTGAAAGATGTTGAGATCACATTATAGCAAGGAATCTTTTATTTATGGGGTGAACTAGAATGGTTCCAGAGATCCCTTAACAACACCTAAATTATATGATTCTTTGACTGCATTCATGTGCTGGCCTCAATTTTCTCAATTAAAAATAATACTTGCTAATACTTAATCATAGGTGAGTTGTAAGGACTAATAAATCTCAAAGTACTTTATAAATGAATCTAATTTTGTCAATCTTTTATTAAGCTCATTTTTGTTTTAAGTACCATTATTGTCTTGTACCATTAAGACTCAGTGAAAGTGATGAGGTGAATCTACATTCTTCCTTTAGCTAATTTTATTATCTGGAAACTGAGACTTAGAAAGATTAGGTGACTTGCTTATATGTTAGAGTCTAAATCCTCTAGGGTTTGTTCTTTCCATTACATTATACAGTTCTTTTTATACTTCTACCTGAGCCTAGGTATCTACATCTGTAAAACAAAGGAACTGGAATGGCAAGGTGGCAGAACTATTAATCAAATATACCTCTTATATGTGAAGAATATTCTTCCTTCAGGGTTTAATAGACTAAGTCAGATGGGTCTGATATTAATCAAAATTTTCTCTTTTGAGAAATGCAGATAAGCATTGACTCATTGTCCTGTAGGGAAATCTAGGTGACGACTCGAGTTTTTATTTCAATTAGCATCAGCTTTTGAATTGATGATTGAACACATTTCCTACCTGCATATGCTTCTTGCATTTATATGCTTTACTTTTTTTCAATTTTAGTTGAAACTATATGGAAATAAGGAGAGAATTATAAAGAAGGGGGAGGGGAATTCTTTATTTCTATTGATTTATTTCAATAAATAGTATATTTAGGGGAAAGAGAAGAATGGGGAAAACTTCTTACAAAAGGTGGGACTTTTGATTTGAAGTAGGGGGAGACAAGAAGAAAGTTCCAGACATGGGGACAGCCAATGAAAATACTCTATGTCAGGACATGTGATGTTATGAGCAAGGAATAGCAAAGAGATTGATGTCACTAGACCTAAGTATATGAATGGAGAGTAAGGCTTGAGAAGTCTGGAAATGTAGGAAGAGGTCAAAATCTGAAGGATTGTAAAAGCTATATGGAAGTATGTATGTGTGTGTATATATATATATATATATATATATATATATATATATATATATATATATATATATAAATATATTGTTCTTGGAGGCAATAGGGAGCCACTGTAGTTGCTGGAAGAATCAGGTGACATGGTCAGACTAGCACTTTGAAAAATATCAATTTGACTGTAAAGTGGAGGATGGACTGTACTGGGGAAAAATTTGAGGCAGGGACATCAAGCAGTAGGCTATTGTAGTAGTTTAGGTGTAGGTGATAAAGACCTGTATCAGATTGGTGGCAGTACTAGAGGATATGAAGAAGTTTATCTGAGAGATGTTAAGAAGGTAGAAATGACTGGATGGGGCAACTTATTGGAATTGGAGGAGATAGCAAATGAGAGGAATGGAAGATGAGGATTCCCAAATTATAAACCTCGATAGCTGGGAGGAGGGTTATATCCTTAACAGAAATAGGGGAAGTTTAGAGGAAGGGAGAATTGGAGGTGGGGGTTATAATTAATTCAGTTTTGAACATGTTGAGTTTAAAGTGTCTATGGTACATCCAATTTGAGATATCTAATCAACATTGGAATATTTGAGACTAATGGTCAGGAAAAGAGTTCAGGGATGAATAAATAGATCTCAGAATCATCTGTAAACAGATCATTGGAGTTAATTGCTAAGAAAAATAGTATCAAGAGAAAAGAGAGCCCAAGAGCATGTTTTGAGAGTCACCCACGATTATTGGTGACTTAAGTGCAGATTTAGCAAAGGATACTAAAAAGGAATGATCATGAAAGATTAGAACAAGGAAAGAGTAACTTCTAACTCTATAATGCTACATATTTGTTTTCCTCTTTACTAATTCCATGTTGTTATTCTCTAGATGCACTGTTTTACAAACTTCACAATCCTTTCTGTGAAAAATAAATGTTTGTCAGCTGCCTAGGCCATCAATGCATATGAAAATAAATCTGAAAATACCAGCAATCAACATATGGGTAAACTATGCATTGGGCCAGTGGTACAGAGTCAGAAGAATTCATACTTAACACAGTTTATAGGTAAGAGGAAATCTGACCTAATGAATAGACTTGACCTTGAGATAAAAAAAATGACCACCTATGCCATATGCTGACTGTATGACTGGTCAAGTCACTTAACCTCTCAGGGTTCCTATCAACTCTCTGAAAACTAGGAGAAAAATACCAATGGAATCTCAGGTCCAGGTTTTATTCCTAACATAGTTTCTCAATTTCTTTTTTAGAAAAAAAATCTCTCATTAGAAAAATCAGTGATATACAGTGGAAAGAATACTGGATCTGGAGTCAGAAAACCTGAATTTGAAACTTGGCTCTGCCAGTTATTCCCTGCATAGTGTATCAATATAGCCAAGTTACTTAATTTCTCCAACCTGGGCTCAATTTATGAATTTATGTGTAAAGATGGTTTTGAAACCACCTCTATGCCATTTTAGCTCTGTTGTTCCCTTACCTAAGTGAAAAATATTTCAATCAATTATTAGTGAATTAATCAATAATTTTTAAAGATTTAATTTATTTTGAGTTTTATAATTTTCCCCCTAATCTTGCTTCCCCCCCCACAGAAGTGTGTCTTTACATTGTTTCCATGGTATACATTGATCTAAGATGAATGTGATGTGAGAGAAATCATATCCTTAAGGAAGAAAAATAAAGTATAAGAGATGGCAAAATTACATAATAAAATAACAGGTTTTTTTCCCCTTAAATTAAAAGTAATAGTCTTTGGTCTTTGTTTAAACTCCAGAATTCTTTCTCTGGATACAGTTGGTATTCTCCATCGCAGACAGCCCAAAATCGTCCCTGATTGTTGCACTGATGGAATGAGCAAGTCCATCAAGGTTGATCAATCACCCCAGCACCGCCATCAGGGTGTACAATGTTTCTCTGGTTCTGCTCATCTCACTCAGCATCAGTTCATGCAAATCCTTCCAGGCTTCCCTGAATTCCCATCCCTCCTGGTTCCTAATAGAACAATAATGTTCCATCACATACATATACCACAGTTTGCTAAGCTATTCCCCAACTGAAACACATTTACTTAATTTCCAATTCTTTGCCACCACAAACAGGGCTACTATGAATATTTTTGTACAAGTAATGTTTTTACCCTTCTTCATAATCTCTTCAGGGTATAGACCCAGTGTGGTATTGCTGGATCAAAGGGTATGCACATTTTTGTTGTCCTTTGGGTAATCAAACAATCTTAAACTAAATATAAAGATTTAAAAAGTCATTGGATGAAGTGAAATGATAGCAGATAAGAGGTCTTTCCAATTTTCAATGGTTCTCTGGTTCTGTTTATAAACATCTAATTAATTAGAAAGCGGAATTTTAAAGATTAGATCATGTGGCTTTCCAAAATACTTTTGAGGAACAAAAGATAGGACTGAGCTATGGAAGAAAAGGGAGATATCAAGGAATGTCATTGGCTCTTCAGGTTTCATTGCTCTTCAGGCTGAGACAGAAGCTGGGAGAAATCTGATGCAAAGTTCAGTTCTTTCCCCAGTGTCTGTCTATCCACAGATATTATAATGCAATTTGCTCTTTCATTACTTAAACATTTCCAGTAAACTGAATTTTGCCTTAACCACAAAGAGGCCAGGGATTAACCAGAAAAAGATATAAATGTAAAGTTAGGCAGAGAGCCCAACCCCAGCCTAAATGTTAAGAATTTTCCTAACTTGGGAATTGCAACGATTGCAACTAGACTCAGTGGTTTGTGCAAAATAAACTCCCTAAAGTTAAAGATGAGGAAACCATATGAACCTTAGGGGTCATTATAGCTTAATTATTTTAACAGGACATTACAAATTAAATGAGAGGGGTTGAATTAGAGGACCTCCAAGGTTTATTCCCTCTTTAAATTTATGACTCTATGCTTTTTTTTCCTACTCTAGCTTTAATTTTAGTTTTTGTTTTCAAAACCACTAAAGATCATAAAATCATGGGTAGAAAATCCAGTCTGCTGCATTCTATTTGTCTGAAACCTGGAGAATTATAGGTATGTATATATATACACATATACATGTATTTATTTACATAAATATATAAATATAAATATACACACATATATACACATACATCCATAGAAAACATAAGCACATTCATGTGATGTTAAAAAGATTGGCCAAAAAAAGCAATATCTCTTTATTCACTTTAAAGAGTCTCTTAAGAAAAACAAATCATTATAGTACTTATTATTTTCAATTCTTCTTTATGAAGTACTACAAATATTAATGATTCAATACTATCTCACTGATCTTGTTAAATAAAATCCCACAAAAGTCTGAAATACTGAGATCAAGTGAAAAGAGAACCCACTATTTGGAGGGATTTTTCTAGTGATTACTCTTAATGGTAAGACCACTTCCAAAACAGTAGGTTTTCTGTGAATATTCTATTAGGTCATTCTCAGTCTTCAGCAAAGCAATTATACTAAACTGTCTTCCCTCCTCAAACAGGATATTCCTAGTATATTTCAGTTATCTTTTTTTCCTTTTGGAATTTATATTTGGAAGTTTATTTTTTTAAAAAAGGAACTTAAAATATTGAACTCTAATCATTTTGCCCTACCATCCCTTGCAATTTCTATAAATGTAATTCATACACAAGTTTTGAGAATATATGTGGTCTTTTTTGTTTAGAGTTCTGATTTTTTCTTTTTCTTTCTTTTTTTAATTATATGCACCTCTTTCTTTGTTTGGACATAGCTAATTACTTAATTGGGCAGGTAGGTGGCACAGGGGATAGAATGCTGGGCCAGGAGTCAGGAAATTTCATCTTTCTGAATTCAAATCTAGTCTCAGATGCCTACTAGCTATGTAAATCCTGGGCGAGTCATTTAACCTTCTTGGCCTCGGTTTCCTACTCTATCAAATGATCTGGGGAAGGAAATAGCAAAGTACTCTGGCATCCTGCTAAGAAAACTCAGAGAGTGACAGACACAGCTGAACAACAACAAAATTATTTAATCTCTTTTATACCTATCAATAATTCAGTGTATTAGCATATCATGATTTCCTTAACTATTTGTCATTGTCTCTCTTCTTTCAATATTGAGAACTATAAAAACATTTTAAAAATATTATCTGTCATATAATTTGTGACAACTTGAGCCATGGCAAAATTCTAAATTATCAGGAATTATAATTTCAGTCATTTCTCAGACATAAATTTGTAAGCTTGGCAGAGATTTTAATGATCCAAACTGAGTCTTAATTATAGATAATGAAGCTGAGGTATAAAGACAGACTTGTCCAATGAAGTCATACATTCTAATCATTGATTTACCCAGCACTAATACCTATAGTTTCAGTGCTCAGATTATGCTTCTCAGATGCTGCTAACTGGAACTTCCTTCCAACTGAACCTTTAGAAACATCTCCTTTAAAAGCTAAGCTACTCCTTGGCCAAGCCACTTAACCCCATTGCCTTGAAAAATCTAAAAAAAAAAAAAAGCTAAGCTACTTAGCTTTGCTACTTCTGCCCTGGCATAGTGCTTGTGTGTTGGGTGAGAGGATATTATATCTAAACAGCCCAGATCACAGACTACTAGACTTAGATCATCTTCCTGCCATGTCAATCTTATATCTCTACTGCTATATCCTCCAAACAGAACTTCCAGAGAACTATGCTCTTTAGGAGTTAATTTACTTCCCACTCTGCCACTAGAATGTCCCAATTAATGAGAATTAGCATAGCCCACTATAACTAGCTGATCCCCCCAAACCTTGATTATGCTTCTTGCATACCATACCATACCACCATACATGTACTTCCATCTCCTTCATCTTCCCCCTTTTTCTATTCTTGGCTGGAAAGGGTATTTAAATTGACTGCCCTAGGGCTCATGTTCCATCTCTGTGTCTTTCCAGACTAAGATATTCTTCTTAAGCCCCATTGTCCTGTAGTACTCTCTTACATCCCAAATTAAAATTAATTAATCAATAAAAATTTATTAAATATGATGCTAAAAGATGAAGACACAAAGAAGTCCCTGCCCTCAGGGAGGTTACAATCCATTGAGTTTACAATGCATAGTGCCCAGCACAAAATAAACATTTAATAAATGCTTTTTTTTAATTCATCCATTTATTCAATTAATCCAACTAAAATTAGTTTACTATTTTATGCTAAATCTTTAAAAATCAAGCATGCTGATCTCTCTTATTACTTGCATAGAATATTGTTATAGCTTCCCAATAAGTTTTCCAAACTCCTTGCTTTCCCAGTTCCAACTTATCCTTCACATTATTAACAGAATAATCATCCTTAATTATTGTTCTGGTCATGTCTGCTCAACACATTTTGTTTATTCCTCTTGCCTAATGAATAAAATTCAAACTTTCATTAGTTTGATAATCAATATTCTTTAAATTTATCATAAATAGGGGCAGCTAGGTGGTGTAGTGGATAAAGCACCAGCCCTGGAGTCAGGAGTACTTGGGTTCAAATCTGGTCTCAGACACTTAATAATCACCTAGCTGTGTGACCTTGGGCAAGCCACTTAACCCTGTTTACCTTGCAAAAACCTGAAAAAAAGATTCATCATAAATATCTTTCCAACCATATCCAAGTCAAATAGGCTATTGGCTCTTCATGGTATGTGTACTGGGTTTTCCTGACCCTAGCACTCTGGTCATGTTGATTGCTTTTACCTACAATTCTCAACCACCTCCACCTAAAGAAACCCAAATCAATCTTTAGAGCTTAGTTAAAATGTCTTCCATGAAGGCTTCTTTGATCTTTTCCAACTGAACCTTTAGAAACATCTCCTTTAGAAGCTAAGCTACTTAGCTTTGCTACTTCTGTCTGTAGTGAGCTTTCTCTTTTCGATCTAGTCTCTAATGATGAGAAAGTTCTGTTTGCCACAGTCAATACCTCCATATGTATACTTGTTCCATCCCTTCCTACTTCTCCAGCAGACCCCCAACTCCCATCATCTCCACTCTTTTTAGAATCTTAAATTTCACCATCTACTATGACTTCCAACCATATCATTCAACTGAAACTATCTCCCCCAAAATTAACAGTGATCTCTTAATTGAAAAATTGAACTTTGTTCTTGTGACATCTTGAAACATTTGACATTCAACCATCTTCTTTTGTTGGATACATTGTTTTGGTTGATTTTCCTAACTCTACTAGATTTGTCTGATTTGCTCTTTTTCTCCTAAATCCCAGTTCCATATCACAAATACCTAGTGCCATTTTGAATTAGATAAGTATCTCAAATTCAACATGCCCCCGAAATTCATTATCCTATCTCTCCTACAATCTTCCCCTTTTCTTATCTTCCTCTTTATTATTGAGGGTTTTCCAATTGGTATCCAATAAAGTTCACAACCTTATTGTCATCTTGAGCTCCCCATAGCCAACCAATTAGTTAATCTTATTTCTTTTCCTACAACATCTTTCATATATGTCCCCTCTTTATTCCTAAAGCCACCACTCCAATGGGGTAGTCTTCTTGGTGTCTTGGCCTTAAACATGAGGAAGAAAAGATTTGAGAGAAAAAAGAAAGTTTTTTTTTTTTAAAAAGGTTCAGACTTCATAGTTTTTCTCTGGATGTGGAAGACATTTTCCATAATCAATCTAATAGACCTGTCCTTGATCACTGAACTACTGAGAGGAGATGCATCCATCATAGTGGATGTCTCACAATGTTGTGGTAATGTGTATAATATTCTCCATTCTGCTCATTTCACTCAGTTCATACAAGTCATTTCATAATTTTTAAGGCCTGGCTGCTCATGATTTCTTACAGAATGATAGTAATTCATAACATTCATATACCATAATTTGTCCAGCCATTCCCCAATTGATGGACATTCCCTCAATTTCAATTCTTTATTGCTTATATTATAATGAAGAAAATGGCATATATAAGTCAGAACATACAAAATAAATTCATATTCAGAAGGAAATTAATTCCTTCTGTTTTGAGGGAATGACACGAAGTAGCTGGAGGGCACCAAGAAAGACCTCTGGAAGAAAGGAAATTGTGTTGAGCTTTAAAAGTCGCCAGAGAAACTAAGGTATTGGTGAGAAGGGAAGAACTAGATTTTGGATTAAAAGATCTGGGTACCATTTGTACCTCTAAAACTAGAAAGGACCTCAGAAGTTCATATCCCAGAGAATTCTAAAATTCTCTGATCTAACCAAATAGGCTTCAATTTTGTGCTTGGTGATAGTTTATGTTCATTATAAGAGTCATCTTAGCTGAGTTCTGAGCCTCTCAACACTAGATTGACCATCTGAATTCTTAAAGACTATCTTTTAAGTCATTGAAGAGTTGAAGACTAATCTTTTACAGGAAGTACTTAGGTTTATCAGATCAGTTGAAATCATTTATCTATTTTCCCAGCTGCCTCTTTTAAGTAACTATTATATTCCAGGCACTGGAATAAACAAAGACATACTATAGAGGGAGATAATGTGTTAACAAGTAAGTATATACAAGAAAAATTCTGAGTAATTTCAGGGGATAGCACTAGCACCTGGCGGGGATAAGGAAAGGTCTCATGTAGGAAGAAGCTCTGGAGCTGAACTTTACTGTTCCCTCTATTTAGACATAATCTCCTATTATCTCAACAACCTGGTTGCCTTCTTTTGTACATGTTCAGGCTTGTCCATGTCCTTCCTACAACTTTAGGAAGTTGTAGTCTAATATGATCAAAATATAGTGGAATTATTTCCTCCCTCATCTGGACCCTCTTCATCTCAACACAAATATGTATGTTTATATATGTATATGTGTATACATGAATGTATATACCCACAAATCAAGTATACAGTAACTTTTAGTTAATCAGAACATTCAGTTAATCAAAAGATACAATTTACCACCTATCCTAAATAAGAAGGAATTTTTATTATTTGTGTGTGCATGTTTGAAGGACAGGTACAAAACAACTTCAGTTAACTAGGTCCAAAATGGAAATCTCAAAAGCATTTGAGTGCTCCACACTCTCTAGTTGCTTAATAAATGTTTGTTGATCTCATTTAACTGGATGTTTCCCTTCATTAAACTTTTAGAAGAAAAATGTGGATGACAAAATTACAAGTACGTAGGAGGATTTAATGAGAAAGCAAAGCAATATATGCTTTCAGGTCATTGTATAATTTGTCCTATCTGTCACACTTTCTATATCTACATTGCTATAGAGTACTGAATCATTGCTTTTCAAAATGATGAGTTTAAAGGAAAAACCTGAAACAGCAAATAAGTTTATAGTGTGTTTGTCATACTTGATCCTTCCATGATATAATTTTGTGTAGTTTGAAAGACCTTTGATATAAGGCATCAAGGTCTGACCAAGCTTGACTCACATAATCTTCTTTCCATGGTATGTGTTGCATTTATTTTTGCAATAGTCTGTCACTTACCAAATTTGCCCCAGGAAACATTCATGACCTTGGGAAAGACAAGGTTTTTTAGGTCATGGTTATCAATGCTCAATTTTTTGTCTGACTACTTACCAAATATTAAATAGATGAGTTGCTGGCAGTCCTATCTTTTGTCTTCTGAAAGAAGAATCCATTAGTGAAGAATGATCCTGCATTTCACTTTTGATTTCATTTAGCTTTGCCATTTATATTCATAAAGCTTCAATAAATACTAATATTTGAAAGTACTATAGTTCTTTGCATGTGGAAATTGGGCTGGATTTGGTCTAAGCAATAAGTAGAGTTGGACAATTTGCAAGAAGAAGCAGAAGCAGAAGAAGAAGCAGAAGGAGAAGAAGGGAATAGCCATCAATGTAAAATGGCTGAACAAATTTGACATATGATAAATTTTATTGTTTCAAGAAAAGATGAAAGGGACAGTTTCAAAGAATTGATGGGGGGGGTAGAAAGGTTTTCACATAATAAGTATCTGTTGAAGTATCTGTCTTGAAGGGAATTAGGGATTCCAAGAAAAATGCATTCCAAGAAGATAGAATCCATTCTAGATATAAGGGGAAAAATCAACATAGGCAAGAAATAAAGTCATATGAGGAACTGCAAGAAAATCAGTGTAATGGGAGTGTGGAATGTATAAGCAACAGAGATGTGCAGTAAGTCTGGAAAAATTAATTGGGGCTAGGTTGTGAAAAATTTTATTTGCTGGATAGAGTAAATTCTAGAGAAGATGGGTAGTTCATTGAGTTCATTGAGAAGGATAAGATCCCTTTGATGGCTATGATGGACTAGAGTGAGAAGAGAGTTGAGGAAGAGTGGACCCAAGCACAATAGTCTGGGTGATTCATTATTTGCATGGATGTGCACCTTTGTGCATAATGTTTGACAACCAACTTTTAATCTAACATGATGCCTTCATCTGTACTAACTAATATAGGAACACATATGTTCTTCTCTGTCTCCATTATCTAAATATCAAATACTTATGGAATTATGTATAAACCAAAGGTTGATAGTAGTTTAAGACAAAGATCAAGAATCTAGAACCTCTGAAAAGAAAATATGATGAATTCTATGAAAATAGAAATAATTATTGGACTAATTATTGGACTGTCCCTTTTCTTCAACCTCTTCACTTCTATCCCCCCCTTCCCCCCCACACATGCACTTCTGCACAAACAAACTAATACACACTTACACACACAGAATTTTGGGGTTTTTTGTTTATTTTTAACATTTTTCTAATTTCATGCAAATTTTTTTGGTTTTTAAAATTTTGAATTCCAAATTCTTTGCTTCCCTCCCTGTAATTTTATATAGATTATATATATGCAGTCATGTAAAAACTTCCATATTAGTCAAACATACAAAATCTTCGATCATAAAAGGGTTTTAGATATGAGTGATCAGAAAAGTCAAACATAAAACTTTATTTTGCTTTAGTTAAATGAACCCCTATCTCAAAATTGCAAATTAGATTTGATCTTGGTACAATTCATCCTGAAGGGGGGGGGATGACTAATAAGTATAACCAGTCAAGTGCTAGAAAGCCCTTAATGTAAGTAAGAACTTTATTTTGGCTTTGCCTCTCTTTCTCTGCCTTTTTTAATTGTGGTATTCTGCCCAATTAATATGAGGATTGCAATGGTGCAAATTGCCAGATGGCAAAAAAATAGGGAAAACTCAGCTTGGGTTCTAAAAGAGGCTTTAGTTATTGGTAATGTTTGGGGAGCCTAAATTCTATGAAGGTTCACTCACTGTCTATAGAAGAAAATATACACTAATAATAAACCCCAAAATTCTTCCTTACTGGGTGGAGCTACCAGATAATAGTTCAGAACTATTACTCATTCATTATTGTTGGGAGCAGTTGATTGGGGGGCTCAAACCCACAGTGAGATGCTCTGACAAGACAGCCTGAAGATCTCCAGGTCCTCACTGCTGCCTTGTGAGCCAAATAGCCTTCCTTCCTTCCTTAACAAACTGAACCCTCCTTAGGATTACAGGAAAGGAGGCTGAAAAGGAACTTATTCCTAAGGAAGGAAGAGTCTTTGACAGCCAAGATCCAACTCACAACTGTTCATTGTTCCCCATTGTTGCCAAACAAAGAAGCTCTAGTCTTTCTAGGCCCTGCAGCTTTTATATTTAATGAATCAAACAAACCTCAGAGGATGGAGAAAATTGTTCCATGTAGGCTAACCATGTAAACAATAAAAAGCCTAAAGGTCTTTCATTTTCATTGCTCAGAGAAAACTGCCTCATCTTCAGAGGATACTTGAAGCTATTAATCCAAGGCAAAATTAGGGCATTGCATCTGAAACACTTTCGTAAAACTAAGGAAAAAATCTTCTTCCCCTGCAAAACATCAAAACTTGAGATGACTTTCAGGAGAATTTGCTGAGGATGTGGGTTTCCATGGTTGTAGCCAATTTATCTAGAGATAATTAAAAATGGGTATTAGAGAATTTACTCACTTTGCTCACTTCCATTATATTTTACTTTTAATTAATTTTTTTCTAAATGAATTTCTAATTGGCCAACACATCAAATAATAGTCCAGGATTAACTTGGGCCTTGAAGGATGAAGTGAATTTCATCAAACTAAAGTGGGTGGGGAGAGCAATTCCAAGAACAGAATGATTATACTTTAGAAGTAAAAAACTGTGGAGTATGTTTGAGATTTTGATAGCTAATTTATTTTGTCTGACTTATGCAATAATTAATGAGGAGTAATGTAAAGTAGTTCAGAGACAGATTATGAAGAACTTTGATTGCCAAGTTAAAAGAAATGTGAACTTTAATCAGGAGGCAATAGGGAGCCACTGAAGCTTTTTAGAGCAATACAACAATATAAGAGATATGGAAGATGTATCAGGAATTTTAATCTAGCAGTGGTATATGAAATGGTTTGGAAGAAAGAATAGAGATTGTGTTAGGATGCTAGTAAATTAATTCAATCTAATAAGTCTTTATTAAGTACCTGTCAGTTATGAGGCACTGTTATAGGCACTAAAGAAGCAAAAAGAAAAAATGAAAATGGCCCTACCCTCATGGAGCTTACTTTCTATCCAAGGAAATAATATACCCCAAATATAAACAAAATAAATATAAAATAATTAAGGGGCATTGCTGAGAGGTTGACTCAGGAAAGCACCCTTTTGTATCTGAGCTGATCCTTGGAAGAAATTAAGGATTTCACGAAGCAGAGGTGAGTATAATCCACGAATGGAAAACAGCCCTTGCAAAGACTTGGAGATGGAAGGTCTTGTGTTATTAGAAATCAGAGTGTATGGAGGAGAAAATGTGCAACTTGGGAAGAAAATGATAATGATGATACTAATATATTTTGTATAATGCCTACTATGTGTCAGACTCTTACAAACATTATCTCATTTGGTCCTCCCAACAACCAGGTTCAATTCTGGGGAGGAGTAACCTTTAATAGTGGGGCTTTTCTTGAATTCTCTTCTCTACCTCATCACCCCATTCCTACTGTAAAGGTACAGAGAAAATTTATTTAACAAAATCCATATGATTCAAGTCTTCCTTAAAAGGGTAGTTAGTGTATGAATGAGATATTAAGCTATTTCCTCCAAAACACATACACGCACACACAAACACACACACACACACACACACACACACACACACACACACACACACACTCTGCTTAAAAAACAAAATACCTGCATTGACAAGGAATTAAATGATGAAGCAGTAATTCGTCCCTTGTATTATGCTCTCCCAGGAGGTAAAGATAATTCTGTCAAACTGTTGAGCAGATTTTTCATTTTTATGTCAGATCCATATAGTCTGAGGAACATACAAATCCAGATCTTCAGGCCAGTCAGTCTTGATCTTTTACCTTTTCAACTGAAGAATTCCCCTGGTGGCAGAGCCCTTCTCATCTGAGAAATTATTGTGAAAATAGCTTCTGTTTGAAAAAACAGAGCTTTATCTCCCACTCTTAGGAGGCTACCAATGGTACAATTTCTCAGGATATTATTTTTGTTTGGTGACCTGGTCTCAGGAAAAGAAATAGAAAACAATGGAGCAGTCAGATACCCGACTTCAAATCACATGGTCTAGTTACCATGTATTACTCCTTCCTTAAAGTCCAAAGTATTGGTTTTATCTCTTGAATAAAAAGGCCACCTCAAAAGAGCACTGTGAAGAAACTTTATTGGGGTATATCTTTGAGACAGTCTTAGAGCTGGGCAGAAATGATGTCTCTTGGTACCTGGGGTCTTTGGGCCTGTAAGTGATCATGGGATAAATGATAATAGCTTGTTAATTGAAGTCACAAGGCCATAGTCCAAGAACCATGGTCATCTGTCCTCTATTACACAAACAGATAAGGACTAACCAGGAGTTTTTGGTCATGAATGCCCCTTAGCCAAAGGGTGGGTGTATCTGGCCCACCAGAAGAGGCCAGGCCACATATTTAGCTCCATCAACTTTGTTAGATTTGTAATAAATGTAAAATCTTTTAGTGTAAAGACTGCCTAATACTGATCTCTGTATACTTGACATCTATCAAAGTTTTTTGTACATAAGTTCTTAATAAAAGTTTAGTATTACAGATAAGAATCATGCCTATAATAGGTAAGGTGGTAACAAATGATGAAGAAAGAGATTTTTTTAGGTTAAAAACATTTCTATATTAGTTACTTTATACAAGAAAATCCAGTAATAAAGACTTAAGATAAAAATAAAAATAATTATTGAAAAATACTATGCTTCAGGGGCACCTAGGTGGCTCAGTGGATAGAGCACTGGTCCTGGAGTCACAAAGACCTGAGTTCAAATGCAGCCTCAGACACTTAATAATTACCTACCTGTTTGACCTTGGACAAGTCACTTAACCCCATTGCCTTGCCAAAAAACCCCAAAAAAGTTATTTAAAAAAAGAAAAATACCATACTTGAGTCTGCATTCAGATGGTATCAGTTCTTTCTCTGGAAGCAGATAGCTTGCTTCATCATGAGACCTTTGGAATTATCTTAGTTCATTGTATTGTTGAGAAGAGCTAAATTATTCTCAGTTATCTTCATACAATGTTCTTATCATATACTTCAGTCTGCATAGACATTCTCATGATTTCTAATTCTTAGCTACCACAAAGAGCTGCTATAAATATTTCTGTGCAAATAGATCCTTTTCCATTTTTTTGATGCCTTTGATATAGGCCTAGTATTGATATCTAGTTGGGTTAAAATGCACCTACAGTTTAATAGCTTTTTGGGTAGAGATACAAATTACTCTTCAGAATGGCTGGATCAGGTCACAACTCCACCAACAATGCATTTGTGTCCCAGGTTTCCCACATCCCCTCCCACATTTGTCATTTTCCATTTTTTTTGTCATATTAGCCAATCTGATAGGTGTGATTTTTGAGATAAAATCTATAGTAATTGGCAACTTATTAAAATCTTGACAACTTGGTAGCATGTAATTACTGATGACTACCACCTGGATATTCTCCTTCCCACTGGAAGATCATCCTGTAATGTGTACACTCAGGCATCCAAGTCTCTCCTTAGGACTCTTTTGTCTCTATCTAGATCCTTAATGAATTCACTAATTCACCCAATACTATAGTTTCAATTATCACCTCTATGCAGATAACTCCAGTTCCAGATCCCATTCCATCCTTTTTGTCTACTGGTAGCATTTCAAATCTAATATATTCTCCTCTTTCCATCAAAACACATTCACCTAATTTGTCTATTTTTGTTGCTAACATTACAATATTTCAGTCATTAAATTTCAGAACTTCAGAGTCATCTGACAGTTCCTACTCCCTCACTTTCCACATTCAATTAGTTATCTCAGTCCTATTGTTCCTTATCTTTACAACACTTCTTGGATTCATTCCCTATTTTGCACTTTCATAGCAACTGCCCTAGTTCAAGACTGCATCACTAACAACCTCTTATGTATCCTCTCTAGTTCATTTCAAAGCATACCAGTGTCTGAGTTAATTCTCAAATATATCACAAAATCACAGAGCTAGATATGTAAGGAATCTTAGAGGTCATTCAGAGCAGCCCTATCATTTTTACATGAAAAAACTGAGGTTCAACTCATTTGCCCAGTTCATACTTGAATCAAAACATTTTTCTATCTAAAAACTTTCAAAGTTTTCCACTGAATAAAAGACAAATTCCTTTTCTTGGCATTCAACCCCCACCCCCAATCCTTCCAGCCTATTTCATACCATTTCCAATAATAAACTGTTTGTCCAAGTACAACTGTACTACTATTTGTTCTTTTTCATCCTGTCCTTTCTTGTCTTTATGACTGTTTATGCTGTTCCCCTAAGAGTGCCTATAGTAGCTCCCCCATGCATTTCATTCTAAAACAAGTAGGGGTTAGAAGGGGAGGCAGCAAAGAACATTCACTTCTTTAGATAGAGGCATTATCTTTCTTAATTTCTAGAGCCTGAAAGATGATAGCTGGAATTCCATTCTTTACTTGGCTAGCCATAAAGCAGCAGCCAGTCCACTTGTCAGCTAACTGCTCCTGCTGTTTTTTTGAGAGAGTTCTTAAATTGGTAGATTGGAAGGGGGGAGATGGAGGAATGCCAAGTAGACATAGATTTTAGCAAAACTTTTGCTCAAGTATTCATACTATTATTTTTGGTAGAGAAAATGGAGAGATATGTCACGGGCAATAAAACAATTACTTGGATTCAGAACTGGGTTAATGGCCATACTTAAAAGAGTAGTCATTCATAGTTCAATGTCATTATGTCAGGAGATATTAAGTGGAGTGCCCCAGGGATCTGTACTTGGCCCTATTCTGTTTAACATTTTTATTAGTGACTTGAATAAAAGCATAAATGGTATGTTCAACAAATTTGCAGATGCACAAAGCTCAGTGGGATATCTCCACACTGAACGACAAGATCCAAAAAAGTCTAGACAATACTTGAATAAAATGATGTTCAGTTGAGATAAATGTAAATTCTTACATTTGGATACAAAGAAAATTAGCACCACAAGCCTCATTGGAAGATGGGCATGGCTAAACAGCAGTTCATCAAAAAATATCCAAGGCAGGGATTCTCATTTAGTGGTTCACAAACCCCTTAGGGGTTCTCATTAAAGATCCAAGAGATTTGTGTTTAAAATTCTTTAATTGTGTCTTAAGGAATAAACAATTGCTCAAATATATTACATATATATTTTTTGTCTTTGACACAAAGCATATAAACATTTAAAGTATTACAGGTTTGTTGCTTCAACTACATGAAAACATCATAATCACTAGCACAGTGATTTTGATCATATTACAATTATTACATCAAACTCAGATTTCCTTCTGACTCTCAACTTTTCATCAAATTGTTTCCAAATCATAAGTAGGGTACAACATTTGGACACAATGATTCCCAGTGGCTAACCAGATGCAGGTCCAATCTATACAACTATTATGTTAAACTCATATTCACTTCCAACTCAATCTCTTCTTTAAGTTCCTCAACTTTTTGTCAAATTGTTTCCAAATCATAATAAGTGTACATCTGGACACAATGATTCTCAAATGATTCATGATTCCTATTGGCTAGCCAGATGCAGATCTTTTGTATTCTGAATACTGCACAGAGTAACTTCTTCATTCTCTTCTGTTATCATGTAATCATGTAATCATACACAGATGATGATCTGTGTAGGTGCATGATCAAGACCTTATAAATATTTGAGTTCTTGAAGTGCAGATATCAAACTGTATGAAAACCATGATCTTTGGAAGTGCACATTACAAACCATCTTTCAATTATCATTTTTTATAATTTACAAAAGTTCTGTAGATTTAACCTCATATTGCCTTTGACTGTAGTGCTAATACTGTTTTCCAGTTTAAACTCATTTTTCATATGTGCTACTGTTCTTCTATATGGCAGATTTACAAATGAATGGGTTGGTATCACTGGTCAGTTGTTCAGTAGTTCTTCTGTGAGCATGTCAGTAGAAGAGAAGGAAATCACATTTGAAGACAGTCTTTCCTTACAAATTAATATAAACATAAATATACTTTAAAGGAACCAATATATATATATGCAATTGAATTTCAGTCACATTTATCATTTAATACATAACTTGTCATTAGAAAAGTAAATATTTTGTATCATCAACTTGCTATTCATTTTCATTAATTAGGGGACTAAAAATAAAAAAAAATAATTTCCATCTCTCAGCAAGACAGCTTGTAAAGATTACTCTACCATTTTCTGTTTATTTGTGTGAGCAAGAATTTTCACTTATTTTTGTTTTAAATCAAAATATAGAAAATTATAAACAGACTCAATATAATATTGAGTTGAATATTGCAAGCCTTTGTTCAAATAAGAGGAACATGGAAGTTAAGTTTATAGGTAATATTATTTTATATTAAGCATCTTCTATGGTGCAATTTATTTAATTAAAATGATATTTATTTTTAGCAAATTTGCAAAATAAATTTAATATGAAGTCTTGTAGATAATAAGACCTTATCAGATTATTTCTTTCCTTAATAGTTATAACTTTATTAGTTTTATAATTTTATACTAGTAGTTTGAAAATTTTTGTGAGAGTTTTCATTATAGTTATCATAAAACCTAATAAATCTAGAATAGTATATTAAATTATCCAAGGAATTCATAACATTTTTGTTATAATTTATGTAACACTTAAAAATAAATTGAAATATATTCTATTTAGTTTTATGGTTATTTCAATTTATGATGAGTTCAATTGTTCATTCTAATGTCCTTTTTCTCTTTTAAAATAAATTTTATTGTTTTTTGAGTTTTATACATCTATTGTTTTCCCTAGCACTCCTTCCTCTTCCCCTCCCCTATTCCATGCAACAAATAATATTTTCAAGACAAAAAAAAATTTAAAAAGGAAAAACCAGCATAACTGATCAATACATTGAAAAAAGGATGAAAATATGTGGACATCCCACCTCCAGGAAGGCTTGGAATGGATAATGCCTTATCATATCTCTTCTTTCAAGCAATGATTTATTTTAATAATTTTTCTACATTTTTTAATTTTATTTGTATATGGTTTTTTCATTTAAATTGTTGTTTTCATGTGTATTGTTTTCTTAACTCTGCTTGCTTCATTATTAGATCAGTATATGTAGATTTAACCATGCTTCTCAAATTTTTTTATATCATAGTAACCATCCATTATATTCAGACATCATAATTTGTTTAGTTATTCTCCATGCAGCGGGCACCACTTTGTTTCCAAATCTTTGAAATCCTAATAGGTATTGCTATAAATATCTTGGTGCATATAAGGACTTTCTTCTTATAAACTCTGTTTACATAATTCCAAATTACTATCAAAAATGGTTTGCCAATCACAACTTTACCAATAATGCATTAATATGCTTATCCCACAAATCATCCAACATTAACTGGTTTCCTATCATCTTTGTCAATTTGCAAGATGTATTTTGATATGCATATATCTTAATATTATTGATTTGGATCAGTTTTTCATGTTAATATTTTCTAATTCCTCATTCAAAAATGTTTTGTTATTATATTATAGTGAATGGCTATTAATAATGCATATATTTATATTTGAAATATATGCTTAAATGAATTATATATGTATATGTAACATACACATAATCTGTCTGCTAATTTATATATATATTGATTGCTAATACCCTGATTAGAAAAAAAAATTTAAGTTTTTTCCCCATTTGACTACTTTATTATCCTATGTGTGTTCATTTTGTCTTTACAGAAACTTTTCAGCTTTATGTAGTCAAAGCTATCAACTTTATCTTTTGTAATTTACTGTCTCTTTGATTAAGAACAAATTTCCAACTTCTAGTTGTGAGAAGCATAGAATCTACTCTATTATATGGGATGTGCTATAATATTAAAGTTGTCTATTCATTTAGAATGTAGTGTAGAATAGTGTAGTAATAATAGTAGTCCCTACTGAATTTCTTTCTAGTTTATCCAGGAGTTTTTATCAGATAAGTTCTTTCCAAGGTAATTTCTGTTTTCCACTTTATAGAACATTGAATCACTGAGTTCTATTGTTTCTAATTTTCCCTTCTCAAATCTGCTGCATTGATTTACCTTTCCATTTTTTAAACCAAGTTCAGATAGTTTTAATGACTGTTACTATATACATATATTTATGTACACACACACACACACACAAACACACACACAGTCTGAGAACTGAAGGACTATTCTCCCTTCATTCCCCACATCTTTTGATGCTTTTTCTTTCACATTCTAAATCTATAAAGTTCTCCCTTGTAATTTAATATAGTATTAAAAGTATAAATTTTGATAATATTTTCATTTTATTATTTTGGCATAGCATAATCTTGAACACTGAATAATTCCTCAACTGGTTAAGTTGTTCTTTATTTCTTTAAGGAGCACTTTGTAATTGAATCTTTATAAGTCTTATATGTGCTTTGTAGATTGATGCCAAGATACTTTATGGATTTTGTTTATTTGGTATGGGATTTCTATTTCAATTATTGCTTCTTTGATCTTTGAAAGTCTTGAGAGTTTATTTTGTAGCATACAACTTTGATGAAGCTATTGCCTTGATTAATATCTTTGTTAATTCCTTAATATTTTACAAATATGCCACCATATCATTGGCAAATTGGGATAGTTTATCACATGTTTACTTATCTTTGTAACTATTTTCCCCTTGTTTTATTTCTGTTGCTTTATATCTAGAACCATATCAGATAGTAGTGAGGAGACTGAGTATTCTTGCTTTTTTTCCAGTACTTAATGGGAAAGTTATAATGTATTGCATATGATGCTTGCTTTTGGTTATAGATAGATATCTATGATATATTTTAAAAAGTTCTTCTGTTCCTGTACTTTATAGGGTCTTTAGCAAACATGAGTATTGTACTTTGTCAAAGATTTTTTCTGCATTTATTAAGATAATTATATAGTTTTGATTTTTAATATGACTAAGTTGATTGTTTTCCTATTGTTTAATTAGCCTGGTATCCAGGGTAGAATCCAACTTGCTATTAATGAATGATTTTTTTTTATAAGTAGTAATTTTAAAAACAGGATTTTGTGGGAAAATTTTGAATCTATATTCCTTAATGATATTTGTCTATAATTTTCTTTGTCTTTTATCCTTGGGTATTAGAACTATATTTATCTCATAAGAGGATTCTGGAAAGATACTTCCTTTCACACTTTTAAGGAAAAATTTGTAAAGTATGAATTTTCTTTAAAAGTTTGATAAATTAGGGGCAGCTAGGTGGCGCAGTGGATAGAGCAATGGCCATGGAGTTAGGAGTACCTGAGTTCAAATCCGACCTCAGACACTTCATAATTACCTAGCTGTGTGGCCTTGGACAAGCCATTTAACCCCATTACCTTGCAAAAATCTAAAAAAAAAGTTTGATAAATTATCCTGTGACTCCATTAGGACCAGGAGACTTTGTTTTGTTTTTAGTTTTTGATGGTTCTTTTGCAAATAGTTCTATTTCCTTTTCTGAGATTGAATGAAGGTACCAATCTGGTCTTTCAATTTAGATATTTTCTATTTTTGAAAGAATTCTTATTTCTTTTATGGTCTGTTTTGTTAGAATATAAGTGTGCATAACAGATTTTAATTATTCTTTTTTCTTTCTTCTGATCTTCTGATTTTTATCTTTTCCTTTTGCTATTTTATGGACTTGATAGTCTGTCTTCTTTAAAATCAAGTTAGCTAGAGATTTATCCATTTTACTAGTATTTTTGAATAACTAATTTTTAGTTTATAATTTCTACATTTATTTTTGTTTCCAGTTTATCTATTTCTTCTCTGATTTTTATTTCCTCTTTTGTGTTTATTTTAGGTTTGTTTATTTGTTGGTTTTTAATTTTTTAATTTTTTAAACTTAAATATAAAATAAGGGAAAAAAACATTGTCATATGCACAGCCAAACATGAGAGGACTCATAATATGAAGCAGAAATTTCCATTTCAAGAAAACCTATATAAAAAGCACATTGTGTTCAAAATTGTCCATCTTTTCTTTGCTTCCTTGTAGATTTTCTTCTGTCCTCTACAGTACACTGTTTATTTTATTTGTCCCTCCTCCCCCAAAAGTAACAATTAAGCATGGATATGGATACTCACAATACATATATGTCATATATACTTATGTACATACTCACATACATATATAAACATAGACACATACATATTCATAGATATCTATATATTTAGTTTGTATATATCTCTGATCCTTATACTATTTCCTGAAAGCATAATACCTTATCTTTCTACTTTACTTCTACTATATCCACCTCTTCCTTAACCTACCTTACTTCCAAGAATCTCTCCCCTACACATTCTTCTACACCACCCTCCCCATTAATGTACACAGTATCTATAGCAATCCTTGGCTTTTTAATTTTAAAAATAAAAATTCAGTTCATTAAAGCTTTTTAAATTTAAAAATGTATATCTGTGGAGATATGAATTACCACCACCCAGTACTACTGTAGTTCTGTCCTAGGAATTTTGGTATATTGTTTCATCATCATTTTCACAAAACAAGGTTAAAAGTGATGACCTAGGATCACACAACTAGTAAGTGCCTGAGGCACTTCTTTAAGGAGAACTTTGTAATTGAATCTTTCTTATTCTTATATGTACTTTGTAGATTGATGCCAAGATACCTTATGGATTTTTTGCCTTCCAAAAATATTTTCTATTATTTGTTCTTTGATCTACCCATTATTTAGGAATTCATTGTTAAGTCTCCATTTGGGTCTTGGTCTTTTTTGTTGTCATTGAAACAATGACTTTATTTTTATTATATTAAAGTCTGTAAACAATGATATCAAATTCAAATAGAAATAGATCTGTGTGGACCACATTTTGATTTAGAAAGCCACAAATTAACATTATGTATAGTGCTTTTTTATTTATTTTGTTAAATACTTCCCAAATGTAGTTTAATCTGGTTAGGTAGCACTCAGGAAGACAGACTGGCTGTAAATTTGACACCTCTGCTAAGACAGAGGATGTATTTAAGGATATATTTGCCATTTCCATTTTTTTTGGCTTTTGTTTGCAAAATTTCTATGTCCTAATATATGATCAAATTTGGGAAAGTTCTATGTGGTACTCAAAATTATGTATATTCTTTTGCTGTCCCATTTAGAAGTTTTCACATTGTCTTTTAGTTTTAGTTTCACCAGCAATTTATCCAGTTCCAGTTTTCTCTTTTGTTAGACTGTTTTTGTTAGACCCAACATGGAGAGAAAGGAGAGAAAAACATTAAAATTTCCATTACTGTTGTTCTATTGTTTATGCATTCTTATTGTTCAGTTATTGTTTCCTTTATTAATTTAGATGCCAAGCATTTGAGCATGTGTTTATTACTGATGTTGACTTCTTGTCTATAGTTGCTTTGATCATTATATAATTTCCTTATTTATGCCTTTTTTTTAATGTTTTGCTGTTTCTGTTTTTTTTATTTTTATTTTTTACTTACTTGAGGCATAGTACAATTCACTACTTATGCTCAGTTTTGTTCTGTATGTGCCTTTATTTTTTAAATGTGTTTCTTGTAAACAATAGATTTTGGAGTTTTATTTTCCTAAACAATTTGTCATTTTTTTATTGTTACTTTATTGGATTATTTAATCCACTCACACTTTTAAGTCATGAAAGTTAGACTTATATTTACTTTCATTTATCTCTAATATTATAGTTTTTGATTGTAATTTCCTTCCCCTTCTACAGCAAATAGAGTACTTTTCCTTTTCAGTTACTTTAATGAAATCTTTCTTAAGGTGACCCTATCTCTGACTGGCCTGCTAGGTGATCCTGGATCTAGAGGCAGGTAGAGTAGTTTTCCTGAGTTCAAATCTAGCCTCAGGCACTTAGTAGTTGTGTGAGCCTGGGTCCTCACTTTACCTTGTTTGCCACAGTTTCTCATCTACAAAATGACCTGGAGAAGTATTAAGCTTGTTCAGTACATTTGCCAAGAAAACACCAAATAGGGTCATGAGGAGGCAGACACAACTGAAAAAAAAAAAAACCAAAGAGCCACAAAAATTTTAACTGACTCTCTTCTCCTCACCTTCTGATTCTCCCTTCCCTTTAATTATTCTTTCCCCTTTGGGATTTTATTAGTTTCTTTTTATTTCTTGCTTTTACCTGGTTACTTAATTCTTTTCCTCTGTTCTCCCTTCCTCTCTTCTCCTTCAACTAATTACCAGTTTTAAAATTCTCATTTTTTACATCTCTTTGCTAAAGGGATTTCTCTCCCTTATTGTCTTCATTATCCATCTTTTCTGGTCAACTCTAGTCTAATTCTCTATTTCACATCTCCTATATTTATGTAATCTCTAATCTTTGCATTCTTCGTGGAACCAAAAATTTCCCAGGTTTCCATTCTGGACTCAGCTTCTGCTATTCCTCCTTGCCTTGTAGATATGGCTTTCTGTCCCTTCCTTTACATTGTGTCTCATTCCTATAAAATGCCAAATCCTGCAGGTGATAGAAAGAGAACATTACACTTGCCCCAGAACCATCTTGCCCATATCCACACCTGATTTTACAGTCTCCCACCAACTTGGGGTCTCTTGCTGGTCTCACTTCTTCTTCATTTGCTTTAGAATCTCCTCAAGTTCAGGCTTTTTTTCACTTCCCAAAGAACCTCTCATGACAGGATAGTGATTTCTCTAAATATCCATTTCTTATAGTCAACCCCCACCACTAGGGGGTCTCTATTTCCCTTGACAGGTCAACTGTCTTCATCCATAAGATTATTCATCAGTGGCATCCCTCCACTCTTCCCCTTTCCCACCTTTTTGAATCCCTAAACTCTTCCACTTTACTATAGACTCTCCTCTTCCTGAGAAAACACAGGAATTACCTTCCCCTCATTAGTAGCCCTCAGTTCTATCAGGAAAACAACATACACCGCCTTCATTCCTCCTCCTTCCTTCTCTCCTTCTAAATGCCCTCCCATTGGAATGACTGAACAAGTTGTGGTACATGAATACTATGGAATACTATTGTTCCATAAGAAACTATGAATGGTTGAACTCTAGAGAAGCATAGAATGAGTAACAGGATCTGATGTGAGCGAAGAGAGTAGAATCAAGAGAATAATGTTCACATAAACAACATTATGAGATGAACAACCTCTTCAGTTCAAAGAACTAGGAGAACCCTAGGAGACAGGTTATGGACAATGTTATCCACCTCTAGAGGAAGAAAAACAAAACAAAATAAAACAAAACAAAAAACCCTTCAGAATCTTTTTAAATTTTAAAAATTTCTTTTTAAAAATTTCTCTTATGTATTTCTTTCCTATCGTTTTGTTTTTTTTTTTTAGATTTTTGCAAGGCAATGAGATTAAGTGGCTTGCCCAAGGCCACACAGCTAGGTAATTATTAAGTGTCTGTGGGCAGATTTGAACTCAGGTACTCCTGACTCCAGGGCTGGTGCTCTACCCACTGCGCCACCTAGCCACCCCTCTTTCTTTTTCTTTAATCCTAATTCGTCATACTAAAAATGACTAATCTATAAACATGTTTAACACAAATGTGTATGTACAATATTAGCCTGAGTATTGTTAATTGCTGAGGGAAGTAGGGTTGGAAGGGAGAGTGGAAGGAAATGTTGAACTTAAAAATATGCATATGCATGTGGATGAAGGTTAAAAACTTTCAGAACATGAATTACATAAAATATCAAAAGGGAAAATAAATGAAAATAAATACCCTCTCATTTTATAATTTAATTCCAATAACTAACAGGTCCACCTCTCCATTATCACTCCCACCTCACATCAGCCTTCAACCTGAATAGTCTCCTTGTTTATATTTTGAAAGAAATTTCTTACTGATCTTTCTGCTGTTGCTGTCATTGACATGTATTTCAGTTGCTTGGGGGTATTTGAAAAGCAAATGCTCTTCTTCAAGTCTGTATTTCTCTCTAATAATGTTTCAAACACCTTTTTACTACTGAATATCTATCTTTTTTTTTGTTTTGTTTATAGTTAAGTTCCTGTTTGTCTCTGGGTACACCTTAAGCCCCATCAATCTTTTTTTTGGGGGGGGGTGCAAGGCAAATGGGGTTAAGTGGCTTGCCCAAGGCCACACAGCTAGGTAATTATTAAGTGTCTGAGACTGGATTTGAACCCAGGTACTCCTGACTCCAGGACCGGTGCTTTATCCACTGTGCCACCTAGCCGCCCCCAAAGCCCCATCATTCTTTAGAACTTTAGGTGCACCTTAAGCTCCATCACTCTTTAGAACACATTATTCTGTTTCTTCCTGTGTTTTTTGGTGGTTGAAGAATAGGTTTGTGTTATTACATTTTTTCCTTACTTTTATATTTGAAGTTCTTTCTTCTAGTCATGTGTAGAATTTATGTCTCCAGGAATTTGTTAAAAGGCAACCCCTCTGTGTCTTCAAGTTTTTAACCTTGATTCTTTTTTTTTCCCGACTTTTTTTTTCCTGGAGGTGATTCATGGATTCTTTACATTGGCACTTTGCTTTCTGTGTTCAAAAGTTCATGGGAATTTTGCCATTATTATTACTTGTATTAAAGTATAATTCTGTATTTTATTTCTTAAAATAAAATCACTTGTTCTTTAAATTTTATTAATTTACAGCAATGGAGTCAAGTGACTTGCCCAAGTTCACACAGCTAGGCATTTAATCATTTTTTAAAAATATGTTACCTTGAAGAAATAAAAAAAAAAACAAAATCTTTATGACAAATATGCAATGTCAAGCAAAACAAATTCCCTCAATGGCCATGTGTAAAATATTCATTTCATTCTGCACCCTGAGCCTAACCATGTCTTTCAAAAGGTAGATAGCATGCTTCATTATCATCTGTCCTTTGAAATCATATATTGATCAGAATTTTCAAGTTTATTTTGTCTTTATAATATTTCTATTATTTTTTTTAAAGTTCTCCTGGTTCTACTCACTTCATTTGACATCAGTAAGTATCTCTAAGTTTCTCTAAAAATGATCCTTTGGGCATTTCTTCCAGTAGAGTTGTATAGCACAAATGATTGCTTCATTGACTGGGTACTGAGACTTTAGCAAATTTTTGCAGATTTGAATTTTGATTAGTTGAGAATTCAAAAAAGAGTTGAAGTGGGGGAAATATGGAGCTTTGTTGTGCTGCAGGTCTTGGGTCGGGTTTGGCTTGGAGTGGGATGATCAGTAGACAAGGGGGGCATTCATATATCACAATTTATGCAGATGTTTGCCAATTAAAAAGTATCCCCTTGAATTTCTTTGCCACCACAAAAGAGACACTTTAAATATCTTTGGTATTTTTTGTCCTTTTCCTCTTTCCCTAATCTCTTTGGGAGCTATAGATCTAGTAATGATATTTCTAGTTGGGTTGAAGGGTATATATAGTTTATTTACTTGAATAGAGATACAATTTGCTTTTCAGAATGGCTGGACCAATTCAAAATTCCACCAATAGTGCATTAATGTCATGTGCTTTCCCACAGTCTTCGTAGTATTTGTTCTAATCTGAATTCCTCAGTGTTTCTTTAATTTGAATTCTTCTAATTAGTAATGAGTTTTCATATGGATGTTAGTACTTGGATTTTCTTCCTTTGAAAACTTCCTTTCATGTTTTATCAATTATGAACTACTTTTATAAATTTGAATGTTTCTTATATGTCTTGGAAATTAGATCTTTATCAGGTAAACTTGCTTTAAAGTCCTCTACCCAACTTGCTTCTCATCATTTTAGTTACTTTGTACAACTTCTAAATTTTTTGTGATCAAAATTGTCCATTTTATCTTCTAGGATCCTCTTTCTCACTTGTTTAGTCATGCTCTCCCTATATAAAGGTTTGAATGATTGTTTTTTCATCTTTCCTCTATTTTTTAAAAATGATACTAGCATTTATGTTTAAATTATATATCCATTTAGAGCTTATCTTGGTAGGTGGTGTGAGA
The DNA here is from genome assembly GCF_037893015.1 of Macrotis lagotis. NCBI lineage: Eukaryota > Metazoa > Chordata > Mammalia > Peramelemorphia > Peramelidae > Macrotis > Macrotis lagotis. Next base: position 162,393,721 of record NC_133663.1, on the reverse strand, counting down.
AGCTGGTCCATACCTAGTTTCTTTCAAACTGTTATCCAGTTTTTCTGAAAAGTTTTGTTGAATAGAGGATTTTTACCCCAGTAATTAGGGAAAGGGGAGAGTGTTCTTTCAGTTTATTCAAACAGACAACTGCATTTGTTTCTATCTGTATATTGTATATCTAATTTGTTCTACTGATTAACCTCTCTCCTTAATCAATACCAGGTAGTCTTGATAATTACTTCTTTGTAGCATGTTTTGAGATCTGATATTGCTAGACCACTTTTATCCTTTCTTTTTAAATTATTTCTACTGTTTTTTGATCTTTTGTTGTTCAATTTAATGTCATATTTTTTTCCCTAGGTTTATAAGCTAATCTCTTGGTATGGCACAGAATAATTGTTTCATTTTATTTTTAGTTGACTCTCTAAGTTTCTGTAAGTATACTATCATATCCTCTGCAGGAAGGGATAATTTTGTTTCTCCTTTGCCTCTATTTATCTTCAATTTCTTTGTTGTATTGATAGAGTAGATTTTCCAGCACTTTATCAAATAGAAGTAATAATCTACCTCTGGATTATTTCTCATTACATATAATTCTGGTTGATTGAAGATAGATATTACTTATTATAAATAGATCCTTTCCCCCCAAAAATTTTCTTAGTTCTTTAACAGGAATAAGTGATATATATTGTCAAAAACTGTTTCCACATCTAATACTTTACTATGGTATGTGAACAAATGTATTAAAATATTATTTCACAATAAGAAATTACAAATATGTGGAAATGAAACATGAGATTTGTATGAATTTATGTGGAACAAAAGATGTTTAACCAAGAGACCAATAGATAAAGTGTAAATGAAAAAAGCTCTCAAAACAAATCAGACTCTAATTGAAAAACTAGTGGAAGCCCTAGAAATAGGAAACATGTCTCTGCATTTTTAGTTTAGGATCTGGTGATGATAGAAAAAAAAAGTGGAAAGGATGATTTATTATAGTCCTTGAGATTCTTGATCTTTTGTTTCTACAGATGAATTACATTATTATTTTTTAATAGGCCTAAAAATTATTCTTTTGGAAGTTTGAGGCAAAATTTTCTGTCACGTATTTTACCTTAATTAATTTTGTTACTATAAATTATAAAATTATTTATTATAATAAAAATTTTATTATTTCCTCAATCCCTGTTGAATTAAGAATTTTCCCTGTGACCATAGTTATGAAAGATGCCTGATCTCCTTTTCACATTTTGAGTTTATTGTGGTATATAATATAAAATGTCAGTCCAAACTTAATTTCTCACAAATCTCTTCCCAGTTTTTCTGGCAGTGTTTTGTTTTTTTTTTTGCAAAAGAAGTCTTTTCCTTTGGTAGTTTATTTTCATGATTTTATCAAAAGTTGGACATTTTTTTATTGCTTTGGATTATTTCCTTGTTTGTTCTATGGATCTACTTTTCTGTATTATTAATTAGTACCATATAGTTTTATATGACTACTACTTTTTGGGTCTTTTTTAGCTTTTTGCAAAGCAATGGGGCTAAGTGGCTTGCCCAAGGCCACAGAACTAGGTAATTATTAAGTGTCTGAGACTGGATTTGAACTCAGGTACTCCTGACTCCAGGGCCAGTGTTCTATCCACTACACCATCTAGCCACTCCTGACTACTACTTTTTAACATAGTTTGAAGTAGGGTAATGCCAAGTCCCATTCAGTGTACTTTTTATCATTATTTTTCTTGATTCTACTAGACCTTTTGTTCTTCCAAGTAAATATTTTTTATCATTTTATTTTTAATCATTTTGTAATTTATCAAGTTGTTTGCTTCAGGAATCTGAAATAGTACTAAATCTCTAAATTAAAATGGCTACAATTATAATTTTTATTATATTAGTATGTACTAAACATAATAGCATGTCTCCCTTTACTTTTTTGTTCCTTATATACCTTAACTCCTATACCTTAACTCACATTTTATGCATTTTTAGTTATCTTTGAATGGAACCTTTATAATTATGCTTTCTTACTGTTTTTTGCTAACAATGTATGTGAACTTATTTTTCAAACTTTACTGAAGTTATTGATAAATACCAAAATAGCTTCTTTGGGGGTCTTCAACATATATTAGCATGTCATCTGTAGACATACCATTTGCTTCTTTACTGGTGCTTAATTTTTAATTTTATTTTTTAATTTAATTTTATTACTCTAACTAGCCTTTTTTAGAACTATGTCAAATAATAGTGGGAACAGGGAATATTCTTGCTTCATTCATTTGTGCTAGGAAAGCTTCAAATATTTTTCTGTACCAGTTCTTGGATTTAGATAAATGTTTCTATTAAAGAAGAATTAGGAGTGGGTCCTTAGGTCAGGTGTCAAACATGCTGCTGGCTGCAGGGAGATCCAAAGCAGATAAAAAAAGTAATTGGGGAATATTTAACAATAAATAAAAATACAGTAAAAGTTTTAAAATGTAATGTTATTTAATATGCTGCCTCATGATCCCCTTTTCTATTTGGACACTTGTTGAGAAGGCTATTCTGAGAAACCTTGCATTTGAGTGATCTATCGTTTATTTCTTATATTGACTGTCTAAACACTATTGATCTCTCCCACACTGTATTAAGTGAATCCATTGCTTCTGTTCTGTTCTCCTACCTCTTCCATGATTTTTTCCCATGTTCATATTCCTCCAAAATAATTCCCCATCCATTCTATTTGAGGCTTAGGGCTGAGTTGATTCATGAATTCAGTCTACTCTGGGAGAAGTATTCCCTTAGGACACTGTGAAGGGATTGCTTCATAGGTTCAGTGTCAAAAATTGCATCAGTCCACAATTTACCTGGACTGTAGATGGATAGATGGATAGATTAGATAGACAGACAGACAGACAGACAGACAGACAGACAGACAGACAGACAGACAGACAGACAGATAGATAGATAGATAGATAGATAGATAGATAGATAGATAGATAGATAGATAGATAGATGGATGGATGGATGGATGGTCAGGTACAAAGTGCACTACAGGACCATTAGGATCATAGAACTGTTGATTAGTTTTCAAGATATCTTTTGTAAGAATTATTGTGGCAAGTATTATTACATGTCCTCTTCCTGTCTTTGCAGTTTTCTACTTTTGGCTTCTGAACATGGATCACTTGAGGAAGTTTGGGGAGACCTGCCCCTTGATTACCTCCTATTCCATCATCTTTTAAGGATCCCCTTTTAAAAATTTAATCCAGTCTCATACTTTTGCACAAACTGACACCTCCCAAACCAAAAAAGATAAAACTCATCCAACTTTTTCACAATTCTCCTAGTCACAAAGACCAAACCTGGTATTCCATTTTAGAATCAGTCTTCTCTCAACTCCCACTTTCAAGAAAAAATATTTCACTGCTTTCCTTTGTTTTAGTTTGTCTATGTCCATTCCAAGAGTTTCTTCCTTCAAATTCTTATCGTTTAAAAGGACTGTTATCTCGTTGCCTTCTGATAGGAAAATTAACACTGAATCATACTTTTACTCATTAATTTCATTTAAAAAAATGTACTACATTGTTAAGTTCAACTACTTAACCAATTTGCATGACAGGAGTACTGTCAAGTTCTGGGATCTATCTTTCCTGCCTCACTAGGCACTGTGTGAATCCACAAAAATTGGCTTTCTCTTATTATATATAAAGAGCAATCCTCTCCCTGTGCTTTTGTCCCCACTGCCTGCCGTGCCTAGAAGTCTCCCTCTCCTCACCTCCTTGCCTTGGAATCTTATTCCCTTTAAGGCTTGACTCAAAGGGTACCTCCTAGAAACCTTTCCTGATGACGATTCCTTACACAAATCACCAAGTATTATTTTGATATACCCTGTATTTTTTCTGTAAATATGCTGTACTCCCCTGTAAACATAAACTTGAGGGCAGGGGCTGTCTCACTTTTAATTAGCATCCCCAGCCAAGTGGTCTGATATTAGATTAAGGGGGAAAAATACTTATGATTGTAGAGGCTTTTTCATTTTTAGTGGAGATATTTTCTTTGCTTTCTTTTAGGCTATGGTATGTGTTCACTACTGAAGCTTTATGAAAATACAAAAACCTCAAACTTACTCATCTTTTCTGTTAATTTTTCTGAGTTTCTTTTACTGTCAATTTTGGTTATTGGCCTTTTTCTTAGGTGCATTGGTCAGTATTTAGAGGCGATGTTGAATAGAAGGGAATTAGTTGTGAACTCTCCTTTAGTTCCCTTACCTAGTTATTTATAATATAATGTTAAATAATTCTGGATCAAATATTAATCCCAGAAGCATCTAGTTAATATTCTTAATCCAAAGAGTCTCCTCATTTCTCCTTTGGGCATCTCTATCTCTAGATTTCACTTTTTTTTTAGGTATCTCCAATGGCCCAAAGTCACTTTGTAGTTAAATTTCCAAAAATAGCCTTGGTGAGAAACTTTTAGTAAATTCAATCCAGGTTCGCCCTTAATTGTAAAACTACCAAGTTAAACCCTAAGGGACATCATTATTTCAAGAATCCCCTATCATCCCTAACAAGTGGCTATCCAGTTTGCACTTGGGTCAGCTCTGCCCAAGTAGAACAATCTTGTGCCAGACCCTATTTGGGCACCAGTTACTCATCAGTTTACTCATCTGTTAAATGATGTTGGATGAGAAAATATATTTCTTCCAGCTCTAAACCATTTGGTCCTACTAATGAGGGAGTCACCATTACCAACCTTTTTGGATAGCCTTGTTAGGTTTTCCCTTTTATATTAAGCTTAAATTTCCCTCTCTGAAACTTCCCCTACTCTTGCTAGGTCTGACCTCCCAGGAACAAGATGTATAGCAAGTTGAATTACTCTACAAATTTCTCTGTAAAATGATGGGACTTGACTGGAAAGCTGAGGGTTATCTGTCATAGTGTATTTATATTTCAAAAGAGGCATTTACCAAACTTGAATCGATACATCATGTGGGCTAAATAACAGTAAAGTGGACTTACTGAGTGCTGACCAATGGACCCCATCAGTTTGAGTGAGCTAAGAGCATGCCACATTATTTATAATTAAGGTCTTTAAATCATCCCCAATGTTGACATGCTACAGGACAACTAGGTGGCACAGTCAATGGAATATTGCCTTTGGAGTCAGGGGGGTTTTGTGTTCAAACCTTGTCCTCACTAGTTGTGGGCCCTCAGCAAGATCCTTGTCCAACTAAGTTTCAGTTTCTTTATCTGTAAAATAGAGATAAGAGCACCTACCTCATAAGGTCTGAGGATCAAATGAAGTAACATTTAAAGTGCTTTGGAAATCTGGAAGCACTGTGTAATAAATGCTAGCTATAATTATTGAAGGACAGAAGATATTACTTTTGTAACATCTGAGGATGACATTAAAGAAGAGAACAGATTCAAATGATAGGCTAAAGCTACCAAGATTAAAAAAAAAGTTCAAATGCAGTCATGCACTTACGCAAACCTGCCACCAAAGATGACCATGACGTCAGGGAAGTGATGATGTCATGACAAGCACATGAATTGGATGGGGGGGGGGGGCTGTGCTAAGTCACTAGTCTCACTTTCTCTTCCAGCACCACCTGAGTCCAGTGGCAGACATGGATTAGGACAACTGGAGATGGCCTTGGATGTGAGGCAATCAGGGTTAAGTGACTTGCCCATGGTCACATAGTTAGGAAGTATCTGAGGTTGGGACTCCAAGGCCAGTGCTCTGTCCCCTATGCCACTTAGCTGTCCTAGGTGGATGAGGTCTGGCTTAACAGCAGTTTATGGGGATTTCATCTGATGACAAAGTTCAAGACAAACCAGAGCTTTCAAGGATTTAAAAGCCCAATGCAATCATAAGCTACACTAGGAGAAATTATTTGGATCAAAGTAGCTTCACTCATACTGTATCCAGAAAAAAACAGGGAATTGTGTTCTGAGGACAAAATTTTAAGACAGACACTGATACTAAGCATTTCTGCAAAAGGAAAATAGACAGTATATATATATATATATATATATATATATATATATATATATATATATATATATATGAAAAAAGACAGTATATATTAAAAAAGAGCAAAAGTGTGTGTGTCTGCCTGTCTGTCTCCTCTAAGGACCAACCCAATGAAGTTTGGAGAGGTTTGGCCTGAATGCTTTTGCCCACACCATCTCTTGAAGAATCATCTATTGAAGTTGGAGAGGTGATGTCACTCTTTCCAGTGGAAAAAATGACCTATATGTCAATGCTTTGAAGTATTAGTCTGAGATTGCTTAACAGAAATGAGGAAAACAGACTGTTAATATAAAAGAGGATAAAGAAAATTAGGCCACTGTAAAATTTCCAGTTTCACAAAATATCAATTTTCATAAGTTATATTGTAGGTTTTATGAAGTTTCCCGAATGAATGGAAAAATCCTTATTTAATACTTCTTACAAATACAAGAGTTTAAAAATTGCATTGATAGTTTTCACCTGCTTAATACTTTTTGAGCCTACCAGGAGCAAGGCATTGTTCTTTGTTAGAATTTACATACTAACCTCCTTATGAAACTGTTTTTCACATAAACAAAGTAAGATCAATCATCAATTTGCTTCTTTCTCTCCCAGTTAAGTTCCCTTAACTTACTTTGCTTCACAAGTCTTGGCAGTCAGTCTTAAATTGAGTGAGTCACCACCTCCTATTTCTTGTTACTTATATTCCCTCCTATAGTTGCATCTATTAATTCACCAAAATTTATCTTGTAAGTTATTTGTAGGCTGGGCAGATTTTAAAGCAACATTTTTTAGTCTTAAAAGCTTCCATTCAGTACAATTGACACTGGTATAAACTAAGTATTTTTAAACACTTGAAATAAGAATATGAAGCTAACCTATTTAAAAAATATTTAATACTGATTTAATATATATATATATATATATATATATATATATATATATATAGTTGCATTTTTGCTTTAAATAGACTAAAGTTTTTCTATAGTGCTTCTGTTATATCCTTGCCATTATTCTCTTATACACTAAAACAACAAAACTACTGAATCAGTGGAATTTTGCCAAAGGCTTTCAACATAGTCCAATGGCAACACAACCAAAAGGCAATTTAAATTGGTTTACAGAATGAATGAGCTAGTGATCAGTGTCTAGAGCAGCTGAAGGCTGGGTACAATTAACAGCATTTGTCAACATTCACAGAATCCTCTATAGAACAAGCAGTCCCTACAGAGGACCAGCCTCCAGCTTCTGGCACCTTAAGATCCACATGACCTGGAAAGAAAAAGCCAGCCTGAAGCCCATCACCAGGGAACACAATGGTGCATTGGAGTAATACTGGCATAACTATAATGCAGCCTCTAATCAATGTCAATTATCTAGAACAATCCTGTTAACATGAGTATCATGAATGTTCAAACTATCATTACTAGGAGTATAATCAGACTTCTTTGGAACACTGACATTTTCCAATTCAAAAACCTTAAAAAATTTACAATTTTAAGTTGTAAATATGACAAATCCTATTGTGTTTAATTTTGAAATCTAAAAAACTTAAAGCACATTGGATTCTGTTCTTCTGCTATTTGAAAATATATATGTCCAGAACTAATGACAAGCACTTTTAATTGGGCAGGTTTCATCATACATGAAAAAACTACACAACCCTTGAAAGTTCATTTTTGGATGCTGATAGTACAAAGAAATCCAAAAGAAGTTTCATTAAATAAATTTATTTGTTAAAATAATTTAACTCCAAATACAACTGTTGAATTTGCATTGAGTTCTATGTACAATTCTTGTTTTATTCCAAACAGTGAGGTTTAACAACTGACATTGTTACAAAACAATAAACTTTTGTTGCTCAATTTTAAATGGTCAGTTGTATTAGAGCTCAACAATTAACTGTGAACTATATTTAATTAATCTCTGGGAAACCCCAAATCAATAATGTTATGTCTGTTTCCAAAACCCACTGCAGTCACTCTTGAAACCCTGATCAAGATTTAACATATGCACAATGACACAGATAAACAGAAAACAAAAACTCCCATCATCTTTTAACATCTGATTGGTGGGGCAGTTTCACAATTAAAGCCTAACCAGTGCCAAGGACAGGACACTGATCAGAACAAAATAATAATAATAATAATAATAATAATAAAAAAGTCCACATACATACACACATGCACACATATTCTCACGTACATACATCTTCTGAAAAACAAATGGCAGACATCTTTAGGCAACATTCTTTACATAGGAGAGCAGATACCAGTAGTTTTCCCATTAAATAAGTGATGGCAACTGTGGTACTACTAGTCAGAAAAACTAATTCTAATTTTAAAAACTAAAGAAAAAAAGTGATCAAAGCACCTTTCAAATGTTTTAAGAAAGACTTTGTGAAATACTTTTGATCAGATGCTGGCTTGTTTTGCACAGGCTGAACAAAATGAAAGGCAACAGTTACCATCACTATTACAGCTTACAAGAATTAAAGTTGCAACATTAAAAGGAAAAATCAGTAAAACTTAAAAGAAAAGCTGCTTTGTAAGAAAGTACAAAACCTTACAAGAACAGCTAAAGTAAAAGTGGGTCTTTGGATCAAACCATAATATTTTTAAGGCATGTTAGAAAAATTTCCATTGATAATAATTGCTAGTCTGATCAGGGTACAAAAATAAGTGAGCTAAGGTTACTAACCTTTGTAGAAAAGAGGCCACCAATTTTTTTCACATGGCCCCTTAAGGTTAGTCTTCCTATTTCTCATAGTTTTTGCCAACATCTCACCAAATGTAACTATCATTCAATCAAGTCGAAGTATGTTCTCACCAGATGAAATACCAAGAAAGCTTCAAAATTGGAGAACCACAAGACAGAGAGCACAACAGCATTTACATTTTTTTGGTGACAACGGGTGTTGTTTTGTCACTAAACATGTAGGACGCTGATGAAACACACGACCAGAGAGCCAATTCACTGATTACTAAGATGTGCATATTAAAAAGCCCATCTGACTGTTTTATGTAACAAACTCTTAAATTACATGAAATTTTAGATAATCCTTTGCTCTTTAGATTTTGAAAGACCCCTCATGCTCTTTTTGCCCATTTTTATTTGTCTGCATAGCAATCCATGGCATAAGACTAGGATCTTTACAGAGTAAACTTTAAATGCATTCTGAACTATCAAAGCTCAATTATTTGAACCTCAAAACAAGTAAAATAGAGAAATTTTTAAAAGTTATAGGATGTGAAATCTCCTTCACTGGCAGATATTTCTACTACAGGAGACAAGTAGTTTTCTTATACCTTCAATTCTCCTGAACACTTGGGTTCAGCATTGGGTTTGGCATAAAGGGCTAAAATATTATTTGAACAAGGTGCTTCAAAATTGGGGATGATGGAAACTACACAAAAGAAAGCAATTGACTAAATGATTAAATAACTAAAATTTTAAAAGACCGATTAAAACTAAATATTGATTTTTTACACATGCATCCTTTCCATTTTCTCAGAAGAGAGTACATCTATCTGAAAATAGTCTGACCAGGTCTTTTCTGTCTGCTGAATGCTATGCTGTGTTATAAATTATTATTTTGAAACATGGGAGATTTTTAATGCAAAAACACTCAAATAATTTAAGAAATAAAGCTAATAGAATCTGAAACAAATCTGAAGTACAAATTTTTAGACGCAGTTGGTGTCTCTCAATTTTGGAAAGCAACTAACACACATATGCAGGCATACAAGTACACATCCGCTCAGTTACCTAACAAGACTCGAGTTACTGCATGAGATTGAGACACCAATGAAATGTAGGGTGGCATGAAGACCACAGGCTCAGTGATTTTGCAGTTTTGAAGGCCAAATTTATCTACAGAGGACCAACTCAAGATAATCTCTTCAGCATTTAAAACTCTGAACCTTAAAATTGAAAAATCATCTACACTTGATTGTAAAACTCTGAATAGGTATTTCTGTGCCATTAGTCATGCAAATGATAAATACTTCACGGCTATGAAAACTAAAAATGTCAGAGCTTGAGCACCTTTTCAAAACAAAATATTCACTCCCACTCTATTTGCCACTTCAGTAATCAGGGCAAAATTGTTGCAGGAGAGCCTTTGTTGAGTATATCAGGAAAATTAGAGATAAAAGGTTTCTCATCCCTTACTCATTATCCTATAACTTCTATCCTATCTTTAAGCCAGAATTGTTTCACATGGTTATTCAATTTTTTAAAATGTCAACATTAAAGCTCTGAAATAGCAAATTTTGATTTTGAAAGAAAGTTAGCTTGGGATCACACCAAAAACCATAGCCCTTAAAGGCAAAAAAGGAATTTGTTGTCTTAACAAAATAAAAAATGCAGTATGTTTGTATTGTCCCATGAGGTTTCTGCAAATGGGAACATCTGGATGCAACATGGCTTCATTTTCCTTAGAAGATGGAACTAGTTAATCTACTAAAATGCTCCTTGTTAGTAAGGCTAAGCAATTTCTTTTCATCATAGTTGCTTCCTCCATGTTCAGTAAAATGATAAAGACATTTCCTGCTTTGTAAACAGAGGTTTGTTTGCTTATTTTTTGTCTGAACAAAACCTGAAGAGATCTTCCATTTTCAGTAAGCAAAGCAGATGATTTAACATATTATACGATCAGACTGCATTTTCCACAACCTGTTTAAGATCTCTTGATTTTCAAGGACTGATGCAATGAGTTTCATGTCACAGACTAGGATAAAATTTACAACTAACAGCACTGATTTTGCAAACAAGAAATTTGCCAGCCTTGTAGAGAATGTCCCCTGTAATGCTGTCAGCAGTACAGCTGATCCTGCTTTACTTGACTGTTAACTTGGCCAGGAACACTATTACAACTCCTAATATTCTGAATTTGTGAATGATTTCTCTCTATTAAAAAAAAAAAAGAATATTTTAATTGTGAATGATCATTGCAGGTCTTCTTACTTCTCTCTCTCAAGAATATTTCCAATTTATGCAAAAGTTGTCTGGGATAATGCCCTGTAGATTAACTGGCTGTGCCATCAAGTTGCAGGTGCATAAGGGAGATTGAGGATGGTGGTGAAAAATGTAGTTACTGAACCCAAATATATTCAGAGACACTGATTAACCATCACTGCTTAGCTCTGAATAAGTACTGTGACTTCACTGTAGATTCATTTCACACATCCTTGCAAATTGGGCAGTAAAGCAGACAGGATTTTATCACCTTTTACAAAAGTGGATTAAACTGTGTCCAGGATATGTCCATTTTTAAATGCTATTGTATGTTACATGCAGAACAGCATGGATCATCTTTGTCTGGTTGAGCGGCATAGTTCATTTGTCTAACGATTTCTGCAAAGAGCTCATCCACCATTGTTTTACTTTTAGCAGATGTCTCCATAAAGGGACAACCCCATTCTTCAGCCAAGGCTCTTCCCTCATTTGAGGAAACTTCTCTCTCACTTTCCAGATCCACTTTGTTTCCAACCAAGATCACTGGTACTTTCTCATACCTATGAAACAAAGAAACACACACCAAGAATTAATGAAAAGTTACAAAGAACAAAGTTTTATTTTTTTTCCTGCTTCAAAGGAATCCTCTTAACCACCCTTAACAAATACTTTTAAAAAACATACATGGGGTCAGGTACTTCCAACCTCACGAATGATTCAATGAAATGTCTGCAAGTGGCTTTACTGTAGGGTCAATAGTAGGATTTTTGAAACCTATTATTACATAAAAATACCAAATACCTAAAATCAAGTATTTGTTATACTTCCAAAATAAATAAAACTTCTTGAATCCTATTATGTAAGCTAATTCCCCCCTCACATTCTAAGAAATTTACTCAAAACATAAGTTTCGTGAATCAAATGTGTCATATATAAAAATTATTTAACTTCAAAAATTTGCACTTTAGTTTTACATAATTAAATTTAAAGTTAGCTTTAAATTTCAATTGACAAGTTTTATTAGTTTTTTCTCAACTCCCACATCTCTAAATGATAATTTATTCTTGGTAAAAAATACATTTTTGATCATTTACAGCTGAATAGTGTTAGCTATTATACTCTTTTCATAGAAGTTTACTGATTACTATTAATATTCACAATATTTCACCAAGCTGAATTTGACCACTGTGACAGATTGTTATTCAAAGACCAGCCTAGCTGAAATGGCAAGAGGTTCAGTAATTAAATTAAAATTCTTTGGCTATGATAAAAAATAGTATCATTACAATTACATAATTAATTTGATGGATCTTATCCATTCTCCTCAATGAAGGATTGATAAAAATATGTTTTATTCCAATTTAACAATTCAATTCAACAAACATTAAGTATCTATCATGTGAGGCTGAGGGTAAGATTACCCAAATAAGTGGTCTGGCCTTAACCACCATTCCACCACTAGAAAAAACTATAACACATTCAACAAATAATTAGAAAACACTAAAGAATGAAGAGACGGGGACATCAGGAAGGGTCTGTAAGGAACAGGCAAAACCTGAGCTAAGCACAAGGAGGGCCTGAGGATAATATAGATGGAATGCCAACTTCAGAGATGGTGAAGAGGGATAGTAGGTTAGTCTATTACAAAGAATGAAATGTAGTCATGTGAAATTCCTGGAAAGCTAAAATTAGAACCAAAATGAGGAGATTGTAAATATTATCAAGGTGGGAAGTTTTGTAGTTTATCCTAGAGAAAATAGTGAAATATGTAAAGATTTTTAAACAAGGGTCTATGATGCAGACAGTCATGTGGAAGATATATTTGAGAATATCAAGAATGAAAGAAAATAAGGCAATTCTAATTGTCCAGTCTAGAGATAGATAAGAGCAGAGAAAAAAAGGTGAATGTGAGAGATCTCATTTTAAGAAAGTAGAAAAGACTCAATAATAAATGATTTGTGTGCAAGAATAATCAGGAATGAAGTTAAAGGTAATGAATGAATGATAAACAGGGAAATTTAGTATAAGGGTAGAGATCCAGGAAAGAGGGTTAAGAATTTTATTGTGGCTAGGTTCACTTTGAGATGCTGTAGCTAACATGCATGCAATTGGACAAGGGGGCTGAACTAAGAGATCAGGGCTGGATATACAGATCTGGGAATCAATAAAACCACAAGAGAAAGTGTTAAGAGTCTTAGAGGTCTCCCTGCTAGGAAGGTCAGGAGATGGATGATGAAATACCAAACTAGTCAGAAGATAGGTAGGAGCAGCAATAGCAGTCAGTACAGCCAGTAGGGTCCCAGAGCTAAGCCAGAATGCAAGAGGTATAGATGTGAATGGGAAATGAAGCCAAGAATAGACATTCTTTATACCATACAAGACTAAAGAAAATTAGCTCAGGGGGGATGGCAGATCACATGAAGGTTTGTTGGGGTTTTTTTAAAGGATGAGAGTGGTCTGGGTATGTTTGTAAGAAGCAGAAGAAAAGAAAATTAAGATGAGGTCATGATAAAGTACTTTAATATCTGGTCTCAGGTATCTGACAGAAATAAGAGAGACAGAGATGAATCCTACTTTCTAGATTACAATCTAATCAAACTAAGACATGCATATACAAAAGTAGAAGACAGTGAGTGGAATAGTCCCAATAAAACCATTTCAGGTTTTATTCCTAATGAAGTTCTCTCAAGGTAAAGAAACATTAAAGACATTAAAGAAAGAACAATTATTCTTAAACTATGTCTAGAAGAAAGCCCCTTCTATTGTAAACAAGTGGCTCACTTTCCTAACTTTTGATAAGACTACTTTTACTACTAGGATAGTACACTTTTTCCCCTTTCAAAAACTTTGCATTTCAAAGCAGCTCATAAGCCTACTCTTATCTGATGATAAGACCTTGTGTTCCAGGACAAGTTACATTACTTCAATAAGATAGTTATAATCCTGAAGGTTATTCTCACCATCTGGATAGTAAGGTAATATTTTATGAAAACCTTTCATTCTTTTCTTTGTTGCTGGGGTAGATTTTCACAAGTAGAATGTAATTCTGAAGACTAACCAATGAGTAGAAATAGAGGGACGATGAGGAGGAGGAGGGGAATCGCCCTATGTCATATAATTTTGCTTGACTGTCAATTTGGGGCAGCTACTTGATCTTTACTACCTTTATGAGACTTGGAGTGTGCCTTTTTTCGAGAAAAGCCAAAATAAAATTTTCTTTCTCAAAGGAATATATATATTTTTAAGTGTATTTTTATCCCACAAAGCAACCACTGATTGTATCTATGATGCATTGGAATGTGTAGTTAATAATGGCAATCAGAATAGCAACTAGGTCAAAGACAGATCATAGAAATTATTACTGTATGAAATTGAATAGTATTGTGTCAAAAGAAAAGAATTAGAATAATTCATTAGAATAAGAAGAATCACATAAATGCATGTAGGGAAAGAAAAGCAGAACCAGAAAAACAATATATATGACAAGAATGTAAATGTAAAAAACCTACAAAATGAGACTTAGGCTATATACTGACTTAGCTATGGAGAAGAGGTGAGAAAATGTACTAATCTCTTACTTTTTTTTCAGGTAGAGACTAAAAGAATGGAACATTGCATGCATGGAAGGATTGGTTACCATATTTCCCCATCTTTAAGACACTCCCATGTATGTATAAGACACACCTTAATTTTGAGGCCCATAATTTGAAAAATAAAAGTATTACATGAAGGTATTGAACTCAAGTTTTATTCATCATGGAAATCAAAGACCTTCTGCTCATAGCTTTTGGGCATCTTTTGGGCAAATCTGGTACTTTTACAAATGTTTAGTCCATTCTGTTTCATGAACCTGAAGCACCCATTGTGTCCTTTGAAATCAGTCACTTCTTATTCATCAGCAATTCTTCTTGCCTCCTGCTGAACCATCTTTGTGGACAGAGGAATTCCACTGGCCCTTTGCTTTTCATCCATCTCTTCCATTCCCTCTCTAATTCAGGCCATTTTGCTGACATGCACCTCTCATGGCCTTCTTCCCTGGTATTTTCAGTCAGGTTTCTTCTTCTCACAGCCAGTCTCAGATTGTTTTCTTAGTTAGAGGAGACCTAATCTGACGTTCAGCAGCACAATTTCCATTCACTTTTGCAAACTGGATAACTTTGAATTTGAATTCAGCACTGTACAAAAACCTTTTCTCAGCCATTTCTGGGCAGAAATTTGCAAAACATGGCCTTACATACCAGTGATAAATGCAAAACAATGGGCAAAAGACAAGTGCAAAAAAGGTGGGAAATGCAAGTAAAAAAAATCTGTAACCACTGTATAAGACACTCCCAGCTTTTAGACCCCAAATTTTTCAGAAGTGTATCAGATACATGGGAGAAATACAGTACTTTTGCAGAATTGCTTTCTTTTTCCCCTTTGAGGGGGAAAAAAAGAATTCTTTTGATACAGGGAATGGCATGATGGGAAAGGGTTGGAGGGAGGTCTACATTTGGAAATGAAGGTGGTACAAAAATCAGATATCTTTACATTAAAATAAATAAAATGAATTGATGTAGGGGAGGAGCAAACAGATGGAAATCAAGCAAGTACCTATTTACTGGACATAGCTAAATATATCAAGGTATATGAATATGATGTAATATGACTGTGCAATAAGGACACATATAATGTATTCAGCAAGACTTGTATGAACTGATAAAATAAATGGAACCAGAAAAATATACAGCATACATAAAAAGAATAAAATGAAACTCCCAAGACTAAATATTTAGAATAACCAAACTTTGCACCAGAGAAAAGTTGAGAAAATGAACTTTTCCCTCCCCTTTAGAGATGGAAGATCACAGGTATGGAATATTATAAATACTTACTAACATATTCATTGTATTAGCTTAGTTTTATTGATCCGACTTTTTTCATTTTCTTTCTTTCTTTTTTTTTGCAAGACAATGGGGTTTAAGTGGTTTCTCCAAGGTCTCACAGCTATGCAATTATTAAGTGTCTGAGGCTGGATGTGAACTAGAGTACTCCTGATTCCAGGGCTGGCACTCTATCCACTGTGCCATCTAGTTGCCCTCTTCTATCTCTCTTTTTTTAAGGAGGGATTGGGAAAACAGGCTGGGGGCAAGAAGTTATATTCTTGAAAAGGAATGTGACATAAAAATTATTGTTTAAAAATAAAGGTATTGTGTTCTCTCAAAAACCTACTAAAATTTTTACAAATTGGCATACAGTAGTTATAGAAAAGTTAGTTTTAGTAATAAAGTATATCATAACTGAAAAAAAACTTGTGGTCATTGATTGATGATACTGATCCTTCCATGGTAGACACAAGGGTAGACACTTGGTTTCAAGACTCACTTGCCTTAATGTATATATGACTCTAAAATTTAAAGATGCATTTTTATTATAAAGGTCAGGAGTCTAGACCAGATGACTTTTTGAGGTTCCTCCACATTTTCAGTCAACTAGAATGAATGTTACAATCATGCTTATGATAGATAATAGCAAAAACTGCATATGGCTTTAGCTCCAAAATCATAGAATGATCCCACTGCTATGTAATAAAAGCAACTTTTTCTCTGTATGTATGTACATATATGTGACTGTATATGTGCACATAACATACTTTTCTTGGAAAATCTAAGTGATTACTTCATTCAACAATAATGCTGGAAAGTAGTTTTTATTATGTAACATTCTAATACAAGATTTCCTTTCTTTGATATATCACTAGCACTTTCAAACACACACTAATATTTGGTGTTGACCTTTTTTGTAATTTGCTTTGTCTTTGTTTAAAATGCTATGCACTTAAAGATTTAAGTTTTGTGAAAGAGTTTTCATTTAAAGACTAAGGAATATATTGATTTCATTTCGCACCTTAGTATCTTCTTTTTATGAAGTATTTTATTTTAAAGGGTTCAAAGTGTTTTTCTGTATTTTATATTCACAAACGAAACAAAAGGCAGACTTGGAAATGAAATGTCAACCAGTCAATCAACCAGCCATCATAAGTTTAACACCTAAGGGCTTGCTACAAAAAAACAAAAGAAATGAAAATCCATACTCAAGTTATTCTATATATTCTATAGTCTAACAAATTAAAAAAAAGAACTATTTAATACTAGACTGAGTTAATAGAGGCCTATAATTTTGTAGCACAAATCCATTTAAATTAATTTTTAAATATGAATTTAATAACATTCTGAAACATATATAGCTCTGTTGTTGACACTAGTTGCCCAATATAATAGTTTAGATTGCCTATTTCACTTCTGTCCTTAAACTATTGCCATGGAACAGGTGATTTGGGGATCAATAAAACCACAAGAGAAAATGTGAAGAATTAGGGGCATCCCTGTTAGGGAAGGACAGGAGATAGATGATTCACCCAACTAGTCAAAAGAATCTATCCTTGTTTCTATTTTCCCCCATTGCTAGACTATATTAAGCTCAAGGGGGGAAAATTCTACATTGGGTAATATATCTTCCTGCAAAAATTGTTTTTATCCTCTGCTTATGTTAAGCAGATGAATAACAGGTGGCAGTGCTATACCTGCAAGATTTATCATTTGGGTCATTTGATCCGATCACTAACTCCAAATGCTACATTTGGAATGTCTTAGATTAGAAACTTTGAAAGACCCATTTTTGAGAATTCTCAACCTCATAAAACTGAAGAAAACATTTTCAAAACTTCACAAGTTTTAATTAGCATGTGTTCTTTGAATATCTAAGACACTGAATCAAACTCTCCTATAACATCTAACACAAAGGAAGAAACTGTATATATAACATATGCAGTAATTTTTTTTGGGGGGGGTCTTGACTTGTGATTTTAACATGTAGAAAACTCTCAAAATGTAAACACCAGTCCAGTCATCGAGTTGGAAAACTCAACTGTGCCTTAGAGTCATATAGAATTACTTCAAGAGGGGGCAGCTAGGTGGCACAGTGGATAGAGCACCGGCCCTGGAGTCAGGAGTCCCTGAGTTCAAATCCAGCCTCAGACGCTTAATAATTACCTAGCTATGTGGTCTTGGGCAAGCCACTTACCCCATTTGCCTTGCAAAATCCTAAAAAAAACCCCAAAATTTCAAGAACTGGGAGATTGCAAGACTTGAACATGGTCACCCAGCTAGTATGTGTCAGTTGGTTATCTTAACTCCACTCCTAGGACAAAATATGCGAGGGGAAAAAAAGGTGTAAATGATCCCTTGCCTAAACCAATCCTGAGCCTAAGAAATAATTTGGGGGGGGGGGATAGAATTTCAAGGTCTGATATACTTTAGATACCTGAAATGCATTTGCTATTATAAGCAAGATACCTAAATTTGGTGATTATTATTATTAGTTATTATTATTATTATTACAGTTTAGTGATGAAGCTTTCAAAGGGCAAATTGTCCTATATCGGGGGCACATGTGTCAGTGAAATAGGTAAATTATTTGGTTAGGAACCATTCAAACAATACTGCCCCATCTGATGACAACCCAAGAAGGTAAGAGAGCCTTGTTTAGAATGGAATGAAAGAGCCTTGCTTACTGATTCAGTAGAAGGCCAAATATTCCAGTCTGCTAACCACGTGGTAAATAGATTTGTCTAATGGTTGCTGAGCTGGAAATGGGTGCTTCAAAAAATGAGGCTCTTCCCTCTTCTTTCCTGTTTTATGGTAATCAAGGGAGGAGGAAAAATTGCTGTTTATGTCTCAGTTGTGTCCCTCCCTGCTTTAAGGTGGAGTACTACAGATAGCTACAACTTTGGAAGTTTCAAAAGGTCTGAGTAAGGAGTGGCTGGTGTCCAGGACAGATCTGTGGATGGCTGAGCACACACATCCTAAAAGCAAGACCTGGTTAACCCAACTCAGCAAAGTTTTGTAGAAAATGATTTAAGTGTGAATCCACTCTCTTGCAAGGAAGTTCAGGCAAGGCAAATGCAATGGAGTCACAGTTTTGAATTAAACCTATTTTTTACTATCAAAACTTGAAGATGCTAAAATTATCCATGCCTGAGTCTTTCTAAATAAACTCGCTTCAAAGCCCCAACTTGTGTCTAACTTTCATTACTGCACAATGAAAGCTTTGAAAAAAATTAGTTTATCATTTGATTTTAAAAGATGGCCATTACATTTATCTAGCAAGTGATAGTTTTGAAAGCACTGTAAGCATAATCTCATTTCATCCTCATGACAAAGTCCATGAGGGGAAGCAGGTCAAGGGATAGTGTTCCCCTTTGAGGAGGGAACAAAGGATCAGAGTGGATAAATGACTTGCACAAGCTAGAACTTAAAGGCCAGAATTAGGACCCAGGTCTTCTGATTCTAGGGCCAATGCTAGGTGCTAATGTTATTGGTGGTTTATTTTTCACCACCTAATCTAATGTCTTTAACATAGTCATTTTTCCTTTATGACTGCAGTGGTTATAAAAATGTACACTTATCTATGATGGGTTTCTAAAAAATAATTTGGAGATTGGCTTGATAGAAAGTTATAACACAAATATGTTTATGAAAAAAGGTATCATGTTTCATTAATTTATATAAAAATTAAAATGAATTGTGAAATGGAAACTTAAAATGTGATTTTTTTTTTTGCAAGGCAAATGGGGTTAAGTGGCTTGCCCAAGGCCACACAGCTAGGTAATTATTAAGTGCCTGAGGCCGGATTTGAACTCGGGTCCTCCTGACTCCAGGGCTGGTGCTCTATCTATTGTGCCACCTAGCCGCCCCAAAATGTGATTCTTTATAAAAAAAAAATCCACCTCATACTTTAGAGAATTCATAATAGTCATCTGAAAGATATTTCTTACTAAATTTGAAACTCTTGGCTTCACTGGGTCTGGAACATTCATCTTCTTTAGCAATAAAAGACTTTGCTGGTATATCTTTAAAGCTTTTCTTTTGTGATATAACACTTTTTTTCTTGTATTAAAATTTCTGAAACTGAAAAAAAGTTAGTGAATATTATTTGGTTAAGTCAATTTACACTGGAAAGAACACATCAGAGTAGGGTTCAAGCCAATGGCATTAGAAAAACGATCCCCAACTTGCTACTGTGCCTGCAAAGATGGGAGAGCATCACCACAGTCTAGCAACACTGATAAAAACCAAATGTCTTGAGTAGACACAAAAATTACATCTTTGCTGCCAGAGATTAAATGTTCTGAATGTGATTTTCTTTATTTCTTTTCAAATTGAAGAATTACCTTGGAGGCATACTGACACAATGAAATAGTGCTGAATCTGGAGGAAGAACTACACTCAAATAGAGAATTTGCTAGGTGCTACCTCAGAAAGGTATTAAACACTCTGGGCCCTATTTACCCAATTGTAAAATAATTGGGTAGACTAGACAACCTCAAAAAGATCTCTTCCAGCTTTAATTCAATTATCCTCTATATTTATTACATCGCTCTAAGCTAGAGAAAATTTAGCCAAATTCCTGCAGACAAAAGTTTTGGTGAAGGTCAGACTTCTTGGATATATTTTCTAGAGCTAAAGTTTTTACTTCCTCTCTATTTTTTTCTTCTCAGTCTTGGAACCTGTTTTGTTTAAACCAAGCAACTGGAATTGTTCAATCAAGCATCCAAATGACATCTTAAATATTTAAATGCCCCCCTCACCTCTCTTCTGATTTCCTTTACTATCTGGAACTTTAACCATTACTTTTCACCATCTTCATCTTCAGTTTATTCTTAACTCATTGAATCATAGAATTCTAAGTTGGAAGAGATCTGAACAGTCATCAAAGTCAACCCAGATGAAAAGAAATCTCCAAATTAATACATTTTGAGCACTGAAGGGGACACTTCAGCCATCGTCTAGTTCAAACTATACTCAAAAAAAGGGATTTTCATTCTTTCATTCCAAATGACCTCTGCTTCAAGACTTCCACTGAAGAACTCATTATCTTCTGGAAACTGCACATTTGATTTATGGATAAACTAAAATCCTTGGAAGTTTTTGCTGACTTCAAGTCTAAATTTGTCATTTTATATGTGTATGTGTATTTATATATATATATATATATATATAAACTGCTTTTCCAATTTTCAGTTACTACATAAATATCAGTTATTTTTATTATTATTATAGTACTAAAAATCTAACTATCAAATTTCAAGGAGGTGGTAGGGAGAAGGAAAGGGGCAGCAATGTGTAATCTATTTGGTGCTAATAGTCATTCAAATAATTAGGAGTCACAGAACTTTATTTTCTTAAATCAACCACCAAGCCTTTAGTGAACCCTTGCAAAAAGCTAAGTACTATGGAAAAACAACAAAGCACCCTAAGTTATGATTAGATCTCTACATGTAGACATCCCTAACTGTACATCTAAGGCCTACAATGGTATGATATCTACATGTAGACATTCAGATTGAAGAAAATTAGAGGCAGTGAAGTAGTAGAAATCAGGGATTATTTTTGTATTCAAAGGGCCTACATTCAGTGTCACTATGGATGAGTCAGATCACCTCTTCAAGGCTTAGTTTCTTCATCTTAATCTCTTTTTTCATAGATTTTGCACTACTTATGTCACAGAGTTGTTTGTGAGGAAATAATTTTATTGTCTATTTAAAATTAGCCTCAATTTACTTTTTTCCCCCCCAAGATCTCTACCTCCAATTTTATTGGTATTGAGAACTCTGTGAGTGAAAAGTTTCTCTGCACAACAGGCATTGAGAAATTAAATGACTTTTCATCTAAAAATCACAAAGAATATTTCCTCTCCTGTTTCAGCTTCTATATCACTCTTCAGCTGCTCTTTACTTGTATCTGAATCCTCAGCACTTAAAACAGTGTCTAATGATATTTGTCCTTTGTTTTCAAGGAAAACCACATCAGGAAGGTGATGCCATGACAAGTATATGAATTGGAGTTGAGTGAAAGGGTGCTGTGCAATGTCACCAGTCTCACTTTTTCCTCCAGAGCCATCTAGTGATCAGATATGAATCAGGATGACTGGAGATGGTCCTGATGTGAGGCAATCAGGATTAAGTGACTTACCCAAGCTCACACAGCTCCTAAGAGTCAAGTGTCTGAGGTCTATTCGGATTCCCACCCTCCTGGCTCCAAGGCCAGGCTCTATCCAACACCTAGCTGCCCACAATGCCTAATAAGTGCCCAATAAACGCTTGCTGAATTGAAAGTCTGGAAGTCTGAAGATCTGGATTCAAATTCCTCCTGTGACAAATACTCTCTACTTCTCTTGTTCAAGATTATACATGCTCTTGGAGGTCAAAAAAGGAAGCAAAAATTAATGAGTCCAGACAATATAAAAGCACTTGTCTGAGGTCAGATCAGAGTCACCACGAGAACCACAGTCTCTCACCTCCTACTCTGGTGTCTACTGTGCCTCAGTGCTTCCTCTCACATAGAATGGGGTGGGTAGGCCTTGATATGAAGTTATGATCGAGTTTCACAGCAAAGCAAAAACAGGAAGTTAGGGGATACAGTATCTTAATTAGCCTAAGAAGTGAACTGAATATGACATCTTTGGAGGAGAGATGAACCCTTCTCAGGGACATTCTAGGCCAAGTTTCACAATTTGATCATTGCTTAGAATAGGCAACTAGCAGGTGAGGTTCTAAAAGCCTATAATTACAGTACTATTTTGAAACATTATTTATGTTAACTCATGTTGTTCAATTCCGATTAAATTTTAGGTCCTGTCCAAAAAAAAAAAAAGTAAAAAAAGTATTATCCTACTGGAGAAGTAACAATTCTCAGCTACACATTATTATTAAGGTCAAATTTTATTAAAACGCTTCTTCCTGAAGTGAGGTGGGGGTGAGGGAGGAGGCGACACTGGATCTGTGATTTATTTGGTATCAGAAATTTCCTCTGCCAACACAGACTGGCATCTGCTCTGCAATTAGTTTTAGAGAGCTGAATGGGGGTAGACTTGTCCAGCTTCACAGAGCTTATGGATTGAGGAGTGTATCTAGGTCTTCCTGCTTACAAAGCAATCTATTAGCAACCATTAACAAACACTATATGCGTTCTAAAGATTCCAAGGACTAGTTAATGGCCCAGCTCAACAAATACCAGTATTATAGAAGAATTTCAACAGTCCCTCGAGTTTTTCCTAATGGAATCTGAGTGGTAGCAATCTTTTTCTACTAAACATTCATTCTCCATAAGTGACAAGCACCCTAAATACAGGCAGTCAATTCATTATGTAAGCCATTTGGCCTCCGGGAGGGCAGGTCTCAGCATGACTCCAGCACCATGTACCACATATGAGCTATTTCACTAGCAAGATCTTCTAAAAAAATGAACACAAGTGAAATATGGCATGAGAAATAACATTGTCAATAGTGTCAAGGCAGACAACCACAACTACTGATTTATGTTCCACTAGCAAGGATATAATTGTATTTTATTTCTCTAATGAGAGTAGTACACTTCCCATACAAAGTACTAAAAATGTCTTGTACAGGTGAAATGAATTACAAATCTAAATAAGGTTTTTTTTAATTAGCTGAATTCTGGAATCCAAATAAACAACTAGCTTCAGTCTATTGAAATGATAAAAACTGTCTTTTAGCATGTAAGAAAAACTTGAAAATTATAATTTCAAAATTTAGGATCAGAAAGAATCTAAAAGATACTAGACCAATTTCTTGTTTTAGGAAAATAACCCCAGAGATGACATAATCAAGATTTAGTTACAGTTAAGACTTAATATACCAAGTCTTATAAATCCCATTCTATTCAATCATATTGCCAA
This sequence comes from Macrotis lagotis, assembly GCF_037893015.1. Classification (NCBI taxonomy): domain Eukaryota; kingdom Metazoa; phylum Chordata; class Mammalia; order Peramelemorphia; family Peramelidae; genus Macrotis; species Macrotis lagotis. The sequence continues at coordinate 162,370,051 of NC_133663.1, read as the reverse complement.
CCTATTTCCCCCAAAAAAGTTATTTCGCCTTCCAACAAAGAGCTATTTCTAGGACAGGGAGGTGGGAAATAATACTCAAACTAGAAATCCTCCCCCAAAGTGGCTCCCACTTACCATCAAATTCTTTTCATACATTTTATTTATCCTTTATTTATCATTTCATTTATCACTTTGAATATATACACATACTCTTTGGGGTTCTCATACAATCTTCCTTCAATTTCCCCAGGTATTGTTTCTCCTCTTGGCATGTTATATAATTTTTCAAAACTTGCTTTTTGAGCTTAAGGATGATATATCACACATCATAAAACCGTATTTCATATATAAAGGAGACACCTTACTAATTAAAATGAAAAACTACAAGAAGAAATATCAACTGTTGATTTTCAATATTACTGTAATAGAACTTCAAATCATTAAGATGACATGGTTTTATATGACACATTATTGGAATGGAAGGTTTGGCATACATATCTTAATAGCATCCTGTTTCTAGGCAACTGCAAATTTAGAACTAACAGTAGTTTTTAACAAATCATTCTAGTCTCTGGTCTATACACAACATATCCTCTATTAGGTTTTGGGGAACTTGACCAGGATACTGGCTCTGGTTGACACTTGACCAACACTGATTCAGAGTGCTCTCTTTTTTTGAAGGCAATAATGGTTAAGTGATTTGCACAGGGTCACACAGCTAGTAAGTGTCTGATGTTGGATTTGAACGCAGGTCTCCTCCTGACTCCAGGGCTGCTGTTCTATCCACTTCGTAACCTAGTTGTGCTCCATGAGTGCGTGCTATAAATGAGCAAAACTAACAATAATTTCTGATTTAAAAAAAATTGTAAGATCTTGAAATCAAGAAGGCACTTGGAATAGGAGTCCAAGAGACATGGATTTTCTTAACAGTACCAGCAACTTCTCAAAGTTGTGAGAAAAAGGAATCTAGACATACTGTATTATTATTGTTGTTGTTTTCCTTGTTTCATTACCAAAAAGATTTAAATTACTTCAAAGAATTTAGCCTCTCAGCTTTTACATATGTAAACTGTTTTTGTGACTGTTATAGAGTGCGTTAAGATTTACCACATGGCTTATAAATATTATCTAATTTATTCTAACAAACCTGTAAGATAGGTACTATTACTATCATTCACATTTTACAAATGAGAAAGGAACCTGAAAAAGAGGCTGATTTGACTTGCTTAGGCACAACATAAGTGTCTGCTGGTGTTTCGTGGTTTCAGTTAGGTCTAACTCTTCAAGATCTTTTTTTTTTGGCAGATATACTGGAGTAATTTGCCATTTCCCTCTCCAGCTCATTTTACGGTTGAGAAAACTGAGGCAAACAGGGTTAAGTAACTTGCCCAAGGACACATAGCTATTAAGTGTCTGAGGTCAGATTTGAATTCTGGAAGATGAGTCTTCCTGACTCCAGGCCTGATGCTCTATCCATTGTGGCACCTAACTTCCTTTAAGTTTCTGAGATGAGACCAAATGAAATTAATGGTGAAAATAGTATGAGAAGCCTAGGCACTTAGGTCACAGTGTCTAAAGTAGTAGGAGTCCAGAAGAGCTCAGTTCAAATCTCCAATTCTCAACTCTAGCCTTTTCACTGTCTCTTTTCTCCTCATATATGAAGGTATATGAGTAAGGGTAAGATTCAACTACAAAAAGATATATTATTTAAATATAAAGTCACCCAGACAAATCACAAAGGAAAAAGTGATCTTTCACAATCACACATGGAGTGAATTCTTAAAACTAAGATCTTATAAAAAAGTCTAACAGCCAAGATAGAGGGTCCCAAAAACCTTAGTGAAATTTTAGGCTATTAAAACTTGCCTCGGGATCGCACAACTAGTAAGTGTCTGAGAAGAGATTAAGTTAAAATTTAAAACTATACTAAAATTTTTAGAAAAGTATAGAGACTTGATATAAATACATAATTAAGAATCATTCATCAATAGCTAATTTCTCAAAAGACACATTCAGACTGTTTTCAAAAGAAGGAATGCAACTATCAACAAGTACATGAAAAAATTGTCTGGATTACTAATAAAAATGCAACCCCCCCCAAATCTAAGGTTATAACACCTCATACCCATAAATTTGGCAAAAATGACAAAGTGTGTCAATATTCAATGTTGGTTATGGAAAGCCAGACACATTAATGGACTATTAGGTGGAACTGTGGACTGGTCCAGTCAATCTGGAAAGCAGGTTTGAATTATTCCAAGAAAAGTTATTAAAATTACTTATACCCTTTTGAGTCAGATATTTTACAGCTGGGCATGCACCACAAGATGGTCAGTGTCAGACAAGTCCTATATAAACCAAAAAGCCTAATACTTATCAAATGGGAAAGAGTTAAGGTAGATATGGTACTTAAGGAATATTACTAAATAACAAACAACGAATAAAATGAATACAAAGAAATATGTGAAGTAAAATAAAGCAAAGGGGGAAGTATAAATGAGAACATAAATAGAAAAGAATGAAAAATGAATGCTATATGAAATTATAACAGCTTGACTCCAAAAAGAGCTATGATAAGACACTACTTTTTTCCCACTTCTGTGCAGAAGTGAAGGGCTATGAGTGTAAAATAATGCACATAATTTTGTTTTTCATGATAACATTCGTTAGGTTTGCTAAATTTTTCCCCTTTCTTTTCTTGCTTATAAAAAATAGAGAGGGAGGGAAGAAGGATACATTGGGTAGTGTAAGCCAAATAAAAATAAATGATATCAATGTAATTTTCTTTTTAAAAAAGTAAATCCAGTAAAATTCTAAACTATGCTCCTGTATGAAAAAAAATTTTGAAGTTTCACTTCACATGAACTAAACTGGCAAAAATGACAAAAGAGGAAAATGGAAATTGTTGGAGGGTTGCGGTAAGACATAAACCACTGCCCTGCCAGAAGACCTGTGAACTAGTACAAGTCTGGAAATCAATTTGGATCTAGACTGCCCCAAGTCAATAAACAGTAGGTCCATTGATAGCTATAAACCCCAAAGAAGTCAAAGACAAAAAGACAAAAATATACAGAATTATTTGCGGCAGCATTTTTTGTTGTAGAAAACTGAAAACAAAGTGAGTATGCATTCACTAGGGGATGGGCTGAACAAATTATGGTACATATATGTAACAGAGTACAATTTCACTGTAAGAAATTATAGACATGATAGATTCAGAGAAACACAAGATGATATGCAATAAATGATGTAGAGTGAAGCAGGGAAGCAAAAGAATAAAAACCATGATAATATAAAGGAAATAATTCTGAAAGACAACAGAATGTTCAGTACAGTGATCATCAAGACTTTAGAAAACTGGTGATGAAATATGCTTCTCGTATGTGGGGGAAAGGTCTAACAGACTAGAGGTATAAAATGAGACATATTTTCAGAAATGGACAATATATATGTTGATTTATTTTGCTTAATTGCAATTATTTGCTTAAATGTGGAATATTTCTAGTTTCAGAGATGGGAAGTTGGTGGGTAAGAACCATGAAGATAAAAAAGGCAACAATGAAATAAGAAAAACACACTGAAGATAACAGAAGGCAGTTCAAAATGGGGCACAACACAGGGCAATTTTGCAAGTGTTTTGTTAAAGTAAAGGCCTTCTAACAGAAGTGATTACGATTCTATTAATAAATCAAGAAGAATGCATTAAATCCCTATCACACCAGCCACTAAGATGAAAAGAAACATTTAAGAGCCTACTAAATGCCAGCAACTAGGCTAAAAAACTTTATAAACACCATACCTGAAACTCACAGTAACCCTGGAGGTAAGGCACCACTATTAATCATATTTTACAGGTGAGAAAACTGAGGCAGGCAGAAGTTAAGTGACTTGTTCAAGTCACACTGTAAGGTTTAGTCATGTCGAAGGTCAAAGCTGAACCCATGGTTCCTGGGTTCAGACTCAAGGTCTATGCGCCCTGCAGTCTCCTGGCTGCTTCTGGCTAGTTGGGAATAAAGATACAAGCTACCAATGCTCTCTTCTGACTTTCTAGATAATGTTCAAAGGTTAATGTTTGTGATGTTTTAAGTTCATCATTGTATAGTGTTAAGAATTAAGATGGTAAAACTAACTTCACAATGGGAGAACATGGCAGGCACCTGGAACCAGGTATGACAGAGCAGCCCCATGATAAGCATCTTTAAGAACATTTTACAGACAATGGATCCAGTTCTGCTACTAATTTTTAGTGAGTCATTAACTTCTCTGGGCTCCCCCCCCTTTGAATTCTCATATCTTTTTAGTGCCGCTCAGTATTGATTATTCAATATTATTATGTATTATATATATAAAATATTATATATATTATTCATTGTTGGGCTATCTCCTGGTATTCTTGTTTCAAGTTCTTGGTTTTATAATTAAGTGGTCATTTCCAATCCCTTATTCCTGCTGATTCACTCCTCTGGTACTATGTCTTTTATACAAGTCTTTGCATTTTTATCAATTGCCTTTGCAAATTATAAAGTTAATCATCAAACACTTATTCCAGCATACAAAAATAAGACAAAAAGACTGTATAAGTAGCCATGAACTGCTACAGAAAAAAATCTGTTGTATCTCCTGCTGCATGCCTTTTATTGATACTTTTTTTTTTGGACACATTTCTATACCCGCAAAACTCATTTTCTCTCCACACTTCCAAATAGAAATCCTGTCTTGTAACATGTGTAGTTCAGCAAACCAAATAATTACAGTTTTATGTGTGTGTGTGTGTTTTGTGTGTGTGTGTGTGTATCATTCTACATCCATGCTCATCATTTGGATTAACCAATAGAGTGAAATGGACTCACTTTTCTTACTTGTAAAATTTCAGAAAAGTAATTGAAAACATTATAAACCCAAATGTATACAGTCATACCTTCCATTTTTCAAAGCAGAAGTAAAAACAAATATTCTCTGAGTGACTATGTACAAGATCCTCCTATGTCTTAACTATTTAGCAGTAATAGAAAGATAAGACATGATCCCAAAGACATGATCCCATAACATAGACTAGTTATGTGTCTATAAAATGGAGAGATCCTAATAAAATTCAGTGATTCAGATCTTATTTCTATTTCTGAAGTCAAAAAGTTCTATATATAGCTATTGAATTTTTAAAAATCTGTCTGCTTTATTTCTTGAAAAAATAGTGTTACAAATGTTAAGTTTCATGCATTTTCAATACAATATTATTATTAGTTTTACTTTGTTTCAAGAGACCACTTGTGAAATATGTAAAAATAATGTAAAAACAAAATACATAAATAAAACTTCAAAGTAAAATCAAAATATCCTGGGTCTGATAAATATCCTAGGTAGTATTATTGTGTACTTACTGGCATGTTTTCCTATTTCTATGAGAGTTTTAAAACATGTAGATAACTGAATTTTAATATTAATTTTAAAGTTCAATGTGGGTACTCACTTCACTGTTGAATATCATGCTTCCACATCATCAAGGGGCAGTGTTTGTGAATTAATATGGGTGAAAAGTTACCTCAACTGGTCTAGTATTTTAAAGATGAGTCTCTCTAAATTCAGTAAAGCTAGTTCTCATGATAGAAGATCATGGGCACTATGCTCAAAGCTACAGGAACCCTCTGAACTTGTGCTCTGTGAACACAGCTTTCTTGAAACCAAGTTCAGTTCTACACCACGGAGAAAAATCAGAGTAAGGTCTTGGGCTTGGCTAAAAATCATTACCGCCACATCCAAGAGCAAAGGGATAACACATAGAATCGTATTGCTACTAATAATGATTGATAAGAGCTCCTTAACTAGCTTCTATGTGTTCATAGAAGACCATATAGATTTAAGGTATAAAACAGACAGAATATATTTTCAAAAAGATACATTTTATATGGCTGAACTCAACCACCATGTAAAGTTATCTACCAGTACACCATAACAGCAACATGGGGTGTGATGATCAATCTTAATGGACTTGCTCATTCCATCAATGTAATAATCAGGGACAATTTTGGGGTATCTGCAATGGAGAATATCATCTGTATCTGGAGAACTATGGAGTTTAAACAAAGACCAATGACTATTACCTTCCTTTAAAAAAAAAAGTTGTCTTATGTACTACATAATTTTGCTGCCTCTAATATTTTATTTTGTCCTCAGGGATATGATTTTTCTCTCAAAACATTAAATTTTGATCAATATATAGCATAGAAACAATTAAAAATTATCAGATTGCCTTGGGGGAGGGGGGAGTGAAAGGAGGATGGGGAGCAAATTGTAATCAACAGACTCAGTTCTCAGGGATACCCAAAGAGGTCCATCAACATCATAAAGTAGGGGTTATTAACAAATCTATGAATTCTTTAAAATATTTATTGTGGGGCAAATAGGTAGGTGCAGTGGATAGAGTACCAGTCCTGGAGTCAGGATGATCTGAGTTCAAATCCCATCTCAGACACTTAGCAATTACCTAGTCACTTAACCCTATTGCTTTTCAAAAAACCAAAACCGAACAAAATAAGCATTATGTATGTATATGTACACATGTACATATATGTATGTGTACATAATATACACAACCTAATTCCAATGTTATGTTTCCTTTGTAATCTTATGAATTTTATTTTTTATAATTAAAAGTTCACTGCTAAAAGTGTCAATAACACAAGAGTTAAGAATCCTTGAGATAAAGCTATTTGATAATATAATCTCTTTTACTGATTTTTGTTTCAATCTATTAAGCAAGGTTGGTTAATAGATCTAGTTTTATTCAGATTATATTATGGAATAATTGGCAATCATTTTATTCTACAGTTGGTTGTCCTTCTCATTCCCCATAGTAACACAAAATTTTTCCTTTCTTTAGCCCCCTAACCCCTACACTTATATTTCATGACTAGCTTCCTGCTTCATAGAAAATAGCAGTCCATTTCCTTTAACTTCCTCCTTCCATTCCTCAAAATATCTCTACATCATCAACCGTTTTCCTTCTCTCATCTCAGAGGAAGAGATTTTTGTACTCCTTAGGAAGACTAAAAGGCTCTGGTGATCTGGTCCCCTACTACTTGCTTATAAACACATTCAAATTTCCTAATTAGACATTTCTAATTCCCTTCATCCCTTCTGGGTCCTTCTTTTCACTACCACACCTCTTGAAAAGAAAAAAAAAAAGATTTATATCCAAAGCCTTCACTTCATTATCAGTTACTTGCTCCTTAATCCTGGCTTCTACTGTTTCCCCAGACCCCCCATCACATTCCATCTAAACTGATTTCTCAAAGGTTTCCCCCCTATTGTCAAAATCTTGTCTTTTTCCAGTCCTCACTTGCCATGGTTTTTCTGCAGCATTGACACTGCTGACTTTTTCCTCCTATTTCCTCCTGATTTCCTAGATATCATGACTATTTGCATTACTGCTCCAAATAACCTCATGTTCAAACAGGATCTTTTGGGATAAGAGTGATCAAATGATCTGTGCAGAGTCACAAGGTCAGATCTCCCTGCTCCAAGACTAAGCAGGAGTTCTATACCAGGTTGCTTCTCTGCTTCTCCAACTTTGCTAACCAAGCCTAAATGGTCATGTTTCTCAGGCATTTGTGTCCAGCTCTCTTTTCTTCTCTCTTAAACTCTTGTCCGTGAAAAATCCCATTTCATTTCAATCACTTCAACTATTATTTCTAGGTAGATGACTACCGGTCTATATTTCTAACTTCATCTCTCTCTCTTTCCAGCTCCAGATCCATGATGTCAACTGCTATAGGAATATTCTACTGGATATCCTGGGTAAACTTGAACTTAACATACAGTAGAGTCTATTATCTTTACTCAAAAATGTGCTTCCTCATTTCACAATTTCTATCAGTGGCACCTCAATTTTATTTTATTTTATTTAGGTTTTTGCAAGGCAAATGGAAAATGGGGTTAAGTGGCTTTCCCAAGGTCACACAGCCAGGTAATTATTAAGGGTTTGAGGCCCAATTTGAACTCAGGTCCTCGACACAAGGGCCAATGCTCTAGTCACTGCACTACCTAGCTACCCCTCATATCTGAAGTCTTAATATTTTTTCTGACTCTTTTCTTTCTTTTGTCTTCTAATTAACTTCCTAATTCCTGCTAATACTGCTTCCAAAATATCTCTTGCAACCTTTCTTCTTCCTTATTCTACATTAATTATAGAAATACTGATTTTTGGTGTTTCTTAAATTCAAAATAAAAATAAAATGAAAATATAATTGATAACTTTTGAGAGCACATTAGGCTCTAACCTGGATAAAGCACCAGCCTTGGAGTCAGGAGTACCTGGGTTCAAACCTGGTTTCAGACACTTAATATTACCTAGCTGTGTGGCCTTGGGCAAGCCACTTAACCCCATTTGCCTTGCAAAAACCTAAAAAAAAAAAACAGGCTCTAACCTTGATTGTCCTTCAAGCCATACTTCATATTAGAGTCAAATTAAACTTACTATAAAGATCAGGTCATTGTCACTTATCCATTCAAAATTTTTAAATGTTAAAATATCTACAATGAATCAAAAAGCAAACAGGCATAAACCAAAGTGAATAATTTGGCATAGTGGAAAGAGTGCTAACTGGGTTTAGAGTCAGGAAGACCTGAGTTCAAATCCTGTGGAGACATCGTTTATTAGCGATGTGATCCAGCTAGTCACATAACCCTTTAACCATTTAAAATTTGCTGAGCAGGGAAATGACAAACCATTCTGTTACTCTGCCAAAAAAAACCCAAAATGGAGTCACAAAGAGTTAGACACAACAGAAGTAACTGAAGAACAAAAATCTGATTTCATATAAATTTAAGAACATGGGGCAGCTAGGTGGCGCAGTGAATAGAGCACCAGTCCTGGAGTCAGGAGGACCTGAGTTCAAATCTGATCAGACAATAATAGCTGTGTGACCTTCCCCATTGCTTTGCAAAAATAAAAATAAAATAAAAAAGAACAGGAAGTATCATAGACCTCAGACATCATCTATTCCAACCCGTTTCATTTTAAAGATCAAAAACTGAAGATTTCAATAAGAATTTGAAAAGTATCTTGAAATACCTCATCTGGCCCAAATCAGGAACAATACCAGAGGCATCAGTGGCATTTCAAATATTAAAGAGAAGAGATGTAACCAAAAATGTTAACATGGTAAGAAAATGGCTACTAAAAATTTAATAAATTTACAATAAAGTTAAAATTAGAATTCAAATTCCAACAGTGTGTCTATTTCCTCATATTTCTCACCAAATAAGATTGACTGTTTTTGTACCATACTCTAAAGTGGTTCATTGCCAGTTATTTTTCTTTGCAATGAGGGCTACCTCCATTAATTTAATTAATGCAACTGGAAGACTGTAGTCTTGATATATACCATACTTCCCCATGTACAATATGCTCCTTTGAATAAGCCACACCTTAATAAGCCACCCAAAATTTGAAAAAAACCTGTATTACATAAAGTTACTGAACTCAAGTTTTATTCATCATAAAGTTCCTACAACTCCTCATCACTGTCAAAACTCCCATCCATTAGCTTGTCCTCATCTGTGTTTGATGACAAATCTGTTTTAGGATAAGCTCTGACTGCTCTCCTGCCTGTGTTCCGATCTATGGTTGACCACAAGCATTCCCTGGCCAAGTCTGGTGCATGAAGCATGCTTAGTCTATTCTGTTTCACAAAGCTGAAGCACCATTGTGTCCTCCTTTTAAAATCAGTCACTTCTTTTTCTTCAGCAATTCTTCTTGCCTTAGGCTGAACAGTCTTTCCAATTGCTCTTTCTTCTTCAATTCATATTTCCATTTCTCTCTTTTTATCAGGCCATTTGGCTGACTTGCCTCTCATGGCCTTCTTCTGCAGTGGCATTTTCAGTAGGGTTTTTCTTCCCATAGCCATTCTCAAATTGTTTTCTTAGGTCATGGAAGACCAAACTTGCCATTTCAGAAGCATGATTTCCATTCACTTTTGCAAAGTGGATCACTTTGAACTTGAATTCAGCACCATAAAAAAATCTTTTCTAAGCCATTTCTGGGCAGAACATGGCAAAAACGTAACCTAATATGCCAGTAACAAATGTGAAACCATGAGCACAATGACAAGTGCAAAAAAAGTGAGAAATGCGTACGAAAATTTACGATTGCAAAAACAAACACGAAAAAGTGGGAAATGCAAAGTAAAAAAAATCTACAAGCACTGTATAAGACACTCTCAGGTTTTAGATCCCAAATATTTCAGGAAAAGATATACATGGGGAAATGTGGCAGTTTGATTCTATAATCATCTAGGAAAAGACCCCATGTATGCCAATACATAGGGGGCATAAAGGAAACCCTAAACATGATATACACTTAATACCTTTAAAAGATCTGTTCTAATTCATGCAGATCAGCAGTGCAGACTAAAAACCATTGCTATCAAATAGTTACGAGAGATTCTTCATTAGAATCAGAGATCTAAAAGAGAGACCTCAGAAGTCATCAGAACAGTCCAACCCCTAATTTTAGAGTTAAGTAAACTGGGTCCCAGGTAAATTAAGAGACTAGGTCAGGCAAAAAATTATTCAAAGTGGGAATCCTCTTCCTTGTGACATCAAAGCCAGCTTTCTTTCCAGTATACCTTACTTCAACTCAGTGTGCTGGAGTACTTCATTTTGCAAAATATCATCATAATTTATTTTTCTTTTCCCAGAAGTGACTAATAGGGTTTAATACAATAAATCAATAAAGGAGACATAATCATCATCATCATTATCATTCACATCCTACCTGCTCATGAGCCAGACCCTGTGCTAAGCCTTTTACAACTATCATTTCATTTTGTTCACTAGAACCCTGATAGGGAGGGTGGGCCTGTTATTATTCCCCTTATACAGTTGAGAAAACTGCGACCCAACAGAACTTAAGTGACTTGGTCAAGGTCATACTGAGGTAGGGTTTGAATCCAGGTTTTATGATTCCAAGCCTAGTGCTTCGTCAACTGTACCATCTAGCTGCCTCTATGTGTTAGAGAATTAACAGTGACAAAATAGATTCAATTATATTCAAAAGGCTAATTAAGAATCATAATAATAACAACAATTAGCTTTTCTATAGAGCTTTAGGGTTTGCTCACCACTTTAACCTGTGTTATTGTCATTGGATCTTCCTAACAAACCTGTGAGGTAGATGTGATTATTAGAAACAGAAGCCAGGAAGGTTCAGTGACTTGACTGGGATTACACAGCTAATAAGGGTAAGGGTGTATAAGCGTGCGAGTCAATCTGCCTGTCTCAAAAGTTAAAACTCCTTTGTGGAAGACACTTTCATGGAAAAGAATCCAACATTACATCAGAATTAAACTTCTTAAATGCAAGAAAAGTATAGAATAAAAATTTATCAAAGGCAAGAAATCTCAATACTATAATCAAATAAAAAATTAAAAATCCGGAAGACTAAAGCACCATTATTTTGTATCCATCTATTGTGCTTCTTTATCTTAAAAGCAATAAAGGGTCAAACTTCAGTGGGCCTAGCAAATTATCTACTTGATTTAAATATTTTCTTTATAAAAATCAGGATATTAACTTACTTTTAACCCAGTTAAACCTTTCAGCCAAAATGACTGACTTTTTAAAATTTTATTTAAGGCAGTGGGATTAAGTGACCTGCCCAAGGTCACATAACTAGGCAATTATTAAGTGTCTGAGGTCACATTTGAACTCAGGTTCTCCTGACTCCATGGCCAGAGTTCTATCCACTCTGCCCCAGAAATGACTGACTCTTGCCCAGAACAAGGGGGAAGCCTATAGTGTCAAATACTCTCTCTTCCCATGTATTTGAAAACAGTGTAAGCTGCAGAAGAACTGAAAAAGTCCTGAAATGGGAAAGGAGGGAGCTTTCCATATTGTCTTTGACAATTTAAATGCCCAAGAGAAGTATAAGCAAAATGCTTTGCAAACTCTGGAATAGAGGTTTTGGGGAGGTACCATGTCAGCTGGGTTTTAAAATATATAGAGACCTGTACTAGTTAAGAAACGGTAGGAATGATAACAGAAGCCATTTTCTGGAGAATTTGAGTAAACTATGGTGCTACAAGCCAGTGGTTGTATGTAAATATAACTTCCTGGTCAATTCTGGGACTAAGGTTTTACAGAAAGTTTCTGCACCATTTGTTTCAGGCTATGGAAGAAAAAGATGCAAAATCAAGGCCTAAAAGGAGAGATATATCCCTTTAAGATAAAACAGGATTTTCCCAGTTCATCACTATAGTCTTTTCTACCACCATTCTTGGTTTTTACTGACTTTAATTAAACATGTTTATTAAGTATCAGCTATGAGAAGAACAATGTGCCAGTACTACAGTGAATTAAGACATCCTCCTCCTCTAACACTTATGCTGGTAATCTAGGGAGAGATAAGAGAAAAACATTTGGCAACTCAGTTTTCTGGAAAGCTCTTTTCTCAACCTGGTCTAAACTAGAGACCTTTAAAAAGTCAGTGTGACTCCCAGTATATTTAAAGCTTCATATCCCTTGTTTACATTCATACCTTATCCTCTTCTGCAACTATCCAAGTAAAAATTACATATTTTAAAATTAATGTGAATCAAATTTTTGAGAATTATATGAGAAGCAGAAACAAAATCAGAGTCAGGAATTAATATCCTAAAATCTCTTCTCTTTTGTTCTCTCTCTTACAGGCATAGAAAGAGCATGAGAAGACTTCCCTTGGAAAAGTCACAACCTTAAAAAAGAGTCACAACTTTTTAGAGACTCAATTCTTCAAGTGGAAAATGAGAGCACTGAACTAAATCTCTAAATCCTATGACTTAGGAAGTAAATACAACTATAGTAAACATTTCTACTGGCATCTTTCCTTATAACTATTAGAAGCCACTGTTCTCAATTTGGAAATGTACAAAGAAAAACACAGCTTTTGTCTTTCAAGAGCTGTGGACTGTGTATGTGCAAAAGCCCTGGCTACATGGGTTCTGGTTCACATAAAAATCAAAGGTGTACATCAGAGAACTTAACTAATACATTAAGAGACTTTTTTTGAACCAGATGGTCACAAATATATAAATGAATTAAACCATTCAGTTTTGATCTGGAAATATAATAAAAATATATTCTAAGTATACTCTATCACAGAAATTCTTGGCAAAAATACTAAAAAGTTAACAATGCATTTGATATTCTTTATAAACATCACTAAATTTTAAAGTACATTTCTCTGCTAATGACTATTTAGCAATGCTTAAAAATGATAGGTAAAATTCATTTGCCAAGAACTTAATTATAATAATACACTTAAAATCTGATAAATGTATTCTTTTCTTAGTTAAGAAATTTAGTATCTTGGCATTTTTCTGATTGACTGGGGAATAGGTAGGGTGAAATCACAAATCTAAACCTTACCCTACTCAACCCTGTACCCCCCCACCCCTGGGAAAAGAATTCAAATATTACATGGATAATGATATGCCATGCTTTCAAAACTTTCTAACATATTCCCTCTTAAGAGTTAATATTCCTAGTTAAAGTCCTCTCAGGGTTAGAAATCATTAAAACAAAGACAGACTATTACTCTTAGACTATTCTTAGAAGAAAGAGGGAGAGACCTTGCATTTCCAAGCCAGGTATCCTACCACCTCTATTGGGGGGGGAAACAGTAGACTTTTTGCAGAGAGACCTTGCATTTTTTAGTTAGTCACCTATTTGATGATATAACTGTCTTAACCAGGAGAACAGCAGACTGTTACCATGAGAAAAACCTTGCATTCCAATGAAGCCCACAAGACTCCTCTTGTTTGATGATAAGTAGAATGTTCCTAGACCTTGTGCTCTAAGACAAGTTACATTACTTCAATAAGACTGTTATAATCCTGAAGGTTATTCTCACTATCTAGGTAATATTTTACAAAAACCTTTCATTCTTTTCTTTGTTGCTGGGGTAGATTTTCACAAGTAGAATATAACTCTGAAGACTAACCAATGAGTCCCCAGAAAGGGACCATAGGAAGGAGGGGATCACATAAGACCATATAATCTTGCTTGACTGTCAATTTGGGGCAGCTCCTTGATCTTCACTACCTTTCTGAGACCTGGAGTGTGTCCTTTTCTCAAGAAAAGCCAAATTAAACTTTTTTTTTTTTGCTCAGGGGAGTCTCTTTTTTTTAAGTGGATTTTTATCCCACACACTAACTCTAGTCAAATTAATCTGCATTTCCTTGATTCTAGGACAAAGTTGGTCTCCAGAAAAAGGGCAACACAAGAATTCAGGGAAGCATAGCTCAGGAAAAACAGCATACATCAGGGGACAGCTAGGTAGCACAGTGGATAGAACACCGGCCCTGGAGTCAGGAGGACCTGAGTTTAAATCCAGTCTCAGGCACTTAATTAATGCTTAAGCTATGTGATGTTGGGCAGGTCACTTAACCCACTGCCTAAAAAAAAAAAAACACAACAAATCACAATATTATTTTGGTCCCACTCTTACCTATGCCTAGTAATGAAGCCCTTTCCTAGTTTCTTATGAGCAATACTAAGACTCAAGTTTTCCAGTTAACTAGTTCCCTAACTTATATCCCCATGCTATAGTAGCTGCTGAATATTCCATCTCCTCTGGGACTTGGGTACTACCTTGTCTATCCCCAATTCTCTCAGAGACTAAAATCTTACCCTAAATTCTTGTTCTTATGAGTAAGTCCTTATTTTCTTGAAGGTCTTTCATTGGCTACCTCAGTCTCAATTACAATCCTGTGCTACACCCAACCAACAGCAAACATATAACACATTAATATCAATAAATGTTTAAGTATTTTCCATGCATGAGGTATAGTGCTAAGTGCTGGAGATAAAGATAAAAAAATCTGTCTTCGACAAGTTTACGATCCATCAGGGAAAGGTAACACACAAATGTTAGTTAAAATGAGGAGGCCCAATGATAGTGAAATGGAATCCAGAATAAAGTGGAGGAGAAATGAAGAATTCCCTAGTTTCTGAGCCCTCTCTATATAGACACTCCAGGAGTTTTTTGTTTTGCCCTCGAATTAGAGGGCATCTATTTTATCCTACTTATCACTCTCTATTCCTTAGAACCAAACCTCACTTGTATGGCTTAGTCCTACTGCCAGGTGCTAAAAGGTATCATCCAACTCTTGTGTGTCTTGTCTCACCACCAAGTTAGGTCCTGGTTCTCTGATTCTGACAATAGCTGGTGCTTTGTTGAGTGGTCCTTTGAAAAGACCTGTGATATCCATACATTGGATTAACCTTTTTGTGAGTAAAAGCTAAAATGGGATTGAGAAAGAATGCCCAAAAAAGAAAAGAATCAGAAATAAGTGAGACAGAACAAGTGACCACAACAGCAGTAACCAGAGAAGATCAGAAGATACAACATAAATAGTTGGCCTTAGATATTCCTTCAGTGTAAGAAAAGGCCAGTGATGAAAGAATAATTAGAATAGTTGTGTATTGTGGCAAACTACCACAAGAACTCAACAGTACCATAAGTCTGTTGGCCTCAACGTGATGTACTGAAGACATGGGCACCAGGTGTTCAGTATACCTGTTTGAAGCACCACCTAGCTTGCATGTTCTGAACTGGGGGTGCTACATCTGATTCTTCTCAATTCTAACAGACCCAATCTACTTCACCTCCACAACATCAATTGAATCCATTCATTTTCTCTCTTTTTCTGCAATCCTTCTTCCTGGACAAATTACTATCCCCCCCCTTGGCTACCTTCTCAATAGCCCCTTTTATGGAACATCTCAGCCCACTTTCTCCCTGGTCCAATTCACATTTCATAATAATACTAGAAAAAACTTTCTTACACAAAGATCAGATCATGTCTCCTATGGGCTATGGGAGCTCTAGTTAATAAACCTATGATCTTAGACTTTCTGGATTAAAATTCATATTTCTACGCCAATCATTTATAATCTTCTCCTTCCCCCAAATCTGCTCTGCCTGAACCTTTTTAAGCATATTGTTGTTTGGTCATGTCAGACTCTGGACCATCATGTCCATGGAATTTCCTGAGCAAAGTTACTGGAGTGTTTTGCCATGTCCTTCTCTAATGGGTTAGGATATAAACTTAACCAAAAGGGTCACAAAGCTATTTAAGTGTCTGAGGCTAGGTGTGAATTCAGGTCTTCCTGACCTCCAACCTGGGGCTCAGTACACTATAAATTTAACTAATTTCAGTCATTATTAAACACATGTTGAATTAACACCTTTGTGCTTTTGCTTTAATAGCAGATCATAGAATTTTAGAGATGGAAAAGATATCATCTAATCCAAACTCTACCCTGACAAATAGTTTGTCCAACATCTTCCAGAAGTCCTTCAATAAGAATTCATGATCTCCCAAGACAAACCATTTATATTTTTGTGGGTTTTTTTAAGTAAATTTTTTTTCAATGAACAAAACTTTTTTTCTCTCCCTTTCACATTTTTCAGTCAATTTAGGGAGAGAAAATTTTAAAACAAATATGCTTGGTTTAGAAAAACAAATTCCTCAAATGACATTGGAGGCCATTAATTTTGGTCAGCTTTAATTTAATCAACAAGAATTTGTTCAGCCCCTATGTTCCAATCATGGCCTCTGATTGACAATAATTATAGGATCACTGATTTAGAATTCTTAGGGATTTTTGAGGTCACTGTGTCCAAACCTGTGGTTTTATAGCTGAGAAAACTAATAAGAACAGAGATTGTGACTTGCACAAGGTTACACATTTAGTATGTGTCCAAGGCAGGATCTGAACTCCAGTAATCCCTTATAGTAAATCCAGTGCTCTCTCCATTACCCACTTAACCTCCTGACAGAAAGCTTTACATCTGCAACTTCCAAAAGCAATGCTCCCAATCCAATAATCTCCCACAGTATACTTCTTAAAGAACCATCCTAACCCTCATGATTTTTCTCCTGCTCAAGGTTCTTTTTTTCCCCCCTTCAACTAAGTCTTCATATGATGACTCAAACTCCACCTTCCACATGAGGTCTTTCCTGAACTTTCCAGCTGCCCATGCCTCCCTGCTGAGATCAAGGATCACTTTCTATCTCTTATGTACATAGTTATTTACATCTTGTCTTCCTCAAGTGAAATGTTTGACTACCTTAAGAGTCAATATTTTTGCCTTTCTTTGTATCCTCAGAACTTAGCGTAGTGCCTGCTATTATGTGTTAAATAATAGCAAAGATGAATATTACCCTGGATAGATGTTGAGCTACCTCAGTGCTAAAAACTTCAGGGGAAATGTTTCTTTAACCTCTATTGACAAAATGTTTTAGCACTAAAATACCTTTAAAACAGGATATTTTTCCATTTATCTAGCTTTAATGTCTCTTACAACATCCCTTTCCTCTGTGTTCACAGTAGACAAGAGAGATCCTGCTTATTTGTACTAAAAAATGTTATAAAAAGAAGAATGCATTCAAATTTCTAATATTCGCAACAATAAAGGATGGCTACTAAATTACATTTAGAAATAAATATTCCCAGGGTACACCATCACTTGCTCAACAACTGAATACCACTTCTCTGTAATAGGCACAGCCTTTACTAACCAACCATCTGTTTTAATGATCTATTTCAGTAGTTGCTGCAGTTCTGAATCACTTTTAAAAGGGCTTAGAGGTTAAAGAGAAAAAATGAATCAAAACATTTTGAAAATAAATAATTCTGTCCGAATCTTTTAAAAAGTACAGTATTTCTTTTACTTTCAATAACATATACTAAGAAGATGATCGGCTATCTGACATAAACTGCAAAACAGGAAGTAAACTATAATTTGAGCTATTTAACACAAATATAGTAAGACAGCACTAAATTCTTGGAAATGAAAGATTTCAAATGAATACATTATACCATCAAAAAGCTCAAAGTTAACTTTCATTGAGTTAAAACTTTAAAACTTACTATAGAGAACAAAATATGTAATTGTATATATTCAATTTTACCACTAAACTTGGATCAGCATTTTAAATGAAAAAGGATGCCTAATTTAAAAGTATACTTAATTTACATGTTTTAATCTACTTAAAACAACTTATCTAGATAGAATTTTCAGCAATTCATGCAAGGCAAACGGGGTTCAGTGACTTGCCCAAGGCCACACAGCTAGGTAATTATTAAGTGTCTGAGACCGGATTTGAACCCAGGTACTCCTGATTCCAGGGCTGGTGCTTTATCCACTACGCCACCTAGCCACCCCTAGAGTTATATTTTTAACAGGCTTAATTATCATTAAATAACTAAATACATCAAATTTTCAAAGACTTAAGATGCTGATATCACAATTACTGTACTTCCCTAGCAATGACTTCAATATTAATATAGAATTAATATCTGGTACAGTTAAGAGAATAACAAATTCCATGATACTCACTTAAATCTTTAATGATAATTAAAATTGAGAACAACAATAGCCCTCAATAAAGGCTATCCTCAAATCAAATAATTGAAGATTTTTAAAAATTATATTTTTCCTACAAGACTAGTGGCTTAAATAGTAGTTTTGGGTATAAATATTTTTAACCCAAATAGTCACAGAAGTGATGGGTACAATTTTTCAAAAAAGATTTTCAATTGCTATCTATATCCTGAGAAAGAATTGTGGAGTCTGAACAAAGATCAAAGACTATTACCTTGAATTTTTAAAAATGTTATCTTATTATGTAATTCTGCTATATCTCATACTTTATGTTTCTTCCTTAAGGATATGATTTCTCTCTCATCACATTCAACTTAGATTAATGCATACCATGGAAACAATGTAAAGACTAACAATGCCTTCAGGGGGGAAGCAAGAATAAAGGAAAAATTGTAAAATTCAAAATAAATTAAAATTTTTCAAAAAAAAAAAAGAAGATTTTCAATTACATTTACATGGACCTAACAACAACATGGTAGGAAACCAGTATTTCAAATAGTCAATTCTCAAGCCTACACTGTAGCTACCCTCTTAGGTCTCTGGCTTCTTAAAGAAAGTGCCAACAGCAAACAAGGTTTCATCAATTTGGAAAAAAGCTTTTAAGTGTAAGACTGACAATGGACTTTATTTGTTGTGTAAGATAAATTTGTTGAGAACCTTATTGCCAGGATTGGCATGAATTTTTTTGGCCAAAGCAATTCTTGCAAGACTATCCACTAAGTAGAAGAGAGATTACAATCAATTTTCTGTACTGTATCTTTACCATCCAATTTTTCACATGGTAAAAGAAATATACATATCTATACACACACACACAGATATAGAAACATAATGTTAGTTATTCTTACTGAAATGTCTTTTATTATATCATCACCAATGTTACTATTACTAAGCCATGGTCTGAGGTTGTGCACCATTAAAAACTATCTTTAAAAACTTGATTTTCTCATCAGATAAATCACATCCATCAAAAGAAACAGAAAAAGGCAGTAACATTCAAATGGCTTCTCTCCATACCAGTTTAATTTCATGTTAGAGCTTCCTCCCCCCCCAAAGAGAGAATGCTTCTTAATCTTCATTTACAAATTCAATTAGTCTTACTGGTGTCTATGAAAAGCTTCTGGAGTTCATTGTCAATCTTACACTAGCATGTTCAGGTCTTTAATTGTGGTAAAGCTAACACTTCTGCTTTTAAATATGGAGAATATACAACCTTTCTATATATTTTCTATATTCAATAGGTCTGAATAGGACTAAAAAGTAGGATTGAGTGGATAATAGAGTTGGACTTTGAATCAACCTTACAAATGTATTAACTGTGTTACTCTGGGCAAATCACTTAACCTGTTTAACTCAGTTTCCTCATCTATAAAATCAGGATGATAATATACTTCCTAGGGTGACTGAAGATCAAATGGGATAATAACTGGAAAGCACTTACCACATTGGCTGGCACATAATAAGCACTATATAAATGTTAACTAATATTAACTCTTATCGTTAGGTCTTTCTTATTTGGAAGCTAGATGCAGCTTTTGAGATTCTTAGTTAAAATAAAGTAAAATAATATCTAAGCTATTTTTGAGACCAAGGAGGCAAGGCCTATGACTATATGGTAAAAGGTGGTGTGATGGCAAAGGAGTTCAAAGAATGGCAGAGTGGTATCCAATGACTTTTTTCCAGATTCTCAATTCTGTGCATTCAGTATCTTTAACTGTTCTCAATCCATTTTTTGAAATCCTTACCTAGCCCTTTAATTTTTCTTTGGGTCAAAGGAAAAGTGGAAAGGATGGTGATCTATTGTAATCGTTTCATTTCAGTCTTACCTTCAGGTTTTATCCACTACCGGGTTTTCAACCATTGCTGATCACAGGTGATTTCCAAATCTGTTTATGTAGCTATGACCGCTCTTTCAAATTCTAGTTCTATGTTCACAATTGCCTGTCCAATGATCTTTTCCTAAGTCATCTTCAAGAGTTTCAGTTTCTTCATATGTAAAATAAAGTTGGGGTAGAGGGAAGCAGAGAGGAGCAGTAGATTACATGACCTCTAAAGTACCATTCTAAATGTAGTATATAGTCTAACCTCATATAGCACTTTTCAACTGTTTTATAAATTTCATGAAAATAGGTACTTTCTATTAAATTTAGCACATGCTAAGCCTACAACTGAACTGAATGAATAATACTTTAAAAAAAATTTGTTAAAGGAGTGAAGACTGAACCCATATATTCATTGACCCAAATTCCATATATATATATAAAATGATATACATCTCTTTTCCCATACACACCAGGTTCTCTCCTAGTTTCCTTATTTTTATTAATGGTACCACAATCCTCCTAGACATTTAGGAAAAAACAAACAAACAAAAAACCCCTCAGGTTCATCTAAAACTTTACTTTTCAACCTCTATTTGGCCTCTACTGATTTTTCTTTCATAATACTTCATGTATCCTTTCTTTCTTATTTTATTTGTATTAATACTACCATTGTCCTTAATGGTTCACCACCAAGTCCCACACCCTCTCCTCACAATTGATAACAGATTAGTCCCTATAATTATGTTATTAAACTATGAAATACAAACTCACAGAACTACAGTGCTCTAGTTTAATCCTCTCACTACACCTTCTAACCATTATTTATATGGTCTTTGTTTCAAGATAGGAAATCCATTATCTTGCAAAGCAACTTTGGACAGGTCTAATTGTTTTCAAACTTTTTCTCCCTTTCTGCAATTACAAACCATTCTCTGACTTCTGCTTTCTTGAATAAAGCAGAACAAATCTAATCCAAATCCTACATTACAGTCTTTCAAATTTCTCCAGTCTTTTATCCTCCAGACTAAATATCTCTGATTCCTTCAATAAAAGAAAAGCATGGCAAATGTCCAGGTTCTTTACCATCTTGAGGCCTTTCCACTTGTCACTATCCTTCCTAAAATACAGTATCCATTAAAGAACTACACACAAGTCTCATTATGTGCTGTAAAACATAGACTACAGTAGACTTTATTGGGTTTCTCCATTGGGACACTGTTTCTTTTAAGAGTATTACCTTTTTGTCACATGTACAAAAATATTTATAGTTCTTTTTGTAGTGGTACAGAATTAAAAATTGAGGGAATGCCCCAATAATCTAAAAGAAATCCTAAGTGGCCAGATTTGAGAAAATCCTGGAAAGGCTTGCATGAACTGATATTGAGTGAAGCAAGTAGAACCAGAACATTGGACACATTAATAACAACACTGTATGATGAGGTACTAATAATAGATGAGGCTCCTCTCAGCAGCTCAGAGATCAAGGACAACCCTGAAATACCTGCTAGGCAAATGCCATCCATGTCCAGAGGAAAAAATTACTGCAGAGCAAACCATCCTATATTCACTTTTAAAAACTTATTTTTCTTTATTATTTTTGAATTTTACAATTTTTCCCCTAATCTCATTTCCCTCCTCACACCCCCCCACAGAAGGCAGTAGGACAGTCTTTACATTATTTCCATGCTATATACATTGATCTAAATGGAACATATTGAAAAATCATACCCTTAAGGGGAAAAAAATAACATATAAAAAATAGCAAAATTATATAATAAGATAACATTTTTGTTTTTTTAATTAAAGGTAATGGTCTTTGGTCTTTGTTCAAACGCTGCAATTCTTTCTTCAGATATAGATGGCATTCTCCCCATCAAAGATACTCCAAAATTGTCCCTGATTGTTGCACTAATGGAATGAGCAAGTCCATTAAGATTGATCATAGGATAGCTAGGTGGTGCAGTGGATAGAGTACCAGCCCTGGAGTCAGGAGTACCTGAGTTCAAATCCGACCTCAGACACTTAATAATTACCCACCTGTGTGACCTTGGGCAAGCCACTTAACCCCATTTGCCTTGCAAAATAATAAAAAAAAAGGTTATCATAAACTCCATGTTGCTATTGTGGTGTACAATGTTCTTCTGGTTCTGCTCATCAGGCTCTGGTTCTGCTCATCAGGCTCAGCATCAGTTCATGCAAATCCTTCCAGGCTTCTTTGAATTCCCATCCTTCCTGGTTTCTAATAGAACAAACAATAGTGTTCCATAATGTACATATACCACAATTTGTTCAGCCATTCACCAAGTGATGGGACAGTCACTCAATTTCCAATTTTTTGCCACCACCAACAGAGCTATTAATATTTTTGAATAAGTGATATTTTTGTCTTTTTTCATGATCTCTTAAGGGCATTGCTGGATCAAAGGGTATGCACATTTTTATTGCCCTTTGGGCATAATTGCAAATTGCTCTCCAAAAAGGTTGGATGAGTTATCAGCATCACCAAGAATGCATTAGTGTTCCAGATTTCCAGCATCCCTTCCAACATAGATCACTGTCCTTTCTAGTCAGATTGGCCAGTCTGAAAGGTATGAAATGGTACTTCAGAGAGGATTTAATTTGCATTTCTCTAATAAGTAATGATTTTTTTCATATGACTATAGATCGCTTTGATTTCCTCATCTGCAAATTGCCTCCGCATATCCTTTGACCATTTGTCAATTGGGGAATGGCTTGTTTTTTTGAAAATTTGACTCAGTTCTCTGTATATTTTAGAAACGAATCCTTTTATACAGAGAACTGAGTCATATTTTTAAAACAAAAAAGCCATTCCCCAATTGACAAATGGTCAAAGGATATGCAGAGGCAATTTACAGATGAGGAGATCAAAGCAATCCATAGCCATATGAAAAAATGCTCTAAATAGTTAATTATTAGAGAAATGCAAATTAAAGCTTCTCTGCGGTACCACCTCACACCTCTCAGATTGGCGATATGACCAGAAAGGATAATGATCAATGTTGGAAGGGTTGTGGGAAATCTGGGACACTATTACACTGTTGGTGGAGCTGTGAACTCATCCAACCTTTCTGGAGAACTATTTAGAACTATGCCCAAAGGGCAACAAAAATGTGCATACCCTTTGACCCAGCAATACCACTACTGGGTCTATAGGCTGAAGAGATGATGAATAAGGGTAAAAACATTACTTGTACAAAAATATTTATAGCAGCCCTGTTTGTGGTGGCAAAGAACTGGAAATCAAGTAAATGTCCCTCAACTGGGGGAATGGCTTAGCAAACTGTAGTATATGTATGTCTTGGAACACTATTGTTCTATTAGAAACCAGGAGGGATGGGATTTCAGGGAAGCCTGGAGGGATTTGCATGAACTGATGCTGAGATGAGTAGAACCAGAAAAGCACTGTATGCCCTAACAGCAACATGGGAGTGATGATCAATCTTGAAAGACTCACTCATTCCATCAGTGCAACAATCGGGAATAATTTTGGGCTGTCTGCAAAAGAGAGTGCCATCTGTATCCAGATGGGGAGCTATGGAGTTTGAACAAAGTTCAAGGACTATTCCCTTTAATTTAGAAAAAAACAGATATCTTATTGTCTGATCTTCTTACCTCTTAGACTTCTCTTCTTTAAGGATATGTTTTCTCTCTCATCACACCCAATTTGGATCAAGGTACAACATGGAAACAAAGTAAAAACTGACAGATTGCTTTCCGTGGGAGGGTGGGGGGAGGGAAGTAAGATGGGGGGAAATTGTAAAACTCGAATAATATCTTTAATAAAAATAAATAAATAAAAAAAGAAATGAGTCCATTGTCAGAAACACTAGCTGTAAAAATTGTTTCCCAGTTTACTACATTTCTTTTGATTTTGGTAACAGTGGTTTTGTCTGAGCAAAAGCTTTTTAATTTAATGTAATCGAGCTTAACTAGTTTGTTTTTAATGATAATCTTCATCTCTTCCTTGGGTCATAAAATGCTTCCCTTTCCACAGATCTGACAGGTAAACTATTCCTTGATGTCTTAAAGTTTGCTTATAATATTGTCTTTTATGTCTAAATCCTATATCCATTATCTTATCTTGGTAGAGAGTGTGAGGTATTGGTCTAATTCAAATTTCTGCCATATTAACTTCCAATTTTCAGAACATTTTTTTATCAAAGAGTTTTTATCCCAAAAGCTGGACTCTTGGTTTATCAAACAGCATTACTCTAATCATTTTCTGCTATTACACCTAGTCTAGTCCACTGATCCACCATTCTATTTCTTAGCCAATATCAGTTTTGATGACTGATGCTTTATAATACAATTTTAGATCTGGTAGGGCTAAATCACCTTCTTTTGCACTTTTTTCATTAAATCCCTGCAACTTATTGACTTTTTATTCTACCATATTAATTTTTTAAAATTATTATTTATGGCAATGGGGTTAAGTGACTTGCCCAAGGTCACACAGCTAGGTCATTATTACGTGTCTGAGGTTGGATCTGAACTCATGTCCTCCTGACTCCAGGGCCATCTGCTACACCACCCAGCTGCTCCCTCTCCTGATGAATTTACTTATAATTTTTTCTAACTCATTAATTTTTTGGAATTTTGATTGGTAAGGTACTAAATAAATAATTCAACAAGTAGAAATGTCATTTTTATTATATTAGCTCAGCCTATCCCTGAGCAGTTGATATTTGCCCAGTTATTTAAATCTGATTTAGTGTGACAAGTGTTTTGTAATTGTTTTCATAAAGTTTCTGAGTCTGCCTTGGCAGGATGACTTCCAAGTATTTTATATTTTCTGAAGTAACTTTGAATGGGATTTCTCTTTCTAGTTCCTGCTGCTAGTCATAAATAGAAATGCTGCTAGTCCTATATAGAAATGTTGAGTTCTTAAGGATTTCTTTTATATCCTGTGACTTTTGCTAAAGTTGTTAATTGTTTCTAGCAGTTTTTTAGATTATTTTTTGGGATTCTCTAGGTATACCATCATGTCATCTGCAAAAAATTGAGTTTTGTCTCTTCCTTCCCAATTCTAATTCCTTCAGTTTCGTTTTCTTCTTTATAGCTGAAGCTAACATTTCTAACACAATACTGAATAGTAGTGGTGGCCTTGTTTCACCCTCAATCTTATTGGGAATGCCTCTAGCTTATCCCCATTGTATATAATGCTTATTGTTGGTTTCAGATAGATATTGCTAATTATTCTAAGGAACAATCCATTTATTCCTACACTTTCTAGTGTTTTTAGTAGGAATGGGTGCTGTATTTTGTCAAAGGCTTTTTCAGCATCTATTGATATAACCATGATTTCTGATAGGTTTATTATTGATAGTTAATTATACTAACAATTTTCCTAATATTGAACCAATCCCGCATTCCTGGGACAAATCCTACTTGGCCATAGTATATTATCCTAGTGATAATTTGCTGTAATTGTTTTGCTAAGATTTTATTTAAGATTTTTACATCACGGAGACAGGTCTATAATTTTCTTTCTGTTTTGAATCTTTCTGGTTTAGGTATCAGCACCATATTGGTTTCATAGAGTTAGGTAGAGTTCTGTCTTCACCTATTATTCCAAAGAGTTTATATACAATTGAAACCAATTGTTCCTTAAATGTTTGATAGCATTCACTTGTGAATCCATCTGGCACTGGAGATTTTTTCTTAGGGAGTTCAATAATGGCTTGGTGAATTTTTTTTCTGATATGGTTATTTAGGTATTTAATTTCCTCATCATTTAAAGCTAGGCAATTTATATTTTTATAAATATTCATCCATTTCACTTAAATTATCAAATTTATTGGATTGTTATCCCTGCTTTTTTCACTCCAGCTGAAACAAAATATATTTTGCTCCAACCTTTTACCTGTTTCAAATGAGTTTCTTAGGTTTTGTTTTCGTTTTGTTTTTTTGCAAGGCAAACGGGGTTAAGTGGCTTGCCCAAGGCCACAGGGCTAGGTAATTATTAGGTGTCTGAGACCAGATTTGAACCCAGGTACTCCTGACTCCAGGGCCGGTGCTTTATCCACTATGCCACCCAGCCGCCCCAAATGAGTTTCTTGTAAGCAGCATATTGTAGGATTCTGATTTTTAATCCACTCTGTTATTCGCTTATGTTTTGTTTCATCCCATTCACATTCAAAGTTATAATTATTCTTTATTGCCCTCCATGTTATCTTCCCTGTTTGTATTTCCCCCCCTTTTTTCACTTGATTCATATTTTGTATTTTTGTTTCTGAATACTACCACATTCAGTGAGTTTTCCCCTTATAGCCAACCCCCTCCCCTTTCCTTTTTCTCCTTCTTCCTTCTCTTCCTGTTAGTTCCTCTTTTCCTTCCTCCCCTTTTAATACCTGAAAGGTAAGATAAGTTTCTTAACTGAATGTGTGTATGTTAACTTTAAGCCAAGTATGATTCAGACAGTTCTCACCTTTTCCCTTCTTCCCCTCTATTACAATAAGTCCTTCCTATTTCTCTATGTAATGTGATTTACCCCATTCAATCCACTCCATCCTCCCGTCTCTTTACCATCCCCCTTTTTAAGGATATTGTTTTTAAATCACAGTTAAGTCATGACTGTCCATTATTTCTGGCTAAGCATATTCTCTCTAATAAGAGTTACAATTCTCGAGAGTTATGAGAGTCTTTCTCCCAGGCTGGGATACAGTCACTTGCCTGTGACCTTGATTTGAGGCCTTCTCCCTAGGGCTGGAGGAGGTGTGTGTGTGGGGGGGTGCAGCAGGTTCTGAATTATCTTTGAACAATGTGGGCTGAGTCCTGGGGTAAGATAGTAAATCTCCCTATTCAGCTGAGGGAGCTCTGCTGCTCACACCTGAGTCTGGGGTGGGGTGGGGGCTGTTACTGTGTTTGTTCTGGGAAGAGGGCTCTGCTGAAATGAAAGTATGAAGCCTGCAGCCCTACAGACCAACAGAGCCCAGAGAATCAATGTCCAGCCTTACTCTGTAACTCTCTGCAACTCTCTGTGCTGGAACTAGCCCTCCAGCCCCAATGGAGTGCCCCTGTACTCACACAGCCAAAGCCTCTGCAGCTAATCCTATGTTAGTCCAGGTCTCACCCCGCTGGCTCTCTTCTCTCTGCCCCCGGCTCACCCATGCTCCCAGAGACAGACCTTATTTGTAGATGTTCTTCTCCCAGCTTTTTCTGGGTTTTGTAGACCAAATTTCTGTTAAGAGGTTTGCTTCTTATTATTTATCTATGTGACATGAGGGCATATCACTTAATTTTCCTGGGACTATAAAATGAGGAAGTTGGTTGGACTAGATTTTTTCCTGAGGTGCCTTTGATTCTAGACCTAAGAGGCTATTACTTAGGGATATTTAATTGGATTACACCATTCTATAGATAAAAAAAAACTGAGGAATGGAAAGATTAGGTAGCTTCTGAAGTACAGTAATTATGTTAGTACAGTATGTATTCTCACCAAGACTGACGAATTCTAGAAAATAGTGAATGTAAGACATAAATTTTTTTAGAATAGTAGAATGGAGAAGGAAAAAAAAAATTGAGTGTGCCTACCATAAAAACTTGACATTCAGAAATCAGGGTTATTGCTTATCTAGGTGGGAAATAAAATAAGGAAATTATAGAGAAAAGAATGATCCTAATGATCTAAAGTATCTAAAATATGCAAAAAAGTATTTAAAATATGCAAATGCAGTTTTAATTTGATTTAAACTTCTTGTGTCTAACTCCTAACTACATGAGATCATAATGAGTCGATTTTTTTTAAACAAACGAGAAATATATAGTTATTTCCAATGGGTTCAAATTACTTTTGTTTGTTGAGATAAAAATATAAAGCAATTCCAATCAGTACAAGATTATTTCATTGATTAGAGGCACTAACATTCCAAAAATAAAAAGTATTTTGAGTAAATCATCCAAATTAAGTAAACATACAAATCTACAAAATATGCAAAGGAAACACAAACACTGGATTCCTATTCTCCGTGTTCAATGAACATTTATAAAATTAAAATACCTCAGTATATGCTAGAAAGTGTGTCAGACAATTAAGGATACAAAATGAAATA
Organism: Macrotis lagotis; assembly: GCF_037893015.1. NCBI lineage: Eukaryota > Metazoa > Chordata > Mammalia > Peramelemorphia > Peramelidae > Macrotis > Macrotis lagotis. The sequence continues at coordinate 162,341,747 of NC_133663.1, read as the reverse complement.
ATCCTTATTCTCAAGGAGCTTTAATTCTATTGGGGAAGATAACACTATCTCTATATTTACACACACATATATTCACATATATACATACTGATATATATATATATAATGTGATATATTTACATATAATGTATATATATAAATGTGAATATATAAGACAAAGATGAAACAAATGCAACATAGGGGGAAAGGGCCCTGGGATGAGGGTCACTTTCATGTAGAAGGTGATGCTTTTAGCTATGTCTTACAGAAACAGGAATGAAATGGAAACAGAACAGGCTAAATTCCAGGAATGAGGAAATGACCACTGAATGGAGATAAGAGACAGTGTCCTTTATTGAGGAATTTAGAGGAGGTCAGTTTGGTTGGATTGTAGAGCATGTATAATGAATTTGGAAGCATAAGTTGGGGTCAGATTGCAAGGGGTCTATATAGCTAAATACAAAAGCTTATGTTTTATTCTAGAGACAATAGAGTGTCAAGGGACTATATTATGGAGAGGAGCAATATGGTCATATCTGCATTAAAAGACAATCACTTTGGCAGTTGTGTGAAGGATAGAAGTGGAGAGAGATCTGAGTTAGGAAAACCAAAGAATCCATAATAATTGGGGCAGCTAGGTGGCACAGTGGACAGAGCACCAGCCCTGGAGTCAGGAGTACCTGAGTTCAAATTCAGCCTCAGACACTTAATAATTACCTAGCTCTGTGGCCTTGGGCAAGCCACTTAACCCCATTGTCTTGCAAAAACCTTAAAAAGAGAGAGAGCGAGAGCGAGAGCGAGAGCGAGAGCGAGAGAGAGAGAGAGAGTCCATAACAACAGTCTAAGCAAAAAATAATGAGGAACTGAAAGAGACTGTGGCTATATGAGTAGCAAGAAGGGGTTAGATGTGAGATGCTGTGAAGGTAGAAATAACAAGATTTATCATTTAATTAACAAGAAAGTGGGAAAATGAAGAAATGAGGATAACAATGAGGTTAAGGATGTAGGAGACTAGAAGAATAGTGGAAATGAGCTCAGAGGACTAAGTCTAAGAAGATAAAATATCTCAAACTGCAGTGACAAAAATGTCATAGTGAGTTCTAATACATACTATATCAAAGGCAGTGTTTAAAAGTGGAAGAGTGGTTAAGACCCCTCATGAAATACTCAAGATTATGGTCCTGAGAAACTATTTGAGCTAATAGTAAAAACATCAATTCCTCATTTATCTAGCATTAATCAAGACTGGGATGTTCCACAGATAATTAAGTCCCACAAGTAAATAATTCTTTATAGTTCATACAACTCACATCACCTCTGTGGGTAGAAACAGTAAGAAGTGTTAGTATACCTGCTTTACAGATGATGAAAATGAGACTTTGGAACATTATACGAATTTGACAAGGTCTGGGTTGGAGCTTAATACAAATACTGGTAGAGTAGAGAGTTCTGATAACTACTATACCCCACACTCCTTCTCATGAAATGGAGCAAATTTGTAACATTTACCTAAACTTTTCTATTTTAACCATTTTTAACAGAAAATACTAAAGATGTATTTTATATAAACCTGGCCTTCAACAGAGTAAACAATATAATGTAAGCTTTTCTTAATTATTTGGGGTTAATATTATAAACTTGTTCTGCTTAGCCCCAGGGAAAAAACAGGAACAAATTCATTTCTGAAAAATCATTATGGTCATGTGTCACTTGGAAGCAGATTTTTCTCCCAGGTGGGTTAGAAGTGATTAAGTATAGACAACCTAACTAAAACATAAATTTAAGTTTGATATGAGGAAGAACTTTCTAACAAATAAGGATGTTCTGAAGTAGAAAAGATTGTCTCAGGTGATGCTAGGTTCCTGGACACTGGAGGTATTCAAGTAGAGCCTATTGAGGAATCAATAATGTGATCAAACTATGCTATATGATATATTAATGGACTTGGGAAACTGAGTTGTGTTTGTCCACTTAGTCTTTTCCCCCAAACTCATCCTACTTTAAAACTTCTCTATTCCTGCTGAGGATATCACCACAACTTTCAGACATTCTGGTTTGACGTGACTCCTCAGCCTCCCTTCCCTCCTATATCCAAGCATTGCCAAGTTTTGGCATTTCCGCCTTTATAACATCTCTCACATAAGACCTCTTCTTTCTATTTCCCTTATCTACCAGCCTAGCTCCAACCTTCATTTCCTCTTGCCAATGGTCCTGCAAGTTATATTCTTAAAACATGATTCTGATTAAATCACTCCCCCTTAACTCAAAAACACTCCCTATTACTTCTAGGATCACATAGAAATTTCTCTGATATTTAAAGACCTCCATAATCTGGCCCTGACCTACCTTTCTGGAGTATGTATGCTGTAACATATTACCTCAGACAGGTTAAGTGGCATAGTGCATAGAGTACCAGGCCTGGGGACAGGAACACTCATCTTCCTGAATTCAAATCGGTCATTCCAAGTTATGTGACCCTGGGCAAGTCATTTAAACCTTTTTTTCCCTCAGTTTGCTCATATGCACAATAACATGGTAAACCACTCTAGTATCTTAGGCAAGAAAATTCCAAATGAAATCACAAAAAGCCAGAGATGACTGAAAAATGACTGAACAACAATCTGTTACCATCCCCTTCTTCCAGTTTATAATCCAGTCCTTCTTACTATTCCTCATGACAGCCCTTCTCCAGGTCTTTGCACTGGCTGTTCTTCCATGCCTTTAATATATTCCTTTTTTCCTCTGCCTTGCAAAATCACGATTCCCTTCAAGACTGATATCACCTGTGATTTCTCTCTCATCACACTCAATTTGGATCAATGTACAACATGGAAACAATGTAAAGACTGACAGACTGCTTTCGGGGGGGGGGGGGAGTAAGATTGGGGGGAAAAATTGTAAAACTGAAAATAACATTAAATAAAAAAATAAAGACTGATATCACCTTCTTTATGGTTTTCCCAAATCCTCACTGTTGCTAATGATTCCTCCAAACTGCCTTATATTATGCATTATATTATTATTATGTTTATATATGTGAACTCCTTGAGGGCAGAAACTGTTTCACTTTTGTCCTAGCACAGCACTTAATAAATCCTTGTTGATTAAGTTTTTCTGTTTCCTTCCTTTCTCCTTTCCTGCTTCAGTGTGCTTCTCTTTAAAAGCTCTTCCATTCTTCTGTTTCTCATTTTCCAATTTGCAATGAACCTATATACCCAGATAATAAAAACTTAATAGCATTGCACCTTAAAGGAAAGAGTAAATAAGCTGTGAGTGGGGGGGGGGGGGAGAAAGTGTGTGTAAGAGAGAGAGAGACAGACAGAGAGACAGAGAGAGTGAGAGAGAGAGAGAGAGAGAGAGAGAGAGAGTGTGAGTGTGTGTGTGTGTGTGTGTGTGTGTGTGTGTGTGTGTGTGTGTGTGTGTGAGATGAAAGCCCTTCAATGGTTTTTCTTCATATCTAAACATTACAGTTCAAACTCTGGCCATTTTTCGGTCTTGCTATCATTCTCTCTTCCCACATCAATCTTATACTACTTACTCTCATTCATATATTTTAAGTTTCTATCAACCTCAGATTTCAAATATACCCATTTCTGTACTTTCCCATTTCCATGCCTTTGCTCAGTTTTTCCCTAGTGTAGGATTTCCTTCCCCTGCAGCCTTGGCCTGCCTACTGAATTCTTATGTATCATTTTCTCCATAAATCCCTTCCCAATTCTACTCTCTAATAAAGCTCTTTCATAGGCCAATGTTTGCACCCCTCTTGCATTTTTATTTTTTACTTTTCTTGAGTTATTTGTCTATATCATTTCCCCTAACTGTAAGGTTTACGATGGTAGACTCTATAGGATAAAATATCTCTAGAGAGGTTCAATGCAATGCTTTTGTCCAGTAGGCAGTTTACTAGATGGAAAAGATGATAATAAAATATAATTTATCTGATATTTTTTGAAAAAAGCACTTGGGAGTATCAAGTCACTACAGCAATTTCATCAGACAACCTTATTCAAGAGACTGTTTATAGCCATTGTTCTGTTTTTAAATTCTTATAGATCATACAAACCAATACTAAAGCATACCACGGAAATTAAATGACACAGCTTCTACAGGAAGCTAAGTAACCATCTGAAAGATAAAGGGCAAGGAAGGGTAAAATCAGAATCAAAGTTTTCAGAGTTATAAATGAGGCTGAAAAGATAATCATTTGGTCTTTAGTTTGTTATTTGCAAGGAAACTCAAAATTTTTAATCAAATTACTGAGCAGGTTACTGAAAACACTGCTTCTACTTTAGAACGCTCACAAATTGCATAAAGATAATCTTATTTTCAGTTACTATCTCTGAACTCTTATTTGAATACAGGATCCTTGATTCTGATCCATTCAAAGTAGTTGGGGATACCATTATATTCACAATAGATTTATTGCTCTTCCTAAAGTATAAGGCTTCTGAATACATCCATAAAGGATGTGAGAAGAAATGGTAGGCAGGGTAAATAACACAAATAGCTTGGGCATCATCAAATTTATCAGCAAATCTTAAGAGTCGAAACCGAAAGCTGATAAAAAGAAAATCAGAGGAAATCATTTGACCGATGATAGCAAAATAAAAGTGTCAAATGATGTACACAATCTAAAAAAAAAATCTTTAAAAACTTTCTTAAAAATTGTCCAATTTCATACTGCAGAGGTTTTTTGGTGCCCGTATTTTAAAATGCCTGAAATGGCCCATAATATATATAGATTTCAACTCAACGATATTTGATGATAAAAGTAGGTCAGTAAAACTAATGTTTATTAAGCAAAACAAAAAAAAAATCATAATCCCTATTTCAGGAAAAAAAAACAAATATGAAAGTTCCCCCGCAAGTCTTAGAAATTTTGTGTTAAGCATTCAGTAAAGAAAAATTTTGTTTAGAAGTTAAAAAAAAAAGCAAAATCTCCCCCTATTTTTCTGGATTCTCTTTTTTACGCAGGCATGCACATTTAAATAATGTATCTGTCAACCCACAGGGCCCGTCTGGCTGGGCAGTTGTCCGCCACACTGGTGGAGGGGCTGAGGAGCAGGGCGACCCGGCGCCGTGCTGCCACCCAGTGCAGCCCAGGGAGCCGGACGGACGGACGGACGGACAGACAGACAAGCCGCCCCCCAACTTTTCCCCTGGCTCGGGCCGCCCGAGGCCCGAGGCCCGAGGCGGGCCAAGTTGCCGCCCCGCAGGCCGGCCGGGCGGGCCGGGCTCTCACCGCTTGACGCGGATGATCTGGTCGCGCATGGGCTTGATGTCCTGGAAGCTCTGCTGGTTGACCAGGCTGTAGACCAGGATGAAGCCCTGGCCGTTCTTGATGTACAGGTCCCGCATGGAGGCGAACTGCTCGGTGCCGGCCGTGTCCAGGATCTCCAGCACGGAGGGCGACGAGTCCACCTCGATCTCCTTGCGGTAGAAGTCCTCGATGGTGGGGTCGTACTTCTCGATGAAGGTGCCGGTCACGAACTGCACGGTGAGGGCGGACTTGCCCACCCCGCCCGAGCCCAGCACCACCACTTTGTACTCGCGCATCGTCCGCCGACATAGACTTACGGGGCCCCCGCCCCCACCGCCGCCTCCTGGGCGGCGGCCCTGGGCACGGACCGCGCCGGGCGGAAGCGGGAGCCGCGGCCGGGCCCGCAGTGCCGGCGCCGCCGCCGCTTCCTGCACGGGGCGGCCGGGGTGGCGGGTGGCGGGCGGCGGCGCGCGCGCGCGGGCTCCGGAGCTGCAGTGCCGCCGGGGGCGGGGCGCGGCGGGGCGGGGCGGGGCGGGCTCCGCCCCCTGCCCCCGTCGCCTAGGCAACGCCGAGGCGCGCGCGCCCCGCGCTTCCGCCGGCGGAACACAAACAAACCCGCCCCGCCCCGTCCCGTGACGAGGGAAAACGCCGAGCGCCCGCTCCTCCGGGGTTCGGCGTCGACAACGAGCGGGGCTGGGGGGGGGGGTCCCGGGGAGGAGGCGCGGGGCCGTGGACACGTTCAAACGCGGCGCGCGGCCCCCGGGAAGCTATGGCTGGGAGAATCCCCGGTGCTCCCGGCTCCACTGAGCATGCCTCCTAGCAACAGCCAGTTTGAAAGGCATCTCGTCAAAGGCCGGATCTTCCCCGACCAACCAGGCGCCGGCCTCGGCATCACGTGGCAAAGCGAGCGACCAACCGGAAGGCGCCCGAGCACCACGTGATGGCACCATCTCCCAGAGACAGTCCACCCCTCGGGGCCAGGTCGGGGGCTGACTGGAAGCCGGCGACTAGCCAATCCTGGGTCGAGCTGGGGTGTGAGCGGCTTCTTCTCGACCAATCCGGGAAGAGCTTCAGTCAGCAGCCCCGCATTTGTGTTCCCCCGATGCTGTGGTCGGGCGTGGGCTTAAGGGCGGTGGTCAGGGAAGAAAAAGTCACCGTGACCTAGTCTGAAAAAAAAAAGGGACGAGATTCGGGGAACTCTGCAAAAAACCGCTAGCCGACCTTCGACCTCAAGGATGCGTGTGGGGTTGTTAGCCCTTGAGGGACAAAGATCGCAGAAAGCGGTCCTTGCCCGGGAGGGGAGAAGCCTGCTGGCGAGGAGGAGGAGGAGGAGGAGGAGGAGGAGGGAAAGCAAAGGCTTTCCCCCACCCGCCCTCCTTTGTATGTCTGCCACCTCTCTCTCGGGGCCAGGACGCATCCCTCTGCATTGGCTTCCTTCTGTCCTCCCAGCACGCCCCTGAGTTAGTAACGAGAGAATTCCAACCCAGTTCCAAATTCCCTCATCTTCATGTGAGCTCATTCCACTCATCCTTAGGTTGTCTTGTAGATCCAAATGCATTTATGGACACTTCTGGAACTTGTTTCATAAACTACCTTTTTTTTTTAACCATGTCTTGGACCAACAAGTGGCACAGTTTTAATCCCCTATCAAATCCGCACTAAATTTTCTCTTCTTATGAAGGTGACTTTGAGGGCTGGGTCCAAACGTCTACCAAACTGAAAGACTTTGAACACTAACACAATGGAATACAGCTTGTCCAAAGACAAAAGCCCAGGAAAAAGGAAAGCGGCATCATGTCCTGTGTCTGCCACATAGTAGATGTTTAATAAATATTTGTTGATTGATTGATGGAAGTGGCCTGCATTATTACAAACGTCTATAAAATAATACTTTCTTCCTCTTCTATTTCTGATTAGTCCCCTCACAGAGTCATTATGGTGGTGAGATTAGAGAAAATATTTTTCCAGTCGTTCTACAAGATCCCAAATTCTTCACCTGAACAATCTCTCCAGTTTCCTCATTCACAAGTCTTTAGGGTGAGGGGCAATAAGCCTGTGAGCCAGGCAATGGAGTTAGTTACAAGCCCACATTGCTAGTGAGAGGTTGAACTAGAATCAAAACCTGGGTCTGACTCCCAAATTCAATGAGGATGTTCCAAACAACCATAGATTTCCCCTTTTAAAAATAAGGCACTGAGGGGTGGCTAGGTGGCACAGTGGATAAAGCACCGGCCATGGAGTCAGGAGTACCTGAGTTCAAATCCAGCCTCAGACACTTAATAATGACCTAACTGTGTGGCCTTGAGCAAGCCACTTAACCCCATTGCGTTGCAAAAAAAAAAAAAAAAACATCTAAAAATAAAAAGGAAAGAAAAAAGACATTGAAACCATCCCACAATCTGCTGCACATTTATAGAATTTAGATTTAGATGGAACCATAGAATTGATTTAGTTCAACTCACATTTTACAGATGTGGAAATTTAGGGCAGAGAATGCCTGAGGTCATTCTAAGCCCTGTCATTTGATTCTAGATGTAGCACTCCTTTTCATTACAAAATATATTATCTCTCACAGAACATCAAGCCATGCCTGCAAAAGAATGTCTTCTTTATAACTATCAAAAGGTGACTGCTTGTCGATTAATTGAATGGATGAGGACAATAAGGTCCACAAAGATCAAGAAATTTGCTAGCTGGAGGCAAAATATCTCCAAAATATCAGAGAACTAGGGGATTTATATACTGTAAGAAGACTACAACCATAATCACATAACCACCAAATCTAATACCACTTTAGAACTCTCACCCCAACCTAATAGACACTGATTCCTGGGCTTCTTCAGGTAGAGGTCTTTAATGGAATTATTAAATATAAGTATATAATTCTATGGAATAGTACTGATTCCTAATGTACTTATTTGGAAGCTCCTTAAGTTTTCTGCTTTCACTTCATTTAACTTTCCCAAGAACCTTCTTTTTGAAAGACTAAATGAATTCCTGAAGATTAATCACTCAATTAAAAAAAAAGTATTTAAAGGAAGTGAATTTAAGAGCGAGGCAAACCCTATATAACCTTCTGGTTTGCAATTCTGTAAATGACGGGACTGGTGGCTAGAAATTTACTTATTTTGCAAACTTAAGAAAGGTTATTTTATATTTTATTTATCTTGGGGTTTAAGTTGGCTCATAAATTAACTTTAAGAAACTGTTTGTTCATAGGTCCTTGAAGGAGCATTAGGGCGCCCTCCATCTAACAGGATGATTATTACATACGATGAGAAAAATCTATAGTCCAGCCATTGTTACCTCTTCTAGAAAACCATTTAGCCTGAAAGCAGGAATGATCCAATTTGGCCCCTCATCATAATGACTTGTGAAAAAGGAAATTGGGAGATTGATCAGGTGGAGCAGAATCTGGGATCTGGTAGAAGACATTGATGTGTAAAGTGACCTGGGAGATGCCTGAAACATTTTGACTTAGTTTAAAAAAAAAGCACTGAATTTGACTAAGTGACTTGAAGTTTTAACTTTATTTTATAATCTTGAGTAAATCACATTTTCTCTAGGGGCCTAAGTTTCTTTATTTGAGCAATAAGGAATATAGACTAAGGTTCATTCCAGCCTTAAAATTAATCAAAATGTATTTCCTATAATTCTCTGATTGCATAGAGGACTATGGGATAATTGCCAATATGGGAGAGCGCCTGACTAAAATTCTCATAATTTCTTGTCCTAATATTTAAATTTTTCCATATTGTCATTTAGAGGCATCAAGGAATAAGTTCTATCATTAGAAAGACAAAGAGTAAGCATTCTATTCCATATTTACTGCTGTTTTAGTCAATTAGTTATACTTGACCCTTAGTAACCCCATTGGGGTTTTCTTGACCAAGATGTTCCAGTAGTTTGCCATTTCCTTCTCCAGCTCATTTTACACAGGGGGAAAACAGGATAAAATGACTTGCTAGTCAAAGCTAGCAAGTATCAGGCTTTAATTCAGGTCCTCCTTTCTACAGGGCCTGCACCCTCTCCACTATACCAACTAGCTGCCCCTTAATCAGATGATTTTACCTACTTACAGATAGATATGTGAGGCTTAAATTGTAGAGAATGTTTAAAAAGTGAGTAAGTGGTAGGAATGTTTCCTGTTTTTTAATCACATTCTTCAGTGAATATCCTTTTATACCAAATAAAGACATCCTTTCCCTTTCTAGAGAGGTAGAAAAATTTTGTGCTGACCAGAATATATTGCCAAATTAAGTTTGGGAGAGGGATGATGACAACAGATACTTAATATAGAACCAAATGTGGATCAGAAGGGTGTTGTGCTGTGGTTTTTGCTCTTTTTAATTTAGTTTTTGTTTTTATTCGACCTCATGATCAAGGGAATCAGGGAAAATCTGGGGAGAAGATAGACTTCATACTCCCAGAAATCAAGGGGTTTCTATGGATTTTTCCTTTGCTTGTGTCCTTAAAATATAGTTTGGCAACATAGGATCATCAACTGAGGTGAAGGAAGAATGGCAAAGAATTTTCTAACCTGAAATCAGATAGTTGTCTTGGACAAACTGGAAATCAACCACAGACCCAACCAGTCAAAACAAAAAAATATGCCAAAGAAAATGTCAAGAAAAGATTCAGTCATTAACACAGTTTGTATGCATTTCCACATTACCATTGGGTGAGAAAGAACATGCAAAGGGCAAATGTGGCCAAGGAAATTCTCACTTTTAGGGCTACAAGCCCACCAATATATTCTGATGATGAATGGAATTTTGCTTTCTTCTGCTTATTTCTTCTCAGTGAGCCATCTCTATACTTGCCATCAAGTATCTTTTGCTGCTACCAGTTGCTGAGCTTCTCTTTGCTACCATCCTCTGGGTTTCAGTTTTTTAGAACCAGCTGCTGGACATCTCAGTCCCTTCTCTTAAGGTTCAGTGACTGGAAAGCTTTTTTCTGACAAGGATAGATTGACAGCTCTACCTGTGTTTCATGATTCAAAGTCCATAATAATAGTAAAGTTTGTCCTTCATTTTCAAAGACCATGACATCAGGGAGGTGATGCTATGACCAGCACATGAATTAGATTTGAGTGAGGGGAGGCTGTGTTAAGTCACCAACCTCACTTTCTCCCCCAGAGCCATCTGGGTCCAATGGCCAGATATGTATCAGGACAACTGGAGATAGCCTTTGCCTTGCCTTGCCTTGCCAAGTCTATAGCTCCAGGTGATTAACTGACTAAGGGTTAGAAAATTCCTTATAACTTTTGTTTAAATCATGAATGGTATCCTAATCTCATTTATGTACTCTGAATGGTAGGTGGGGAGGGAGAGCAAAAGAGCCATGTGGATTTGGGGATTGTAAAGCTTATTTTGCTGCCCAAATCCTTCCTGATTATCATGCCCCTGAAACTGAGCAACAACAAAAGCTAAGTTAAGAGGACAAATTCACCCTCCCACATCCTCTAAGTCCACACTCTTATATATACTTACATATACACACATATATATATGTATATATATACATATATATATATGTATATATATATATATATGTATGTATGTATCTGCCAGCAGCAAACTTCCTTCTTCAGAGCATTTTTAAACATAACTGTTTCCTTCCAAATATTTTTATTTTTTATTTTATAAAAATAAAAACCTTGCCAATCTCTATGCTTCCATTCACTTTCTTTGGGAAGTGACAATAAATTATGTGGAATTTCAGTCTCTAGTTAAAAATCAGCAAGATGAGTAAATTCTTAGCCATGTACACTGACACAGCATACTCTCTTTAGTTCTTTGAGTGTGAATGAGAAAAGTTCATTTCATTCCTTTTTGCCATCAAACCAAGAAAACAGTTGCATTCACTCATCTGTGCTCAACTGACCTCAACGGCTATTGTAAGTTGTTATGGAAACATAGCTCTTGCCATCTTTTCTCTTCTCTAGCTAACAGTAATGGAAAAGGTTAGGTCACTTGGAAAATATGCAACAGAATTTTAGGTCAGTGGTGTCAAATTCAGATAGAAACAGAGGTCACTAAACTGTATATAAGGATCCCTGGAGGCCACATACTGACTTTGAAAACCATTGTTTATATGCATTTCTTTTTGTATGAATACATGAGGATATTAAAATCAGAGAGGAACTAAATTTTAATCTGGTTCTGGTCACACTTGGAATTGTCATGGGCAGCATGTTTGATACCTTCATTCTAGGTCATTCTGATAATTCACTTTTATTAACTGAGTATCTCTGCCTTGTTTTATTTCTTGCCCTTTTCATCAATTCTTGTCTTTTTCTTTGCTCTCTAGCCTAAGGTCTTAAAGAAATTATAATCCTTCCCCTTACTTTCATTCTTTATGTCAGTGTCCACAATTATTGGACACTGGGCCTCTTAAGGTCAATTGCTTGCTCCCCTGAAGGGATTTTTCCCTAGTTTATTTTATTATAAAGTTTTATTGATACTTTTCCTTTTACACAGCAATCATTTCCCCATGCACTTTCTACTCCCAGAGCATCTCTTCCAAAATGGAAAAGGTCAAGTAAAGCCAAGAGACATTGCCCACAACAGTGGACTGTACATTTGACATTTTTCACCTGTGGTTCCTCACCTCTCAGTCTGGTAGAGTGAAATATACTTTATTATTTACCAAAGTTGAATCTAAATTTATTCTGAGTTCAGGTGCCTTACTATGGTTTTCATTTACATACCAAAAATATTGCATATATTATTCTATTTCTTTGTTCTACATTAGTTTGAGTTTTTACATATCTCTCTTAATTTCATATGTTCATAATTTCTTATGACATCATTTCATTCCATTATATTCATATACAGTGATGCAATGGCATCCTCTTTGTTCCCATATAAATGGGAACTCTAAATATTTTGGCATAGTTGACATCTTTTTGTCTTGGATCATACACATTTCTATGATCACTTATTCAACAGGTTAAAATAGTTTAGTCACTTTTCTCTTATGATTTCAAATTGTATTCAGTAGCATTTAGACCAAATCACATCTCCATAGCAATGTATTAGCATGCCTATGATCCCAGGGTGGTCACAACACTAAACATTTCTATATTTTATTACGGTTTGACATTTTGCTAGCTGTGAGATAAAAACTCAGTTATCCTAATTTGCATTTCTCTTATAATTAGAGGTTTGGATAAAATTTTCAATGTGTGGTTATTTAAAATTTGCATTTCTTTTTGTGTGTATTGTGAGAAATGTATTCTTTAACTTTAAAAAAATTATTGAGATTATTATTATCCTTTAGTTTCTAAATATATAGTTCTTTGCTCCTTACCCAAGTCACCTCTTGTAATAAAGAAGGTAGAAAAAAACAAATAAAAAAATTCAACAGATCTAGCACACTAACTGAATTTAATAATATATTCAATATCCTATACCCCAAGTCTCTTGCTTCTGTAAAGAAAAAAGGAGGGTTTATTTGGTGCATTAAAAAAAAAAAACTCATGTGTCCAGCTTTAGTCATTAAAATTACAGAGCCTTCAGGTTTTTTCCCCCAGTTCTTTCTAGTTCATTTGAACCATTGTTTATTTTATTTTCCTGGTTCTCTTCATTCTGAATCAGTTCATTTGACCATTTCATGTTTCTCGGCAGTCTTCATATTTGAAAGTTACAGTAAAATGATAGTTCATAATATTCATGTACTTATTTGTTTAGCCATGCCTCAATCATTCTTTGCTGCCATAAAAAAACGACCACAATGAAATTGATGGTGTTTTTGATCCCTTCTTCCTGTCTTGAACTTCCTTGAGACTTAAGTCTAGTAGTGAAAGCTCTAGGTTAAAAGTTATAAACATTTTAGTTACTTTTTCTGAGCACAGTTTCAAATTACTTTCTATAACAGTTAAACCAATTCACCGTGGCATCAATAGTGTGTTAGTTTTGTGGGATTTTTCGGTAGCACTTCCAAAGTTGATTATCTTAGATTCCTTTCAAATTTGGGGTTATTCTATTGCCATTTTTTTTGTTAGGTTTTTGCAAGGCAAATGTGGCTTGCCCAAGGCAAACTAGGTAATTATTAAGTGTCTGAGGTCAGATTTGAACTCAGGTACTCCTGACTCTAGGGCTGGTGCTCTATTCACTGCACCATCTAGCCACCCCTTGCATTGTTTTGTTAAGAATACCTGCAGTGTCTAGTTCAATTCTTGTCACATTGTACATGCTTAAATTTTGATAAGGGAATTAATACTGTATTTCCACCCTACATAAACTCTGAAGAGATAATTTGTTCCTGTTGGCTTTTAAGTTTCCTTTCCCTCAGGCCTGATGCTTTGTTCTAACTTGTTGACTTCAGTTCTATAAACAATCCCTCTTCTGTCTTGCAAAAGTTTATTTTTTGTTATTCACATTCAATAAGTGTTTTATTTCAAATCTAATTTTCCAAGTCTTTTTAGTTCTATATTCTGCCTTATTTTTCTTCCTATTAGATTTATCCATCCCGAAAGAACATTAAAACCCCTACAATTATTGTGTTATTATTAATATCTTTTTTTGCTATCCTCTTATTTTTACCTTTGGGGACTTGGATCTATGCTACTTCATGTATAATATTTGATAATAATATTTCCATTGCCCATGATACCTCTAAGTAAAATGTATCTCTTTTGATATTGTCAAACTTTATTGTAGTACTCTCAGAAAACAGTATTGCAGCTCCTGAGATTCTGTTTTGGAGGATATTTTGGAAATTGCTCAAAACATAGGAAACTTATTCTAACCCTTCAATTTCAGTAAGAATTTTTTTATGTTTTAAATGTTTCTAAATGTTTTATGATCTAAATGTTTAAAACTTTTTTTTACCATTCATAGCATCTTAGAATTAGTGCTAGAAGGAGCCTCAGAAGCAATTAAGTTCCATATCTTCATTTTACAAATGGGGAAACTGGGACACACATTAAGAAACTTGTTCAGAGTAATGGATTTGATTATCTTCTAAGTCCAGATTTGAATACATGTCTTTCTGGTGTCAAGTCATGGTCTTATTCCTGTATTTCTTTGTAGATGGACAATTTTACAATTATTTTCTCTCTCACCGTAAGACTACCCAATCTTATTTTTTTGTATTTATGTATCCTGATGGTATCCCTTTCTTGTGTTCTGCACATCTTTTAATAAACTGTGGGATGCTAGAGCTATGCTCTTCTGTGGAATGTCACATAGAATTAACTATTTCCTACAATGCCCTCGTTGAGGATATTCTTGGTTCATGTATAGAGCTTTTTCGTATGAATTTTATATACATGGAAAACTATATCTATATCTATCTATACATATATGTTGGAAGTTGTTGATCCCTCAGTTACTTTTCTATATTAATACTTTTTTCTATGTTGATACCTTACCCTTCTTGAAGTACTTTATGAATGCATCCTTCAAAAGCTTCACAATTATGTTTCTCTTGTACAGATCCCTCTATATTTTGGTAGTTTAATCTAACTTCCTTTCCCATCTTTGTTTTTATTCCTTCATTGCTATCTCTTCTGTAGACTATGATGTTGGAGTCCCAGATTGTGAAAAGAGTTTCCTTTTCAGAGGCTTTCCATTTTTCTTCTGCCTATTTTCTTCTCATTTTCCTCTTCAGATATCCCAGATGACTTTGCTTCTTTTTGTTGTTGTTATTTTTGATTTTGTTTTGGTTTTTTGCCATAGTGTCTTTAAATTGATTTTACTTTATCCTGTTTCTTGTTTTATGGGTCAATATTATTCATGATTTTCCATCATCTTTTTCCATTAACACTTTTAAATGAATTTTAATTCTAAAGTAGTATTATTTCTATTTGCCATATCTCTCTCTATTTGTCAAACTAATTAAGTCTTTGCTCACTAATGTGCTTTTTAGCTGACTTTGGTCTCCTTGTTATGACAATTGTTATAAATTGGTTTAACTAACATGTAAAATTATTTTAGTCTGTGTTTATTTTCTTTCTTTTATCCATATCCTTTTTTTTTATCCTTAATAACATTTTAAAATAGATCAGGTTAGAGTTTTTTTATTTTAATGCAGTTTCCTTTTCTTATTTTTATTCTAACTTTGTACTAAATTTTATCTTTACCCTGGAAAATATGACAAGTATGGCTATAAACAGTAGTTAATGCATGATTAATTCTAAAATTAATAAAGAGTAGTCTCTCGAGTGGCAAAATTCATTTTTGCCACATTATTCAGTGCTTAATATGTCTAGTGCCCTCTGAGTCTTTTCTCAAAAAAAAATTATTCATGATGTATAGGCATAGAACTATAGGGCTGGTATATCCTAGAAAGCTTTGCTTGCTTCTTATTTCTGATCTATATTTCTCATCATCCTAACCTGTTTGCACCTTTGCACTGTATTAACACTCTTTGCACCTTTGCACTAAGTTCACTGATATCAAATTATATATTCATTAAATTTGAAGCGTCTCAATGGGGTTTTTTGGGGAGAATCTGTACCTCTTCAGCCATAGATATTGGTGCCTAAACAGCAATTATTTCCTTTTTTCAGTTACTTATTATGAGCACTATAATATGAGATAAAAGTGCTTCATAAAATTATGTATTTGTTTTATGCTTTTGGCACATACTCTTATTTATGCACCAACTCTTTTTTTTTTTACTCTAAGGAGACTCTGTGAGCCATCCGTTTAACTACAATGTTCTTTTGTTTGCTAGTGTTACTCATACTGTCATGATAGATACAATTCAGTTCTTTCTTTTTTTTTTAGGATTTTTTTTTTTTGCAAGGCAGTGGGGTTAAGTGGCTCGCCCAAGGCCACAGGGCTAGGTAATTATTAAGTGCCTGAGGCCAGATTTGAACTCAGATACTCCTGACTCCAGGGCCAGTGCTCTATCCACTGCTCCACCTAGCTGCCCCTAATTCAGTTCTTTCAATGATTCTCATTGTTCATTGGATAAGGATCTTGCATTTAGAATGCCAGTAGCTATAATTAAAGTGTAAGATTTTTAAAACTGTGTGATTCCTTTTTTAAATTGAAATTTTATTTTATTTTTCCAGTTACATGCTATGGTAGTTTTTCAACATTCGTCCATTTGCAAATTTATAAATTAAACATTTTTCTACCACCCTCCCTTCCCTCCCCTCTCCCCATGGTAGCAAAGTCTGGTAAAAGTTGTAGCTGTCCATTTGTGTTTAACATATTTATATATTACTCATTTTGTGTAAGAGGAATTAGAACTAAGGGGGAAGGAAAGAAAACCATGAGATAGGAAGGAAAAACATGAGAGAAATTTTAAAAAAGTAAACCTAGTATGCATTCAGATTATGTGATTTTTTTCCCCCTCTCTGGATGTGGATGGCATTGTCCTTAACCGGTCTTTCAGGGTTGTCCTTGATCTCTGAACTGCTGAGAGGAGCTGCATCCATCATAGCTGATCATCTCACAATGTTATTAATGTGTACAATATTCTCTTGTTGTTCTCCCTTCACTCAGCATCACTTCATGTAATTCTTTTTAGGTTTCTCTAAAGTTGTCCACTCATAATTTCTTAAAGAACTATATAGTATTCCACAACATTCAAATATCATGAATTTGTTCAGACATTCCCCAGTTGATGGGCATCCCCTCAATTTCCAATTCTTTGCCACTACAAAAAGAGCTGCAATAAATATATTTCAACATGTGACTTTCCTGGTTTTTATGATTTCCTCTGGATTTAGGCCTAGTATTGGTATTGCTTGGTCAAAAAGTATGATCATTTTTATTGCTCTTTGGGTATAGTTCCAGATTGCTCTTCAGAATGGTTGCATTAGTTCACAACTCCGCTAATAATGCATCAATGTCCCAATTTTCCAACATTCTCTCCAACATTGATCATTTTCCTCTTTTGTCATCTTAATCAATTTGATAGGTGTGAGATAGTACCTTATAAGCTGTGTGATTCTTAATAATTTATTGTGACTCCCTTTAGTCCCTTAGTCAGAATATAAGATATGGATGGATGGTATAGCAGTAGTTGGGGTTTGGCAAGATATTAATGACCAAAGTACAAGGGGTTAGAGGATGGAGTAATGCTGCACTAGTTGACAAAATTGATAAGGAAAAAAAATGTACAGCGAAAGCAGAAGGATGGCCTGGCAGAGGACTAAGGGCAGACAAGAATAGAATTTAAAAATAAGAACAAAGAATAGTTCTAAGAAAAATAAAGTAATGGAAAGATGAAATGGTAAAAAGTTTGGGTGGTTCAAATAATTTCAGATTCTTGATAATGGAAGTGGAGCATTTGTGAATGTTGATCAAGAGGGTGACTCCTTTATGAGACTGTGATGAAGTAAAGGAGTTGGTCAAGAGAGCTGAGGAAGCTGAGGAACAATTAGGAAAGAGCATACAACTTGATGAAAGCTTGTATAAGGTCAGGGTTTGAGGTGCAAAAGAAGACTTTGAGTCAGGTATTCAAATCCTTATGAAAAAAAGAGAGAATGAATAGGGGAAAGGATCTAGAATCTGGATTGGATCATACATTTGGAAGAATGAACCTCAGTGTGAAGAGAAGTTGCTAACTGATGTTTGTAAAGGGAAAGTCTGGAAGTGGAGATGGGAAGTAAGGAATATATTGCTTCTCCAGCAATGTCAGGGGATGTAAAAGGTGGTGCATCCAAAACTGGAAAGAATAGCCAGAAATAAATTCAATGTAATAGGAGAGTGAGTCAAATCTTAGTGAATGAATAGTGCTATAACATGAGAGGAAGTTATCTACAGTGAAAGGAAGTTGTTAAATATAGAATGGGTATTTAGAGGGCACAAAGGAAAATAAAACATGCCCACTTAAAAGAATAAAACAAAATTACAAGGCAAAAAAATTGACATAATATTAATTTTATAAATGCTCATTAGAAAAAACAAAGAGAATGTGAGAAGTAGGATGAAATACTTAGGGAAACCTTAGAGCACATCCATTCCTTTTTTTTTAATTATAAAGATTTTCTTTATTTTGAGTTTTACAATCTTTCCCCTAATCTTACTTCCCTGCCCCCCACCCCCTACAGAAGGCATTGTTTACATTGTTTCCATGGTATAGATTAATCCAAATTGAATGTGATGAGAGAGAAATCATATCCTTAAGGAAGAAACATAAAGTATAAGAGATAGCAAGATCAGACAATAAGATATCTTTTTTTTTTTCTATATTAAAGGTAATAGTCCTTGGTCTTTGTTCAAACTCCACAGTTCTTTCTCTGGATACAGATAGTATTCTCCATTGCAGACAGCCCCAAATTGTCCCTGCTTGTTGCACTAGTGGAATGAATGAGTCCATCAAGGTTGAACATCACCCCCATGTTGCTGTTAGGGTGTACAGTGTTTTTCTGCTTCTGCTCATCTCACTCAGCATTAGTTCATACAAATCCCTCCAGGCTTCCCTGAATTCTCATCCCTCCTGGTTTCTAATAGAATAGTGTTCCATGACATACATAAACCACAGTTTGCTAAGCCATTCCCCAATTGAAGGATATTTACTTGATTTCCAATTCTTTGCCACCACAAACAGGGCTGCTATGAATATTTTTGTACAAGTGATGTTTTTACCCTTTTTCATTATCTCTTCAGGGTATAGATCCAGTAGCTGTACTAATGGATCAAAGGGTATGCACATTTTTGTTGCCCTTTGGGCGTAGTTCCAAATAGAACACATCCATTTTTTCTGGAAGAAAGTTCAAAGTATATTTGGAGGGAGGAAACCATTCCAGGAAAAGAACAATTGAATGAATGAAGACTATAGAACAGGGATGAAAATATGTTGATGTGGGGAAAAAAACAGAAACGAATGTTAGACACACTGGAGCAATAGTCTCCTGTGAATAGGAAACTAGAAACATCTGAGGTTTTGCACATACGGAGAGATTATAGAAGCTACAAAATAATGGAGCAGAGAATCAATATATTTTGGAATTAAGGCACAACATAGTCACAATAATGAATAATTTAGCATCTAAATAGACAGGATAAAAGAACTGTCACAGAGGACTAATTATGGACCTGAGGCCATCAGGAAGAAAAAAGGAAAAAACCAATCTCACTAAGAAAAAAATAGGAGCCAAAACAAAGAACAAAGAAAGTGAAGGAAAAGGTGAAAGAATATTTATTTACAGTGATTTTCATGTGTATTTTTGCTGAAATGGAATGTGGGAAAATAAATGGAATTTTACTGAAAAGGAAAATTGTGAATAGACTAGGAATGTGTAAATAATGTTTGAGTTTTTTATTTTGTAAATAATGTAATTTAAAATGTTTTGCTAAATATTCCCTTTTTTATATATTTCCCTAGAAAAAATCTTTTCAACCCAAACCTGTAAGGAATAATAGTAATAGAATGGTGAAGCACTCTGGAAATATAGAGCTACAGAAGTATTGGATGTAACAACAGCAACCATCATAAATATTTGTAATGTAATTCAGGAGTTTGTCAGATATTATGTGATGTCTTAAGTCTCACACTGGGTATAATAGAAAATCTGCATTAACTTTTCTAAATTTATTGGTTAAAGCTTCTGAACACATGTTCTAAGTCAGGCAATTTTAACAAATACAAAACATCTCTATAATAAGAAGCTACTCATAATAAGCAAGTTAATAATAAGTAAACTGTTAAGCTGCCTTCAGATCTAAAGAACCCAAGACACATGGTAGAGTCAGTCAGCATTATCTGTCCTTGAAAAGCTTACATTCTAGCATGGAAACAATGTAAAGATTATTAGACAGCTTTCTGGGGGGGGGGGGTAGGGAGAGGGAAGGGAGGATGGGGGAAAATTGTAAAATTCAAAACCTTACAAAAATGATGGGTAGAAGCTACTGTTGTATAAAATTGGAAAACCAATAAAATACAAATAATTTTTTTAAAAAAGGAAAGCTTACATTCAAGTTCAAAGACGACCAAACTCTACAGTGGAGAATGACTTTAATCAACTTATCAGAAAAAGCTAATCAACAACTTTTTTTCAGACCTCTCAGACCTTTCAGACCTGCTTGATTTTCTTCCCATACTTCTCCTGGATTCTTCACCCACTTGATAAGTGTGATGTTTCTTTTCAAGTTCATCTTCAGACTTATTTCAGCAAGACTTTCCATGTTAATTCCATCTGCTTCATCACTCTGGTGGTGCAGTGGATAGAGCACTGACTAGGATCTAAGAGGATGGGAGTTCGAATTCAGACTCAGACACTTGACTCTTACTGGCTCTGTGACCTTGGGCAAATCACTTAACCCTGATTGCTTCACATCCAGGACCATCTCCAGTTGTCCTGATTCATATCTGGGCACTGGACCCAGATGGTTCTGGAGGAGAAACTGAGGCTGGTGACTTAGCACAGCCTCCCCACCCCTCCCCCACTCAAATCCAGTTCATGTGTTTGTCAAGGCATCACCTCCCTGATGTCATGGTCTTCTTCAAGAATGAAGGACAAGAGGTGGCTTGGTGGCACAGTGGATAGAGCACTGGCCCTGGAGTCAGGAGTACCTGAGTTCAAATCTGACCTCAGACACTTAATAATTACCTAGCTGTGTGACCTTGGGCAAACTATTAGCCCCATTGCCTTGCAAAAAACCTAAAAAGAAAAGAACGAAGGACAAAATATTATCATTATTGGCATCATCATCATCTTAGTCTGAATAAATTTACTTCTTGCCATAATGTTGTACAGCATATATTTGTTAGTAGTTATCTCCCAAACTCTATTATTGCAAACTCCTTGTGACCCTGGATCATGTAACTCATTTCATTTTTACGTTGCTGTCATACCTGCTATAAGGGCACAGAATATTGTTGAATGAATATATTCTGGTATGAAGTGTAGATTGAAAACCACAAACTGAAGAGAAGTGACCAGCACTAGGTGATGTTTATGAAAATGTGGAACACTAAATTTTAATGTATAAAAAAGTTATGATGATACTCAACATTAAATAAACTCCCTAATCCTCAGTTTCCTTACCTGTCATAGAAAAGAATGGGCTTAGTGTCCTCTAATATTCCTTTCATCATATGAACCTATGATAGTATCTTTAATTTATACATGAGTTCTGTTGCTCTTGGCTCAAACATATGAGTATATCATGCAGTCAACTAATTTTTTTTAATACTTTAAGTATTTACAGTTGAAGCTATGTTC
Source organism: Macrotis lagotis (assembly GCF_037893015.1). Taxonomy (NCBI): domain Eukaryota; kingdom Metazoa; phylum Chordata; class Mammalia; order Peramelemorphia; family Peramelidae; genus Macrotis; species Macrotis lagotis. Next base: position 162,320,373 of record NC_133663.1, on the reverse strand, counting down.
CTATAAAATTAAAATGCTATTTCCAATTTATTTTTATTTTTAATATTGATATACTTTAGTTGTCACTGGATCCTTTAGTGCTGATATAGTTCCCAGTTATTATGCCTTTTGATTGAATTTCAACTTTATCTGATGTCATGATTCTGACTTCTGATTTTCTGGAGTTAGCCGATAAATAATACTTTCCCTGGTCCCCAGCCTCCCATACTAAAGCTCTAAATGTCCTTTTATTTAAGTTATGTTTTCAGTACGTATTTTAGTGTTCAGTCTTGACAATTTATCCAAACTGTATCCTATTTCCTTTTATTAATGGAATTCTTAGAAATTAATATGTCATAATAATGTCATAATTTTTAAACTTGTTTCTTTATCATAATCATTTATCTATTTGTGTTTTCCATTAAAACTATAATGTCTTCTCTATAGTCAATTCAATCATAGTCTTAAATATAAAAAGTCACTCAGACCCAGATCCAAAACCAAAAAGAATTCTACTGCCACTCTTATAAAAACACAGGCACTTATCCTGCCACCTATCTGCAGCATTCATCACTTTCTCTTATCTTATTAAGATCTTTGATGTTTTAATCTTTCCTGACCTTTCATTGGATGATTCTTTGAGATTATTCATTGCAATTATTATTTGTTATTATTTGCAACATCCATATTCAAGTAATTCTGCTTTTTGATCATCCTTTGTTTTGTTGCATTATCTAGTATAAAAATTTTATATTGAACTATTTCTCACTCAAAGTTCATTTGTGCCTTGGCCTTGGGGCTAGGCATTTATTAATCCAGTCAAAGTCTTATTTACCGTAATGGTTTCTCTTATAATGCTTCATCATAGTAGTCACGTCAAAATTTGCATTTTTCTAATGTCTCTTTTGAATCTGTCCTCACAACTCTTGAGACTATTGCAGATAATAACAGACTAGCTTTGCTTGTTCTATGCAACATTGAAATTCCATTCTGCTTACAGAATGGTCCTGACTTGCAATCCTTGAGACAATTTCAGATTATAACAGCCCACTCTTGTTTTGTCAGCCCTGTACACGATTTACATGAACATCCCATTATAGATTCAGAGTTTTGAAGCTTATCCAGACTTTCCTGAAGATCTCTACTGATTTGCATATTAAAGGTTCTATAGGCTAAGTCTCAAAGAATTACCTGAAATTTTGTTTCTGGGCAGGTTTCGTATCAAAGCCCCAAAGTAAGGCTCACCTTTTCCCTTGGAAAAATTATGGAGAATCAAAAACATGTTTCCAACCTTTCTTCCAGAGATATATGCATTAATTTGGGAAAAACTTTAAATCAAAGGAATAAAACTTTTATTACAGAGTTCTTGATAACAATGCCAGAAGAAGCTGGGATTGTGAATCCTTGCTTATGTGCTATGTAAACAATTACTCTGCCTATTATTCATGAATATATAATTTTAGAACTAAAATGGATTTGGAGTGGTCATACTGAGCTTAAATATATTATAAACTTTTACCTTATCTTCATATGTTTCCTTTTCTTGAACAAATTCCCACTTTGTTTTTTAGGTGCCTTTTCTGGTGGTCAAAATAGGATTATTGATCCAAACATTTCTGTATATAGTTATAGTTCTCTCTTTAAAACATATTACCATTCTCAGAAAATCTGAATAATTCTCTGACAAAATGTCTGTTTAAAAAGGTACATTTTAATGTCTTATAAAACAAAACAAAACAAACAACCAGTAGACTAGCGAATCTCAAGAACCTCTTTAAAAAAAAAAGAATAGAACCCTAACCTAAACAAAAGCAATAAAATTACTTTCAGGATCATGGCAAGAAAAGTAGAATGGCACAAATAGGGGGAAGGATAATAGATGGGAGGGGTTAAATTAGAAATACATGTTTATCAGGCCTTAGATAAAATTTAGAAAGATATACATCATCCCAACCTATATTTTAGTCCCCCCCCCTCCAAAAATGAAGAATAAAAATCACAACTATTTGAACTCTACTTTCCATCCCCAAAAGAGAGGGGTAGGGACCATTCCAGATTCTATTTATTTATTTATCTATTTATTCATTCATTCATTCATTTATTTATCTGATTAATTAGTTATTTATTTAGGTTTTTGCAAGGCAAATGTGGTTAAGTGGCTTGCCAAAGGCCACACAGGTAGGTAATTATTAAGTGCCTGAGGCTGGATTTGAACCCAGGTACTTCTGACTCCAAGGCCAGTGCTTTATGCACTAAGCCACTTAGCCTCCCCATTCCAGATTTTATTACAAGATAATAACTTTTTCATTATACAGATAATGAAGCAGGAACATAAAGGTATTAAGAGACTTTTCGCATGCATCTAGTTGAGTTCAAGATTTACTTATAGCAATATGGACCAAAAGAAATCAAGTATAAGTAGATGAGTAAGAGTAAGGAGTAGATTGGTATTCAAATTCTGTGACTCCAGAGGCAAACACAGATAGGCAGTAGTCAATCTAGGATTTGAATGTAATCTCTTATCACTCCAATTCTTTCCATTATTTCCATATTGCCTTTTCACATAAGCTAGTTAATGAGTAAATAAAGCTAAAGGAAAGTAGTGATTCAAGTAAAATATCCAGCTCCAGAGAGCTAAGAAAACTACCTGTAAGCAGATCCAAGTTCAAAGACAGAAATCTAAGAAATAATATATTCAAGGGACTGGACGGGAAGATGTGTTCAAGCACATCCAAATCTCTGTGTGTGTGTGTGTGTGTGTGTGTGTGTGTGTGTGTGTGCATGTGAAATAGGGTCAACACAGAGTGGGGTAAAAAAACCCCAACATGAAACATGGGGGGAAACACAAGGCATGAATGAATGACAAATTGTTTCAGGTAAAGAATTATACTGAGGAAACATGATATTGGGGAAGCCTGCAAGCCATTCCCCTCCTACCCAAAGTTCTGCTAAAGGTGACCAAGCTGTGAATTTGACATCCTAACTCCTCCTATAATGTCTACATGTACCTTGTGGCAATGATTTGGTCGAATTTTACTGATGGAAAGCTTCCAATGACTCCCAGATGCACAAGAATTTATTTCTTTGGATTAAAGCTTTTTCCAATTAAAATACACATACATCTGGAAGAAGAGAACACATATTAAGATAGACAAGTCATTTACATTTTACTGGAGAAGTCAAATTTTTGCTGAAAATAGATTTTTGAAAGAGTGAGGGGAAAGAGAACATGAAAATATAATAAATGGATGAGTTACCAAGGGAAAATGGCCTAGAAAAATGATGAGAACCCCAAAGATAAATGTCATCTATTTCACAATTTCAGATGTGCTTGGCCCTAATGTTCTGTAAAGTTGAAGTAAACCTAATTTATTTCAGAGATGGAAAATGGTTCTAAATCTATATACAGAAATTCTATAAAGAAGGAAAATCGAGGATACATTGTAAAAAAGAAGACTTAAAGAACAGTCAAATTAGTTTATAGAATGTTGATTTAGTCTCTTCTCTTTTATTTTTATTAGTTACACATGGGGTCAATAAATAATGTTTCTTTTTATAATTAAATTCTTTTGGCGTTACTTTCTGTGAACAATGGCAATTTCCTGAATCATGAAAATGGATCTATCAATGGATATAGTGTTAGATTTAAATCAAGAAAGAACCAAGTTCTTCAGTCTTTCGTAGATATGCCCTAGTGGGTTCCTAGCAAATCACTTAACCTTTTTCTGCCTAAATCTGCCTTCATTTATAAAGTATTTGTGAAAGTATTTCTATTATGATTCTTGAAACTATGTCAAGTCCTCTTCTAATTTCAGATTGTTCTAAGGATATTCAAAATCTTGGAATGCTCCCATAAGCTGATTCCTTCAAATTCTCTTATACTTGTCACAATGATTCAGTATTTAAGCTTTAAACATTTAGATTTGATAAGATGTTCTTTTTCAGCAGTAATCCAGTTATTTTGTTGGGGCAAATCATTCAATTGGGAATCTGTGTTTTCTATTCAAAGATTAGAATCTCTTCTACCATCCTCATTAATGCTTCTCACATTCAGGCTCAGAAAATATTAGTTATTTAATGAATAATTAATTACATTCAAATATCAGCAATAGATGGAAAAGACAAATCTGTGAACAAATGACAAAAAATGATGAGATAAATTTCAGGCTACTTTTAACTAGGAGAAACAAGATTAAGGGATGGTAGATTTTTAGCCTCCTCCTATAGACCACACTTTGAAGTTATAGTGAAATTAAACCATTCATTAAGTCAAAAAAAAAGGATAGAATTATTTGAGATCTTAAGGGTCATTTGATCAAATCTACTTGCTTTATTAATGCTGAGAAAGAGGCTCAGAGAGAGCAAGTGAATCATGTTATATCACACAGGTAGTATACAGGCAGAATTTTAACCTGTCTTCTGCTTCTGCATTTAGATGTCTTTTCAACATTTTCTCTCCTAGTTAGGAGTTCTTTTTTTAAAGCACCTTTTAATTAGGCTTGGTTATTTCCCATGAAAACAGGAAGAACTTCCTTGTTATCTTTATAATTTTTTAATGAAAATATTATACTACATATGTAAACAAGCAAAAGAAATGTGTATTACATGCAATTTTAGTGAAAATCAAACTTAATATTGGGTCTCAGGAAGACAGTTATGATGTATACAGATGTAGTATAAAATAAATTAAAAATGATATTTCAACCACCTTTTATAAATTTATCTAAAATGATCTATAGTTTTAAAAAATCTAGATAAAATGAAGGTGAATTGAGATCAATAAATAGTTTATTTTGTTTACATGCTATATTGTTGAAGTCTTAATGGAATTAATGTTCCATTGGGGGGGGGGTAGCTGGTATGAACCAGTATACACCCAAATCAGTAATTTTCCCTGTCTTTTTCCCTTAGAGCTTCACTGTGGAATGCACAAGCCAAAGTGTCTTTCATTGAATTGATATGTAGACCCAAAGGAGGCAAAGCAGTACTATTTCTGTTTCAAAGATGAGGAAACTCGAACTGAGGAAGTTGTTATTGACACAAAGTCACACAATTATTAAGTGATGTTGGAGCAAGTGTTCAGTAAGGAGGGATAAAGTCTTTTATCTCTACCCCTTATTGAAACCATGAAATATAAAGTATTGGTACCCTGAGGTGTCTCAAATAGTTCTTGTGCTTCATAGGTAACAAGACATGGTCAAAGGATTGAAAACTAAAAAGGGGACCTTAGAAATCATCTAGCCCAACCCACTAATTTTACAGATGAAGATTCTGATGTCTTGAGATGTTAAATGGTTTAACCTAAGGGTATATAAATAGTAGGTTGCAGCACTTCTTTTTCTAGAGGTTAAAAAAGGGTCAAGATCTAGGTATCATTATTTTTGTGTTTTTTTTCTCTATTGCTCAGATTAGGATAGTTGATCCAAATATTTCATTGGTAATTTATCATGCTTCCTTCTTTAATGCACTGTGACACCTGTAGGAGTTGATTAATTCTTTTATAAAATACCTTTTTACTGTATTGTGTTGAAACATATCCCAAACTGAATGGGATGCAGTTATCCAGTGTATTGCTTTACCTGAGGATGAGAAAGATTTTTACTGATTTTTCTGAATCCTATATTATCCAAAAGAGAATGTTGCTATTGATTATTCTTCAGTCTTTCTGACGTAAATCAGCACTTGGCTCTGCTAAGAGTTTCAGAGAATTGCATGGATCACTGAGAGGTAAAGTCATTTGCTTGGGGTCCCACAGACAGTATATATTATAGGCAGAACTTGAATCAGTCCTTTCTAATTCCCGTATAGTTCTCTGTCTATACTATCTAACTATACATTTAATGTAACAAGCTTCTAAACTTTTTAAGAAGAGACTGAGAGACTGTATAGCTCTCTTAAATGCTCCTTTCATGTTTGGGAAACTGCTGATGATTTATGGAACAGAATACTTAATACTGTCCATATTTAAAATAAGCAGAAGCATTATTAAGACCAGTGTTGTCAACCTAATAAGGGTTGATGTGCATATTGATTAGAAAAACCACAAATTAGAATTATTTATGTTGTACTTTTGTTAACTTTGTTAAACATTTCCCAATTACTTTTTAATCTGATTGGGAAAGAAGTGTTTTGCTGACCATAACTGACCAGTAGCTGGCATCTTTGAACACTTCTGGTCTGAACTGAAGCCAAGAAGAACTAGGTCAAAATCCTACCTTTGACACATTCTGGCTGTGTGATGCTATCTTTACAAGTCCTTTCCATCTTTCAGGGCCTTAGGAAGCTTGCTTAAGAATCTAAGTTGCAGAGAAATTGACAGTCTGCATTGATAAAGGAAGTTTCCTCATCCAGGGAATTTTCCCGACCAATAGCTATCCCTACATTTAAAATATTACCAGAATTTTGAGGAAAATAAAAAGTAATGTTCAAGTATAGATTATATGTCAAAGTGAAATGTCTTGTAGGATGCTACAGTTATGATCCATTTCCAGATGTTTGGTTTATTAAATTCTTCCCTCATATTGAAGATGTTATTTCATTTTACATGACATTTTTGAAGCATCATATTTCTTAAACTCTAAATTTACCTCATTACTAGGTAGATTTGTGGCATGTGAGAAATTTTTGAATAGCATTAGATGATGAACTCTTTGAGGGTAGGAACTATCGTTTAACAGTGCCTGGCACCCAATAGATGCTTATAAATGTTTATTGATTGTCTGACAATAAAATTTGTTTCATTTACATGTCTAATCATGTTCCAGGAAATACAACTGGATCTAAGGACAAAATTTCCTCTGGCTACAAGAAGAAACTGAGACTTCTGTAATCATTAGTTAAAACTTTCTGACCTAACTCCAAAACCTAAAGATTACATCTCAGAATTTGAAGAGTGGCAAATACATTACAGCTTAATGTTTATCTTCTCTCATTTTTTTCAAAATTTCTTTTTCATTTAAAAAATTAGAAATTTGACAAATATCAACAAACATGATCATTTCCATACTCAAAGAAAAAAAGAGAATTACATATTAACCATGCATCTTAATTATGCACAACTTGTCCACATCTATTTCTTAACTGCCTTCTACTTTTCTGTATATTTTATAAATGTTTCATCAGCACCCTTTTATTCTTTTTTGACATAATTATAACCTACCATCTCCTTATTTTTCTTCCTCACTTCAACTAACAAAATATATTACCTCCCCATTAAACAAATTCTGAATCTCTAGCTCATCACTTCTCTATCAAGAAATGGGAGGTTTCTTCCTGGCCAGGTTTCTGAAGTCATAACTGTTCATTAAATGTCTTTCATAGTTGTTTGCTTTTACAGTCTTGTAGTTTTATAATTTGTTTTCCTAGTTCTATTTACTTCACACTGCACCAATTCCTGCAAGTTTCCTAGGTTTCTAGGAATCCTCACTCCTTTAATTATTTTTTTTCATTAAAGATTTTATTTGAGTTTTACAATTTTTCCCTCTAATCTTACCCTCCCTTCCCCCACCCCCCACGGAAAGCAATCTGTCGGTCTTTATTTTGTTTCCATGTTGTACATTGATCCAAATTGAGTGTGTTGAGAGAGAAATCATATTGTAGGGTTCTGGTTTTTAATCCACTCTGCTATTCGCTTACATTTTAAGGGAGAGTTCATCCCATTCACATTCAAAGTTACGATAACTTATTCTTTATTGCCCTCCATGCTGTCTTCCTCTGTTTGTATTTTCCCCCCTTTCCCCTCCCTTTATCTATATTCCCCACCTTTATTTTTGATGGCACAATAATACTCCATTACATTAACAAGCTGATTAGTCTTGTCCTTTCTTATCAGGAGTACCAAAATGGCATCAGAATGTTAGTGGCAAGTTACAGTTTATCTGACTGGCTGATCAGGCCAATACAGAGTTCATAATGCTCTACTACAGATTAGGTAGAAAGAGTTTAAGTGAACACCTGGGATGCATTCTCTAAACTTGCACATCTCAAGTTTCCTTTGATTTGCTTCCATTCTGCCTTGCTCATTAATGAGGGCACACCACACTAGATGGTCCTGTGCCAGTGTCTCTGATGCTGCACAATCAATTCCAAAGTTAGAAAGACCTTGAGAATGTTATTTTATCCCTTTTTCTGACTCCTGACTTCTCAATGATCACTCCTTTTGTTTTAAGATATTCAATAATATAAAGTATAAAATAGTTTTATATATATGAATCCTTTCTCTTTTTCTCTAATCATTTTTGGGGGGTATCATTCTAGTAGTAATAACACTGAGTTACAGGATATGAAGAGTTTAGTAATTTTTAATATATAGTTCCAAATTGCTTGGCAGAAATGTTTGTACTAATTTATAACTCTCCACAAACAGTATATTAATGTACTTATTCACTCAGTTCCTCCAATATTTGTTATTTTCCTTTTTTAAACCATCTTTATCAATTTGATGATTTTAAGATGGAGCCTCAAATTGTATTATTTGTCTTAGATTTGGATTATCTTTTCATATGGTTTTTGATAATGTACATTTCTTCTTTAGAGAATTGACTGTCAATATCCTTTTACCATTTATCAATTGAGAAATAGTTCTTGCTCTTACATGTTTGGAACTATTCCCTATGTATTTGGGATATAACATCTTTATCAGAGAAGTTTGTATCCAAAATTGGTTTCCCAGTTTACTATTTAGCTTCTAATTTTAATGTTGCTTCTGCAAAACCTTTTCAATTTTAGAAAAATCAACATTGTCCATTTTATCTTTTCTTCTTGGCCCTAAGGAGAGAGCAATTGGAGTATGAGTTACAAAGAGACAAATTTGTGCTCAATGTAAGGAAAAAATTCCTAAAAACCAAAACTGAGTGGTGGAACTGATTGCCTCAAGCGATAATAGGCTGTTCTTCACCGGGGCTTTCAAACAAGGGGCTAGATAAACCTTTCCTAGGAATTCTTAATCAAATCTGGATTGAACTAGGTTATCCTTGAGGTCCCTTTCAACATTCTGTGACTCTTTGAGGTATAAAGACTCAAAAATGTGAACTCCATTTTTACTGGAGATTAATGTACCAGGATTAGTTAATACTTCTCTTATTAAAAGGAAACTACTCCTGGTTCCAGGAGGAAAAAAAAATCCAAAGAAACACTCAACATATCCTATTAATTACTCTTATGCTCAAATATCACTTGCTGGTAATGTGACTTCAGACACTCTCTGAATCTTATTTTTTTCATCTTTAAAGTAAGGATTTTGTTTTTTGAATTACCTATTTCACAGGGCTGTGACAAAGATCAAATAAAATAATGTATGAAGGCCATTTGTAACACTAAAATTATGTAGCAAGTTTAAGATGGCTGAATGGAGTACCACAATCCTTAAGTTGCACATAGTGCCAGGTGTAGTGGAAAAAAGATAAAAGATATGACTGTTTACTGCTGGAGAGAGACAATAGGATAATAGCAGAAATAATCTTCTTTTCTGATTATATGAAAAATAATAATGATGCAGCATGATAATGGCATTATGAAACTCTGCAAAAGCTGAAAGATAAAAATATTTTGGAAAGAACACCTAGACATGGTGTCAGAAGACCTAGTTTTGAATCTTGGTTTTAACTCTTACTAACTCTGTGACCCTAGTCCATCACAATATATCTGAGCCTTAGTTTCATCATCTGTAATAGCAATACAAGAATACTTTCTCTGCCTTAGAGAGTTATTTTAAGCATGCAGACAAATAACAGTCAAACACAAAAGAGCTTTATACATTGACTGCTATGTAAATATGAAGTGTAATTATTATATATATAATGGGAATGATAATATTTGTACTTCCTGACCTTATAGACTTAAGGGGAAAAAAACTTTATAAAATGCACATATAAATGTATTATTATCTTGGTAAAATGAGAAATTCTTTTCCTGGGTTACAGTGAATACTTCAGGTTTTGGTTTTTGTGTTTGCTCATGTACTATTATGAAAATGAAGTGTTTTCTGTGTATCCTCATTCAATCAATCAGTTCATTAATGACTTTTCTTTTTCTTCTTTTAATTGCATTACTTGGTTCCTTTCAGCCACTGTGAGATTTTCATTAGAAATTAATAGTAGACTTCTGGCTTTCTTCCAGTGTTGATCATTTATTTTTCAGGCATCTCTTAAATTTCAGTCTTTTGCTATCCCTAATATTTGAGAAAGTCATCACTGGTACTAATGAATTACAGAGTTACCTAAAGGTTTTGGCTCTACTTTCCTACAGACTATAATTTGTTCTTCCTATGGAAATATTAAGAAATATTTACCTCTCTGATGCAGGCTTGATGATAAAAAAAAGGAAGATATAGATTTCTGGTAGAGAGTTCTGTTGCTCCTGCAGATATCAGCCTGAAACAGTTTTGTTTTAAGCTACTATAACTTGGGGTTTTATCTATTTAGCTATCTATTTGGAATGCTTCTTTTCTCTTTTGAATGAACTTAAAATGAAAAAAGATGTGAAAACTGCTGTTCTCTTAGTACCTGCTTCTCTTAGGTATTAAACTGACTTTTTTTCCTGAAACTATCTCTGAATTCCCCACATTTGACATTTCTTATAATATTCCATTAAATTAAATGTTATATTTTTTTCAATGATATGCCAATTGATTAATATCTATTCTCAATTTTTGTTACTCTAAGAGTGTTGCTAGGAATATTTTGGTATATACAGAAACATATTTTTTGTCATTGACTATCATTACTATCCAGTAATAGGATAAGTGGATTAAAGGATAGGAGCAGTTTTACAACTTTTTACACATACTTTCAAATTATTTTCCAGGAAGTCAGAACTATCTCATACTTTTCCCAAAAATGTATTAATTTGAATATCTTCTCACAGTCAATCAAACATTGATTATTTTTCTATTTTGTCATCCTTACCAATTTTGGGAGGATGGAATGAAAGCTTAGAGCTTTTTTAAATTTGTAATTCCTTTATTTTTATTGATTTGGTACATTTTTTCAGGGGTTTGTTAATAGTTTGCATTTATGACATTGACAATTATGTGTTGAGAAAAATCTCTTGGTATTATTATATGTTTGTGTATATTCCTTATAGATCTTGAGTAGTCTTTTTTTTTAAGGTTTTTGCAAGGCAAATGGGGTTAAGTGGCTTGCCCAAGGCCACACAGATAGGTAATTATTAAGTGTCTGAAACCTGGATTTGAACCCAGGTACTCCTGACTCCAGGGTCGGTGCTTTATCCACCCTGTCACCTAGCTGTCCCAATCTTGAGTAGTCTTACTGGAGATTTTGATGTAAATATAATAACTTCTATTCTATGGAAATTGCCTAAAGTTGAGTAAATGTCTACTAATTCGCTTTCTCAATCAATGTTCCAAACTGCATCACTTCAACAGACTTCAATTTTAACTATGCTTGTCTGATGCAATCATAGTATTTTTAAGCCAGAAGTAAATTTAGAGAGATGGATTTTAAAGATAAAGGAACTGTGGTCCCAAATGGTAAATCATCATATCTAAGATCTCACAACTAGTTAATCACAAGGTTGGAATTTAAACCTAGGACTTCTGACTCCAATTGCTTACATCTTTTGTTGTTGAGCCATGGCCTAAGTGTCAGGGGGTGAAAAGTGCTTGGAAGACCAGAAGAGTTTAGTGAGAGACAGCGTTAAATATTACTAGAGGATATCCTGGAACATTCTTATCTTGTCAGAGTAAGGTACAAGAAGTTCACATTTCTATATCTTAAGGCTGCATATAACCACTAGGGCATGGAATATCTGTGGGGGTCCAGGTTATTGTTATTGTATTGCTCCAAAATCTTAAAACAGCTTATCTTAAAACAGAACAAGAAGAGGGAGTGCTGAGTGACCTTGAAGTTTTATTTCAATTCTAATCTGGAGGTCCCTGTATAGTTTTTCTAGCTGAATTTGCTGTCCCACTTCCTTCCAAAATGCAAAATTCCTTGTAGGGAGCATCAGGATGGGGATGTTTGCTATTCCTAAATACTCCTGAGAAGAAGCGTGAAATAATGAATAGAGCTGCTCTTGGAGTCAGAAGTTCCAATTTCATGTCTTACCATGACAACAAATAAATTCTGAGAAATTGAGAAAGTTGTTTCACCTCTCTCTCTCTCTGCTGATTATAAACTGAAAAACAGAAATGTTGATAAGTGGAATATATTACCTAGGTTAGTAATAAACCAGAGCCCAGAGTTAAAAAATTTCCATAATTTTTAACCAGAGATTAGTCCATAATCTGTATTGTATAGGTTCTGAGAAAGCATTAATAGCCTATGACCTATACTCAAGGTGGTATAGTTTGGCCTGTAAATGCTTCTTATCTATTGAATCAAAAATGGCAATAGATGGAAAAACACTACCAAATACTAATGTTACTTGTATCTCTTATTTTTTTCCAACAGGATGGAACAGACTATTACCAGAACTAATAGTTGAATCATTGAATCTGAATGCTTCTTGTTTCTCTTTCAAGATTTTTTGAGAAACCTGATTCTGTCCTTAATTTTTTGGGAAAATGCCCAAGCAAGTTGTTAACTCTGTGACTTTAGGGGAAATAAAATTTCCCATTTTGAAGATGGGGTAGATTCTACTTTAGAGACATACTGAGAAATACATTTCATATAGACTTTATATAAGGGATATTAGACTTCACATTGGTAGTATTTTATATGTTTCAAAAACTTTCACATATATTATTTCCTTTGATCTTCATAATAGCCCTATGAGTTCAGCAAACCACTGGGGAGTTCAGCACTTAGGACAAGTTATGAGAATTCTCATGGCAATAGATCCTTTCTTGTGCATTTTAATTTTAATGTGATTCATCCATCATTTCTGAATAGATTCAATTACTGGTTCCTAGCTAGTTCTCTCTATATCTTGTTGAATGGATAAAATATGGAGATACTGTCATAGTGCTAAGTAGTTGAGAAAAAGTAACCTGATCACCCCCAACAGCATAAAATTTGTTTTTATGTTTCTTCTTGGGAAAAGTCATGAAATGACCAACATTGTACCCATATTTTATATTCATTCTTGTACCTGACTACTGAGCCCAAAGCTAGATTTTTAAGGAGCTTAATTGCTTTTAAAAGTTATTGAAGTTAATAAAATTTTGCAGTCAATTCATACAATATTCATTGCAATATTGTCTTTATAGCTTAGCCATTTTTGAGGGGTTTTGGGCTGATGTGTGGTTCTGACTCTTTTTATCAAACCATTTGATAGGAATGATAATTGTGTGCTTCTTTAGGAAAGGGGCAATTAAGACTAGTTTGAGTTTATGCACAGCTATCTATAGATAAAGAGGACCTTCTCTCAAAAGGTAATCTGAGTGGTTTGCAAGAGAATCTGTAGACCTTGGGAGATTAATCAAGGTATTTTAAGGTCCTTGTTCAACCTTAATCATAGTTATCCACCAAATATCACATTTACAAATGTTTCATAGATTAAACTATGTCATAGTTTTAGGATTATAGATAATAGGGTGAAAATAAGAAAGAATTTAATCTTAACACAATCTTTAGGGTAGGAGTAAGCCAAAAAAGGTTAATTACTAAATAATCAATGATGGTCCCTTGGTTAGTTATATGCACAATTGCTGCCAGGCAGGGGTTCTCAACCTTTCCTGTTCTCATGCCTTTTAATAAAATCTCTATGCTCCCTATTCAACATGAAATATGATGGCAAATAAATTATGTGCAAGAATATGCATATACATAAAGCAGACTAATTTTTCACAAAGATAACTATCTTTATATAACATATTTATGACATGAATATTTCTTTTACTACTTCTACCATTTTTGGAATGTTCCACAGAAAAATTAGTTATTTAGCAAATATTCACCATGCTTCCTTGCTAAGCTAATGAGCTAAGCATACTTCTTGTTGGGTACCCCTGCTCCTTCTTTTATCCTGGTATGGAAGAAAGATCCCTGGAGCTGGGGGTTCAAATCCTGGCTCTTTACTACCTTATGAACTTGGGCAAAGCATTTAATCTCTGAGTCTGTTTCCTTATCTATAAAATTTCTTTAAGATCCTTTCTCATCTCAAATCTATGTTACCAAAACTATTTCCTTTGTTATATGTAGGTGATCGGGAACCAATGAAGCAAGAGGTTTTTGTCCTGGTGTCCATGGAACCCTGAATAGTTTTCAAGGTATTCATGACTTAGGATGGGAAAAAAAATCACATTTATTTTCATTAACTTTTGATTTCCTTTGTAATCCTATGTAATCCTAACACAATTATGTGTTTTATTTAATGCATCTGAAAACTTTATTCTGATGAGTCCATTGGCTTTACCACACTGCTAAAAGCATTCATGACACAAAAAAAGTTTAAGAACCCTTGGAGTAGAGGATTAATTTTATTTATTCAGGACTACATAGTAAACCAGCAATAGAAGAAAGAATTTTAAAACTTCTTTGGGAAGGTGAGGGAGGAGGAAACATGGCTTAAAAGATTTTAGACTTGAAAACAATCTCCAAACTTTAAAAACAGATGACAGAAGTGACTGGAGCTTTTAACTTTTTGATTTATGATAGAGATTTGTTTTAGAGGAATGAAATCAGAGCATTAGTATCAAATAGTATTTATTCCCCCCCATATATGATATTTTACCATAAATCCAATGGCACAGTTCCCACTCTCCCAGCTCTTGCAGATGTGCATATGGGACACAGATGTATGAATATCTGTGTGGTGCCCATACATTGACATCTTGTCAGTGAACCATGATGCTCCTGCTTTTCTAATTCAGCAATCTTTGAGTAATCAATGTGGCCTAAATCTGAAGTGATCAATGGTGTTATAAACTGTGACACAGTACAGATAAGGCAATTTTGCAATACTTCAAGCACTATGTAAGTATGAACTATTATGGATAGATGGATAGCTTAAGCATGCCCTCTGATTACACATTTTCCCAATTGATTGTGAGAGTAGCCTATTTTTTTTCAACTCACTCACAAAAGATTGCACTTTTTCTTCCTCTTCCTCTTGCCCCTTAGGTTTAGTTCATTTTGAGCTTGAAGGCTGTCCTTCAATGACAGGTTTAAATTATGGCAGGGACTGATGAGGATGAAAGTAGGAAACTTGTGCAGAGACTGACTAACATCAATTTTTCTTCCTACTGGCATTTTAACAGTGTCTGATTTTGTTATGAATAAATGCAATATGAAAAATATTAAAATGCCCCTCTCTGTTCAAAATAGGTCTTCACAGGTCTACACACATAGTCTGGATAAGCCATAAGGTGATGATATTTGACTGATTATTTGGAAGAGCCCCCAAACCATTTTTTCAAGCTAGGTCAGTTCCTGTGTTCTTCAATTCATGTCAGTGTTTTGAGAGAAGCCTGGGGAGAGGTGATGTAGCTATCAGACACCTCTTTCCTGTCTCCCCTTCTTATAAAGCTTGATGTCAACAAGCACCAGGAATGCTCCAGAAAATAGCAATGGTTCACTGTTCATGATCCTGTTGTTTGGGAAGTATGCAGATTGATGAAAGCAGAACCAAAAGAAGAATATACATACTACAATCATGTAAATAAAGGCAACAAAACTATAGCAAATTACTACAATTAATGTCAGTGTTAGTAATTGCCAAGGTTAAAGGACATCTTTCCTGTTTGTTGATTAATTAAACTGTTTTCTTGAAGTTTATTGTTGTGTTTTGACAAGGAGTTTGAGTATTTGTTGAGAAGTATGTGCTGTGCCAAGGTAAAATGTATAAATAGTGTTGTGTTTTTTTTAAAAGAAGATAGGAAACTAAACTGGATCAGTTAAATCAGGGGAAAAATAAATATGCATATATCTATATTTTTATCTATATTCATATTAACAGGTGGCAGATAGGTCAAGTCATTGGTATACCCTCAACAAAATTTGAAAATTACCCCATTTTGTCACATCAAGAACAATTTTACTTCTGTACATCTCTGTCTATTAAAATCTTTCTCCAATCAGTCAACATTCAGCTTAGGTGCCATCTCTTCTACATATTCTTTCTAGACACAAGTTAGTAAGTCCTTCCTTATATCCTCCCTCCCTAATCTTTATTTTTCTCCATTTAATCTTTCACATCCTTAATTGTTTTTGCAATTATTTTTGTACCTCTCATCATCATATAAGATTGTGAGGTCAGGAATTCTGCCTTCTTTCATCTTTGCAGCAATCAAGCAAGTAAGCAAGCATTTATTAAGTTCCTAAAATGGATCAGGAACTGTGGGAAGTGCCAGTACCTAGCAGAGTTTAAAAACACTGTTTTCAATGGGATCAGTGATTTCATTAAAGTTGGGAATTCCCACTGAGTGGTTTTTTCCACCATGGTAGATCAGAACCTACTCTACAATTTATAGTTTTACTGGGGTGCCTTGTTCCTTGGAAATTTAAATGACTTGCCCAGGGTCACACAGACATTATATGAAAGAAAGTCAACAAGCTTTGATTAATCACCTAGGCTGCACCAGGCACAGTTTAAAGGACATCCACAGAAGTAATGATGATAATAATTTATCTAGCTCTTCCTGTATATAAAGCTTTATGCCAAGTACTTTACAATATTATCTCTTTTGTCCCCTGCAATAACCTGGGAGGTAGGTGCTATTATTAGGCCTTTGAGGAAACTGAGGCAAATTGTGGTTAAATGACTTGCCTAGGGTCATATAGCCAGGAAGTGTCTGAGGCCAGTCTTTCTGACTCCACCTCTATCCTTCTGTCTGGATCTTCTTGATTTTAGACCAACTCTTTTATCTATGTCTGTCACCTTTAACTGAGCCATAAAGAAAGCAGGCATTTAACAAATGTTTATTGATTTAATTGAATATACTCTTGTGATCATTCAATAAATACTTTTTGACTGACTGAGGTAACCCAGCACATATATCTCATAAGTACTCTTTAAAGGCTTTTTTACTGTCCCACATCTGAAATCTCACACAGACTTTGACCAACTATGTATATTTTTCAGTTATTATTAGAATTTTTAAAAGAAGACAAATTTTGATAGGAGATAACATATCCCACTGGGAGTAGTAATCACCTGAGGGAAGGCAGTTTCAGGGAGTTTATTCCCTAAAGACTGAAAAGTGCCAGCTACCTAAGTGATGGACTCCACATTTACTTAATTTGACACTCCAGATTATTATTGGGATTTATGCAGTTGAGTGAATGGGGATGAAGTTATTGAAGGGGTAGATCCTTTTTCATACTTAGTTGAGCAATTCAAACCTTAAACCCTTTCTAGGGTATGGAATGCTCCCTTAGCATCTTTTACATTTCAATATACCTGTCTTTGCTGTCTGTGTGACCTTTAATCCTTTCAAACTATAAACACAGGATACTTACTCAATGATTCTATGATTCCAATCTTGTCAGTGAGGAAATTGAGATTAAAGTGACTTGCCCAAAGCCACCCAGCAGCACTGTAGAAAGTCTGAAGTACAACTCACTTTTTCTATGCTTGTTCTCCAGACCCTAATGACTCCAGATAAAAATATTACAATACTTTCTTTGTTTCTTCTATTCTGCTTAGCTGGTGGCTTTGGACACTATTTCAAGCACATACACTTGGGTAGAGATACTGAGATCACCTTTTGAGAAAGTACAGATTTTTAATTAAGAAAGCAACAAGTCAAGGATTGACAGTAGAATTTCCTTAATCTATACACTAGTCTCAGTTAAGTAGTTGCTAGTTAAATATGCCTTTATACAATCATCTAAGGCCAGCTGTTAATGAAACTTGTCATTTATTTCAACTACTCTAAAAGGATAATCACACAATTCTGCTCTTGGATGTCTCCTTTTACTTATTTACATGAATTATTTATTTTATGTCTGAGAATTTAGTACATGCCATAGAGCTTCAAATTAGGCAATCCGTTTTAGGTTTTGTAGTTTGCTGTCTAAAACAAATAATCAATCTCAGGTATTAGTTGGATTTATAATTCTAAGCCAAAGAAACAGCAGATTGACCCCTTATTACATTAGCCTGCAGATTCTGCTCTAGTCACTCCTAAACCTCAGATGCAGAGAAACAAAAAAGGAAAAACAATTCTTAGAGGAAGGTAAGTTAATACATACATTCTGTACCAACTTGATGTTGAGTGAGGAGCTTAATTTATTGCCCCTACCAAGGCAGAATTCAGAATACATTAGTCAAAGAGGAAGAAACAATGAAATAATGGTTTCAGAAGTCATTCTGAATCATTGAAGAATTTATAAATGAGAATTTAAGACAAGAGTCTCTATCACATAAAATTATCATCAAACTTATCTTTGGTAATGTGGGGTGTCATTACATTGCATTTCTTTATTAAATAATAAAAAAAACAACTATGTGGCTCAGTAGATAGAGCACTGGGGCCTGGAGGCAAGAAGACTTCAATTCAGATCTGGCCTCAGGTAGTTGCTGACTATGTGATTCTGGGCAAGTCACTTACCTCTGTCAGCTTGAATTTCTTCATCTGTAAAATTGGGATAATAATATTGCCTACCTTTCACTGTTTGAAGATCAAGTGAAATAATATTTGTAAATTGCTCTGTAAACCTTAAAGTAGTATGTAAATTTTAGCTATTATTAGTAGTAATGAACTTTATCAGGTCTTTTTTTTTTACATTACAGTCACTGCTGAATAAATCATGCACTTCCTTCTACCACCTCCTTCCACACCATGAGCCCTCTCTTACAATAAAAGAAAAACAGTTAATCAAAAAACAATTAATGTAGTGTCAGTATCTAGCAACTTGTGCAACATAGTACTTTTCTAGTACCCTATTTTCCTCAGGAGAGAAGTACATTTCTTCTTTTGTTCTCTAAGGCCAAGATTTGTCATTGAAACTATTCAACCAACAATCAATCACTTTTAATAAGTAGTATAACTATTGTGCCAAATATACTCAGCTTTCAGTTTTATTTTAAAGGTGTTCTTTTTTTATTTATGTTATTGTATTCATTGTTATCAATCCCAACTTATTTGGTAAATCAGAAAATGTTTTGGGTTTTCTGCAAATTCCCAGGAAACAAAATATTTGGAAACCTTAAAAAGCTCATGGTCTCTATGCCCAGAGGAATTAAATTCAATCTGGGCTGATTTTATATGATTCTTTATTAGGATTGGTGGGGGTGGGGGGGGTGGGGGGGTGCGATTTGAGAGAGGTTTGAAGGAAACAAAGGGCCTCAAACTCTGTGGTTTGCTTCACTGCTTCACTGAAGAAAGGATGGGGAAGTTTGAGTATCTGAGGAAATAAAGGGGACAGTCAGAAAACAAGAACTTGAATTGCAAACCTCTAGATCACTCACTAATAGCTTTTGTATCTGCCTGTGTCAAATCCCTAACCACTCCCCTAAAAGTAACCCCCTCAAAAAGCAAAAGAAACAAATTTTACAAATCTGATTTCCTTCATATGAAGTAAAATCTAAATATCAGATCATGAAACTAATAATCCATCTAGGAGATGTGGAGTGTAGCTACCACTGCTTCTTAAGTCCGTACTTGAATGCTATTCCAAAACATCTTTCCTCAAATCAATGTGAGGATTTTTTTCTGATGAATTTAATTAGAAAAGGCTGTATTCAACTCAAAAATCAGTGGTAGTAAATTATATGGAAGTAATAGAATCAGTATACTGGATTGAGTAAGAGTGGACAATTTCTACATATAATTCTGAAGTTAATTTCTAAATGATTCAATTCTTTACCTCAGCAGCCAACTTTACTTAGTAGCCAACAGCTGGTTTACCTTGAGAGTTCTCTTCAAGATGGTATATTTCCCATCATAATTTTGAAGAAATAAATCTCTGCTTTTAAGAAGTATATAGTTTTCAATAATATGATCATAAGGCAAGAAGAAAATTAAACTTAAACCAATGTTAATATCTGACTGTCCTACTACTCTCTAACTTCAATAGACTCTCAGGTCACCAATGATAATACTGAAAAGATCTTAATTATACAAGTGAGATTAACATCTTGAACATTCAGTAGATATGAGAATAGAAGATTTTCCTTCTATTGGGCAACCTCAAACTTTTCTTTGTCACTAGTTCCTCTTTCCAAAATGTGGATTTTTCCACACTGAAAAAGAAGAGCTCGGTAGAACTTTAGAAACTAAGGTTTGGTTAGAGAGGAAACTGAATTATTGTGCGAAATAATAGAACTTATATGATGAAAGATTATTACATGAATAGGAGACCAATGAATAAGAAGCCTTTTGCTTGTGGTTAATTTCTTCAGTTCTTTATCTTCTTCTTAATGATATAAATCTAATTGGTTTGTAATGTAAATCTAACTGGTAATGTAAATTTGTGGATATAGGCATAAATTCACAAAGGAATATTTACTATATTTAGACACTTTTTAAAAATAAAATAGTTATTCACTCTCATTTTTATTTTTGGAATTAAAATTATTTTTCTGGAGGGATATAAAGTTTTAGAATTGAAAGTGATCATAGAAATCATTTAACCCAATCTTTCATTCAGTGGAGACCTGACTTTTATTGATATCTCTCACAGATGGTCCTCCATTATCACTTGAATATTCTCAGTAATAGATCAATAAGATAGCATTGACTAGTTTTAATAGCCACAGTACAGAGTTCAAAATTTGAGTCAACTAAAGTCTCTTGACCTTTTTTCACAGGAACTGCTCTCTAGCCACATTTCCCTCCATTGTCTTCTTGCAACAATTTAAAAAATCTAAATTGAAGCTTTATATTTATGCCTCTTGAATTTCAACTTGTTGGTTTCAATCTAGCCTGTTTTTTTGAGTTGTGAACTTGCCAAGGGATCTTTCACTCCTAGTTTTGTATTCTGTAGATTTGTTATGTATGACTTTTTG
The DNA here is from genome assembly GCF_037893015.1 of Macrotis lagotis. Classification (NCBI taxonomy): domain Eukaryota; kingdom Metazoa; phylum Chordata; class Mammalia; order Peramelemorphia; family Peramelidae; genus Macrotis; species Macrotis lagotis. Next base: position 162,299,541 of record NC_133663.1, on the reverse strand, counting down.
TGTCTTTACTCACCAAAAATGGTGAATAAAAGAAGGTCTAATACTGATCTCTGAGGCATACTATCAAAGTATCCACCACTTTGCTAGATCTATTAATTAATTCTCTTTTAATATGTCAAAAATGTGTTCAACCAGTTTTGAATCTACTTACCTAAATTGTCATTCCACTTTTCTCCATCTTGTCTATAAGGATATCATGACTAGCTTCATGAAATGTCTTATTATCTTGATCCTAAGAAAGTAATCCTTTTAAAAAAGGAAGCAAAATTGGTTGGCTTGACTTAGTGAACTCTTACTCAGTTCTATTGATTACTACTTTATTGTCTAAGTAGTCACTCTTTGAAGTTCAAGACTATATATGATGCTAAAGGGCAGAAGGCATGCCACACAGCCTTTTTAAGTTGTACTCTGTTCATCTGTCAGAAAGACTTAATTCATGATTTGTTAATTATTTTTTACTGGTTTTTCTCACTGCCTCTACCTGTTCTTGTAGTTGTCATCATTCTTACATTCCTCACCAGTTAAGATAGCTGCAAGGGAAGAAATAAGCATATCTTCTTCTTGTGTACGTTTCTAAATAGAAAATAATCACAAGATCCTCAGTTTTTTTTTCCATTTTCTTTTTGTTATTTTATTTTTCCCTAGGTACATGTTAAAAAAGGTTTGTTGTCTATGGTTCCTTTCAGCATAATGTAGCTTTCTTGTCTATCCTTTTTATTTTTATTTTGTAGTTTTAAATATTTTTAAATTTTAAAAATTTGTTTCAATTACATGCAAAGAGGGCGGCTAGGTGTCACAGTGGATAGAGCACCAGCCTTGGAGTCATGAGTACCTGGGTTCAAATATGACCTCAGACACTTAATAATTACCTAGCCATGTGGCCTTGGGCAAGCCACTTAACCCTATTGCCTTGAAAAAGCTAAAAAAAAATACAATTACATGCAAAGACAGTTTTCAACATTCATCCTTTTGTAAGCTTTTGAGTTCCACATTTTTTCTACCATTCTCCCTTCTCTCCTCATTTCCCATGGCAGCAAAAAAATCTGATATAGGTTATACATGTATAATTTTGTTTAACATATTTCCATATTAGTCATGTAGTGAAAGAAGAATTAGAATTAAGATTCCTTTTAATTTTAAATGCTTGTTTTTGCTTTTTTAGACACTGTGATTGTACTTCTTACTTTATTGGATTCACTTTTTCCCATCTTTTCAGTTTTATTGTGAATATCTTTTGTGCAAAATTAGCTACTAGGGCAGAAATTCATCTGAGTGACCTTTGTATTTTAACTTTGATTGTATTTTTATATATGGGGTTCAGCCGTGTGTGGATTCATAGAGCACTAATAATCCCATCCCCTGAGGACTAATCTTGTCTATTGAAAAAAAATCCATCCCTGTAGGACTACTTTCTTCCAATGATCCTGTTATAGTGGAGGAACTGAGGTACCACTAAACCCACCTCTCCATGGAGGTCTACCAGTCAGGATTGTCTTATCCTTATTTGTAAATTCTTTTATTCTCATCTATAAAAGTAGATAGGAAGTTTGAATCTGACTTCAAGCCTCACTCCAACAGCTTGATGACTTGACATTCTAATAAAAGTTCTTTTGTTTTATTTCCTGAATTTGCCTTAATAAATCATGTCAAGACCCTAATCAGGATTTTTCTTTTAACACCTTGTTTTTAAATTTTGTTTCTCATCAGCAAAATATTGTTTTCTTATCCTACCAGGCTTTCTCATTTTATTAGATTGTTTAATTCATTCCACTTAAAATAGTGAAAGTTAGATTTTTAATTCTCCTTTTATTTCTGATATTATTCCACCCATTATGTTTTTCTTTTTAATCTCTCCTGTGTAAATACAGCACCATGACATCTCTTCAGTTATTTTATTTTATTTTAAAAATTTATTTTCATCCATATGCACATGTATATTTTTAAGTTACAAAATTTCCTTCCACCCTCCCTTCACACACCCCTCCCCTTAGTGGGGAACAGTTAGGTTAGCATTGTACATACATATTTTGAAAAACATGTTTATAGATTAGTTATTTTCAGTATAAGGAATTAGGATTAAGGGAAAGACATACATAAGAGATCGTGTTTTATCAGATTCTGAAGGGTTGTTTTTGTGTGTTTTTGTCTTTGTGTGTGTGTGTGTGTGTGTGTGTGTGTGTTTTGTTTTTCTTCCTCTGGATGGCAATAGCATAATCCATAGTCAGTCTAATAAATTGTTGTAGCTCTCTGAACTGCTGAGAGGAGCTGCTTCCATCAAGGTTGTTGTTATTTTAAATAAAATTCTCTTTCTATCTCTTGTTCTTGGGCTTTGTTGTTCATATAAAGAAATGCTGATGATTCATGTGGGTTTATTTTATATCCTGATACTTTGTTGAATTTGCTAATTGTTTCATGGAGGTTTTTAGATGATTTTCTTGGGTTCTCTAGGTATACTATCATATTATCTGCAAAGAGTGAAAGTTTTGCTTCCTCATTGCCTATTTTGATTCCTTCAATTTCTTTTTCTTCTCTTATTGCTACTGCTAACATTTCTAATGCTATATTGAATAGTAATGGTGATAGTGAACATCCTTGTTTCACCCCTGAATTTATTGGAAATGCTCTGAGTTTATTCCCATTAAATATAATATTTGTTGATGATTTTAGATAGAGACTATTCATTATTTTAATGAAAACTTGGGCATAGTTCCATATTGCTCTCAGAAATGTTGGATCCGTTCACAACTCCCACCAGCAATGCATCAATGTCTCAATACTCCCACAACCTCTCCAACATTGATTTATTCCTATACTTTCTAGTGTTTTTAATAGGAATGGATGTTGTATTTTATCAAAGGGTTTTTTAGCATGTATTGAGATAATCATATGGTTTCTGCTGGTTTACTGTTGATATTTTTAATTATGTTGAGTGGTTTCCTAATGTTGAACCATCCCTGCCTGCCTGGTATAAATCCAAACTGATTATGGTGTATTAACCTAGTAATAACTTACTGTAGTCTCCTTGCTAAAATTTTATTTAAGATTTTTGCATCAATATTCATTAGGAAGATTGGTCTGTAATTTTCTTTGTCTGTTTTGGTTCTTCCTGGTTTAGGTATTAGCACCAGGTGGGTATCATAAAAGGAGTTTGGTAGGACTCCTTCCTCTCCTATTTTTTAAAAATAGATTATGTAGAATAGGAATTAATTGTTCCTTAAATGTTTGGTAGAACTCGCTTGTAAATCCATCTGGACCTGGAGACTTTTTCTTAGGGAATTTATTGATGGTTTCTTCAATTTCTTTTTTTCTGAAATGGGCTACTTAAGTAATTTATATATTTCCTGTTCTGTTAATCTGGGCAGTTTGTATTTTTGTAAATATTCATCCATTTCACTCAAGTTGTCCAATTTATTGGCATACAGTTTGGCAAAGTAGTTCTGAATTATGTCTTTAATTTCCTCCTCATTGGTGGTTAGTTCACCCTTTTCATTTTTGATACTGGTTATTTGGTTATCTTTTCTCGCTTTTTTAATCAGATTAACCAGAGGTTTGTCTATTTTATTGGCTTTTTTCATAAAACCAACTCTTAGATTCATTTATGAGATCAATGTTTTGGAGGGTTTTTTTTTTTGCTTTTTATTTTATTAATCTCTCCCTTGATTTTCAGAATTTCTAGTTTGGTATTTCATTGGGGATGTTTAATTTGTTCTCTTTCTAGCTTTTTTTAGTTGCATACTATTCATTGATCTCCTCTTTTCCAATTTTATTCATATATACAGTTAGAGATGTAAAGTTTCCCCTCAAAACTATCTTGGCTGCATCCCATAAATTTTGATATGATGTTTCATTATTATCATTTTCTTGAATATAATTATTGATTATTTCTATTATTTGCTGTTTGATCCACCTGTTAGTTAAGATAAAGTTATTTAATTTTCATTTAGTTTTGGTTTATCTTTCCCTGACCCTTTATTACATGTAATTTTTATTGCATCATGGTTTGAGATGTATTTATTATTTATGCCTTTCAGCATTGGATTATAAGGTTTTTGTGCCCTGGTACATGGTAAGTTTTGGTGAAGGTGCCATGTACTGCAGAGAAAAAAGTATATTCTTTTCTGTTCCCATTAAGTTCTCTCCAGAGGTCTATCATATCTAAGTTTTCAAAGATTTTTTTAACCTTCTTAACTTCCTTCTTATTTATTTTGTTGTTAGATTTATCTAGTTCTGAGAGAGGGAGGTTGAGGTCTCCCATTATTAAAGTTTTGCTGTCTACTTCTCCTTTTAATTCACTCAACTGTTCCTCTAGGAATCTGGAAGCTGTGCTACTAGGTGCATACATGTTTAGCAATGATATAGCTGCATTCCCAATGGTGCCTTTTAAGAAGATGTAGTTTCCTTCCTTATCCCTTTTAATGATATTGATTTTTGTTTTTATTTTGTCTGAGGTTAGAATCATTACCCCAGATTTTTTTTTTTACTTCAGTTGAGGCATAATATATTTTGCTCCAACCTTTTACCTTTACCCTGTGTGTATCTTTCTGCTTCAAATGTGTTTCTTATAAACAACATATTATAGGATTATGGTTTTTAATCCATTCTGCTGTTTCCATTGAATGGGACAGTTCATCCCATTCACATTTACAGTTAAGATTACTAATTCTGTACTTCCCTCCATGCTATCTTTCTCCATTTATATTTATCTCTTTCCTTTTTTCTTATTCCTCTTCACCAAAATTTTATACCTTTCTGCTTTGATTTATCTTTTAGAAATTTAAATTTCAGTTTTTACTTATACCTTCCCTTCCCTTCCCTTTTAGCAGTCCCTTCTTCCCTTATCTTCCCCTTTCCCAGTCCCCCCTTCCCTGTAGATTAAGTTAGATTTTTAAACCCACATGGGAATGTATCTTATTCTGTCACTGGGCTAAATCTATTGAATAGAATTTACACAGCATTCACATTCTCCCTTCTCTCCCCTCTAAAATTATAAATCTTTGTGTCTCTTCCTTTGGTGCATTAATATTATTAGTCAGGTATCATCAATCACAGTTCTTGATTGTTTGATAAGCTCCTATTTTTATCAAGTTATCATCATAGATTGTTTACTTGATTGTTTTATAAGCAGCATTGACTCAAATTGCATCAAATTATAATTATAATCATTTTTTTATCTTACCCCCTTTTCAAGCATCTTTCAAATATACACAGTCCTCTTCAGAAGCCAAAGTATCCTCCAAAGCCATATCATTTCTTGAACTATTTGTGCTCCTTGCCCCTGGCCTATTTTCTTTCCCACTTTACTCCCTCCCCCCTCCACTTAATCCCTTGTTAAGTGAAGCATCCTGATCTAATTAACTGAAATTATCTTGGAGATCTGTACTGGAAGGCTCTGGAAGTCTCACTGAGAACTTTACAAATGATTGTAACTAAAAGAGATATCGTCTCAGGTCCTTGCATCTTATGATGCCCTCATTAGACAAGGTGCTTAGCACCTTGTGATTAAAGCCAGTCAGAGTATAATGAGATACCTAAATTAAAGTTTACACTCTTGTTTTTTTTTCAGGGCTTTTTATCTCAAACATAGTGATGTGATCTTGGACCTCTTCAATTGAGAGACAAGACTCAATTAAACCTATATCACTTAGGTTAACTCTCTTCAATTATATTTTGCCTGCTAATTATCATTTGAGAAGTAAAGTTTTAATGAGTTAAAATTGTTACATCTTCCCTTTTAGGAACCAACATTTATTTAAAACAGTTTTGTTAAAACAATTTTTCATTTACCTTTTTTTATGTAAATCTTCAGTTGTGTATTTGGCAACTGAATTCTCTGTTCCGTTCTGGTCTTTCTGTCAGGAAATTCTGGAAGTCCTATATTTCATTAAACATCCATCTTTTCCCTGACAATATATGCAGAATTTTGCAGGGTAGTACATTTTGGATTGTAATCTAAGGTCCTTAGTTCTTTGAAATATATTATTCCAGTTCTTCTGATTCTTCAGTGATGAGGCTGATAGATCCTGTGTTAGTCTGATTGTGTTCCCTTTGTATTTGAATTTGTTTTCTTTTTTTGATGTTTTTGCAATATTCTCTCTTTTATTTGAAGATTTTGGAATTTGACTATTACAGCCCTTGGAGTTTTTATCCTGAGGTCTAGAGGGATTCTGTGAATTCTTTCAATTGCTATATTGTTATCTTGTTCTGGTAAATTGGGGCAGTTTTCCCTTATAATTTCCTACATGATGTTTTCCAAGTTCTTCTGTTGGTCCAGGCTTTCTAGTAGTCCAATGATTTGTAAATTGTCTTTTCTAGATCTGTTTTCCAGGTCATTTGTTTTCCCTAGAAGGTACTTTACATTTTCTTTAATTTTTTCAGCCTTTTTATTTTGTTTGATGGAATCTTGTAATTTTGTAGATTCACTGGTTTCTAACTGTTCAATTCTAGTGTTTAGGATTTTATTTTCTTCAATTTCTTTTTGTGTTTCATTTTTAAAGGCATTGAATTCTCTGGTCAACTTTCCCCAATTTTCCTGCATGATTTTCATTTCTTTTTTTCCATTTTTCTTCTTCCTCTCTTCTTTGGCTTTTAAATTCTTTTTGAAGCTCTTTGATGAGCTTTTGTATTTGAGTTCAATTTATAGACTGTTTTGATACTTCTCCTGTGAGTGATTTTTTGCTGCTTTCTTCTTCAGACATAGCATTGCTGTCATCTTTGTCTGTGAAGTACCTTTCTATAGTCAGCACTCTTTTAGTTTTTTTTTGTTCATCTTTGTTGTTGTAGCTCTGCTCCTGGAGCACATAGATCCAAGCTTCCTCTGCTGAGCCTAGGGTCTGATCCCTGACTTGTTATTTGTCAAGATGTTGCCTATGCAGTCCAGCCCTGCCTTTTCGAAGGGTTCCTCCCTTCCCATATGTCTAGGTACTGACTTAACAGAGGACTGTTCCCAACCTGGTCCTGTCTTTTACCCTGTGTTTTCAGGGTTCAGACTTTGTTTGGGATTGGGATCGTCCCTGCTGGCTTGCTAGCCAGCTGCTGGGACCTCTGTTATTATTAAGTTGTCGGGATCTGGATTGTATTGTGGTTAAAAGCCTCCCGTTGGCTTTCCTGCTCTCCCAGTTTCTGGAATATTCTTCACCTTTTCCCCCAAAGAGACAGACCATCATGGAAGTCCTCCATGATGTCTACAGTTGGAAACTTCTTTGAATCTTCTCTTTTTCTTGGTCGGATCTGTAGTGTGGATGTCAGAGTAGAGGCTTCAAGTACTTTTGGTAGGGAAAGGCTCTGGGAGCTTGTTAGCTTCACACCACCAACTTGGCTCTGCCTTGGAAGTCTGAGGGACAAATTTATATTGGATGTTTTCCTCAGGCCTAAGGAAGGCCACACAAGACTCCCCCCCACCCCATCTTCTTCCATTGCCTTTGTTCCTCACTTTTCTGATTTAAAAACTGATAACAATACAATTTTAGAGTAATGTCTGTCATTTGAATTTGAATATCCAAGGTTCTGTGAGGTTTGGGAGTTAGAGTGTAAGCTTGAGCTCTATTTTAAGCCCAAATACATGTCCTGACCCTCTCTACCATTTCTTTTACTCTTCTGTAGAAATCTTTTGTAGCATAGAATTCTCTGGGGGGCAGAGCCAAGATGGCATCAGGAGAGGACCTTCTCTCAGTTGCTCTAGAGCAAAACTTATAAACTAAGGACTCTAACTACATTTTCAAGAGACAGAAACCACAGAGGGATCCAGTGAGGCAATTCTCCAACCCAAGGTAACCTGAAAAAAGAGCGAAAAGGCTGGGCTCCAACAGGATCAGAGGGGTGACCCACCAGAGGGGTGGCTCGCTAAAGCCAAGGAACTTCAGGCTCCCGGAGGCAGCCCCAGGGTGCTGGGAGCCATGGCTCACAGCAGTGGGGGCAGTTTCCTGATTTGCACCTCAGGGGGCAGCAGGCACAACTTGGGGGAACAGTGGGGGGAACCTCTGCCAGAGTGAGCATGTAAAACCCAGCCCTCAGAGCACACAGGGAGCAGCATGGCCAAGGCAGCCCAGATACAGGAACCAGAAGCAGGTAGAGCTGGTAAGCAGGAACCCCCAGGGCATGAGCACACTGAGCCTAGGGAGGGAGGTGGAGAGAGACTGCGGAGCTCTGTCCTCTATCCCTGGAACAGGACTCTGGGGTTCTGACCACATTCAGATCCTGATCACAGTCTAGGCCCCCCACAGAACAGCAGGCCCCCCCACCTCAGCCCCATGGCAGAGGGGGTGCTTATGGTCATTCACAGACCAGGAGGGAGGACAGAGCTTCACACATGAGGATCCTTGTGGGGGTGTCCCAAAAGCTCAGGAAGCACCCCCAAAACCAGGCTCATGATGGGAAAATGAGTAAGCAGAGAAAAAAGAGGAACAACATTGAGAAATATTTCACCTGTGATCTCAAGAAGGATCAAAACACTTAATCTGAAGATGAGGAGGTACACACTCCTGCATCTAAAGACACCAAGAAAAACAAAAATTGGGCTCAGGCCATGACAGAGCTCAAAAAAGACTTTGAAAATCAAGTGCAGGAGATAGAAGAAAAATTGGGAAAAGAAATGAGAGAGAAGCAGTAACAACATGAAAATGAAGTTAGCAGCTTAGTCAAGGAGATCCAAAAAAATGCTGAAGAAAATAACATGTTAAAAACCAGCATAGGTCAAATGGATAAAACAGTTCAAAAAGTTATTGAGAAGAATGCTTTTAAAAGCAGAATTAGCTATATGGAAAAGGAGATAAAGGAGGAAAAGGAGATAAAGGAGGAAAACAAATCCTTCAGACAAAGAATAGAACTCAGGGAAATTGCTGATTTTATGAGAAATCAGGACTCAATACTTCAAAACCAAAAGAATGAAAAATTAGAAGAAAATGTGAAACATCTCATTGAAAAAATAACTGATAAGGAAAACAGATTTAGGGAAGATAATTTAAAAATTATTGGAATACCTGAAAGTAATGACCAGGAAAAGAGCCTTGACATCATTTTCAAAGAATTATTACAGGAAAATTGCCCTGATATCCCAGAAGTGGAGGGCAAAATAGAAATGGAGAGAATCCACCGATCTCCCTGAGAAAGAGAGATCCATAAAAAACTCCACCCCCCCCAGGAATATTATAGTCAAGTTCCAGAACTCCCAAGTCAAAGAGAAAATATTACAAGCACCCAGAAGCACACAATTCAAATACCATGGAGCTGCAGTCAGGATCACACAGGACTTAGCAGCAACTACATTAAAACCTCATAGGGCTTGGAATATAATATTCTGGAAGGCAAAAGAGCTTAGAATGCAACCAAGAATTAACTACCCAGCAAAACTGAATGTCCTCTTCCAGGGGAAAAAGATGGACCTTCAATGAACCAGGGGAATTTCAAATGTTCCTGTTGGAATGGCCAGAGCTGAACAGAAGGTTTGATCTTCAAATACAGGACTCAGGAGAAGCATAAAGAGTGGAGGAGAAAAGGAAAATGTGAGGGACTTATGATGATGAACTACATGTATTCCTGTATAGAAAAATGATACTGAAAATATTCATATGAACCTTCTCATTTAATAGAGTAGGTGAGCTTTCATAGATGAAGCACAGGAGAAAACTGAATTTGAAGATATATCGTTGTGTAAACATGGAGTCAATAGATAAAAGGGAAATGTAATGGGAGAAAGAAAAAGGAGAGGAGGAATAGACTAAGATATTGCATATAATAAGATTTTTCTTTATTACAATGAGCTATTGCAATGATATGGAAGGGGGGAGGGCGAGGGGTAATGAGGGAAACTTTGCTCTCATCAGAGGTGGTTAGGAGAGGAAATAGCATATATACTCAATGGGGTATAGACATCTGTAGTAAAAAGGAGAGAAGGGGGATGGGGGAAGGTGGGGGAATGTGAGTGATGGAGGAGAGTATGGACCATGGGGTGAGAGTGGTCAGATATAACACATTTTCATTTTTACTTCTTGCAAGGGGTTGGGATTAGATGGCCTGTCCAGGACCATAGGGCCAGGTGGATGCTAGGTAAGGGGAGGTATGTGGGTTGGGGCCCTCTTGGCCCCAGAGCTGGGGATCTGTCTGCTGCACCACTCAACTACCCTACGGCAGAGACAGAATGAAAGGAGGGAGAAAATATAGATCATGGTAGTAGAGAAGTATGAATGGAGGGAGTTGCGATCAGCAATAGCAATGGTGGAAAAATATGGAAGTAACTTTTGTGATGGACTTATCCTAAAGAATGTGATCCACCTGAGACAGAGCTGGTAGTGTTAGAACACAGACTGAAGCACATATTTTATTGTTGTTGTTTTCTGGGGGGTGTTGCAGGGCAAATGGGACTGGGTAGCCCGCTTGGGGCCACACAGCTGGGTGATTATTGGGTATCTGAGGCCAGATTTGGACCTGGGTGCTCCTGGCTCAAGGGTCAGTGATCTGTCTGCCACCCACCCACCCCTACTATTATTCTTACTATTTTATTTTATTTTGGGTCTTTTTTTGGTTTTTGTAGGGCTGGGGTGGCTTGCATGTGGTCACACAGCTGGGTGATTGTTGGGTGTCTGGGACCGGATTTGGGTTTGGGTGCTCCTTGCTCCTGGGCCAGTGCTTCATCCATTGCACAACCTGGCCATACCTACAATTATTATTATTATTTCTAATTTTAATTTTTCTCTCCCCTTTACTTTATTATTTTTTCTTTTGCAAGGCAAACGGGGTTAAGTGGCTTGCCCAAGGCCACACAGCTAGGTAATTATTAAGTGTCTGAGACCGGATTTGAACCCAGGTATTCCTGACTCCAGGGCCGGTGCTTCATCCACTGTGCCACCTAGCCGCCCCTCCCCTTTACTTTATTGCTTATGTGGGTCTATATTTTCTTGGGGGGGGTATTATGTTTACTCTTAAATAAGAATATTTTAGTAATGTATAAAAAAATTATTTGTACAAAATAAGAATAAATAAAAGACTGACAAAATAAAAAAGAAAAAAAAAGCATAGAATTCTCTGACACCAAGACCCTAGCAAACATTCCTAAACTCCGGCGTAGGTCTCCAGGGTCCTGGAAGGAGAGAGGGTTGACTATGACATATGATTAGGCTTTGTTGTAAGCCCATGTTTTGGGTCCTTGGCAGAGAAAAATGGATAATTCTCTATCTTGTTGATTATATATCATCTCACTAGTCAATAAATTCTAAAGTAGGGGGGTTAAACCTTTTTTTTTTTTTAGATTTTTCAAGGCAATGGGGTTAAATGGCTTACCCAAGGCCACACGACTAGGTAATTATTAAGCATCTGAGGTCAGATTTGAACTCAGGTACTCCGGACTCCAAGGCCAGTGCTCTATCCACTGTACCACCTAGCTGCCCCTGGGGTCCAACCTTTTAACTATTCTAGGATGCCTTGACCAACAAAAGCTTGGCAAGGGGTGTGTATAGAATTTAATATTTATAAATACAATATAACCTATATCATCAATTGATATATACTAAAATGTATTTTATAAGATTTTTAATATGTGTCTTCTTTTCCTGGAATACTCTTCCTCTCATCTCCACTTTCTGGTTTCTTGGCTTCCTTCTAGTTCCAGCTGAAATCTTTTTTTAAATTAAAAAAAAAATTTTTATTTTGTTTTACAATTTTTCCCCTAATCTTCCTTCCCTTCCCCCACCCCCACACAGAAGGCAGTTCGTTAGTCTTCACAATGTTTCCATGGTATACATTGATCTAAATTGACTGTGATGAGAGAGAAACCATATACCTAAGGAAGAAAAATAAAGTATAAGAGCAGAATTACATAGGAACATAATGTTGGATGTTTTTCTAAATTAAAAGTAATAGTCGTTGGTCTTTTTTCAAACTCCACTATTCTTTCTCTGCATACAGATGGTATTCTCTATCACAGATACCCCCAAAATTGTCCCTGATTGTTGCACTGATGGAATGAGCAAGTCCATCAAGGCTGGTAATTACCATGTTGCTGTTGGGGTGTACAATATTTTTCTGGTTCTGATCATTTCACTCAGCATCAGTTCGTGTAAATCCTTCTAGGCTTCCCTGAATTCCCATCCCTCCTGGTTTCTAATAGAACAACAGTGTTCCATGACATACATATACCACAGTTTGTTAAGCCATTTCCCAATTGAAGGACATTTACTAAATTTCCAGTTCTTTGCCACCAAAAACAGGGCTGCTATAAATATTTTTGTACAAGTGATGCTTTTACCCTTTTTCATCATCTCTTCAGGGTATAGACCCAGTAGTGGTATTGCTGGATCAAAGGGTATGCACATTTTTGTTGCCCTTTGGGCATAATTCCAAATTTCTCTCCAGAAAGTTTGGATGACTTCACATCTCCACCAACAATGAATTAGTGTCCCAGATTTCCCACAACCCTTCAAACATTGATCATTGTCCTTTCTGGTCATATTGGCCAGTCTGAGAGGTGTAAGGTGGTATCTCAGAGATGCTTTAATTTGCATTTCTCTAATAAGTAATAATTTACAGCAATTTTTCATATGACTATGGATCGCTTTAATTTCCTCAACTGTAAATTACCTTTGCATATCCTTTGACCATTTGTCAATTGGAGAATTTTTTTTTGAAAATTTGAACTCAGTTCTCTTTATATTTTAGATATGAGTCCTTTTTCAGAGATACTAGTTGTAAACATTGTTTCCCTATTTACTACATTTCTTTTGATCTTGGTTACAGTGGTTTTGTGTGTGCAAAAGCTTTTTAATTTAATTAATCAAAATCATCTAGTTTATTTTTAATGATGTTCTCCATCTCTTGCTTGGTCATAAACTGCTTTCCTTTACATAGATCTGACAAGTAAACTACTCCTTGATCTTCAAGTTTGCTTATAATAATGTTTTTTTAATATCTAAATCCTCTATCTATTTTGATCTTATCTTGGTATAGGGTGTGAGGTGTTGGTCTAATATAAGTTTCTTCCATACTAACTTTCAATTTTCCCAACAGTTTTTAGCCAAAGAGAGAGTTTTTAATCCCAATAGCTGGACTCTTTGGGTTTATCAAACAGCAGATTACTATAATCATTTCCTGCTATTGCACCTAGTCTATTCCCACTGATGTATTTTTTAGCCAATATCAGACAGTTTTGATGATTGATGCTTCATAACATAATTTTACATCTGGTAAGGCTAAGCCACCTTCTTTTGCAATTTTTTTTCATTGAATCCCTGGAAATTCTTGACTTTTTATTTCTTCATATGAATTTACTTACAACTTTTTCTAACTCATTAAAGTACTTTTTTTGGAATTTTGATTGGTAGGGCACTAAACAGGTAATTTATTTTTTGATAGAATTGTCATTTTTATTATATTAGCTGGGGCCTATCTATGAGAAGCTGATGTTTGCCCAGTTATTTAAATCTGATTTTATTTGTATGAGAAGTGTTATGTAATTGTCTTCAAGAAGTTTTTGAGTCTGCTTTGGCAGATAGACTCCCAGGTGTTTTATATTGTCTGAGGTTACTTTGAATGGCATTTCTCTTTCTAGCTCTTTCTTCTCTATCTTGCTAGTTATATATCAGAATATCGCAGATTTATGAGGATTTATTTTATATTCTATGACTTTGCTAAAGTTGTTTGAAATAAGTAGTTTTTTAGATAATTTTTTGGGATTTCTAGGTATACTTTCATGTCATCTGCAAAGCGTGAGAATTTTGTCTCTTCCTTCCCAGTTGTAATTCCTTTAATTTCTTTTTCTTCTTTTATTGTTGAGGCTAACATTTCTAATACGATATTGAACAGTAGTGGTGATAATGGACATCCTTGTTTCACCCCTGATTTTATTGGGAATGCCTTAGCCTCTCCTCACTGCATATAATACTTGTTGATGGTTTCAGATAGATACTGCTTATTATACTAAGGAACAAACCAGTTATTCCTATACTCTGTAGTGTTTTTAGTAGGAATGATTGCTGTATTTTGTCAAAAGCTGTTTCAGCACCTATTGATATAATCATATGCTTTCTAATAGTTTTTTATTGATATAATTAATTATTTAACAGTTTTCCTAATACTGAATCAACGCTTCATTCCTAGGATAAATTCTACTTGGTCATAATGTATTATCCTAGTGATAATTTGTAATTGTTTTGCAAAGATTTTATTTAAGATTTTTGCATCTGTATTCATCAGGGAGATAGAGCTATAATTTTCCCTTCTCTGTTTTAACTTTTCCTGGTTTAGGTATCAGCACCATCTTGGTGCCACAGAAAGAGTTAGGCAGAGTTCTGTTTTCACCTATTTTTCCAAAGTGTTTATATAGAATTGTAACCAATTGCTCCTTAAATGTTTGATTGAATTCACTTGTAAATCCATCTGGCCCTAGAGATTTTTTTCTTAGGGAGTTCAATAATGGCTTGTTAAATTTCTTTTTCTGAGATAGGGTTGTTTCGGTTTTTTTAATTTCCTCTTCACTTAACCTGTCAAATTTATTGGCATAGAGTTGGGCAAAACAATTCTGAATTATTACTTTAATTTTCTCCTCATTGCTGGTGAGTTCACCCTTTTCATTTATGATACTAGTAATTTGGTTTTCTTCTTTCTTTTTTTAAAATCAAATTGACCAGACGTTTGTCAATTTTATTGTTTTTTTTTAATAAAACCAACTCTTTGTTTTATTTATTAGTTCAATAGTTTTCTTGCTTTTGATTTTATTAATTTCTCCTTTAATTTTTAGAATTTCTAATTTGGTATTTAATTGGGTGTTTTTAATTTGTTCTTTCTCTAATTCTTTTAGTTGCATATTTAGTTCATTGATTTCCTCTTTCTCTAATTTATTCATGTAAGCATTTAAAGATATAATAAAGATATCTTCTGACAGTTGCCTTGTGTGAATCCAATAGGTTTTTTCGTGTTGTTTCATTATTGTCATTATCTAGTATGAAATAATTAATTCTCTCTATGATTTGTTGTTTGATCCATTCATTTTTTAAAATGAAATTATTTAATTTCCAACTAGTTTTGGGTCTATATTTCCCTGCTCCAGTATTGCATATGACTTTTATTACATTATGATCTGAGAAAGACTTTTTCACTATTACTACCTTTCTGCAGTTGATCATTAGAGTTTTTTGTCTAAGTGCCATGTACTGCAGAAAAAAGTATATTCCTTTTCTATCCCTATTCAGTTTTCTCCAGAATTCTATCATATCTAGGTTTTCTAACAATTTATTTATCTCCTTAACTTCCTTATTGTTTATTTTATGGTGAGAGTGGGAGGTTTTGCTGTCTATGTCTTCCTGTAGCTCTTTCAACTTCTCCTCTATGAATTTGGATACTATACTATTGGGTGCATACATATTTAGTATTGAAATTACTTTATTGTCTATGGTACCTTTTCAGGAGGATACAGTTTCCTTCCTTCTCTTTTTTAATGGTATCTATTTTTGCAGCTGCTTTGTCTGAGATAAGGATTGCTATCCCTACTTTTTTCACTTCAGCTGAATCAAAATATATTGTGCTCCAATCTTTTACCTTTACTCTATATGCATCTTTCTTCTTCAAATGAGTTTCCTGTAAGCAGCATATTGTAGGATTCTGGTTTTTAATACACTCTGAGATTCACTTACATTTTAAGGGAGAGTTCATCCCATTCACATTCAAAGTTACAATTATTAACTCTTTATTGCCCTCTATGCTATCCTCCCTCTGTTTGTATTTCCCCCCTTTTCCCATTTATCCATATTCCCCATTTTTTTGTTTCTGAATACTGCCCCCTTCAGTGTGTTTGCCCTCCTATATTAACCCCTCCCCTTTCTTTCTCCTTTCCCTTTCCCCCTTCTTCCCTCCCTCCCTTCCTTCTGTTAGTACCTCTTTTTCTCCCTGTCCCTGTCCCCCTCTCTCCCCTTTTCCCCTTTTAATAGTCAAAAGGTAAGATAAGTTTCTTAATTTAATTGAGTATTTGTGTAAGTTAACTTTAAGCCACATCTGATGAAAGGAAGATTCAAGTGGTTCTCAGTTCCTTCCTTCTTCCCATCTATTACAACAGGTCTTTTGTACCTCTTAATGTAATGAGATATACCCACATTCAATCTCTTCCATCCTCCCATTTCCTTACTGTCCCCCTTTTTAAGGAGGTATTGTTTTTAAATCATTCTGTCTGGGTCACAGAAAAGTCATGAGTGTCCCAGGAGTGGATATATAGTCAGTTTTATCTTATAGTATAGCAGTTTTTTCCCCTTTACCCTTTTTTTTTAACCTTTTCATGTGTCTCTTGAGCCTCCTGTTTGATGTCCAAATTTTCTATTAAGCTCTGGTCTTTTCATCAGGAAATGTTGGAAGTCTTCCATTTTGTTAAATGTCTATCTTTTCCCCCAGAAGAGTAGGTTCAGCTTTGCTGGGTAGTGGATTCTTGACTTAATTCCAAGCTCCCTTGAGCTCTTTGGAATATCTCATTCCAGGCCCTTTGATCCCTTTATGTTGATACAGCCAGGTCCTGCATAATCCTTACTGTGGCTCCTTGATATTTAAATTGTTTCTTTCAGGCTGCTTGCAGGATTTTCTCTTTTATCTGATAGCTCTGGAATTTGGCCACAACATTCCTTGGTGTTTCATTTTAGGATCTCTTCCTGGAGGGGATCTATGTATTCTTTCAATGATTACTTTGCCCTCTGGTTCTATGATATCAGGGCAGTTTTCCATCACTAATTACTGTAATATTAAGTCAAGGATTTTTTTCTCTTCAGTGTTTTCAGGAAGACCTATAATTCTCAGGTTCTGTCTTCTTAATTGGCTCTTGAGGTCAGTTTCGATTTTTTGGTTTTGTTTAATAGACTCTTGCTGTCTCATGAAGTTATTAGTTTCCACAGGCTCCATTCTTTTTTTTAGAGAAGAATTTTCTTCATTTACCTCTTGCAGCTCCTTTTCTAATCAGTCAGTTCTATTTTTGAAAGAGTTTTCCATTTGACCAATTTAAGTTTTGGGAGAATTATTTTCTTTTTTGCATTTATCTAGTTGTATTTTCTTTTTTTTAAAATTAAAAAAATTTTCTCTTTTTTTTCTAGTTGTATTTTCCAATGATTTGTTTTCTTGTTGCAAGGTGTTAATTGTATCTCCCAAATTTTCCAATTGATTTTTAAACTCCTTGATTTCTTCAACAAAGTCTTTCTGTGCTGGAGACCAGATTATATATTCTCCTCAGAGGTTCTAGGTCTCTCTGAGTTAGGGTAATTTCTTCTAGGAATTTTTCTATGGACCCCTTTTTTTGCTGACCTTTCTTCATTTTCCTAAGACCTTATGTTGGTGAGGGACTGGTTCACAGAGGTTTGTTTGGTGTTGAGATTCCTAGAGGCTTTACACACTGGGTTTAGTAACTTCAAGTGGGCTGGTCAGTAGATTGTGTTGGTTGCTTTCTCTGGAGAGTCTGTGACCTTAATTTGAGGCCCTCTCCCTTAGCCTGGAGGGGGTGGATGAAGCTATTGAGTATTTGTTCTCCCAATTCTCAGGCTGAGGGAGGTCTGCTACTCTTAGCCTGGGGCAGAGGTGAGCTGTAATTGTGTTTGTTCTGGGAAGAGGCTTTAGCTGAAATGAAGGCATGACTGCAGTTCACCTGCACTGGAACTCACCCTTTAGCTCTGCAGGCAAGCTCCAGACTTGTCAGTGCCACAATCAATGCTTCTGTTCTCTAGTTGGCCCACTCCCCTGTGGCCCATCAGGCTTGCTCTGCTTTCAGCCTTCCAGGCTTTAGTCTGCCCCACTGATCAGTCCAGTCGAGCTCTCAGGCTCTGACCCTGTCCTGTGCTCCCGACAGAGTCTACCCTCTTCGTCCAGCTCACCCATGATCCCAGAGGACAAACATTGAGGTAGATCTTTTTCTGCTAGTATCTCTTTTTGGGTTTTATAGATCATATTTCTGTTAAGAGTTTTATTTCATATTATATATGAGGGAAGATCAGGTAGCACTGTCCCTGTCTTCTCTCTTCCATCTTAGCCATAAGTACAAAAATCCAGCTGAAATCTTATCTTCCACAAGAAGCCTTTTCTACTTTCTCTTAATTCTAACAACTTTCTGCTGCTAATTATTTCCCATGGATTTTGTCTCTTGACTCTCTTAGCAACCCCAACACTTAGCACAGGATTCAATACATAGAAGATGGTTAATAAATGTTTACTGACAAAATAGCAATAGTGAAAACATTATGAAGATAAACAATTTTTTTGTACTTGAAGATTTTATTTATTTTGAGTTTTACAATTTTCCCCCAAATCTTACTTCCCTCCCACCCACCCCCCACAGAAGGCAATTTGCCAGTCTTTACCATGGTATACATTGATCCTAATTTAATGTGATGAGAGAGAAATCTTATCCTTAAGGACAAAACATAAAGTATAAGAGATAGCAAGATCAGACAATAAGATATCAGTTTTTTTCCTAAATTAAAGGTAATGGTCCTTGGTCTTTGTTCAAACTCCACAATTCTTTCTCTGGATACAGAGGGTATTCTCCATTGCAGACAGCCCCAAATTGTCCCTGATTGTTGCACTGTTGGAATGAGCAAGTCCATCAAGGTTGATCATCACCCACATTGCTGTTAGCATGTACAGTGTTTTTCTGGTTCTGCTCAGAAGATAAACAATTTTCAAAGATTTAGATTCACACCAGTTCAATGACGAAGCACAACCCCAGGGAATTGATATGGAAACATACATGTTACTCATACTCTGATAGAATGGTACGAAACAGATACATTTTTGGACGTAGCACATGTGGATTCATTTTGCTTACTATATTTATTTGTACAAATGTCATATTCTTTTTTTTTTTAATTTGGGGATTTAAATGAGCTAGTGGTAGCATTGCCAAAAAATAAAATTTTTTAAAAAAGTAGAAAAGATGATAAATTTGGTTTTGAATAACAGACCATGTAAATGATCCCCTTTTCACCCTCTAATTTTTCAGAGAAGGATGTGTTAAATTATATGTACTCATACATTCTACAAGACACTGGAAATGGAACATTTTTATTAAAAAATACAATCATTCAACTAAAAAAAGGAAAAGTACCTACATATAAAATATTTATATCATTTAAGAATTGGAAATTGAATGAATGCCCATCAATTAGGGAATGGCTAAATAAGCTGTGGTATATGATTGTAATGGAATATTATTGTTCTATAAGAAATGAGAAACAGAATGATTTCAGAAAAACCTGCAAATACTTACATGAACAGGATCAGGAGATCATTGTTCACAATAAAAGCTTTATCGTTCAGTGAAGAACTGTGAAAGACTTTAGCAATTCTTATTAATAAGAATGATCCAAGACAATCCCAAAGAACTAATCAACTGATTTTACTTGAAAACTAAAGAATTGATATTACTTGAAAGCAGACTGAAACATGCCATTTTCACTTTCTTTCTTCCATTTTCTTTTATTCAAGTCTTCTTGCACAAAATGACTAATATGGAAATACTTCACATAATTGCACATGTATAAACTACATTTGATTGCTTACATCTCAGGGAATGAGGAGTGATAGAATTTTGGACCCCACATTTTAAATAAATTTTAAAAAATTCCAGTGCTTGTCCTCAAGGAGCTTTCTCTCTACCAAGAGATATTGTATACATTCATATATATACCATATAAGATAGAATGCAATTCAGTCTAAGGAAGATTAAGAAAAAAGAAAAATTTGGGAAAGGAAAGATCATTTTGAGTTAGGAAGATAAGGAAAAGTTTCATAGATGAGATAATACCTGAACTGGACCTTGAAGAAAGAGAAAGACTAATTCATGGGGATAAGAAGACACTACTTCTCCATTCATTAAAAACCAATATGAATGAAAACACCAAGGAGTGAGAATGCAAGAAGATGTTGGGAAATTATAGCTCTGTTTGAATGAAATGTAGCATGTATGAATTGGAATACTGTGAAATAAGAGCAGAAAATTAAATGAGGACATAATTGAGAAAGATTTTATGTTCCAGGTGAGGGAATTTATGTTTTAAGGGTAATAGAATCCCTAGAGAGCTTTACACTGAGGAATAACATTATAAAACAATCAATAAGTTTTTTTATTAAGTACTTAGGGCCAAATATTAGTGATACAGACAAAAACCCCCCAAAACAACTACTCTCAAAGAGTAGCTTACAATTAAAAATAACTACTATCTTATTATGTAGTTTTGTTATATCTTATACTTTATTTTTTTTCCTTAATATGATTTCTCTCTCTTTCAACTTAGATCAATGTATACCATGGAAACAATGCAAACTGCCTTCTGTGGGGGGTGGAGGGAGGAGGGAAGTGAGATTGGGGAGAAAATTGTAAAATTCAAAATAAATTGAATAAAAAGGAGTAGCTTACAGTCTATTAGAGGTGCAACATGTATACATACATACATACATACATACATATATATATATATATATATCTATGTAGAATAAATACAATGTAGTTGAGAATGCACACAATTTGGGGGATAAGGAATGGCTCCATGTAGAAAGCTGTGCTACTAAAGGAAAGAAAGACTTCCCTGAAGCAGAGATGATGAAATAATTTATGCTTTACAAGTATGGGGAATGAAAAGGAGAAAGAGTCAAAGAAGACTAAGATTTCAAGTTGGATGTTGAGAGGAGGGTATGAAAAGATTGTATTTGGACCTACTGAATTTGAAGGTGGTATTATTGTATCTATATAGATATAGGTGTCCAGGAGGCACTGTGGAGATATAGGACTAATGCTCAGTAGATTCTGCAAATCAACATTTATATTTAGGATCTATCTATATATTGATAATTAAAGCCATGAGAATGGATAGGATCTCCAGGGAAGAAACAGTAAAGGAAGAAAGAAGAGGGCCAGAAAAAGGAAAGAGTCTTATGAAACATTTACACTGATTAGGGTAGGTAGAATATAATGAACTGATGAAAGAAAATAAGATGAACATTCAGAGAAGTAAGATAGTAAGGTGAGAGTGGTGCCATGGAATTCAAGGGAATTTGCAGGAAAAGTTGATCAGCAAACCTAAGTAATATTGAAAGAGCAAGAATAATGAGTACTAAGATAAAGGAATTGGAATTGGGAATTAGGTAATTATTGGTGACCATACAGTGAGAAATTTCAGAAGATATTTAGTGAGAGAAACCTTGTTATAGGGAATTAAGGAATTAAATAGGTGGCCTGGAAGTGGAAGTAATCGATAAGGATCATTCCTTTTAGGAATTTAGCTGAGATTAGTAAGAAAGATATTGGATGATGGATGGAGGGGAAAGCAAGATTAAGGGAAATTTGTATTAAAGAAAAAGAATAAAGGATATTTGAGCCCATATATTGGCAGAAGGAAAAGAGATTAACTATGAAAGAGAGAGGGAACGATTGATGAATTAAAGTCCTGAAGAAGATGGAAATCAATAGGATTAAGGGTATGATTGGAAGAACTAATCAGAGCAGTTAAGTGAGCCAGTTAATCCTTTGAAACTGGAATAGGAAGTGCAGGTAAGGACATTGATAGGTGTTATACTGAGGACAAAAAGAGAAGATGAAATAACTCAGGATGGATGGCCCCAAATTTCTTGGGAGTAGTTTTTATAATACAGTATAATTATAGTAGCTATGTATATAATTTTAAAGTTTTACAAAGCAATTTATGAATTAAATGAACACTTTTCTCCTGTAAAATGAAGCTTTCAGAGTCTAGCTTTGGAAGTTTCAGGGAAATATAATCCAAAAACAATATTGATGTGTTTCTTATAGAAAGACTGAGCAACTTTTGTGCATCCACCAGAGCAAAATGTTTGAGAAGTACATGATTTGAATGCACTCCTTCAAGGTATTGAGAAAGAAAGGATGCTGTCACTAGAACAGATTAGCTATCCAAGATAGAAAATAGCTGAAACTCAATGAAACTAGTTGAGCTTTCTCTTTAGGAAACTGGATTGCTTTAATTTCTTTCTCTTCCCCCCCCCCCCCTTCCATATTTCAGCAGTCTTTTATTCTAGTTTTTCTGCTTTTTAAAAATGTATTCATAATTTCTGATTTAATCTGTGTTTTGAACACTGGGCCTAGATTTGTGAAGACTTGGGTTCAAATTCAGCCTCAGACACTGCTGTGTGATGCTGGACAGTTGCTTATTCTCTATTTGCCTAGGTTTCCTCAGCTGTGAAATGGATAGTATCAACCTCATAGGGTTATTGTGAGGATCAAATGTAAAGCATTTGATGTGCGTGACACATAATTGACTATTAACAAATGTCTTTCCCTTTCTTTCCCATCTTAAAGCCATTTTACTTTAGTTATTAAAGTATGATCAAGTATAACTTCTTTTATTTGTGTATTCCTTTAATTATGAATAGAGGGTTGGTAGGAATGATTTTAGTAGGTAGAGAAAGACAAAAAAGTATAGATTTCTGTTTAAAATGCTAAGTTTCTATTTGAGCTAGAGTAGCCTGACAGGATCTTTCTGATTTGGATTTTTCTCCTGTTCTATATATTGTCCCAAAAATCTTAGTGCAGTTGTAAACTTTAACAAGAGATTTTAAAGGTCATCTAATTCCTCATTTTTCAAATGAGGATACAGAGATTAAATGCCATGCTTTAAGTCTCCATGGTAGGGTTTATATCAGACTATTCCCAACTTTTTTCTTCTTATCAATCAGAAATTATAAACCTTTTTGATTCTTCCTCAAGCCTCCCATGGCATTCCTTTCCAACTCTCTCCTGAGAAGGATCTTGTCTCATAGTTCAAGCTTTTTCCCCCTCAAATTAAAACCATTTACCAAGACCTCACACTCCTGGCCTCCTCTTCATCTCACTTCAAATTAACTCTTCCTTCACCCTGTCTCATATACAGAGGTGTCTTTCTTTTTGATAAGGGGAACCCCTCTGTAATGATTATATCTCTCTGCCTATCTCCTGACTGCTTCTCTGCTGCCTGCACACATAGTCAGTCATGTCACCATACTCAAAAAATGCTCACTTGATCTAACCATCTCTGCTAGCTTATTGTTCTACATTCCCTTTTGTGGTTAAACTCTTTGAGAAAGATATCTATAATTGGTGCTTCTCCTTCTTCTCTTCATCTCCTCTTTTAACTGCTCTGCCTTCTGGCTTCCAAACCTCAACTTTCAACTGGGGTGTTCTTAGCAAATCTATTGGAATGGTTTGACATTTCCTTCTCCAACTCATTTTACAGATGAGGAAACTGAGGCAAACATAAGACAGTAAACCTACACCAATACTGTTAAATAGAAATTGGGGTCACTAATCTAGAATGCTGGAAGGCTGAATATGAATTTAGTTTTTATCATATAATATTATCCATGTTTTATTATATTTTTATTTATTTTGCTATCTATTTCTTAATTGCATGCTAATCTGATTTAGGCAGCACTTTAGAGTATGCTGGTTCACATGTTTTCTGTGACTATCCTACACTGCTTCTCTTGGTGATCTCTTTAGATCCCATGGGTTCAGTTATCATCTCTATGTAGATAATTCTCAGATCTATTTATCCAGCCTTAACCTTTCTCCTGATCTTCAGTTTTGCATCACCAACTGCCTATTGGACACCCCAAAATGAATTTCTTGTGTGAATCTACAACTCATGTCCAAAACACAACTCATTTTTGTTTCATTTAAGGCATCTCTTCTAACTTCCCAATTACTATCAAAGAAATTATGACTTTCCTGGTAGACAAATCTTGAATCTTACATGGCAGTTTAAATCCTTGACTCACATTTGCCTTGCATATATTACCAAGTTTTTGTTATTCTTATGGCATCTTTCATTTTTTTAGGTCTTTTTGTTTTGGGTTTTTTTTTTTTGTAAGGCAGTGGGTTAAGTGGCTTGCCCAAGGCTACACAGCTAGGAAATTATTATCTGAGACCAGATTTGAACTCAAGTACTCCTGACTCCAGGACTAGTGCTCTATCCACTCCGCATATGTTTCCTCCTTTCCACAGATAGAGCCATTTCTCTCCAACATCCCCCTCCCCCCACCACATCACTCCATCCTTGGACATTGCCATAGCCTCCTAGTTAGTCTGTTTACTTCAAGTAATCCTCTTCAATCCATCTTCTTCCCAAATGCTAAAGTGTTTTTCCTGAAGTGAATATCTGACCTTGTCATTACCCCATCCCCCCAAATCTGATGGTTTCTTATTTCGTTTTCCCCCTCTTTGGTTTTTGCAAGGCAATGGGGTTAAATAGCTTGCCCAAGGCCACACAGCTAGGTAATTATTAAGTGTCTGAGGTCACATTTGAGCTCAGGTACTCCTGACTCCAGGGCCAGTGCTCTATCCACTGCACCACCCAGCTACCCCCTTCTTATTTCTCTTGTATCAAATATAAAATACTTTGTTTGACATTTAAAGTCTTTCACAATATGATGTTTTTCTACTTTTCCAGTGCTTAATATGCTCTCTTACCCTCTATATACTTTATGATCAAGGAACACTGATCTTTTTGGAGTTCATTGTATATGCTACTCTGTCTATTGGTTCTGGGCTTTCTTCAATCTCCTGTCTTCCTTCAAGACAACTCAAGTCCAATATACTGCAAGAGGACCTTTTCTATTCTCCAGACCTGGACCTAGACTACTGCCAATAGACTCACTGCCCATCATTTTGCCCATCTCTATCCTGTATGCTTAAAATCTTGTTTTTCCTTATCTCTTATCCCCAGTATACTTTATGTTTCTCAAGACTCAACTGAGGTTCTGCCTCCCATATGAAATCTTTCCTGATTTGCCCTTTCTTCTGATTTTACCCTTCCTCCCTTAGCTACTTTGTCTTTATTTTTTATTTATTCTATATATATATACTTGATTTGGTATCTAGTGTCTCTTCTGATAGTATGTAAACTCCTTGAGAAAAGGGAATCATTTATTTTTGTCTTTTTATTCTCAATTCTTGGCAGAAAACCATAGGTGTTTAATAAATGTTTGGTGATTGATTGAAGAGAAAGTAAGAACTTATTAGAAAATTGGTAGTGAAGAGAAAGCAGTGAGAGGGCAGTGTGGTTTAATGGAATGAGCTTTTAGAGGTGGAGGACCTAGGTTCCAACCCTGATCTGCCACTTACCACTCAGATGACCTTGGGCAAGTCTTTTTTTTTATATCTCTGGATTTCAATTTCCTAATCTGTAAAAAGAGAGGGTTAAACTTGATGAACTTGAGGACCCCTTTTAAACTAAATTCATGAGCTTGTGAATAAGATTCTAATGTTCTCCATTACACTTCTACCTCCAAGGTAGTTTGTGGGTTCTCCCACAGGAGTATATTTTTTATTATGTAATGCTTCTTCACTATACCTATTATCTCTGATCTTCTGCTTTTTTATGTTTCAGTTTGTCAAAGAACTTAATATTTAATTAAGAGCTTAGATTAACAAAGATTGCAATGTCCACTGGAGAGAAGGGAAGTGATTTTATATTTTCAGTTAAAATAATTATAAGCTGATTATTGCTTTTGGAAGCTTAGTCTCCCCTTTAAAACTAAAATAGTCACCTTCTGAGCAGGGCACAGATTGTGCAATACTCCACTGAGACTGCTGCTAGGTACAGTGAATTGCTCTGCCAGTGACTTTTCTTTGACAATCAGAATGATATTTGTAGGGAATGTGACTTTGAAAAATTTTGCTATTAGTCTAAAAAGGCATGGGAGAGAAATGCTTTCTTCACTAACTCTCAGAAGTTGGATATGGAAGTTTTTTCTTTTGCATGTCTCAGGAAACAACTGGTGGATACTTCACATCCTAGCACAGGAACACATTGTTATCAGATCCATTCTCCAGAAGGGATGGTGCCTCTAGAGAAAGACCAAAGAGGCAGAGCCTGTATGCCCTAAAGATCCTGTGTGAAGAATTCTCCTACAATCCGTGTTGTTACTCTAAGGTCATGACACAGGATGCTTTTTAAGATTTCCATTGTGTTTTGCAATCCCAAATTGCCTAGGGACATCTCTCCCATTGAAACTTCTTTCTATTCTCCAGTTGAATATAAATGGGAAACTAAAATAAATAGAAACTCTTTCATTCCTCATTTTCCTTATTTCTAAGCAGATAATCCATCTAGCTAAATGTTTGTTGTCTCTTTATTGGGTGGATGAGTTTTATTTTCCAAAGCCAGAAATATATTGTAGAGGGCCAGCCCCAGGGAGTGATATTCACATATACTTGGTGACTTTTTCCATCAAAGATATGTGTGGATTATTGCTCATTGTATGGATCCGTTGGCTCACCAGTGAACCCTGACCTAGGATAATCTTTGGCTCCAGGATGGTTGTAAAAGGTTTCTTTGATAGAGAAGCATGCATTTTTCTAAGAACAAATATTGTAAATTTACCCAGGAACTTGTAAAACTGGGTCTCTTTTAATCGGTCATTCCTGAGATAAGTTTCTGCTATAAAAAGTCTGAGTTTCCAAAAATAAAGTTGGTAGATTTTCACTTCCCAACCTTTTGTGTTTGGATGTTTGTCTACCCGACCTGACTCTTGGAAATTCATGTCCAGACGCACACCAGAGCTATTGAGGGCGATAATATGTCCTATCTCTCTGATTTCATGAAAGTTAGAACCAGAGTCTGTTGCCCTTGTTGTTCAGCTTTTGTTTTCGAAGAAAAACAGTGGTATCCTGGAGTGATGTCCTGAGATGAGTGACAGTCTCTCTTCCAGAGTCATTGAAGTTCAGTGACAGGACAAAAATCAAGACAACCAGTGATGACCCAGGATGCAGTGAATGACCTTGGCATCTTTGATTTCTGACCGAGTTCTAAACTCTTCAACTGTTACCTTCGTGCTATTGTAATAAATTATTCTCATTTGCCCTTTCAGTCAGAGGAAGTGTTGACATGCTTGGAATATGTCTAATTCACCCAGAGTTTTGAGGCCTCTCAGTTACCCTCAACCTGCCCTAGCCCATCTGCTGAGATAGTTTTCTGGAGTATGGCCATTGTGCATGCTATAGCTTCTTGGAGCCAGGTGAGAGCTGGGAATAAGGAAAACTCCAAAGGTAGATGAGCAGCTTTAAAAAAGCTCAGCAAACCCTTACATCAGAGGTGCTAGTGCATTGTGTATATCCCATTGGTCCAGGGAATGATGGTCAATAAATGGTCTGTAGATATACATTGTCTATTATGTTAAAGACACAGAATCCAGGAATACAAATAAGAAAAGAGACAGTCCTATGATCAAGTAGGATTTATACCAGGTTTGCAGGGGTGAGAAAATATTAGGAGACAATCAGTATAATTGACCATTTCAATAACAAAGTTAACAGAAATCATATGATTATCTCAATGAAAGCTGAAAAAACTTTTGACAAAATACAACTCCCATTCTTATTGAAAATGTTAGAGAGCATAGAAATAAATGTAGTTCTGGATTTCCAGTAAGATCAGGGATGAAACAAGGATGCCCATTATCACCATTATTCAAGATTGTATTAGAATTGTCAGCTTTTGACAATAAGAAAAGAAAAAGAAATTGAAGGAATTAGAATAGGCAATGAGGAAACAAATACCTACTCGAAACAATTAACAACTTTACTAAAGTAACAGGATATCAAATAAACCCATATAAATTATTAGCATTTCCATATATAACCAACAAAGACCAATAGCAAGGGAGAGAAATTTCATTTAAAGTAACTGTAAACATAAAATACCTCCCTAGACAAATCCAGTAACTATATGAACACAATTTTTAAAAAACTTTTCACACAAAGTCACATCTAAACAATTGAAAAAATGTCAATATCTCATGGGTAGGTCGAGCTAATTTGATAAATATGACAATTCTAGTTAAATTAAATTACTTATTCAGTATCATACCAATCAAACTATCAAAAAACTATTTTGCAGAGTTAGAAAAAATAGTAACAGAATTCATCTAGAGGAACAAAATGTCAAGAATATCAGAGGAACCAATAAAAAATGCAAAGGAAGGTGGCCTAGCCATACCAGATCTAAAACTGTATTATAAAGTGGCAGTGGTCAAATCTGTCTTGTACTGGCTAAGAAAATAGAGAAGTGAATCAGTGGAATATAAAAGAAACAATAATAAATGACCTTAGTAATCTACTGTCTGATAAACTCCCAAACTCTAGCTTTTGGTATCAGAACTCAGTATGTAATAAAAACTAGTGGGAAAACAGGAAAATAGTAGGTAAGGTAGAAATTTGTATAGGATTTAGACATAAGCCAGGTATGAGAACAAGATCTGGCAGATCTTTGGAACAGAGAGAAGCTCATGACCAAAGAAGAGTTAGAGAACATTATAAATTGCAAGATACATAATTTCGACTGCATTAAATTACAAAGGTTTTGCACAAACAAAACCAAGGCAATCAAGATGAGAAGGAAAACAGAAAGCTGGGGAATAATTTTCACAGCTAGTGAAAGGACTCATTTCTAAAATGATAAAGGATTCATTTCTAAAAAATATAGAGAACTGGGTCAAATTTATCAGGAAACAAGTTACTCTCTAACTGATAAATAGTCAAAGGATATGAGCAGGCAATTTTCAGATGAAGAAATTAAAACTACCCATAGTCACATGACAATAATTATTGATTAGAAAAATCCAAATTAAAACAACTCTGAGGTACTATCCCACACTTATCAAATTGACTAAAATGACAAAAAAGGAAAATGATCACTATTGGAGTAGAAGTGGGAAAATTGGGACACTAATACACTGATTTTCTGTGAGAGATAATCTTTTTTTTTTTGGAAGGCAATGGGGTTAAATGACTTGCCCAAAGTCACACAGCTAGGTAATTATTAAGTGTCTGAGGTTGAATTTGAATTCAGGTCCTCCTGACTCCAGGATCAGTGCTCTATCCACTGAGTCACCTAGGTGAAAATTAGGGATTTAATAAAATGTCTCCAAAAGTAGAGTGTGGGATTTTTCTGTTATAGTTCTTGTGCAAAAATAATGCTAAATTGAGTTGTGAACTGACCCAACCATTCTGGAGAGCAATTTGGAAGTATGCTCTAAGGGTCACAAACTGAGCATACCCTTTGATGTAGCACTGCCACTATTAGGTCTATACCACAAGGGTTCATAAAAAAGGGAACACTATCCATCAATTAGGGAATGGCTGAAAAAATTGTGGTATCTGAATGTGATGAAGAACTATTGTTCTGTAAGAGATCATGAGCAGCTGATCTTTAGAAAAGCCTGGAAAGACTTGTATGAACTGATGCTGCATGAAGTGAGCAGCATCAGGAGAACATTATATAAATTAGCTGCAAGATTGTGAGATGATCAACTATGATGTACTCAGTTTCTCTCATTAATCAAGGATAATCCTGAGAGACCTGTTTTGGAATATGCCATCCACATCCAGAGAGAAGAAAAACTGTGGAGTCTGAATGCAGAGAAAAGAATGATCACTTTTTAAAATTTCTTTTATTTTTTTTCTCTCATAATTTTTCCCCACTAGCACTAATTCCTCTTTCACAACATGACTAATATGGAAATACGTTAAACCCAATTGTACATGTACAACATCTATATAAAATATTTCACTGCCATGGGGAACAGAGAGGGAAGGGAGGTGGCATAAAATACAGAACTCAAAAGTTTGCAAAAGGATAATTGTAGAAAATATCTTTGCAAATAATTGGAAAAATAAATAAAATAATTTTTTCTTCTAAACATGGTTTGTTTTATTTTATGGAAACCTTTTTAATTCAATGTAATCAAAATGATCCATTTTTCATTCTATGATGTTCTCTACCTCTTTTTTGGTCATAAACTGCTCCCCTTTCCACAGATCCGAGAGATAAATTATTCCTTTTTCTCCTAACTGGTTTATCACCTTTTGTGGCTAAGTCCTGTACCTTGAACACTTATTTTGGTATATATAGTAAGAGATGTTGGTGTATTTCTAGTTTCTGCCATACTGTTTTCTAGTTTTCACAGAAGTTTTTTGTATATAAATGAGTTCTTATTCCAGAAATAGATTAGCAAGCCATAGATTACTGTGGTCATTCACTACTGCTTCTTTTTTAATCTAGACTAATCTATTCCTCTGATCCAATACTCTATTTCTTTTTCTTTGTTTTGTTTTTAATTATATTTTATTTTCCAAATGCATGTTATAAAAGTTTTTCAACATTCATCCATATGTATATGTATATTTTTAAGTTACAAAATTTCCTTCCACCCTCCCTTCCCACTTCCCTCCCCTCTGCAGCGAACAGGCAGGTTAATATTGTACATGCACATTTGTGTTAAACATGTTTACAGATTAGTCATTTTCGGTATGAGGAATTAGGATTAAGGGAATAAATACATAAGAGATATTTTTTAAAAAGTGAATGTAGTATTCATCAGGTTCCAAAGGGATTTTTTTTGTTTTGTTTTTCTTCCTCTGGATTGGGATAGCATTATCCATAGCTGGTGTAATAGGATTGTCCTAGCTCTCTGAATCTATCAGGGTTGATCATCTCACAATGTTGCTGTCAATGTGTATATTGTTCTCTTGGTTCTGCTCCCTTTGCTCAGCATCAGATCAGGTCAAAGGGGTCATGAACAGTTTTATTGCTCTTTGGGCATAGTTCCATATTGCACTTCAGAATGGTTGGATCAGTTCACAACTCCAACAACAATGTATTAATGTCCCAATCCTTCCACAAACTTTCCAACATTGATCATTTTCCCTTTTTTGTCATTTTAGTCAATCTGATAGGAGTGAGATGATGCCTCAAAGTTGTTTCAATTTTCATTTCTCTAATCAATGATTTGAAGCATTTTTCATATGATTATATATAACTTTAATTTCCTCATTTGAAAAATTGTCTACTCATATCTTTTGACCATTTATCAATAGGGGAATATAAAATAATTTAAAGAAAAGAAAAAGAAACAGTCTCTGCCCTCAAAGAGGTACAATCTAATGGGGGAAGACAATATACAAAAGGAGTAGGTACCTATAGTCTTTGTGTGTGTGTGTGTGTGTGTGTGTGTGTGTGTGTGTGTGTGTGTGTGTGTATGTGTGTGTGTGAGAGCGGACCAGGGATGATGTTCCTGGAGTAGAATTCAAGCAGAGTTGCTAAAGGAGAATGAGGAGTTCACTGCTGTGCCCTACATGCCTATGATCAAAGGAGAAAGACAACTGAGGGTACTGAGAAGGTATTGAGCACCAAAGTCAAATTAGTCTTTACCATGATATTTCAGTTGATGAACTTACCCCAAGGGAGGCAGGATGCTCACAAAAGGGTCCTTAGAAATCATGAATCCAACTTCTCTGTTTCCACAGATGAGAACACTGAGGCCCAGTATCTCACAAGTGTGATATGAGGTAAAGACCACTGGACTATGTAGTCAGAGAACCCAGGTTCAAATTCCACTTCTAGTATCTGCTACCTGTGTGACCTTGGGAAAGTCACTTAACTTCTCTGGGCTTCACTTTCCTTATTTGAAAAAAAAGAATAGGGTTAGAGTTATCTCTATGGTCTTTTCTAGCTCTTGCACCAGATATTATGTGTGTGTGTGTGTGTGTGTGTGTGTGTGTGTGTGTGTGTATGAGAAATAGCTAGCACAATATTAACGTGACTTTTTTAATAGTTGAGTAAAATGAGCATTTATCAGGTGCCTAAGATATACTAAATCATGGGGCAAAAATAAGCAACCTCTGCCCTCAAGGAGCTTGTATTCAACTCTTTTTTTTCAGAAAACTTAACTTCTGACATTTATTGTGTAGAAAATATAAAGGATATGGCATTCCATAAGTAAGACATTTTACTGCTAAATGCCAGAGTTGAATATTATTTAATTGTTTAAAAAATTTTTTAATTTATTTCATCTTCTGAAATTGCTAGGACTTCACTGGATATTGTTTTACACAAATTTACTGCTTTCATTGTATCTGTAGCAAGTAAATACTTGAGCCTTGGTTGTCTCCTCTTCACTACTCCCACTCTTCTATGACTAAGCCAGTGCTGCCTCTGAAGTGTTGTTCACAAAGACAAATTGCCACCTTAAATGAATTTTTTCTGTTAGTGTAAAGGAAACCAAATACTTGAAAAGCTGGATCTATAGAATGGAGAACTGCTTAGCCTTAACATTTTTCTAAGAAATGTAATTATTTTGTTGTTCAGTTGTATCAAGCTCTTTTGACTCCATTTGGGGGATTTTCTTGGCAAAGGTCCTGGAGTGGTTTGTTATTTCCTTCTCCAGCTCATTTTATAGATAAGGAAACTGAGGCACACAAAGGTGATCTGACTTGTCCAGGGTCACACAACTAGTATCTGAGACCAGATTTGAATTCCATCATGATGAATCTTATTGACTTCCAGTCTCTATCCATTTCACTAGCCAGATACTCTAAGTAATGTAATGGTGTGCTCCAAAAGGCTAATGATATCCTCCCTGAATGTGTTTCATTTCCAAAGGTACAACAGAATTTCTCTCTATCTATATCTCCAAACCTTATTTTTATGCTATATTGGACTTTCTCAAGTTCTACCCATCAAGTCTAAGCTCAAAGTATTCTTCTTTTGACTAGTCTTCTTTGACCAAATTACCACAAGTGCTTTTTTTCTCTTCTGAACAAATTATCCATTCATTTGTCACTGGTTGAATTAAAATCAGTAAAGATTTATTTATCACCTATTATGTGATTCAGTGCTAGGCACTGAAAATACAAAGACAAAAATGAAACAACCTTTGCCCTAAAGGAGTCTATATTTTCCTGGAGGTATACAACATGTATAGAAATAAATACAAAATAATTAAGTAATTTCAAAAGGTGCAAATTTTTAGGGGAATGAGAACAGGTATAGTATAGGTGGCAACTGAGAGGTACATTGAAGCTAGCTAGCTGGATATAGTTATATATTGAAAATAGAATTCTTGATCATAATTCCAATTTGGAGACTGAGGAACTGGAGTCCCCTAACTTGCACAGGATTTTTTACCTTCAAGAAGAGACTAACATAAAGGGTTCATTCTCAATTATTTTCTTTCTTTCACATTATGTGTCTCTATCCTTTTCTCACCATAAATTCTTATTTGTAGAACTCAGAAACTTTTGGGAATTTATTTCTACTTCCCTTTTTTTCTCTCTTAGCTACTCTTCCTCCCACTCAAACCCTCATACCCCCCCCTTTTTTTTTATAAAGGGACGATGAGGTCTGCAGAATATCTGTTCTGCCATAGAGGTAGGGAATGGGTAGGGGTCTTTCCATAAGTACAGAGTGAAACAAAAAAAGCTGTACCACCCACCCCTAGCAATGTTCTCCAGCCTTGGCAGGGTAGAGAACAGACTGATAGATTTTGCAGTAAGATCCCTATATCTAAAGAACTCGGGACAAAAATGTAGACACTTTACCTTTCAACACTAACTTCAGGGACACAAACTCAAGTTTTTGCTGCATGTACAGGCACTTAGGGAAGCTATCCTTGCAGCAACTGAGTCTGTTATATGAGGGCAGAAACCAGCAAGTTTAAGTTGTTGATGGTACCAAAGAATTTGATTATAGGCAACACTCAAGTTTAATATAAACAATATTTGTAGGAAAAGATTCTGGATCAATATAGAATTAAGAGCTGAGTATACAAATGTTGAGGTTATCAAATAAAGGAATAAACTGGAGCTAGGAAGAGTTAATTAATCAGGCAATGGAATATTTATGTATTATAAGAGATGACAAGAAGGATGATTTTAGAAAAACCTGGAAAAACTTAGAAGAACCGATACAAAATAGAGTAAGCAGAACCAGGGAAACACTGTGAACAATAACAGCAAAATTACATAATAAACAAAAACTGTGAATGACTATTTTCAGCAATACAATTATCCAAGATGATCCCAAGGGACTCGTGATGAAAAATGCTCTCTGACTTCAGAGAAAGACCTGATGTTGTCTGAATACAGCCAGAAGCACACCATTTTTCACTTTTTTTTGCAGTCTTGTATAAAATGACTAATATAGAAATATTTTACATGATTGCACATATATAACCTATATCAGATTGCTTTTTGTCTCAAGGGGGAAGGAGGGAAGAAGTGGGAATAGAAAAAGAAATACTAATGAAAGTTAAAATTTGTTTTTACTTGTAATTGAGGTAGAAATAAGATGAAATTTTTAAAAAGAGCTAATCAGAAAACATTTCTTGGGAGCATCAAATTATGGAATTTATTTTGAAGATGATGGAGAAAAATTGAACGAAAGGAAGGAAAAAAGACATTTCACATATCAGAAGAGCAGACATCAAAAAAGGGAGTTTTTGAGCTCCATATAGTATTCAGTATCTACTTTGGCCTCTTAGCTGACATAGGGTCACAGAAGATTTTGCTGATCTTTTTCCTGTGGGGAACATGTTTTTCCCTCTTGACCTCTTTTTCTTCCTCATACATCTAAGTGGATTATGAGGAGGAGAAGAGTCATCATAAAAATAAATCTTAAAAATTGAATTTTTGCCTACAAAAATAGAGAGGCTCTATACATACTGCCCTTATTTTAGTTTTTCTGACTTTCTGGTTCCCTGCTAATCATTGAACCGACATCAGTGGTCAGTCCAACCACTGGTTGGTGTTTGGCTTATTCCTATTACCTATATTTCTGACATCGTACTCATTCAGGTCTTATTTCAAGGTGAAGGTGACTGTTTAGGTTACCAGGTTCTCTGCTGCTGCCATGCTTTTACACACATTTGTCATTCCTGATTTTGCTCATGCTTCACTAACCCCCCATTCACACTTAGAATGCTATACCTTGACTTTCCACCTATTCATATTTACTACCTCCTTTAGGTTATAAATCAACACTATTTCCTTTAGAAGTTGTCCCTGATTAGCCATATTTTAGTCTGCCTGAGAGAAGCTAGGTTGAATAGAGAGTTATACCTGGAGTCAAGAAGATCTGAGTTCAAATATAGCCTCAGAAACTTACTTCTATATGTCACTTAACTTCTTCTGTCTTAGTTAACTCAATTGTAAAATAGAGACAACAATAACATCTAACTTCCAGTATTATTATGAACATCTTAAAAATTTTTATTCCCTTCCTTTTCCCTTTTTTGGAAATGGAAATAAGAAAATCATATATGGAGGGGATCAAGCAGATTAATTTGGGTAAATCAAGATAAAAGGAGGAGGAAAATCAAAGAAGTAGGAGGAAGATCATTTTATAAATTATCTGAAGATTAAAGAGATTTCAATTTAGTAGGAATTTTTTGTTTTGTTTTGAGGAGGAAAAGAGAAGAAATAAAATGTTTATTTTTTAAAATCTTTTTTATTCCCAAGTTATTTTTGGGGGGGTTAAGTGACTTGCCCAAGGTCACACAGCTAGGAAATTTAAGTGTCTGAGTCTGTATTTGAACTCAGATCCTCCTAACCTCCAGTGCCGGTGTTCTCTCTACTTCACCACTTAGCTACCCTAAAATTCTTATTCTTAATGAAAAAGCAATGGCAATGGCCTGGACCATATTTTGATACCTCAAACCTATTGGATCGAATCTGGTCTTCTGCTTTTTGATTTTCCAACTCCTCAATCTTTCTGTATTTTCCAAAGGCACTCCTCTGGGCTCCCACAAATGACTGGTCTTCCCTTTGGCTCTGATGGCTTATCTTTACATCTCTCTTACTAGATCATTCTTCCTACTTTTAACTTTGTCTCCATCAAGAGAACAAGAGGAGTATTTTTTATCTTTTGGAAGTCTTTACCTAGAATGGCGAAGTACAATGGGAGAACAGAATAAGTTAAATATTTTTTATTTCTAGCATCACAGGATTGAGAATTTAGAAGGATTATGGACATCCTTTATTCCAATACTCTCCTTTCTGGGACTACAGAGGCAGTGAGCATTTCCTCTTCTGACTTTTTAGAATCCTGGATTGGCTGGCCATTTGATAGCACAGAGGAAGATGTAGAAGCTTATTCTACCTTTCTCTGCAATTTATAATTTTAGAGAATCATCTGGGGAAACTGAAAAATTAAGTGATTGAGGTAGAAGTGAAGTTTTCCTAACCAGGGTATATCAGAGGCAGGATCTGAGCCTAACTGCCATGACTGTGAGGTCTGCTTTTTATTCCACTATTCCAGACTACATGTCATCTCTAATAAAAGCAATGGTGTTTTTTTTTAAAGACTGTACACATGAAAAATGTATTGTTTCTTAACTATATGTGATTAGTAATATGATTAATATTACTATATATATATATATATA
Organism: Macrotis lagotis; assembly: GCF_037893015.1. Lineage (NCBI taxonomy): Eukaryota > Metazoa > Chordata > Mammalia > Peramelemorphia > Peramelidae > Macrotis > Macrotis lagotis. The sequence goes on along the minus strand of NC_133663.1, from coordinate 162,263,367 downwards.
TATATATATATATAAAATGAACCAATTTCTCCAAAGTGATTATTACAATATGATATTTTCTCCTATGAGTTTTGCTTCATTCCCTCAAATCTTGCTTTATGAAATCTTAAATTTACCAACAAAGGAAGATATATTTAATCTCAATTACTTTTATACTTACTTCCCTAACTTAATTACTAAATTACTTACATTTAAATTCATTCAAAGTTTTGTTTTAGGTCATTTCATAAACACATACACACATATAAAGATATTATATTTCAGTTAACATGGGAAAAACATGACTTAAAGTACATCTTTCAACTTAGACCCTCATCCACATGAGCATCATCAGCCTTGGGAGTTTCCTTTTGGCCAGTCTCTTGAGTTATGCTTCTTTATGACTTAGAAGACTATTATATCTATATCTTTTATTGATCTATTTAGATATACTTTGTCCCATCAAGTACAATATTAAGGATATCCTTAACATTGTACTTGATGGGACAAAGTTAATTGATTTCATTTTAAACAATCACAGGGAACAAATATGAGGCAACAAATAATATTAGGTAGAAAGACAAGACTAATTTGAGAGAAAGAAGGTAGCTAATGGGACTAAGTGTTGATTTGAGCTGAATTTGAATTGGAGAACGAACAAAAAATCATGATTCCTGCAGTTTAGATAAATAGTCTTGGTTCTAAATGATGAATAATAGGGCTTAGCACTTTATAATTCCCCAAAAGCTTTGCAGGTAGTAATTAATCCAAACTTCATCTTAGGGGTGTTCCTTTTTCACAGAAAATACTTTCAAAGAGATTTAAAGGATGCTTGAAAACAAAAACTAAAGTATTCTTACAGAGACTGAGAAATTATGAGAGGCAGCATGGTACAATGCGTTTGGATTCTGAGAAGTTATAACAATTTTCTTTGACCATTTTTAATAGACAGCAATGCCTTTAAGTTTAGTGATAGTTTATCTAATTCAATTTCACACAAAGAGAAAGAGATAATTTTAACATTTAATTTTTTCTTTTGATCGATAGTCAAATAATGCCAGTCTATTGATAAACATTATTTTAGAGTTAGAATTTTAATTTTTCTGTCATTTCTGACTCTTCATGACTGCATTTTGTGGGATTTTCTTGTCAAAGATATTGGAGTGGTTTGCCATTTCCTTCTCTTGCTCATTTCACAGATGAGAAATTGAGGCAAACAGGGTTAAGTGGCATGCTTAAGATCACAAAACTAGTAAGTGTCTTAAGTTAGACGTGAACTCAAGAAGATGAATCTTCCTGACTCCAGGTCCAATTTCATTAGTCTTTACAAATTTAAGATATAATTTACCATCAATTTTCAGCTCAAAAATCAACTATTTGAATACATTATCTTGAACTTATTCTCATTTCTAGAAATTCTACTTGGAAACAGCAATTATGAAAGCATAACATTTTATTCATTATGATTGACTCATATATGTTTAGGGTTATTAAAATTATTTTAATCTCCGGATATTCTGGCAGAAATTGCTTTGAAAAGAAACCATTCATTCACCTATGCACGATTATTTCTTATATTCCTAATAATCCTATTTTTTTGCTCCCAAGAAATATGCTGACCAGAGGCCTCTCCGATCTCATGAAAAGTACAAAAAAAGATAAAATTAAATATTAATATTTATTCACTGAGATGTGTTTATATATATGTGTGTGTATAATATATATAATTTGTTGATTCCAGTCATTTTCATAGACAAAAACAACAGAATTTGCCTACTGTAGCTTCAAATATGGGGAAAGATGTGAGTTGAGGCAGCAGCAAGCTGTTTCTCACCTCAAAGGATGCAATCCCTCACAAATTGGGTTGAGCATGTATAATAAATACATGCCTGTTGTTATTTCTGTTACCCCTTTATTAAATATGCTTGTGTTCCATGGTCTAGATGATGCACTTCACACATGTGCATGAGATAGTATTGCTGATCTTGATTTTAATCACCACAAAAATCACCAGGTGAGGTGGACGGTACGGGCAAGGCGGTCAGTACATCTGCCTTGATGACCGGGGCATTTGTGTGCTACCTCTTTTAGGTTCATACAGTGCAAATCCTGACTCCACTACTGTTTGTACCTCCCCAGTCATGAAACCCACCAATGTCCTCGAGCTAACAGCTATAAACTGATGATCTCCCTAGGAGTCTTGAATGGCCTTTTGGCATAGCCCACTATAGTTCAGAGCTCCAGAATTCAAACCCTTCCCCAATACCAAGAACAGAGTGGGTATTACCAGTGTGTACCACCAAAGCTGGCTTCATTTATTTTTAATCCTTTCTTCTTCATGGACCTCTCTGAGGAATGTGTTTAAACATCTGAAAACTCTATGCAACTTTCTACGTGTAGCCTGTTTTGTCCTCCTCCAGATTCTAGTCCTTCCCTCCTGAAATTATCCTATATTATTTTGTATAGGACATGTTGCCTTCCTAGTAGACTAGAAAGCCCTTGAAGGCAAGGAATGTTTCATCTTAATCTTTGAATCTTCAAGTGCCTGGCCCTTTGTAGACAATTAACAAATTGTCATTGATTAGTTGATTGGTTCAATATATGTAATCTCAAGCTCATCCAAAATGTACCCTTTAAAATTTAAAATAGATATATACACATGTACACACCACACCTACCAGTAACCCATGGAGATCTGCATACAGAAAACTGTCTTTCACACTGGCATTTGTTGAATTGTTGAAGAATGTAAGAGCACAAGGGTTTGGCCACCTCCAAGAGATATTGGATGGATTTGGTCAATTTGTCTCAGCACCGAAAGTAAAAATGACTATAAAATCCTTTTTAAATGCTTCTTTTATTTCATTGGTTGCACATTGGGTGAGTGAACTCAATATTACAACTGAAACATAGAATTGATACAAATTAGACTTCTGTTTACATGGAAAGGTAATGAATGAGGGCTTTCGGTAAGTGTTACTGAAAGATTTAGTAGAAGTGTTGTCAGTGGAGTGATTGAGGTGAATGTTTTGGTGAAGTGCTGTTAAATTACTGAAAACCAATAATGAAATGCTGTTCTCAAAATAAGTGGAGATCCAGTCTCTTAACCACAGCATTTACTGAATTAATATTTTCTCATCTTGGATTCTGGTGATTTTGTTTTTGTAATTAAACAAAGCATTTAAGATTTATTCATCATAATCAGACTCTTCTGAATATAAACAAACTTTTGGCAAATAATATTTATACAGAAAAATAGTTTTAGATCCTCTCAAATCCCAGAATTATTCTATAAAATTACATTATAAATAAATAAAAAGCAAAATCTGTTGTACATATATTTGTACATCTATGTAATTGCCTTTCCTCCTCCTTACTGTAAATGGTATCCTTATGGTCCTTTTGCATAATATAGTCACAAATTCTGGAAAATGGATATCTTATTAAAAATACAGTCTTTTCTATTTCTTGGGAGGTGTATATGTGATGCTTTTTAATGGTTTATCTTAAAGGGCTGAAAATAGTTGTATAATAGTCATTTTAAAAAAATCAAAATTATGAAACAATAACATGAAAGACAATGTTATAACAAGTAGTCTACAAAAATATTTCAGTGATGCTCTTAATTTACCTTTTAGTTATGTGTACTAAGTTTTCAAGGAATCTAAATGAACAAGTATTAAAAAAATGAACAAAAACAACCTTGAATGCTATAGGCAAGTTGTAGCATAACTACATCGTTAGAATTGAGAAAAATTACAAATACTAATAGTATATAATGGTAAAACTATCAAAGTAACAAAAGTTTAGATATAATATTTTCCCACAAATTAAAACAAATGTAACAGTACAAGCACTATGTTAGATTACACTTAGATTGTGATTTTTCTCTCCTTAGGGTGATCAAATCTATGACTTAATATAAATAGATAGGAATTAGACTCTGAGCAACATGAGTTAAAATGGCAAATCTTTTTTTGAGACAAATCATGACACAGTTAGTGTCTCTAGTTTTCAGAATTGGCAGTGATGCCAACATTTAAAATATTTTACATTCAATCTGAAAAGTTTAAGTCAAAATACTGCAATCACTAATATGCTCACAAAATAAAGGGATGTTTTAAACAATTACACATCATATTCATTTATTACAGCTGTTTTGTTTTTGAAACAATAATTTAAAGACTATGTAGGTATTGTATCGGACATGTGCAACATATAAAATGTGAAATATGAAATATTTGGTACAATAGTGCTTAAAATAAACTTCAAAACAAACTTTCTGAACAAAATTTAATTGTATCGCTATAACCTTGAAGATCAACCAAGTATTTAAAAAAGTAAACAACATTAAAATCTGTTTCATCCATATATAGTATATATGTATGTGTATATATAATATGTATGCACTTGTATTAAAGTTTTTTTATATTTTTGAGACATAAAATATGTTTTAAGGTGAAAAGATTAAAAGAACTATTTTTCCATGCTGTAGTCAGTTACAACCCTTTAATTCAACTTTTAAAATGTAAAACAGTAATGGATTTTTTAAAAGTGAAACTATCTACTTTTTTGTTGTTGTTGTTTACATAGTAATTTAGATTAAAGTCACTAGTCAGATTTTAAGTGACTAAACTTCAGATTTACTTAAATTAGAATATTATACAGATCTCCTCACCTACAGCTTCTTTATTTTACTACATACATCTTTAGTTTCAAAGTGTTATTCTGTGACAGGCAACTGGATGGTGAGTTTGAAAGACTAATCACTTAAGATTAGGTTGTTGGCATTGGCCTCCTTTCCTTCAAGCTGGATGAAGTCTGGCAAAATTTAGGCACTTCTGCAAAGTCTCTCTTATAAAACAACATTAAAAATATATTTGTAAAATAATACCTTCAAGACTTTGTTGGTTGGGGGTATGAAGCTCATACCGTGCAAAGTTTTTGTTTCTTTTAATCTATTTCTCTTATTCTAGAATCACATGATTCAACATAGCATCTCCAGGCAAGCCAAACACTATGCTTTGATGCATTCCCAGAACTTGTGCTTGTCCTTGGATTTTTCCATTAGAATTTGAGACCTGTAAGACAGGTCTTAGTTTTACTTCACTTCTTTCTTTGCTGCAGCATCATCTCATTAAGAAGTGAACACTTACCCTTTGATTAAGTGGGCAAAGGAAACAATAATTCGAGTGAGAATTTAACCTGCACTTGGAACAGGTTGGAACCAATGCAAACTGATTATTGCTAAATTTGAAATGTTCTGAGTCTGAAAAGAAGAAATTGGTTGGGCTTTCTGCATCAGCTATAGTTATGGAGATAAGACAATATTCCTAGGACAGAAAACCATGTTCAGAGAACTTTTGAAAGTAAACTTTACCCTTTATGTCTTTAAACATCACAGCTGGCATCAGGTAGTTAACTATTTTAGGTTGGAATATACTAAGCATACCATATGTAATACTCATATATGATATAGCAGCACTAGCTTCTTAGAGTTTGTGATCTGTCCAGAAGAACTACATTTTTATTTAGCATGCAGTTTGTGGCAATTCTATCGAGGAGGAAACAGGATAGTATGTACAGTAACAATGTTTTGTTATTCTCAATGCGGTTTCTTGGCATTCCATTCCATTCCTGCTGATTATTTCAGTATTATCTGTTAAAAGAGGGAAAAAAGAGTCACTGTTAGATATCCTTTTGTGAAAATCAAAAAAACTGAAAATTCATGCATGGGTCTTGTCAAAAAGCAATCACTTTTATGGGATTTTCATCAGCTTCTTATAACTAGGTGTGAATACAATGAATACACAAATCCACTCTTTATTCTGTAGGAAAGTGACAGCATAGCATACTGCTTCTAATAATTTGATCACTATGAAGAATGCCACTTCCAATGTAAATAATTTTTCTCCCTCTATTTTCTCCAAGTTTGTTTTCCTTTTCAGCATTAGGGCATGTGCACACAAGGGATCCCAGAATCACCATTTTAGAGCTGGAAGGGACCTTAGAGGTTATCATATCCAACCCCCTCATTTTGCAGTTGAGACTGACAGATGTTAAGAGACTTGCCCAAGATCACACCACCATAAAGTATCTGAGACAGGATTTCAACTGAAGAATTCCTGACTCTAAGTCTAACATTGAACCACCTAGCAGTCTTATAATGTATAAGGTCACAGGTACATTGCTATCTCATTCTTTTTTTAAATGACCCAGATTTTTTTTTTCTGTATACTTGGCTCATCATACATTCATACCTGTTGACTACTCATGATATGCAGAGGATTTATGTATATATATTCACATGTGTATTCATATATAACATATGTGTGTATATGTGAAAAGTTGTAAAAAGTATTTTTCTACACTATCATTTATTCACTGACTTCTATTATAAAACTGGATATGAATTTTAATAGAAATAATTTTTTACTAAATATATAGTAAAAATCACTTTGTGAATTTTAAAGTCCCATGTTTAAATGGTCCATGATAATTTTTAATAACATGAAATTTATTCTTAAATAGTCCAAGGTTAAACATATTTTGAATTGAAAATTTAATGCAAAACTCTTGATCTCTAAGGTCCCTTATAGATCCTTTTAAAATCCTATGATTCTAGGTCAGTGGGAAAGGAAGATAAATTCTATATGTAGCTTGACCATTTATAGTCATCTGTCATATGTAACTGTCTTTATAAATACTATTTTACAAATCCAAGTTACCAACTATTCTGCCAAAGAGGTTTACTCTGAATTATATTTAAGTCAATTTATTTAAAGTATCTAGATTTTTGTTTAGGAAGTATCATTTATAAATTCTTTATAGTAAGGATCTTCCTGCAGAGTGGAAGATTATTTACCCAGCAAAAGAAACATTACCTTCCAGAAAATTTTATGATTCTAAGAAACATGTAGATTTCCTTTAAATGAGTACAGCCAAATTTTTTAAAAGCATAGATTTAGTGTCCCCCAATAATAGATTACTGTAAATACAAGTGTTCTTTCTTTAACAGAACACGATATCATATGTGGCATTTTGAATTTACAGAATGGAGAAGCAAGACATTAACTCTGCTGATGCTACCTACAGATATACTTAATGGAAAGCCGTATCTTTAGATGTTTGTTTCTCTTTTGACAATTTTAATTAATGTATTGTCATCTTTTTTGATATGATCATTAGCACTTCATATTGGGGAAAATGCTTTCTTTGTTGAGCTGTGAACTATTATATATTTGGAAAGGTTAGGAAACATTTGCATTTTTTTAAACTAGAACACTACCCATATCTTTCACATTGGTAGATTTTTAACTTAATCTTCACATCTGGGTGTACAGTTATTACATGTTAAATGCTTAGTTTCTTCATTTAGTTGCAATGTTTCTTAAACAATTTATACTCCAATATATCTTTTAAATTTTATTTTAAATTACCGAGCCTCTTTATAATGCCTATGAGATAAATATCTTGCCATATGTTGTGATTTTTGAAAACATGTTTTCCTTTTAGAATAATATATTTATAGTTAGGCCTATTGGATGAAAAGAAAAGTCCAAATAGGATAAAATGTAAAAATGTGGACCATAATAATAAAATTCCCAATACACCTGGAGAGAAAGCATTCTGCAGAAAGCATAGCAATGGGCAGATCATAACAAAGAAAGATATTTTCAGCATGTGCCCTAAAAAGAAATCCATAACAAAGTGTGCAGTTACTCAAAGGACCTAAAACAACTTTTTGGTTGGGAGTTTAACAAAGAAATATGCAAGACCACCCACTTTAATTAGACTGTAAACCAGCATGGCACAAAAGTACAAAGCATTTACCAGACTCATCCAAACCCTTCTTGTTCCATGCTCCAGGCTACACTATCTGAATTATGTGAATAGTGAAATAAATTGAGACAATTTCCTGGACTATTGAACTCCTAACGGTTACTCATCTCCCCAGTAAATCCAAAGTAACTGTCTCCATACATAGAAGCATTTGTTAATTGTATATTGTTAATTGTATATGTATAAATTGCATACTTATTTCCTAGAACTGAGCAAAAGCTCAAGAGACAGGGTGGTCCATTTTAAATGGGCACCACTTGTCTAACTTGAGAAGAACTTCTATATCTGGGTGTTAATAATTATTCCTCCTGATAATCCCCTCCCCTCAATTTCCCCATTCTGGTCTGATGAGGCATTGCCAATCTTCCTCTGTCCTCTGTTTAATTCTGTGCTTTGCATTTAGTAGCAGGGCTTTGACTGACATTAAAACAGTCTGGACAACTGACTGCTTGAAACAAAACTCCATACACGTGTGAAAAAAGCTTAACTTTTGTTTGATGGTTTGAAATCTAAGCCCTCAGGGAACATTTTGCAAAAGGACCCATTTTCAGTTTACTATGTTTATTGAAGGTGGTGTCCTTTTTTGTGATCACTAAGAAATTCAAAGATACAACATTTACACTTATAAGTCTATCATGTTCAAAATAAGTCATAGAACTTGCAACAGTCTTCCTTGGTCTATTTGTTTACACAGTTCAGATTTTTGTAAGCATGATGATGTTTCTATTTTCCTCTTGGAGGGTTTGTCTTCATACTACAGAGAAGTTTTCCTTCCTTGTTCTGAGTATATAGTATATATCTTCCCAAGACATAGGATATTCTGAGAGCAACTCCCAGGACAGTTTTAAAAATTATTTAACATGGTACTTATCCATACCCTGTGGTTTGGGGTATAATGACAAATACGATATTAAATTAGAAATTCAGAGTAATTCTCTATGCCTTTGGAAATTTTCAGCTTCATTGTGAAGATGAGATGCCATCAGCTGAAGTTATATACACGACAAATGCTTGTGGACAAAATACTAGAGATTTTAGTGGAATTTGAGAGGTTGTCTGAAAAATTTAAGTGATCTGGTTCATGATAATCTAACAGCTAATTTCTGGAGGCCTTCCTCTTCCAAAAACAAATTAGTGGAGAAATCTTGAATGTGTCTCATAAATGGTTTTATCTTTCAGAAGGTGAGGAAATGAAAGAGGAAATTTCAAAAGAAATTTTGACCAATAATGAGGAGCTAGGGGTTGAAGTGAAAATGATGGGCATGTTGGGAGGTTGTTATCCTTCTCTCTGAGAATTAGTAATAAATAAGAAAGGCAAAGGTAGTATTTATAAGTGTTCAAAGTTAGCAAATAAATAGGATCTCATGGCCTGTGCCTCTAAAAGAGGAGATTCAAGAGAATGAGAGACTATCAGGAATGAAATTCTTATGACATTGTGATTGATTTATAACTTTTCATAGATTTAGAGTTGGAAAGGATGATAGGAATCATTATTTTCAATGCTCTCATTTTTATAGATGATTCAACAAAGAAGAAAAAAGACAGTGTATTGGTCAATTCACATTTTTGAAGGACAGATACAGAATGATCAAACTAAGAACAAGAAGAATGCAAAAGAATCTCCTAAGAACAGTATGGGGGAATTAATGTTCACCATAAACTGAGGTTTATGACAAACACTAATGACAAGATAGAGTGTGATAGTATTACCAATACTTTTGGTTTGGGGGCCAGGGTTGAAAGAAGGAGAAAATTGAGGAATTGAGGAGATCGTTGATTATAGATGGAACAATAACATGATGAAGAGAAGACAAAAATTCTTTTTTAAAAAAATTTATTTGTTTAAGGCAATAGGGTTGAGTAACTTTGCCCAAGGTCACACAGCTAGGCAATTATTAAGTGTTTGAGCTCAGACTTGAACTTGGGTCCTGCTGACTCCAGGGCTGGTGCTCTATCCACTGCACTACCTAGCTGCCCCAAAGACAAAAATTCTTAACTCCAAATTTGTTTCTCTTTCTTTATCAAAGAACTTACTTCAGACTGGGAAAGAGAAGAAAAGTGGCCAAATTCATAACTGAAAACCAAAATAAGTAAGAGAGCACCTAGCAGCATTTGATGAATTCACACTACCTGGCATAAACTAGATCTGAGTATTGAATAAATATTCTGGTGTGATTGCTGGACTGTCAATAATGTTTGATGAAAATATGAGTAATATGAAAGGACTGCAGATAGGCATATATTGTTTTAATTTAAAAAATGCAAATAGGTAATTTTCAGACTTTAGGCCAATGAGGTAAAATTTCAGAAAATATTGTGTTTGTATGTGTGTATATGTGTGTATGTGTGTGTATATGTGTGTATGCAAATACAGTTTTATTAGGGGAAGCCTTGTATATAGTACAAGGATTTCAGAATAGCCTTCATGATATCTTTGTGACAAGAAATATAGTATCATTAGGTGGGTTTTAAACCATTTGTTTGACTAGACCCAAACAATGTTGATGAGTGAGGCAGCCTAAGGTTCTGTCCTTAGCTCAATTTGATCTATCATTTTTAAAAATGTCTTAAATTAAAGTACAAAAGAAATCATATTTACAAATGACATAAAAGTTATATAGTTAGCTAATATGTTATATGACAGAATCAAGATCTAAGAGGATCCTGACCAGTTGGAATGGTAGTTAGAAGATAACAAAATGAGAGAGTTGAATATAAAATATTGAACTTTGGTGAAAATAACAAAAACATTTAGCTTAAGAAATACAGAATGATCTTGAGTGACATGAACTTTAAGCAATTAATATGGAAAAGACCTGGAAATTCTAGTGGAATGAGAGCTTTGTAAGAATCAGTCATGTGACACAGTGGTCAAAAGTAATGTTACTATTTTAAAAAAAATTAGTTCAGACAAGGGGAGGTGATAGTACCACTGAATCCTGATCTTCTCAGACCACCTATAGGATATTAAATGTGCAACTTTGGATGTCTCACTCAGAAGGGGCACTGAAGAGGTTAGAATGAATCCAGAGAAGAGGCAACCAGGTTGGTGAGAGAACTGAAAACAATTACTAAAATGTTGCTAAAGATATTTGACCCAAAAGTGGCACAGAGGATAGAGCACTGACTCTGGAGTCAGGAGGACCTGAATTCAAATCCAGCCTCAGACACTTAATTATCTAGCTGTGTGAACTTGAGCAAGTCACTTATCCCCACTGCCCTTCAAAAAAAGAAACAAAAAAATATATTTAGTCCTGAAGCAATGGCTTAATGCAGAGGGGGGAGGAAATGATGCCAATCTTCAATGATAACAATCCTTAAGTATTAGAAAAATAGCATATGGAAGAGGGAGTAGATTTGCTCTACTTGGCCAAGGAAGGCAAAAAGTAGAACCTGGAAAAGGCAGAAGTTAGAGGTAAGTTAGAGAAAAGGTAGAGAGATTCTGGAACAGTGAAAGGAACATATTTCTGACAATGAGAACTTTCTGAAAATGGGCTACCTCATGGGCTCTGAGTTTGTCACTTGAGAAAAACATTTAAATAGAGGCTGAATGAATATCTTCTCAGCCTTATTACAATAGCAACTTAAGCTACAGATTAGAGATTATATTAAGTAATTTATAAGGTCCCTCTAACTCTAAAGACCTGTGATGATAATCTTTATAGTTTTAGGAAATGCCAGTCATTCTACTCATAAAGACATCTTTTTTTCATAGAGATATCTTAATAATTCTGGTAAAGAATCTTGCCAAGGAGTAGGTGGATAATATCAGTTTCTTAATGCATTTGACCTTGATTGATAAGAAAAATGATAGATGCCAACTTATAAATATACCATAGAGTAACAGTTAAACTTTTAAATTTATATGCAAAGGTAGCCATTAAGTAATACTTATTAAATTATTATGGTATCAAAGCATTGAACATAATATCCTCAGAATTAAGATTGTAATTTACAGAGTAGTCATCCTTTTGAAAAGTTGATTTGAATTTGAAAAATTGAATTGAATCATACTTTAAATGCTCAGTAAAATATTCTTTGAAAATGAATAATAACCATCTAAATTGTCTAAATTGAAAATTTGGGTTGCTATATATTGTATGTACTTAAACTTGGGGCACAATCATGCTCAAAGTTCTGAATTTGGAATTAGAATTATTAAAGTTGGAATCCTGGCCTGGACCCTTGCTAGATCTGTAACCCAGAGCATGTATCTCCTCTCTAAGCCTCAGTTTTCTTATGTGCAAAATGAAGATAATAATGTTTCTACAACTGACTTCACATGGCTGTATGTAAAGCATTTTGTAAACCTCAGAGTGCCACAAAAATGTGAGTTGTTATTTTGTTTTCCTAAAACTGGGTAAAAATATCACAACCACTTTCTTATTGTTTGGAAAACCTTGTGTGTTTTTTAATGTAGAATGTATTTTTATTTGCTCTTTCACAGAATCTGAGTTGGAAAAGACTTGCATAGAACATCTAGCTCAACCTATACCTGATCAAGAATCTCATCTATCAAATTACTATTTAGAGCCTCCATTTGGAAACCTCTACTCAAGGAGAACTGAATATTTCCTAGGAAAATCCTTTCCATTTTTAGATTGCTTATATGTTAGGAAGCTTTTCCTCAGACCAAGCTAAAAATTCTGTGATTTCTACCTATGGCTCTGTAACCAAGCAGAACAAGTCTAATTATTCCATGTAATAAAATCATCAAATTCTTGAAAATGTTAAAATTCCCTCACATTCCCACCCAGATTGGCTTTTCCCCTAGATTAAACATGTTGGAGGAGGAAATGGCAAACCATTCCAGAATCTTTGCCAAGAAGACCCCACCCCCAAAGGGGATCATGAAGAGACATGGCTGAAAATTGACCAAACAATAACAAAGCACACATGAGCTATTTCAGTGTTATATGGTGTCTAGCTTCCTCACCTTGCAGCTCTCCTCTCTGGATATACAATAACTTGTCAGACAACTATTCCTAAAATATGGTACTTGCCAGTGTTGAAGAGTTTTCTAGATGAAGGATGATCAATGATAGAATATGATTGGACTATCATCTCCCTTTTTTGGGGATACTAAAACTTACTAGGGCAGGTTAGAACAGCATTTTGTGGTGGAAGAGTGCTGAAACAAGAGTTGGAGGATCTGGTTTTGAACGGCATAACATACTTTCACACTTATATGACTCTAGGCAAATTACTTTTCTGACTTCAGTTTCCTCATCTGAATAACATCAGGTCCTTCCTCAAAGGATATTTTTTAGGATCTCTGAACCTCATTTTCCTCATCTCGGTCTCAATTTACTCATCTATGGAATTAAGAGTTTTGATTCAATGATCTCAAGGCCCCTCTAACTCTAAAATTTTATGAAATTAGATTAGCTACCGAGTATTGGATTTAGTCATTGTTGCCAAAGAGCAAGGTTAAAGTGAAAAGACAGGTTTTTTTGTTTTTGATGGAATCCAAAAATTTTTTCTCTTAGAAAGTTATCTTTGGCCTATATTCTTAGAGAAATCTTCTTTAGCCAATTAGCTTGTTAAATTTTAAGAACAAATAGAAATTCATACGTTACCTTATACTAGCCTTTTAGAAGTGTTTATTTGGTATTCTGTTCCTTTTTTCTTTTTGAAGTTCTATATAATTTCCTTGTGCTTTTATTATGTGACTCTTTAAAGCATTGATAATTATACATATACATATATATATGTTAAATATATTAAACATATGGATTTAATTCTTACTTCTCTGCTCCTACTTTGTGATATTGTGGCTATGAGACTAAAGTATCAGAGCACACCTGGAATTCATTAGCACAGGCCAGAGATACATACATTTCTCAGAAAAAAAGTATTTCTCTGGGTCTGGAATCTACTTTACAAAACAGCATCTTTTTTTTTTTCAAAGAATAAATCTACCAAATCCTAACTATATATATATATATATATATATATGTGTGTGTGTGTGTGTGTGTGTGTGTGTATGTTCATATATATACACACATATATATTTAAATACATATTTTAATTTTTAAAATAAAAATTAAAATCTATATTTTAATTTTTAAAATAAAAATTTTTAAATATTATTTTATTGTTTTTTCTTAAATGTGATTAGTTAAATCTAGAAAAAAAAAACCAACTTGAATGTCTCCTCAGTGATTTATCCTATGCTATAGCATTAGCTAAAGATTTAGCAGGGTTTTAAAATCTCTTACCTCGACAATCAAGATTTTTTTCATGGCCCCTCTTCAAATAAGTAGCAGTTTAAAACTTTGTACTTTCAAGTTCAGAGTACCTCTTATTACAGATTTATCTATCCACATTGAATTTTTTTTAAAAGTGCCCCTTAGCAGCTCTTAAAAATCTTTCAAGGTTATTTTCATGATGACATCTTTATAGTATAACATTATTAGCCCCATTTTGCAGATCTTGAAATTATGACACGAGGAAGTTTTATTTTATGGACATTTTATGTCTGCTTATGTATACTTTGCCCAATGTATCCAGTGCTCTCAAAGCCAAAAAGGAGTATTTAATTTTTATTTACTATGCATTGCTTTGTCTTCTCTACTACAAAATGGTTTATTATGCCCATCTGAAATGGGCTATTGTAGAGGTCAAAGTATGTTTGATTAGTGGTGACAATAGTTCTATGATATTCATTGCACCTCTTATCATTCTAGAGTACTGGTGGAGACAGGCAAAAGGAAAGCTTTTCGAAACCAGTCCAGAGTATGGGAGCAAAATGCAAAGCAACAGTCAGAAGCCAAAGGCAATAGTACTGGCTGGAAGAAAATGGTGGCCACTCGAAGTAGCTGCGTGGGGTATAGTGGCTGTGCCATTACCAGGGATTGGTGTGCCAGCCCTTCTCCAGTACTTGCACCAGGGTTAACCAACCTCTCCCACAATGGACCTTGTTGATACTTTCTGTGGGTTGCCTCTGGAAGCTACCTTTTTCAAGACAATTAACAGCCAGTTAAATTCACAGCTATTCTGCCCCTTTTTTTCCTGAGAAATTCAGGCAAATTCTATGTTATGAAGGAAATAAAATCCAAAGAGGAAGATTTATTCATTATTACATCCCAGACAGATTATTTTCTCAAATAATCTTTCTTTTCATTGATTGAAACCAAAGGATGAAAATAAGACTCCAAGTATTAAAATCTGGATTTATTATATCTAGAAAATTGTTGGGTCAACCAAAATCCTGAACTGAAAGCATTACTCTGAGTTCCCTTTTCTACAGTAAAGAGAACAAGAGTGAAAGTAGATGCTGCACAAGATTTGAGAACATTAAAAATAAAACCATATCTGTTATCGGATCATGAATTATTGACAACCTATTGTAACATTTGATAATGATAAGTTTGCAAAGCACTTTATATATATTATCTCATTTAGTACTCGTAACAATCATTTGAGGTAAGTGTTATTACTTCCATTAAAGATAGAGATAATAAATAGAATTTGACAAGCAAAAGGCCTACAATGACAAATAAGACCAAGAATTACTAAAATGTCCACTAGTCACTTATTGAAATGAGTAGTTTATTCTCTCTCTATTAAGCATGCCTGCTTAAGTCTCAAATTGCTTAGACTGAAAAATAAAACACTCAAAGTAAAGCTACATAGCAAGGAAGCAGTGGTTTTGAATGAGATATTGAAGGAATTGCTTAACCATTAATCTCTTAAATCCTCACTTATGTATGAATTATTCAATTCATCAATATGACATTAACCTTATTATGCCACAGGCAAAATACTCAGGAAAGTTCAGTGGCCACATTATGAGCAGAAAGTCAAATAATTTTGAAAGTCAATCAGGTATGAACCCAAAGGCATGTCTACTATTAACTTATTTCAAAATGGCAGCATTTTACATGTTACTTTAAACCAGAGTGGTGTCAGAAGCCAGGCACTTGGGCATTCTTTCTATACCATAGCTTAGCATCTATATAGGCATGCCTACCTTATAGCAGGCATTTACTAAATGAAGCGTGTTATTTTGATTAAACAGCTGTCTGAGTACTTTCATTATCTGGTATATTAAAATTAAGGGTTACTCAACACCAAACTTTTGAGGTAGAAGTTGGAAAGGATAGGAATAGGGGAAATTGGAAAATGTTGCATTGTTATATTAATTATGCTCTTCAAATGTGGGCAGGGAAGAACTGTGAAGGATTTTAGTATATGGTTTAACCAAGAGATGCCCTCAATCTTTAAAAAAATTATGAAAGCAAGTATTGTCCTTTGTATATAAAGAATGACTATTGATTTGCCAACAGTAAGATTTAGAAGTGCAATGCACCTTAGAGATCAACTAAAGCAATACCATCTATTTATTTATTTTTCTTTGTTTATTTATTTATTTGTTTATTTTTGGACCAGGGAGATGGTGTAGAGGAGGCAAGCAGGGTTATATGAATTTCCCAAGATTACATTGCTAGTAAAATATCATACTCAGTCACCTAGCTGCCCCACTCCCTTTATTCGATAGATACAGAAATTGAGGAACAGAGAATTTGTGAAATACTCAAGTTCCCCAAGTAGCATAGAATCATAATTGGAAGGGGATCCTGGGGTCATTTTAATTCTGTCATTTTTGTCACCCTCACAAAATTCTAGCAAATAGTCTTTTAGCCAGTGTGTGCTTTACCCACTTTTGGATAGATCAAATTATTAAGGAAGTTTCTCCTTGCATTCAGCCAAAAGGGGAAGCATTACTTCTGGAGATATGTGATTCAAATCCACATCCTCTTGATACCAAATTCACTAGTCTTTCTATACCACTTCCCTATTTGGAACAGGGATATACTTAAAGATAATTTTTTAAAAATGTGATACATGGTGTGAATTGATTCATCCATCTTCTCTCATCCAGTTCCCACAGTGTTCCCAAAGGTCAATGACATACATATGTAACTAGGCTATCAAGAACTATGGATACAGTCTGCAGGAGAGTTTTTCTCGTTGTTAATAAAGTTTATGACTTTTGTGGGGATTAAATCTGTCCACTTGATTTCTCTATACCTATCACCTTCTAAGAAGCTAGCCTTTTCACTAGACTGCATTATATCTACATTTAACAAATGAAGTGGATTTTTGAAGTAATTCTGAAGTTGGATCCAGACTAATCAGAATTTAAGGATTTCCTCTGCTATAAAGTACCATTATAAAAACAAGAGATCACTTTAGATTAAGTGACTTTTTCAGGAACTATATACTGTTCCTTAAACAATGAAATTCAAGATGACTGTTCCAGAAATACCCACATTTTTCTAAGTAATGATGCTTATCTCAAAGAACCAGAAAAATCATATGACTTCTTTTACAAAGTAATTGTCCTTAAAACCCTTAAGTTCAACAAAAACTCTTTTGAAGAATTCTGTTTCATTTGATCACTAAGGAAAATTCAGAGAAAAGGGCAACAGTTCTGTGAATCCTAATCACAAAAGAGAACTGAGAAATGGATGGAGGAATCTTCTGATGGACAGCTTTCTAACACTACATTATAGTGAGGCAGATAAACCATACCTTATTAAATAATTGTAGATAGAACCAGGACTAAAACAAAGCCACCAGGGCTGTGTTAGCATCTCAGGGTACAAAAGGGGGCCTTCTTGCCCCTCATTCCCTTTCAACATCAGCTATGTGTTCCCTCACTGATACACAAGACTGTCATAGCTATCTCTGTTCTCTGTAACTCTTATGATTTCTCTTCTTTCATCAGGGTGAACAAAGCCTACCTTCCCTTCTTCCTCTCATCCAGCTAATAAGCCCTTGGAACTGAATCACAAGGGACCCCAATGATCAGTGGATAGTAGATCTGAAGCAATGGTACCTTGACACTACCTTCTGCTATCTAAACTCCACAGTGAGCTAAGTCTTCCTCTCCCCTAGGCATTTATTTTCCTTTGCCTTTTATTTCTACTGGATCCTCTTTGAACCTTCTTCTGTTTTGATTTAGTGAAAAGATCATCAAACTCAGGGACTTAAGACCTAAATATCTCTATTAACTTCTGCCTTTATGACTTTCCTCATCTCACCTATCTGTGACTCAGTTTCCTTATCTCTACAGATCAAAGCAGGATCTCATCTCAGAATCTGGTGCTTACTAATCTTTCTGTTAAAATCACCACAACTCTTGACATCCTCATTAAGGCTGAGTATTACTCCTCTTACAACCCTATGTAACAGAGAATGAGGATAAGGAATTGACCTACTCTATTTATGCCAACTCTATGGCCCCTTGCCACATGAAGACCATCACTAACCTCTTTGTTAAAGTTCACTTTTGTTCAGATCCTTGTTGCTGCCATCTATGGTCATTCTTCATCTCTCCCCCATAAGTTTAGTACCTTATTCTTTACCCTGTTTCTTGACCCTTTCAATCCCCTTGAACTTTTAGTTCATCAACCTCCTCATCTTTCATGACTTCAGGTTCCAATTTACCTTAACTGTGTAGGTGTGATCATACCTAAAACAGCATCTGCCTTCAACCCCAGCTCAACTTAATTTGTTCCAGATGCCAGAATTTCGGTTATGATTCTGATTCTAGGTCGTATCGGAGATGTGAGAACCTCAGATAGTTCAAAATATCATTGATATCAAAACTCAAATTAAGTACTCCTAGACAGAGCTGCTTTATTAATGGAGTCCTCTAGGGTAGGAAGGTTCTTTTCCTCCCTGCATTCCTGTGATTGATTCCCTGGCCCCCACCTCCTTACCCTATAACTGAACAAACAGCAAGAAATGAGTTTATGTAGGAAGGAAAAAAAAAGCCATGGTAATGACTTGAAAAGAAGAGAATAAACAAGGTGTCTGGGAAGTTGTGCAGAGCAGTTGAAATTGAAAGAATTCAGTGAAAATTGAGAATAGGAAATCCTCCCCCTCCCCTTCTCTGTCCTACATATATAACAGGAAGTGTGCCAAAGACAGGATTAGATGCAAGAGGAGTGAAGGCCAGCTGGTAAGGAAGAGGGGTGACCCAGGGTCAGGTGAAGAAAATTTCCTTCCTTTCTAGATTCCTTGGGAACCCAAGGTTGCACAACCCTCGTCTCTAGCACCAAGAGAAAGATAGAAATCCTATTTCTTCCTTGCCTCCTTAAATTTATTTCTGATTAAAAAAGCCAACAATGATACTAAATTACATGGTTTCCTTTTAAAAACAAGAGTGGGAGTAAGGAAGACCTGCCTCTTCCCCACCCACCCACCAAACTCCCTTATTTTCTGTCTTTTTTTTTTTTGCGTTCCTCATTAATAGTCTGTATTAGTATTCCTTTCTGTTTCCCAGTTCCCAACCCCACCTCAGTTGTTTTACTATCCCCAGTGCTTTACCAGTTTTTCATTCTTTCCCCTTTTGTCTTCACCTGCAGTCTACACCAGGCACCCCTGTCTCAATCTTTGGTTTTGGGCTGCAGGGCAAATTCTCTGCAGGTTTTTTGGTTGGGGCAAGCTCTGAATTTGCTTCAGAAAGATAGTCCAGATTTTGGGCTCAATGACAATTTTATACTTGAAATTGTATGATTACTGAAAGCCAAAAGTAAGTTTTATTGCCTGGAGATAACACAAGATGCCAGAAGTGAGGTAATTAATTAACGCACTGCTAATTATATGTGTTAATATATGAACACTTTGGAGCAACTTTGCCTAGCCTATTATACAGCCATTTATAAACTGGCATTACATGGAAAGGTCAAAGATAATTAAAGGGAGATTTAAAGACATTTTGAGAAGTAGCATTGCCAGTTATTTATAGTTGAAAAAAAAAGAATATAGTGATGAGAAGGGCAGTTTGTGCTTTATACCAAGTTTGACTGGGTTTTTTTAGAAGTATTTTTATTTTTACAGAAGGGGTTTCCAAGACTACCAGCTAAACTGTGGTCCTTGGAGAAAACTATAGCTGGTTCCACTTTGGAGAGGAGCAGTCTGCTGTTCAGTAAAATATCTGTAATATTTAGCAGATTTCTAAAGAGGTGTTTAGTCAGAATAATTGTTGTGCTGAAGAATAACAAATCTCTCACTGCAGATTAACATAAGGGCCTGGCTGGCTTCTATAACTACTAGAATGTTTGCAAAGTAAAACGCAAAGCCTTCTGATGTCAGTGATGAATAATTTTGATGAAAAGATTCTTTTTTTCCTTGACATTTTCCATTCTGGTATATTTGACCAAAATTCTTTCAGCCAGATTTCAGGCTGAGTGTGAAAAGTTACAATTTCACAAATCATTAACAGCTGAACTTTAAAATGAATATATATATATATATATGTATATATATATATATATATATATATATATGAAAATAAATAGTCATCTCTAAGGACTGATATGCTGGGTCTTTAATGGAATTGTAGGCCATCTAGATATAAATCCATTTGGATAGAAATTCTGTATCTGAGAATAATCTTGCGCCTCTCAAGGCTTCTTGTCAAATCCATAAAAACTGAGGCTCTTAGGATAGCACAAAAAAACCCAAATGTGTTCGGTTCTGAATTTTCAGGAAGCATTTGGTCAAGAATATTTTCAGATCTATCCCAGTCTAATGAAAAAATCTTAACTTTTTTCCAGATAAAGATACCCATACACAAATGAAATAACTAGAAATTTATATATGTCATAGCTTATTTTTATAGTGTAGCTATAATTTTAATGTGCTAAATTAGGGTAAGAAAATAAGGTTGGAATTGCCTTTTAAAAATTTTAAATATTATGATTTGGCAGAAAAATGTTACTTAAGCTATGGAGGTCATCAGCTATAACATATTTAATTTATAAAATAAGTACTTGTACTTTGAAATTATTTCAAAAATCTACATTGAAAGCATATTTGTTCTGTGAAGGATAACCAATATCTTGAACTCTGAATAAGCTGCTCCCAATCTGAAGCAGCTTCATTCAAGGAGGTCCCAAGACTAAGAAGGGAAATAACGAATGCCTTTACCACTGCCAGGGAATAAGCAATGGAAAGTGGTTTATGCTGAAATTGGAAGGACATTTCAAAGAGGAGACTGAAGTTATGTTCCAAGAGGAGTCACAGAAACTGGAACCTACCTGAAGTTAATAGAAGCTCCTGAATCCTACTTAAAATTGTGCCTCTGTCTGCAGTGCCATTATGTAAGACTCAGAACACTATTTAGTGTCTGGCTACAGTTCCCACTTCAGCAGTGGAGCAGAATGTGTAATTCAGCCTTGGCTTTGAAGAGACTAAAGACAGAAAAACAACCAAATGCTCACATGTAGTGAAAGAACTGGGAGTAGCATTAAAATGAATGTTATGTAAGAAAAAAGAAAATGTGTGCATTTCTTTGCATATTGTGAGGATCTTTTATATTTCTCATCCGGTGTGATGACACTGCCATCTAGCAAATTCACAACATTCAGAAAGCAGTTCAATTTTCAAAACTGCTGTACTTTAAAAATGTACCTTTTTCCCCACCCCCAAGTTCTTTACTGTTGTTGTTGATTGATTTTGTGTGTGTGTGTGTACAGGATGGGAGAGGGTTTAGAGGAGGCTGTAATCTAATAACAGAATTGTTGCCATGGCATTTTAAAATCTCTTAGAAAAATCGTGGTCTAATGTGTGGTATAGAAAAAAGAATGTTGAAGTGCACCCTGGGAGTTCTTGTCTTGTTTCTTCCACTAATCAGCTATGTGACCTTGTGTGTCCATCACCCTATCTCTCTAGGATTCTATTACCTTAACTATATAATAGAAGATTTTATATTTGCTAGATTTGCTAGAAGACTTGATATTCCTTTGGCTCTGTTTGGTTTTGTGGTATCCCAGATATATACTTTTTTAAATGTTGGTGGTCAAATTAATTTACCATCAATACCAAAACTCTGCAAGAAATGCTGCTATGTCTGGGTACATGGGTAATCAACTGGAGGAAAGAAAATGGTCTCAATTCTGCCTTTTATAATTAAATAATTCCCACCTCTTATCTCTTCAACCCTACCCTACATCATTTCCTCCTCATAGTATTTAGACCACATTAGTAATTTTATATATTAAGATTTTCAAATCTATCACCCAGAGTATCATCAGGTAGTTTAACTGAAATCAGAGTATTTTTTTCACCAAGTAAGAAGTATTATTTTGGATAAAAACCTGAACAGAGAAAGAAAAACTTTTCCATCTAATTACTCTTTTCCAAAACAGAATTACTTAAGAGGGAATAACAATATTGCTTTTATTTTTCTATTTTTTATTTTTATTTAAGGCAATGAGGTTAAATGACTTGCCCAAAGTCACACAGCTAGGCAATTATTAAATATCTGAGGTCAGATTTGAACCATCTTCCTGACTCCAGGGTCAGTGCTCTATCTATTGTGCCACCTGGCTGCCTTGAATAACAATATTACAAAAAACTAAATAGACAAAAGATGAATGAACAGAGTCAGATTTAAAGAAAAACTTAATTTTAACTATTATGTTTTTGAACCCTGAGTCTTTTTCTTCTTAATGGCTTCAGACCCATGTCCCTTTCTTCTCACTTGCTTGATTTGCTGCTGTTAATGTCCAAGTTTATTTGAATTCCCTAGAAAGTCTCTGATTGTCATTAGATGCCTTGCATTCTAACCTTCCTACCTCCCTTAACTTTCCAATAATTCCTTTTCTTGACCTGATTCTGGCTAAAGGGAGAAACAGGTTACTGAAGTGAAGGCATTTTGGGAACGGAGGGGAAAATGGCCATTATACCTCAGAATTTATGATAGAAAGAAAAAAATGGGATAATCTGATACATAATCATTTTGGGGAAAACTGATTTAAAGGGATTCAGAGAAAAGATGGCTATAATCCAATGACCTAAAATTATATAAAGAAAGTAGACTCAAGAAGTACAGGAAGTTCTTAAGAATGAAATTCTAAAAACAGAAATTATTCCAATGAGGAGCAGAAAAGGAAAGCTGTCTACATTAGATTGATATCACTCCATATGAAGTCAATTGATCACTTCATCTTTAAAGACATAAACAGAAGATATATAACAAAAATGAGTAATAGAGGATAAATACAAAAGATTAATCTGGTCTTCTAAGTACAGTTATCAGAAGAGTGAAAAACCCAGAATGAAATGAGGGCTGTTGCAACCTAAGGGCAACCAAAAGGATTTGTTTATTTAAACTGAGTTGGGGCAAGAGAAGGGTTAGAAGTTAGATCATTGTTTGATGCTGATGGGATTATACCTAAGATTAGGGCATATAATCAACTCTTATTTGACTTCTGTTTTCTCTTCTGTGGATGATTATTATGTAGGGAAGGAAGTACAAAAATGATCAAAAGGGAGTAGAAATCTAAGATGTATAGATTGGTAAAAGGGCACTGAATTGTCCTTACTACATTCAACTTTCCAGGTTCAACTGAACTAAAATTACAGCTAAATCCTGAAATTGGTGGTTGTAATTATTGAGTAGCCTCTGTTGATCTATGAAAAATCAAGAATAATGGAGAGGGACCATAAGTGATAGGCTGTTAAGTATCACTTCCATTTTGGGCAAAATTGCCTATTATTAAAGAGATAGTATGTACACTTATAAAGGGAAAAAAAGTGAACACTGAGAGCCATCATGGCTTTATCAAAAACAGACCCTAGTAGACTAATTTTCTTTGCTGTTTCCTTTATTTTTTTAAAGGATGAACTGATGGGTAGTGCTGATGATACAGTCTTCTGAATTTCAAGGGAAAAAAAATCAACAAATTTTCTCATGATTTCATTGTGTCTGAGTTGGAGAATGGTAGAATGATTAAATTGAAAAAGTGGTAACTGATGGGTCAACATGAATCAATGGGGTTAAGCTGAAAGTAGGTCTTTAATGAAGGAGCCTACCAATTTTGTGCTATTCAATATATTTAATCAATGACTTAAATGATGGCATAGCTGCCTGCTAGTCAAATTTACAGAGATATTTTTGTTGTTCCTTCATTCTCAAATGCCATCATGAGACTAAAGTCTTGCCTTGAAGTGGATTTAAGTGAGGCAGAGCTTCACACATTTGTCAGCCTCACTCTCTCCTCCAGAGACACTGAAGTCCAGTAGCAAGACAAAATATGAAGCTGGAAGGAATACTACTATGTTAGCTGACAGAGTCAGGATCCAAAATGATTTTGATACACTAGAATTTTGGGCCAAATTTAATTATATAAAGACACAGGGGACCAATTGTGCAAAGTTATGAAGGCCAGAGATGGAATGCTGTATACAGGGAACAGATAGGTAACTAGGGATGATATTTGAAATTATGGAAACAGATGTGTACACCAAAGGAGAGAGAGCAGGGAAAGAAAAGAAAGCCTATGACATATCATTGGGGGATTCCTATATTCATTATTTGGGAGCAAGAGGACAAAAAAGCCATAAAGAGTGCTCCCAAACTGGGCTATTCACCCTTAGGAAAAAAAAAGCTTGCAGTTAGAATGTGGACACACTTCAGGGCTGTCATATTAAAAAGGGATTAAACTTGTAATGGCTGGAGCAATTAAAGGAAGTTGTTCAGAGTTAAGTTCTGGTTTAATGTAAAGTAAAATTTAGTTATTAAAGCTGCATGAAACCAGAATGGGTTTCGACAAGGGTTTTTTAGAAATAGAGTTTTTTTGGTTTTTTTTTCAGGGGTGGCTAGGTAAATCTTAGGTGTTGAACAGATTCTTGGTCATTTACTGATTGGATGGGATTACAGATTTTTAACACCGGGGTCCATGAACTTAAAATAATTTTTCTGATAATTGCATTTCTTTATAATTGGTTTCTTTTGTAAAATGAATGAAACTTTAAAAATCAAATTCAGTTGAACTAAAACTACAGCTAGGATCTTGAAATTGTAAATGTAGATGTAATTAAGGACAATTTGTAGGTCCTTTTCTGGTCTTCGACTTTCAGTATTAACTTAGTCAAAGAAAATTACTTTTTTTTACAGATGGCAGCCTGCTGGTGTAATGCACTTGAAATGAGAAAAACCTGAGTTCATATCTGACCTCAGACACTGGCTTGTTGTGTGACTTTGGACAATTCACTTAACACATCTGCCACAGTTTCCTTATCTGTAGAATGCCTTAATAGAGCTTGTACCTCCCAGGGTAAATCTTTTGAAGATCTTGTGAGGATCAAGTGAGACAGTATATGTAAAACTTGTTTAAAACTTTACAGCATTATATAAATGCCAATGATTACTATTATTATTATTACTATTAAAAGAAAATCACAGAGCTCTTAAGTTAGTGTAGCTTCTACCTGAACAAGGATTTTTATAGTACTTTTTAAAACAGATTTTTATTTTTTACAGATACTTTTACAGTATATTCAGGTAAGTATATCATACATGTATCAAAGAGCATCAGCCTATGGTTCTTCTTTCTTTTGAGTCTCCATGGCAAGAAGAATAAAAGCATTATTGGGTGTAGGACTCCTCAGGGTAATAGATTTTTTTTTTTCATAAAATGAATAGTGGATGGAATTTGTGACATCACAGGTAGTACAATCTACCAATAAGTACAGTCTTGTGTTCCATTGCCCTTATCCCACCCAAATCTATGGAACCAGTATCTAGTAGCATTATTTGCAATGCAAAAGAAACTTTAGTATTCAATTATTGGAAAATGACCTAAAAGCAACCTTAGAGTTCAATAGATGGGGAAATGGCTGAATAAATTATTAGAATGTAACTGACTTTAGAGTAAGCAAAAACTATAATGCAATTAGGAATGATAAAATATAAAGAAAACAAATATGTGCAAAAAAATCATATGAAGAAAGTTGCACCAGAAGAACAGTAAACATACCAACTATGGTTACATAAAAAGAAAAATGTATAGTACATTCAAATACAGGAGTGACTAGAACAAAGGTAATGGAAAAGAAAGGAAATAGGAGAGAACCACTAATAAGTTGTTATAGATACTTATTTTTGGAAATTATTTTTTAAACGTATAAGTGTCTATTTATAAATGTATTTCCACTTGGTTTTATTGTTTCAAGTTCATAACAGATTATTTCTTAAAATAACTTCATCCCGGTGACTTTCAACTCTACCAACTGGATCTCTAATTGCAAGGCACATGGTCTGCTCTTCCCTGATGCTCTAAGGATATGCAAATAGAAAAACTGTGAACTCTAGTCATCTCCCCCATAATAAAAGAACTTTATATAAGCTTAAAATAAGAACTGGGGCATTACTGGGTGCAGGACTCCTCAGTGTAATAGAATTTTTTTTCCCATAAAATGAATAGTGGATGGAATTTGTAATATTATAGTTAGGACAATCTACCAGTAAGTACAGTCTTATGTAAAGGCCTTTGATATTTTCTATTCAACTGTATATCAACAGCATGCAATTGGAACTTCAAATATGTCTTTAGATATTACATATCAAAAAAGTATTTGTCAGGGGAGAAAATGTACTGAATTATAACATTATCATCTATCTATCTATCATTTAACCTTTCCTTAGTGAATCTCAATTAAACTTCACAGTACTATTGGAGGTAACTAATAAATTTTAATGTTTAAAGACTGCCTTATAACTTGCAAAGTATTTTATATTTATAACAACTCTTTGAGTTAGATGTTAAATGCAATATTCCTATTTTTACAGAATAGGAGACTGAAGCCCACAAAGGGGAACTGATTTGTTTATGGTCATAGAGCTATTCTGAAACAGAGCCATGACTAGAATCCAGGGTCTCTGATTTTAAATATAACTCTTTTCCTCTTTACTACCACTCTCACATCTTTAAAACTTCTCCAGTCATTTTCAAGGCAAGAAAATAAAGGCCTTTTTATCTTAGGCTTTTTTAAATGTATTCTTTACAAATACAAAAATAATATAGACTGCCATCATATTATTATCATAGTGGAGGGAAAAAGATATTTTAAATCAGGGACAATATTTTCAGTTGGAGGATCCATGCTCATCAATCCATGTTTTCAGGATGAATGAATTAATCACATTCAGTTTCAATCATAATGACCAATTGATTGTATCTGGTTAACATTTAGCTCAATTCAATCCAGCAAGCACTTGCTAAGGACCACTGTTCTAGGCATGGTATTTGATAACAAAGACAAAAATGGACCTGGCAGCAGTTATAGAAGGGATTGGTCCAACTGCCCTTCTAATTTATTCGTTAATTAATTCATTTAAAAGATGATTTTCTTTGCTTCATTTTGCTAAAAATTTCAGGCTCATTTTACACAGGGAAAGGCATAATGCATAAATCACAATAGGATGTAGAACCAAATTCACCTGAGATAAAGTCACTTCCCAAATGAGCAACTGACTAGTTCAAAAGTGTTGAATTTCAATAAACTAATTAAGGAAGGGAATTATCTAGGTAGCATGGAGTCATTGGAGTTGGTTGAATCTAAATACCATTCATTTGGCTTATTCCATTTTACCTAAAGATTGTTCATTTTTTTGTCCCATTTTACTTTATTTGGAATTTCTAAGAGTGTGTTGTAATAGAAATTTGAAATAACTAGTAGTGCATTGTGATGGAAAAAAATTGACCTTGGAGTCAGGAGAACTGGGTTTTAGTCTCAATTCTGACACTGCTTATGAGACTTTCAGCAATCATTTAACTTTCTTAAATCTCAATTTCCTTATCTGAAAAAAGAGTATAACAATATTTGCACAACTTAGCTCATACTGTTATTGTAGGAAAATTACTTTATATATTTTGAAGCCCAATATTAAAGTAATAACTATTTTTCTCTTGGGATCTCTTATATGATTATAATATAGCCAAATCACTGAAGTAACTGAATAATTTTATGGATAGAACAGAACAGATGTCAATTGGAGTCTGGAGTAATACATAAATTAGATCCTGACAATTGTGAGAACTGAATCCTACAGCAGAACTGAAATTTATGCTGGTTTTTTTTTTTTGCAAATTGTCCTTAAAAAGGTACAAAGTGATAGTGATCATTCACTAGAAGGTTTCCTTGCTTCCAGGTAAATTTATATATATTACAATTGTTATCTGGGTATCAGTGTTAAGACACATTCCTCCTATACCTAGATCCTGAGCTACATAATGATTCCTTTTTCCTTTTTTGAACTTGCACAGAACTTGTTAAAGCTCTGACAATAGAACAGTGACAATAGCAAAACCACAATTTATAAACTTGCTTGTTGTTTTTTCTTCTGTGACTCATAGTCTATAGTACCATATACCAAATTAGTTTAAATATAGGCCCCAAACTTGTCTCCCCATAATCCCTATCTCCAGTTCTGCCCCAATCTGACTTGTTAAGATTTTACAAAACACTTTCCTCACAAGAACCTAGGAAGTTGGGTGTTAGGTAATAATGCAAGTATTAATACCCCTATTTTACAGATAAGGAAACGAAATTCAAAAAAACTTACATGATTTATTGATGTGTACACAGATGAAATAGACCTGAATCTAATCAATATTTTTTTTCATTGCATACTGCCTTGTCTTATCTTTTCAGTGGATATGCATTTCAGGGTGCAGCTATAATTTCTCAGGATGGAGATTTATTCATTATAGTACTTTTTTTATCCCCTACTCTCTTACAATTATCTTTTTGATTTTCCATCTATTCTTTTGTTTTGGTGGGTATTTGAGAGTCTAGGTGACTTTTTCTGGGAAATGAATGAGATTTATGGTGTGGGAAATAAAGGATATGAAGGAGAAGTAATTTTTGATACTTACAAAAAGCTTGTAAATACTTTGTTTACAGTGCTGTTTACTTCAGTTCTCTTTTTCCTTCCATTCTCCCTCCTTTTTCCTCAGCCCTTCTACTAGTGGAAATAGAACTTCCATGTAAATACAGTAGGATGGTTTATTCCTTTTGGTTTTGGTTTTATTAGAATTCCTTATTCTGCTATTTATCTGTATCACATAATCTTTCTCTCTCTCTCTCTCTCTCTCTCTCTCTCTCTCTCTCTCTCTCTCTCTCATTTCCCTAGTACCATTCTACTTGGTTTTATTTTCCCCCAGTGGCCTTTACAATAACTGAAAAACGTCCCCATCTTTCTTTTATGAAGATATCAACCAACAAAATATGTGCTATGGAGCTGTTTATCCAAGAGTGGTCATGACTTGTGTTCATCCATCCATGCTCTCTTGCTCATTCTACAGCCTGTGGCTATGGGGCAAGAGGAAATTAACTGCCCATCACAGTCAAGATTGAACTCATGACCTTGATTTTATTAGCACCATATTCTAGTAAGCTGATCTAATTAATTAAGATTGATTGCATTAAGTCTTTGTAAGCAAAGTGGTATGATAGTTTTCTTACAGTACTGTGTGTATGTGTATATATGTATATATATATATATGTATGTATGTATATGTATATATGGATAAGACTGTCTACACAATATGAAAAGCTCAGTGATTATGTAATAATCAGTGTGAACCATCAATCCAGAAAATTTAACCACCTCCCCCTCCCAAATTTCCCTCCCACCCCAAATCTGTTTCTGAGGAAAAAAGAGTAGGCTATAAAAAGAGAACAGTCCTTTCCTCTAGAACAGATCATTGGATCTCATTTAACTGAATAGTTCCTCAGTTCCATACCTCACTTTGTGTGGATAAAACCTTAAAATATAACCAGTTTGAAACAGCCCATGGTGTGTTTGGACGTCTTTTAACATAGAAATTCTGATTCCACTGGATAGGCAATGCTCTACTAAAAGAAATTTAAGCCTGTCAGGTTAATTACACAATATTAGGTACAAAAACGAACAGTGCAACACAAAACATAGCTACATCATTATTTGCAGTAAATGTTAACTCTAAATAAGTGCAACCTGTCCATAAATGATTGCTATAAACTCATTAAAAATAAAATTTGATGGATAAAAATGAAAAAAAATTCTCACTGAGAATTTTTTTTTCAACGTATCAGCACTCATTTAGAGTTTGGGATTTGTGAAAGAAAGCTTTAAAAGGAGCAAACCTGATTGGCTGTGGCTGTTGTGGCGAAGGGGACACTTGTTGCAGGAGTTGTTGCTGCAGAGACAGTGGCGGACGTAGCGCTGTGCATCATGGGTACTTTCAGGAGGGGAACCATGGAAGCAATGAACAGTAGGGTGTAGCATTATGGTGATAGAAGTGGTATTTTGGCATGGTGAATATCAGAGCAGCAAGCCATCATGGGTTAAACCAGCAGATGGCATGCAACCACAATGCAAAGCAAGGAAGCATGGGAGAGAAATAAAAAAGGGAAAATAGCTTATTACAAGTACAATTAAAGGAAGTTTTAAAACATAATCAGTGATTCCCAGAAAGTCCAAAGCAGACTCCTTTGCTTGTTGAATTAATAAAAATTTTATTTCTAAGTATTATTTTCCCCCAAATTATCTCTAATCCTTGTGGCTATATAGTTCTTATGAATGTGAATAAAATGGTACAATGATGTAGGAATCTATAATTTACTTTCTTTCATAGATTTATGAAAGACAAAATGTTTTAATTGTCGAATCAAAATAGGAATTGCTATTCCTTAAAATGATTTATGAATAAGTTGAAATTTTATTAGCATTCAACAATGATGAGATATTAAATTTGGCTCAGAATTCATAAGTGCTATTTTTCCATTAGTTCTGCTGTCCTGTTTCAATGGGAACCTGCCATGGAGTGTTGTTTATCTGTGTTCAACAAATATTGCCTAGGTACAAGTAATAATACATTTGATATGAAATAGTCAAACTTATTTTGGTACAATTCATTTTAGATCCATTTTTAATTGAGAATAATCAATGAGTCCTAAATTTAATCTTAACTCATTTTCATACAATAACGCTGACTTTTAACAAACAATCTACATATAATATTAAATCATGTTTTCCTGGGGGGAACTAATGTAATAGTAAGAATGAACTTAGAAGACATAATGATGAGGATAGCATTTTAAGCATTTTGTCTTATAAAACATTTCTATTTGAAAAAGTATTTAAAAGAATTCTGGGAAACTCTGATAACTCTAACACACAGCAAAGAGGAAATAAAGGCACACCACTATGAAACTTTAAAACACCAATGAAATTAACCTACTCTTTTTATAAAGTAAGATTACCCCCTCCCCTTATGCTAGACCACATAAAATATACAAATAATCAAAATAGAATCACTGAAAAGCAGATCTGAAATCATGAATTTATGCTAGTGTAGAATGGTAGTTAGAGCAGGGGATGTCATCTCCAAGCTGTAATTTTCTTAAAAACAAAAACCAAAAACAAAACCCTGAAAACCCTATGAGTTAACTCTAAAGTCAAATATGTCTTCAGATCTAACCATTTTTCTAAGGAATGTCTGAGATTTCCAAAAAGAAGTGTGAAGCATGTGAAGGTATCATACAGAATATCAAAGACAAATAAAAAAGGTTGGAACCTACCAATACTGGTAGCGGGTGCCATGCACAAAACTGACCCTGCATGTCATGCAATGGGAGGTGGGAAGAGTGAATAAAGGGAAAGAAACAGGTTAGCTGTTTAGAGTTAACATTCAGAGTGAGATTCAAGCACAAACAGATACCAGCAGAGGTTAGTCGAACGTGACCTTTGAAGATCATTCATAGTTTCCATCATTCATGAATATACCTGCACAGCACTTATGTGCAAAAATTAAAGCACACTGACTAATAGGCACTTCATAATTTCAACTTGCATCCATGAAAATCTAGTTAATAATATCAGATTTGTTTCTGACTCCTTTTCTCCAAGGCCTCCACAAAGTAATTTGCAGACATTATCAAATTATTCCCCTTAAAGAAAATAGAGGTTATTTTGCCAATGAAAATGAAGTACAGAAAACTATTCAAGGTCACATAGAGTGTGAGTCAATAGTGTGGCTAGAAATAGAATCAAAAATCCTAAATTCAGGTCAAGTGTTCTTTCTATACACTATAGACTACACTGTCTTCATTACATTATAATGATTGTTTCTTTTGTTGTTTAAAATGTTCCAAGGTTATGTAGCTTCCCAAATAAGAGGTCAATGAATTCTAATTCGGATACTAAGAGAAGGCTATAGAGAAGCAAGTAGGTATTGTCTATGGGTGCTTATCTTATTTGCCTATTACATTGCTTATTTGGCCAAAGCCCCTGAAAGATACTTGTTTCTATGACTATGCCTCAGGAAAACACACAGAATAGCCTCTCAAGTCAAGAAACTACAGAATGAGGTTCAAAGAACTTAAAACAGAAGGAAAGAAATCCAGAACCATAAAGATCACCAAGGACTCCTGACTTTATCTTGCAATCACATTGGACTTTTCCTGATTTAGGCAGCTTAAAGAACACTGACTTTGGCACTCTTTTTATATGTAGGTGCTGTTTCCCTTGCCTATATAGTCCTAGGAAGAAATTTTTTCCCCTAATCCAGATTAAAGTTTAAGGACAAATGGAATCTCACAAGTCTGTTTGAAAGCTCATGAACATGGTAAGATGGAACCTAGAAATTTTTCTGGGAGAAAGGGGATGTCAGTGTCTAAATGGTTCTATTGCCTAGGCTCAGTTCTTTGCCTGTTAAACTTTCAACTGTGTTGATTTTATCTTGCTTCTTATTTCAGTTACAATTAAATTTCTTACTGAGCTACTTTTATTTTGGACCCAGTTTTGTATCAGAGAATGGGACTGAGTTGGGGGCAGAGCTGTAATAGACAGTAAGTGGGACAGATGGCATGATCTTTAAGTGAGACTAATGAATTAGAAGACTTCCGGAGACTAGAGAAGAGTAGGTGTTGGAACTTTAGTTCTGCCTTGTGTCTTGAGATCTGGAGGTTTTAGTGGGATGAAAATTTAATATAAATCTACAGTAGGATCAGGCAACCATGAAAAGTGAAGGTAGACTTATGCTGCATTAAAAGACACAGTGTCCAAGAAACAAAGTCCAATATTAAGGCAGTAAGAGTCCCATTGTATTCTACCCTGATTAGAGGATATCAGAAGTACTATATTCAGTTCCTGTAGGTATGCTTTAGAAAGGACTAGAGGCATAGGCACAGACCCTTATAGAAAAGGGTCTCAAATTTATTCTTTATAAGAATCAATTGAACCTATGGTGGATGCTTAGCCTAGGACAGAAAAGGCAGGGAGGGATTAGAATTATTTTGCTTGACTTGCAGATATAGTAGAGATGGCAAAGGAGCAATTTTTAGAAGAGATTTTTGAATAAAAAAATTCTTTGAAGTAATGAGAGGGGATAGAAGACTCGCCTTCACTGACAATCTTCAAGCCAAAACTATATAACCACTTGTCACCTCCATTATTCAAGGGAATTATTGCTTAGGAATAGCTTGTTTAATGACCTCTGAGGTCCCTTCCAACTCTGAGATCCTGGGAAATGTTCATTTGGCCTGATGAGCTGTTTATTGTGAGCGTGAACCTGAATAGCATGACATTAAGATGGCCACAATTTAAGAATACAATAAAGCTATCTTAACTATCTATACATGGGGAAGTGACATCATGTAGTGGAGAGTAGATCTGGAGTCAGAAGACCTGATTCTGCTATTGCCTCAGTTTCTTTTGTAAAATGAGAGGAGTAGATGACACATATGGTCATAACTAGCTTTGAATGCATAATTTAATAAAATTTCCTCCCCCCAAACACCTATAGATTTTGTGCAGGGTTACATGGTTTCTGGGGGAAGATTGTGTGAACAAATTATTATTATTTTTTTAATCACATAATTACATTATATGAAATGGGTAAGTGGCCCCTTTTATAGCCAATATGTTATGCTGATGTATCACATTCAGGAGAGGGAAAAATGTTCAAACCATCTTTTCTTTGTATATTTTCACCAAAGGGGTTTGTAGATATATGTTTATAGAAGCTATCTGGGTAATTATATTATTCCTTTAATATTTTATAAACTCAGTATTTCCATCTGCAAAATGAATATAATGATGCCTGCCACTGATTATAGTGAATCATATTGAAGAATAATTAGATAATGTCTGCAAAATACTTTCAGCAATTCAAAGTAAAACTATCAGAGATGCCAAGACTTCTTATGCTGCTATTTTTGTAGATGTGTATTTTTTAAATCATTTCCTCATGGCAAAAAAAGAATGATAATAACTGCGTTAAACTTTAAAGGGAAAATCATGTAAAATATGCTGGGGAGTACCAATGAAGACTCTGCTTTACATTAATTTTTTTACAAGAGTTCCCAATCTTGCAAGGCATTGATGGCCTGAGCATGACATTAGACTACATTCTTTTATATCCTGTACAAAATCCATTCTGTTTTAGTGGTCTTGATTTCAATAGCTGATTTTACTATGAATGACCTTACAGTAAAGGATAACCTCTATATGGATATATGTTGCTCCTTTTTTCCTTTTATAAAATATTCTGAACATAAAAAATAGGGAGGAAAAAAATAAACTCTGCCAGTTTAAAGCAAAAGATCATCATCCATCAAGCAGCAAAATAAAAAAAATGATTTAAAGTAATCATTTGAATTGTGTGTTTAAAAAACAATAATAACAATAATTTTATTATTATCATGGCTATTATGGATTTTTGGAAATGTATTTTATACAAAGTTAAAACAATATCTGAAACTAGTCAGAAGTAAAGTGAGCATAGTATTTCCTGAAATTGGCATGCAAAGGCAAAAAAAGGTTTGCTAATTCCTTTTCAGATTCATTTCTTTTCAAACATATATGGAGAACATGTACAAGCATCATAAAACGTCAGAAAAAAAACTAGTATTTGAGATGAACTCTTTCATGCATTGCATTTCACAAATGTTCTATAGATTCTTTTGCAAAGACTTACATTCTTGCATATTTAAAAAATTACAGTAGGACTATCAATGAAAGCACTTCTGACACACCTTTGACCACTCCAAATTTCACAGAAACATGTAGTTTACAATTAATCTCCCACAGTCAAAATGCACATGAAGCTTTCCTATATAAACGTGAATAATTAATTCATCCAATAGAGGGCAATAGTACACAGCCCCAGAAACATCTTATGTATCCTTATTTATTTAATATTCTTCTATAAACAAAATCAAGAAATTGTACATGGCACACAGGAATGATATGTTTTCTTGATTGGAAAATAGCTAAATAATTTCTAAGTGAAGTATTTTTAATGAGAAGTTTTTATGATTAAATGAAAGTTATTATGGAGGGATGTTAAGTGTTAGTGTTAGAGGTGATAAAACAATTGTTATGAATCACAAGTTATCTAAGTTCCATTGTTCAGCAGAGCTCTAGGGATTCATAGGCAGTTGCAAGATTTAAACTGGGTTTGATGAACTTTCCCACATTTTGATGCTATTTTCTACCTGTTTTTCAGAATCACAGAATTTTAGAGTTCTAAGGAATCTTAGAGGTTATTTTGTCCAACTCACTCATTTTCCTAATGAGAAACCTGAGAGGTGTAGCACAGGAAGTGAGATGACTGGCTCCTGGTGACCCCAAAAGTTAGTGGCAGAGCCAAGAACAAAATCTAGGTTTGTCTCTCTGTTTTACCATATTGTTGCCCAAACTAATCATAGCCAAAGGACTCATGGTGGAAATCTCATCAACCTAATATTAGGAGATGCCTGTGTTAGGAAATTCTGAAAGAGTTGATTTTATCAGAAAACCTTGTGCTAAGCCTAATTGGAATAAAGACATTGAATTAATTAGCCATAGTAACTTGTAACATTGTATACAGAATTACAAATGCTATAAATGTACTAGACTATAACCAAATTGGGTTTTCTTTACCATGGTACAAGTGAAGTCTTAAGAGTAGGTAGTGATTTTTTTTTTGCAAGGCAATGGAGTTAAGTGACTTGCCCAAGGCCACACAGTTAGGCCATTATTATTAAGTGTCTGAGGTCAGATTTGAACTCAGGTACTCCTGACTCCAGGGCCAGTGCTCTATCCACTGCACTACCTAGCTGCCCCTGTAGATAGTGATTTTCAACATGGGAAAGTGCATTTTGTGGGAGCATGATTTCTAGTTTAAAAAATAAATATAAAACTTTTAATCAAGAAAGCAGAGCACTATGAATCCTTTCACTTGCTTAATTCATATACTTATTACAACTTTAAAATATTTTTCAAAAAGATTAATAAACACATGCCAGGGTAAACATATAATAACAAGCTACTGGGAAAGATGTTTAAAAAAACTTCTTTGACTGACATGCTTACCATACATATTAGGAGCTGAAAAAAGAATTCTTAAAAAGATTAGCCACTCTAATAACACATCATTTAAAATGTTTGATTTCATTAGTTTTTTTTGTAGAAGACAAACTAACTTAAATATATTTTTTTCCTTTAACAAGATTAAATAATTTTGACATAATACTACCATCATTATCATTCTAACCTCCATCTAAAAAAATAATAATTAAAAAAAGCAACCTCAGTATACTTTCTGCTCCTCAGGGCCTAAGCCATTCCCTGGCAATAGTTATACTATGACACTGAAACAATGGATCGATTTGTTTTATGGTGTAAAAAAAAACAAACCCAACTAATTAAGTGAAAGAAAACTCTATCACACTGATGGTTTGGCATTGTGTAAACTAACTGATTTCTCTTCATATTTGGTGCCATGCGCTATATTGTGTAAAGACAATGGCAGGTAAGGGAATGAGAGATGGAACCAGGAGTTGGAAAACTTGGGCTCTAATCTCAGCTCTATGGCTGATTCAGGAAGCCTCATTTACCTTGTCTGAGAAATGAGAGGCTAGATCTAGATGATCTTTAAGGTTCACCAATAAAATCCTATAGTGAAAGTAAATAGGCCTCAAGTAGTCAGAAAGAGTCAATACAGTAAAGTATCTTATATGTTACCAGGGATTGACTTGGCACTAAGGAGAATTAAGGTCTTTGAAGATTTGATACTGATGGAGATGGAGAAAGGTATAGATAAGGACAATATGAATGGAAGATTTTCCTTAAATTACAGGTCTATCTTTTGACTGTAATCTCTAGAAAAAGACTGAGGTTAGTATTCTATATCTACATATATAATATTTATATACATATATATGCACATATATACATATATAACAATAATAAATTTTGGATTCATTTGGAAATGTTTCACATTAAAAGGATATGTTTATATTAGCAATATTCAGTCTGTAAATACAGAAAAACGAGAGATCTTTTTTTATCATTTATCTCAAATCTGGTATTTAATTATTTAAACTATTTGGCCTTAGAATCATAATAAACTTTGGATAAAATTGAAATGAACATAAATCCTTCTAGATCCACGTTTCAGTCCATGCTGTACCTTTAAAAGTAGAGGAGGCATCACCAAATAGCTTAAAGAAATGAAAGAAAGAGAGTGAATGACCAGAAGCACATTCAAACAAGTGGTTATTTTTTTTTCTGAAATATTAAGTGGAACATACCTGTTGGAATAAATGCCGTATGTTGCTGCAACTGTGCATGGGCTAGTGCCTGCTGACAGTGCAAGACGCTGGGATTAAAGATGGCGCTGGCACCGTTGCTTTTTTCAAGTGCTTGTCTCTTTGGTAAAGGGTGAAGAGCACCGGGAGGAAAGGCCTACAAATAAGGAATTTTGATAAGACTTATAGAACTTAAGGTCAAAACATACCCAGTCTACACAGAGATAAAATATTGCAACATACTTTAAAAATTGACAGCTAAAAAGATGCCTTTGCCATGCACCTTAATTCAAACAGCAGCGATGTACAATGAGTGAGGTTTTGTTATTGAGGGCAAAAGCATGATTTCATTAACCTAAGACTGTAGCACCACAACTATGGAAAAGGAAACTATCAAGCAACAAAAATGGCATCTGCTTTAAGAATGAGTTAAACTATTCTAAAGGAAAAAGGCACTTGTATTATTAATACCTAGTACTTTTTTTCCCCTAACTACATGAAAATATTTGGAGCTTAAAAGTTAATGAGGATTTTAATGAGAATTTTCTTTTTTACCAAATCATTGAAACTTGCTTCAAAACTTTTAGAAACGGTATTAAAACATGTTAGGATTAAATGATTCTCTTGCATTTATTACATATGAAAAATGAGATGGCTAAACACTAAATTGGATATTTCCATAAATTAATAATAATGACTGTTTTCAACTGATGTTAAAACAAAAAGCAATACAAATCTCAGTTGGTTTTCTGAAAAGCTACATGCAAAGCGAAAGGTGAAAGGTCAAAGTACCAGGTCTACAGTTGCTTCGAGAGGTCGCTTCATTGCTTTGGCAGTCGACTGAGTCTTTTAATAACAGGCAGCGAGCACATGATGGCAGTGGGCCAATGGGATTCAAGCGAATTAACATACAGGTAAACAGCAAGCAGAGGTGCATCATGGGAACGGCATTGCATTGTGGATAGGTGAGAAGGAAAAAAATATTCTGAATGCAATATACAACATACAAAACACTAGGCATGCACAACAACAAAAATGTTCTCTAAAGAAATGAATATTACACCTTGAATTAGTATTGAAGCAAAAATGCATCTACTATACCTTAGTTAAAAGCATATAAGAGAGTAAGATATAGATGTTTGAAATTCAGGAAAGTTAATTAAAACAGCAGCTTGCATACACACCATAAGCATTTTTATATTGCTTCACAGAAATGCAAAAATTTTAGAGATTACATGGGCTGATTTAGAAGAACTTCTGATAAGTTAGTTGTCAAGTACAAAATATTCTAATAATTGTTGTTTGTTGCCCAAGTTGGGTAATATTATATGTTTTCATACCAAATCTACTGTAGCAAAGTGAAGTGACAAACTGGGACAAAAAAAATTCAGGCAAAAAAAAATAACAAACACCAGATAATTTAGTTAAAAGTGTTTGGGATTTTCTTTTTCTTTGGCTGAATTATGTGGACAATTGTCTCAGTTCTCCATTTTACTTTGCCATTGTGGACCTGGCAGTGCAGAGTATCATTCTGATTTTAGTAAGTTTTGGAATTAAAGTGTATTTCTCATTTTTCCCAATTTCATACTAAAATTGTATATTAGTTGATTAACTTATCATCCATTCAATAGAATATACTACATTTGGAATTGTGGCTTAGGTGTTTTTCACTTACCGCAATATACTGAGAAAATGACATTTTTTAAAGTAAAGTAAGTTTTTCTGAGCTATTAAAATTATCTATATTCAGTAAATTTATATGTATATTTAGAAAGATCAGTGACTGAGTTAGTAAGAGCATGGAACTGATGGTTAGAAAGGAATAATAGCTAAAAAAATAGCAGACTTGTTAAAATGCTTAAACCAAATAACATATTTAGCACATAACCATACTTTGTTGCCAATATTTGCATTTAAGGGGCTGAAATGAAAACAAAGGTTGATCTGATTAGATCACAACAGAAAATTTTGCTAATATTTCTAGTTTTTACAAAGATCCGTAGTAGCATAATAGCATTCTATGAAAATATATAGGATTGAAGGAATTGCCATAAATGAAACAAAAAAAAATTCCTTTTTTTTGTGCAGCACAATAGGTAAGCCCCTCATGTTTAGTTAAGGAATTCATATTTATGTTGGATTTATTTTAAACACCAGATGTTGAAGAGCAGACAGAAAATAAATAAAATTTGGTAAAGCAGACAGTAACACTGAATAATCAAGACATATGATGGGTTGCATTTTTCCTCTATAAATAGTCACTACCATTTAAATTTTTTTATAAAAATATATGGAATAGGGAGAGAGAAAAGAGCTGAGATGGGCAAAACTTTGGAAGTTCACAAGGAAATTAGGAGATAGGGAATGTTTGATGACTGAGTGCTCTTTAAGAAGACTGAGGAGAATGTATGCAGAAGAAGTTTAAATAAGAGATGAAAAAAAGGGAGTCTTGGTAAAGGGCAAAAATTAGAATCAATGGCTGCCAACTATTAAGGACCCAGGGTTTCTACTTTAAAAAGTGAACACTTGCTACATAGATGAATTCCTTCCAGAGAGGCATATCACTCCTGTGACTAGTTTCTTTATGACACTGAGACTTACTTCCCTCTTAATGCAATGACATTAAAAAAGTTTAATCAATGATAACCATGGAAGTATATATCCTTTTCTTTTTAAAAGGAAGTTAAAATGAATTTAATAGGCTAACACACCTGAGCCTCAACTATCTTTGTATTTCATGTAACATTGTATTCTCCTGCCCATTTTTGTCAAGTACTAGAGTATATCTTAGTATCTGTTATTTTGGGCTTAATAATCCTTATGAAAACCACTGGCTTTATTGGTAGACCTATTGTATAGGCAAGGAATTAAAAAAAAAGTAGGAAAAAGAGAGGAAAAAAGAAAAAATTAAAATTAAAAAGTACATAAAGTTCAAAGTGATGGTATGCCATAACATAATTGACTTAGACATCACTCAAAGGCCTTAGAATCATCATTTGTCT
This sequence comes from Macrotis lagotis, assembly GCF_037893015.1. Taxonomy (NCBI): domain Eukaryota; kingdom Metazoa; phylum Chordata; class Mammalia; order Peramelemorphia; family Peramelidae; genus Macrotis; species Macrotis lagotis. Next base: position 162,223,177 of record NC_133663.1, on the reverse strand, counting down.
ATCTCTGGACTCATATGAGTCTTATAGTAATTTTAATTTTCTGTGCAGCAAAATTAACCCCTTCCCTAGTCTCAGACTTCCTAAAAGAGACTTTTCTAGAATGAAATCCCTCTGTTGTTGAAATTCTCAAATGCCACTCTCTCTTCAACCCTGAACTCAATGAAACCCTCCCCTGAGAATTGCCTTCTCTTTATTTCAATTCTGTAAATAATTTCTACATTCTCAAATATATTGAAGAAACTTGTATAGACACCTTCTTTGTACTTATCACATTATAGCTTTATATTATAGGTATGTGTTTATTCTAATCCTTATTAGATACTATACTTGAAGATTGGTGCTGAGTCATGTAACTTATTTATTTTTTTCTCTAGGGTTTAGCACAAAACAATGAATTGAATCGAATTATCTTGCCATTTTTCATTGTTTCTGCCCAGCAAACTTCTCTTGCCATGTTGAATCAAGCCTTGTCCTCACATCTCACTTTTTCCCTCTTCCAACCAGATCAAGAGACTTTCTTATTATTGTTTTGCTATCCTCTCTTATCCTCTAAGTCTTTCCTGTCCAAATGTTAGTAAGACATTGATTTCCTCAGCACCATTTTGTGTTGTTAAGTAAGCCATTCAAATGTGCTACCTTCTGCTATCTGACCCAGATTGAATTGGTCCAGACCTGTGATTTTTCATTGGTGAAATTTCTTCTTTCTACTTTAGGGGACTAAATTTCTAGATTTACTTGAGGGACATCTCCATATTAATTCAGATAATCTGCAATCACCCTGTAATTTATAGACTTAAAGAGCAGCCTGGAACAAATTCAAGGTCAAATGACTTTCCTATGACTATCCAGCTAGTTCTGTGCCAAAGCCAAGACCTGAACCTAGGCTAGACCCTCATTTGCTAAGTCTTCCTACATCTTATCATAGCTAATATTTTTTCACACTTATATAGTATTTGAATGAGATTGTTATGTACAGGTGACCCCAGAATTTGCTTTGCTGACAGAAAACTCAACTTAATTTTCTAAATTCACAGCATCATAGGGACCATGTTATCCCAAACTCCAGTCAGACCTGACACAGATTGCTGTTTTTCAAGCTAATAAAGGCTCTTACTAAAGGAATATGCTGTTGTTATAAGTACTGTTGTTTCAGAAAGGAATCTTTCCTGAGTTGTTAGAGACCTAACAGTTCAAATCCTCAAAGGCTGCCTCTTTCTCTTTAGTTAGAGTTGACAGCTACATCTGTTTTATAATGCATTCCTTCTTCAAATAGTCAAAATGACCCCGCTACAACACGAAACAGATATAAAAGAACGTTTCAGTTGAAGAAAAAAGTAACTTAAAATTCTTTCTTAGGTATGATTTATACTGGATAATTAAGATTCTCCCCCCAATTTAATTTGTTTTTATTCTCTGCACATAACCTAGAATCATAGAATTAGTAATGATTTTATTTATAATCCAAATAAGGTGATATCCAAATTATTATGTGAGACCCTATTTTAAAGATCTTTATATCTCCTTACTCTCATTGATAAAGCATTTTTCCCTGAAAGTCATTTATATCTCAAACCTAACACCTGCCTATGATACTTGAGATTTAAGGACAACAACAACAACAACAACTACTACTACTACTACCACCACCACCACCACCACCCCACCACCGCACCACCACCACCACTACCACTACGACCACTACTACTACTAATGATACACATCAATGGAGGAGTGAGTTAAGCAATATATTCTAGATGGAAAGATTGGTATGAACAAACATTAAAAAGTCAGAAAATGTCATCTATATTCAATGAATGGTTTCATCTGACTAGGGTATAAGAGTATATTTGAGAGGAGGTAAGTGAGCAGAGAAAATATGGAAGGTATGTTGGAACAAGATCATGAAATATTTCTCACCACAAAGAAAAGAATCTCAACTTTATTCAGTAGATAGTTGGCAATCATTAAAAGTTTTTGAGAACAATCTGCTCTGGAGAAGGGAATATTGAAGGACAATGGGATACGATGGTTATGTAGAAGCAATGGCAACACCATTACCATTGCCAGATAGTTGAGGATTGCCTTTGCAGAATTTGGATCAATGTTTAGGAAAAACTCCTTAACAATTAGAAGTGCCCAAATGTAGAACAGTATATCTTAGGAGTGAATATATTCTCATCATTGCTGGGATTTTAATGAATGTTAGATGATCATTTGTCAGGGGATGCTTTTTTCAACTATGAGATAATATCTGAGGTTCCTTCCATCTTTGAGATTCCATGGTTACTTAGGAAGATAAATATGGACATGTTTATCTTATAAACATGGTGTGTAAGCTAGATGAGAAGATGGAGACATTAGAGTCCAGGAGGTTATAGTATAAAAGAAAGTTATTCATAGATTAGACTAGAAATTTTTAAGTTTTTTAATTTCACGATTTCCTTTGGTAGTATGAAGAAGTCTACTGGACTCATTAGAATGTTTTTAAATTCATAAATACATATAGAACTAAAAAATAAATTCATTATACAGTCTGTTATCTAGCTATCTATCTAGCAAATTTATGAACCCCAGATTAAGAACCTCTTCTCTAGGCAAAGGTGCCATAGGCTAAATTCAAGGTAGAAACAACAAGGGAAGGAATAGTGTAAGACACATCACAAGAGAGCAAAGATTTCATGCATTGGGTCAGAAAGTTTTGAGTGAATGATGTCTAGAATCTCTTCCACCTCTGAAATTCTATCATTCTATGACAGGTCTAGGTGAATGGTTAGTTTTGGTGTGGGAGATAATGAATAAGTCAAAAATGAATAGGACTTTTAAGTATGGATGACTGAGAAAATGGTGTTGCCATTAAACAAAAACTAGGCTTTGATGGGAAAAAATAGATGGTCAAGAGATCAAATAATAAATGAAGAAGCATTCATTAAGTCCTTACTATGTTCCAGTTACTTTGCCAAGCATTACAGATACAAATACTTGACCTCTAGGAGTTTATATTCTAATAGAAGAGACAGCATACAAGTTAAGTACAGAGGAAATGGAAGAAAATCTTAAAAGGGATGACGCTAGCAAGTGCTGGGGTAAAAGGGTTAGCTGAAAGGATCTTCTACAGAAAATGCTGTTTCAGTTGAGTCATAAGTAATAGAGGGATTCTGAGAATTAAAACATTAGGTGGAAACTAGAATTAGGTTAGAATTTTTAGGAGGGAAAGAATTCTATTTATGGGGGACAAACCACTGCAAAGTCACAGAGGCGGGAGATAGAGAAAAGGCAACCTAGTTATGAAAAATAGCAAGTAAAGCATTGTGGGATCTTGTTCAATGTCCTCATTTTACAGATTAGGAAACTGAGGGGTAAGTGTTAGAGCTAGCATTTGAATCCTAGCCCTCTTGATTCAGAGTTTTTTCCACTGCACAAGCATTTATTAAGTTCCTAGTAATTAGGTATATATTAGGTACTGGATATAGAAAGAAAAAATATTAAGTAGCCTTTGTCCCCCATAGGCTTACATTCCAGTAGGAAAAGCCTCCAACACAAATAAATATAAATATACATAATACATGATCATATTATATCATATATAATATGATATGTATTAAGCATATATGCATGTATATTTGAACATATTCATACATATACATTCATACATTCATACATACGTTTATGAAGTAGCTTGAGAAAGTTGCAGGCCTTAGGTTTTGGTTCTGTTATATGGGAGATGTGAACATGTTTAAAGGCAGAGAAGAAAGAAGCAGTATGGGGAAATGCTGATGATGTGTGTGTGTGTGTGTGTGTGTGTGTAAGAGAGAGAGAGAGAGAGAGAGAGAGAGAGAGAGAGAGAGAGAAGGAAGATTCAAGGATCTTGCCTAGAGCAGGATGGGATCTTTTTGATAGTTAGGGCTTTAGGTTCTTAAAAAAAGGAGGGAAAGAGAAAAAGATGAGTGAAAACAAAGGAAAATTCTAAAGGTAAGAATTCTGAAAGAAAGAAAGGAAATTGAGTGAGTTCCTATTGAATGGTCTCAATCTTCAAATTTGCCACAGTATAATTGAAGAATTACTCCAATAGACCTTTTCTTTAGGCTAAACTAATGGTTCACAAACAATCTGATCTCATGACCCTTTTACACACTTAAAGTTTATCTAGGACCCTTAACAAACTTCTGTTTTGTGGGTTATATTCAGGGATGTACTAGTAAATGTTTAACAACCAATGCTCAAAAAAATGTTCTCACAACATACTTTTAAGTAATCTGCATTTTGTCCATCACTTTCTTAAATCTAAACAATTAACAAAATAATAAATCAATCCCTGATTTGTGCCATTTGCCAATTTCTGAGGCATAAATAAATACAATACTGAAAATTTAACAGTTTTTATGAGCCAGTTTGAATTAGTTCCCACACATTTCTGCTCTTAAATCTATCAATATTTGTTAAAGATCTTAGAATTATTTTGAAAGTAGTGTTGACCTCTTAGATCTGTTGAAAGGGTCTTGAAGATTTCCACAGTTATATAATATTTGTTGGGAACCATAGGCTTACACAATTCTATGGGATCTTGTCCAATTTTTCTTATATCTAATTGTCTGGTCCCTTCAGTTTAGGTACTTTTGTAGCTCTATATCTCTCCAGTTTCCCCCATGAATAGAATTATAGATAGATTGCTAGTATAAAGTTTCATTAAGATTTAGTATTCAGAATAAGGGCTAAGGGCAAGTGTAGGGCCTAGACAAGGCCTGAGAAGGAGACAAAAGACAAGGCACAACATTTAAAAACTTGGCAAGTCCTAGTAAAGTTGAACAGAATGTCAGATTTCAATTTTGAAGGAAAAGGTGGGAGAGTGGTATTCAGTTTCTATATGTTTTTCATGAACACTGAAATGTGTTTGAACAGATGCAAGGATTTTTAAAGAAAGCTTATGCTACTACCTTTTCACATATGTTAATAAGTTAATTTGAATGAAAAATCAAGGAACTTTTTTTTAATTACCTAAGAAAGTCTCTCCTATTAACTTTCTAAATTAAAAAAAAATCTATGGAGGGAAATGTGTAATCTTTGATTGTCATAGTTCAAGAAGTATAAAAGAAACAATAAAACTATAAGCATTGTATCTCTGGTATATAGCAGAGATATATACATACTGTCCTATAGTGAGTACTTAATGTTTTGTTGAATAAATCTTCCCTTTCTTGGGCTAGAAATTTCAAATTTTTTAATAGTTATTTTTTGAACTGGAACTAAACCTTGTATAGTAACTCCAAATATCTGCAGATTTGGTCCTTAACAAATTTACTTCCCAGACAGTAGTGACTGATGAATGAATTTCATCTGTTCATTACATTTTTTACCTATGTGGCTGAATCATTGATATCATCTGGTTATATTAATCCTAAGACACAATTCATATTTGTATTTTCATATCAAGAAATAGAAGAGTGTGTCTCTAGTGTATTAGTCTCTAATTCATTTTAGAATGTTGATTTATTATATTAATTAGAATATTGATTAGAACATGTTGATTTACCCATCTGAATCCATGATGAAATAAAACTTGCAACTGACCTCAGCAAAATAGACAATGTAGATTTTCCTTATCCTTACTAGAAAAGGTTTGTGGCTTCTCTTTCTGTAAGATGATTTTGGGGGTTGTTTTTCAGTAGACAGTGAGAGTTCTCACAATATTGGGAATCTGAATTTAGAAACAGTGTAACAATTCAAAAAATTATAGTGACTAGTGCTACATTTACTACAAAATTTTTCCTGAATCTTTGTCAGTGATGTGAACATAAGACTTTCAGTTGGGTTATGAACTGCTTACCATCATGGCTTTGTCACCATGGCAATTAAACTCAGTTCAGTGTTTGAAACTCAGGAAAATTTATGGATATTCAGATTTATTATTAATAACCATAGTTTAGCTACCCTAAAGCTTGAATATACTTTTGTGTAGTAGTCTGGAACTACCATCATTTTTCGATTTATTTCTAATGGAACACATCAGGAGTTACAACTTTCTACATGATTTTAAGTGAGTTTCCTTATTTTTAGAGAAAATAATTTTTGAACTACCTACCTCAAAGGGTTGTTGTGAGGAAAACAATATGTGAATTATTAATATGTCTATTGGTGGTTTAGAATTGTTTATTATGTCATAAAATAAAGATAGGATTAAAAACACATTTCTCATAAATAATAAAATGGAAACAAGTATTTTTCCACTTTGAAAAAAGTAAAGTATATAAAATTTTAATTAGACAAAATTTGTCAAAACCTTATTTATTCTTTAAAGAAAAAGTCCTTTCATATGTAAAAATAGTAACTGATTACTTAATGATTAAGGTACTTCTTCCTTCTATAAAGCAAGTTCCCAAAGTATTAATTTGTCAAAATAGAAACATGAAATTTTTCTATATAATGAAATAATATTATATAGTATTTTTCATATGGCTCCATTGATACAGATGCAGTTAGGAAGATATTGAGTTCAGAGGAAATGATGAGGGAGAGGAGAAATGAGAATGAGAAAGACATGAAAAATAGCAATCCTTTGAAAAAGGCCTGAAGGACAAAACAAGGATATGAGATGGGTATATTATACATCCACATCTTAATAATTTTGCCAAAAATCACAGGTTTGTCTCATTTTTGAAGGCTTATTTTATTTTAGGTTTTTGCAAGGCAAACGGGGTTAAGTGGCTTGCCCAAGGCCACACAGCTAGGTAATTATTAAGTGTCTGAGACCAGATTTGAACCCAGGTACTCCTGACTCCACTCCGCCACCTAGCCGCCCCTTGAAGGTTTATTTTATTAAGAGTGGTAGGTAATTGATATGAAATGCATTTAGGAAATAACTGCCTATAGCCTTTCTTGTGTTAAAGCAAGGCATTGGTAGGTCAGAATTCTTATACCAACAGAAATGAATTTCTAACTGCTATGCTCAAGGAGGGAAGAAGAAATTTTGAGAGAAGACCTGAAAAGTCTGCCTTGTTTTGTCCAACTTCATTTCCAACATTGTTACTCAATGAGGATCAATAATTTCAATTGCTTTTTGTTTTCTACTCTGAAGATATAAGACCCAGACTCTTGATTTGTTGTTGACCAATGCTCTTAACACAACATCTGTATAACTGCTCGTACATAGTTTGAATATTCTTGTAGCCCATGGCCTCCATTCCCTGTTAATCAGGAAACTAAACTATCTGGAGGTTAAAAAACAAAGTTGGAGAGGAGAGCAGGAGATATTTAATAACTCTATTCCCAAGGGGTTTATCTATTGTGCTGAAATCGCGAAGGCAGGGCAGACACCGAAGAAACCAATACAGTAGGGAAGAAATAATAGCAGCATTCCCAATCTCCTAGCTACTTTGAGGGCAAATCAAATGGAATGTGACCTAAGGAAAATTCCTGCTGTTAGGGGAACCATGGCTGGATCGGGGAAGGTGATAAAAGGCAAAGCTGGAGATATGCTCACTTACCATCACTGTCGCTGCTGCAGCGGCTGCCTGAGCGGCGACGGCAGCCTGGTTGGCTTGGTGCTGAGCAGCTTTGATTTTGGCCTGCAAGTGTGCAGGAGGGTGGAAATATTTGCATTTCTCCCTCATGCAACGACCCTTTATGTAATCCATACAAACGGTTACAGTGTTGTCATTTGTATCAATCATTGTGCTGTCTGAAGGATGAGCAAAACGGCAATCAGTCTCTCCTCGGGCACAGTTTCCTCTCTGGAACTCCCTGCACACCTGAAAATATGGCAGAGAAGAGAAAATGATGATGATGATGATGATGGACCACATGGCCAGAATGACCGACATGTTCTTGAAGAATGCTGTGTTTTTTCCTCCTGTTAATGGATGCTCTTTCCATTCTATTTATGTAATTACAACTCAAGAAAACAATCAACCTTCAATTAAATGCAGTATTTTGCTATTTTGTGCTTTTATGACTAAAGGGTAAAAATAAGAACACAAATGGGATCAGGTTCTTGGTAAAGAATTCATCCACAAACAAGAATGATTTCTTCTTTGCCCTCTCACATTTCCATGGTTTGCTCTGGGTTCCTATAAACTTACATATTTTAAAAAGGAGCAGTGGAGGACCAAAGAAAGAAAGCTACTTTTCCCCTTACCAAGATAAGAGTCATTTCTGCTATAAAATAATAATTGATATCTACAATTAAGATCCTCAATCATCAGAGATAGATTTAGTCATGCTCATGAGCTATAGTGTACTTGGTGAGATATTAAAGTGGATTAATATGTTTTAGAAATATTTCCAACAGGAAGCACTGAAATAAATAGGGTTTTTCCTCTTAAGTTTCATCTTAAAATTGCATGAATATGTCATCACAGCTCATCACAGTTTTACTATTTAAAGCAAAGTTTCTTTAGGATTAAGAAAAGAAATTCTCAGTAATTTGTTAGCACTAATGTCAGTATTTATGATATACATTGAACATTTATGTGTATGAGTAAGGTAAGTATATGCTTTGTTCTTAATATTATGAATGAAAAAGAAGTGTGGTTCCAATAAAAGCTTTCTAATAATGTTTATTTAAATAGAGACAGTCTGCAAGTCTACATTCTGAAACATATCAACATTTCATTGTCAGGAGAGTTTAGCAGACAAATACTCAAATGTATATTTAACTCTAACAAAGAGTATGTTATCTCAATTTAATACAAAGGAAAGTATTCAAAAGTCAAAAAAAGAGTAATAAAATTTTAAATTATCATTAGATCTCAATTCTAAGGGTTAAATGTTATTTTGTTATTAGTGTTTGTGTCTTAATCATATTTGTTGGTGCATGAAAGTGTTTTAACTAGGCATTGTCCTTGGTGTGAAATGCAAGCTACTTGAAAATCAAACATATTTCTGAAACTTTTCATCTTCAAAAGGCTAACTGATTTGAAGAATAAATTGAACGAACTTTAAAAAGTATTAATAGGTCTTTCCTGCTAGGAACATTAGCTAACATTCTGTCTTTAACTTGTTATACATGAAGGAGAAAATTATTTTGATTTTCCCTTAAATTAATGTGAATTATTTTTATGGTTGTAAAGGACATAATCTAGTCATGCTATATACTGATCTAATGTTTCTATTGAAAAGTATCAAGGGTGAATGAACTCTGCTATTGTAGGCTTTGTTTGTTATTTGAAATGAACTAAAACATGCTTAACCAAAAGTGATTTCAATTATTTTTCTGTTGTTATTGTCTATTAGAAAGTTTTGGAAGATCTGCTTATCCCCATCACCTGGATTTGACTTAGCAACTTTAACCAGTCCATTAGTGCAGCACACTAATCATCGATTCTCTTGTGGGGCCAGTAGGTGGAGCCCAAAACATTTTGCAGTTTTTTGAAAGGAAAATAATTATTTTTCACTGAATATTAGAATTGCTCATCAAAAAGGAGATGAGGCTTAAAGTTTTTTTCCCCATTAAGTCTTTCACAACTTTCTATTGTAAACTTTTTTCAAAGGCAGTACTATCTGTTCTATATATTCTTCTGCTCCTGAGGTCTAGTATACTGTTTCTGCTTGATAAGTATTGAAGATTTTAGTAATTGGTGTTCAGAGTGGGAGATGATGATGATGATAAGGCAACATTTTCAAGCCCTTTGTTTTGCATATGAAAAAATTTTACAATATACATTGAGCATTTATGTGTATGAGTAAGGTAAGTATGTGCTTTGTTCTTAATACTATGAATGAAAAAGAAGTGTGGTTCCAATAAAAGTTTTCTGATAATGTTTATTTAAATAGAGACAGTCTGCAAGTCTACATTCTGAAACATATCAACATTTCATTGTCAGGAGAGTTTAGTAGGCAAATACTCAAATGTATATTTAACTCCAACAAAGAGCATGTTATCTCGATTTAATACAAAGGAAAGTATTCAAAGCATCTTTATACGAGAATATACAGAAACTAAAACTGGAGATTTAAGTGAGTTCCTCAGTAATTCTAATGCTTGTATTTATACTTATGACAATAGAAATGGAAAATATAAAATATATTCTACAGCTCAGATTCAAGGGGAAACCCAAAAGACAAAATGCTTGTTGGGGTTTCCTTGAGTTAGAATGATAGCATTATACACTATGACTGCTGAAATTATTTTAAATCGTATTTCACAATAGCCTTGTAGATTAGTTTTTAAAATCTGCTAGTCCATAAAATTTTTATTAATTTCCCAAATTTTCACCTATTTACTAAGCACAATACTTCTATACATCCAGTGAACAAGTGACTGAGGTTCTAGTTCTATCTGCTTTACAAAACAATTCCTTTTAAGACATCTATAAAAAGCAGTCTGCCCTTTTTTAGTACCATTGCTTCACTAGACCTGAATAACTTTTTATGTACTCACTAACATAGAAATGTACTTTGAATCATGAAAATTAAAGAAAGTACCTCGAGTTTGTCTGTCCTGAGGAGTTTCTGAGTAGCAGCTGAGCCAGGGACTGTAACAGGTGGACTTCCAGGAACAATAACAGGTGTGGTGGGTAGAATTTCAGTAGGGACTAGCCCAACTCCAGGGGTTACAGGTGTTAAGTAAGGAGCAAAACTAATTGCTGCATTTGTTCCTAGTGCTGGACCTACAGGAAACGTAGGCTGTGAAATGAAGACAAGATATAACAAAATAAAGATACTTTTTTTGTACAAATGTTTATAAGAAAAACTGTCTTTTGAGAAAGTTATCAAACAACAACCAAACACAATTTTATAAATCCTTGTTTTAAGCAAAATTTAATAACAGTTTTAATGGACAGATAACAGTTCTGTTAGGGAGTTGTTTGGCAAAGAACAAATTGAAGATGGCACCTGTGAGCATAGCTCCGCATGTGAAAAAACAATGTACCTTTAAAATAGCTTCAATGTTTAAAAAGACACCTGAGAATAATCTGAGAGTGTAACAATAGGGATAAAATGGAGTTATTACTCATGCAAGGAAGAAGAAAAAGATAAGTTTCATTGTAATTTCTCATCATTTCAAATGGCTGAATGTTCAGTTACTTATAAGATGTTTAAGCCTGTTACATCCCTACATAGAATCATAACACCATAGTATTACAGAGTTGGAAATAATCTAGGCCATACCCTTTGTTTTATGGGTGAGCCACCTGAGTCCTAGTGAGGTCACCAGTCCCAACAAACAAATTTACAAATCCCCATCAAATATTCAATGATTTCTGTCCTTTGCCATACAACAATCCCCCACCCCCGCCATGATCCCTAACTCAACAACATTCTATCTTTTCCAATCACAAACATGAAAACCTTGGTACTTTACATATATCAAAATTTCAAGTCTGTTCATCACCTTATTTTCTGTATCTATTTGTATGTTATATATGTATATTTATATAAAATATGCATATTAATTTCTAGCTTAATAATGTTGAGTCCAGAACTGAGCACAAAACTCACTCTTCAAGCCTTTGTATCTACTTCAAAGGACCCCCTCTTTTCTTTTAAACTGCTACTCAAACATCACCTTCTAAGCCTCGACTGAGTCTCCCATTGGTTCTCTCCATCCCTATTTTGAATTTACTTATATATGTACATAATATTTCCTGTATAATGTAAGGGCAGCTTGGTGGCTCAGTGGAAAGAGCACAGGGCCTGGAGTCAGGGAAACTCAGACACTTAGTAGTTGTATGACCTTGGGCAAGTCACTTAACCCCATTTGCCTCAAATGAACTGGAGAAGGAAATGGCAAACCACTGCAGTATCTTCACCAAGAAAACCCTAAATGGGGTCACAAAGAGTTGGACATAATTGAAAACAACTGAACAAGAACATAACTTTTTAATTTATATACTCATGGCCAACCACATAGTAGACTCTTAAATGTTTATTGATTATGTTTTCAGTTCCAATTCAACTTTCTTTGGAAATAGCCACTTTCTTTGCAGAGGAGGTAGGGAGGGAAGATGTTATCAGTCATAGTTTGTTTATCCTCTCTGATCACATCATTAACTGAACAATCACCATTGTGAAGGTTATTCATTAAACAACCCTCACATTACTTTACTGCATGCTGGTTGAGAAGCAGTGCTCTAAAGATTTTTTTTTCTTAAGAATATCAAAAGTGATGAATTTTTTAAAGTGTCATCTAAATACTTGTAAAATAGAACATGAATATGCTACCCTTAGGTGAAATAATGTGCAATTCATAGGAAAACATAAATTTTTAAGCCTTGCTCATATAAACATTCAATGCTCCTAAGATTTTCTTAATGTTTCACTTTATCAATTCAGTATAAATTCAACATTTATTAAATTTCACTGTGTGGAGAGCATTGTACTAAGTGCTAGGGATGAAGCCCAAGGTCCTTGCCCTTCAGGAGTTTAAATCCTGGGGGAATACATTCTGTACCAACTGAGTAAATATAAAGGCATACAAAATAAAATAAATTAATTGAAAGAGGAAGAGAGTGCTAATACATGGGATTGGAGCACACTGATCAGGAGAGGCTTTGTATGGTAGGAGAAGGCTCCTGAACCTGTTATGTAGGAAGCTTAGGAATATGTGAAGGATATGCTACAATGAGTTCTTTTTATATGAAGGAGTTGATAAAAGTATTTTCTTCTTAAATAATACCAAATTATCTGGGCAAACATTTCAAATTGGTATGACAGAAGACAACAAATTCTTGTTATTTTATGGAATTTTTTTTTTTTTTTTTACTTCTGTGAGAGACTGAAGTCTTTACTGCAGTAAGTAGGTGCTGGCTGAGCTAATTATAACCACACTTGTCAGCAATGCTGCCTCAGCATTCTCACAAGAATCTCCCAAATCTTTAAAATTCAGACATAAGATTTACTTGGGGAAGAAGTTCCTACGTAGTCTCTCAGCATGGGAAATAAATAGTGGCTAGCTCATCTTTCATTTCCCTTTTTTTCCCCTCCTTCAAAATTTAATGTATTTGTATATGCATGTTTCTCATGAGTTTTCACTGGCTTTTTATAGCTCTCCTAACTATAATTTACTTTCATTAAAAAAAAATTTCAGTCACTTTGAATAAACATGGACTGCAAAGTGGTAGGATTTTTGTGCAAATGTAACTCTAAATGACATTACCTTTCTGGGCATGATACATGAAAATACTCATGAAATATTACTTTTTCTAAGTGTATAATTTAAGACCACTGATTGATGACCAAATTTTATAGTAATTGAATAAGAGATAATTTTTTTCCCCTTTCAACTATTATTTTCTTATTTTTAAGAAAGAATATTCCCTGGGGCAGCTAGGTGGTGCAGTGAATAGAACACCTGCCCTGGAGTCAGGAGGATCTGACTTCAAATGCAGCCTCAGACACATAATAATAATAATAATAATAATAATAATAATATTGATAATAATAATAATAATAACAACAACAACAACAACAACAAACAAAATGTTTCCAATCTCAGTTTAGTGTATTTTTGAGGTCTTAGCCAATGCAGAAGCCAAAAGAACCAAATGCTTGAATGTTTGTGGATGGAACTATCTTAATGACATTTTAAAAACTACACATACCATCAATTAAATTCCATGAAACCATTTTATTTTTCTCTTTTTGCCAGACAATGGGGAATTAAGTGACTTGTGCAAGATCACACAGCTAGGTAATTATTAAGTGTCTGAGGCTGGATTTGAAGTCAGACCCTTCTGACTCTAGGGTTGGTGGTCTATCCATTGTGCCACCTAACTACTCGGCATGAAACCGTTTTTCTCAGAAATCCCCTTATTTCATTTATTAAAAGAAATTTAATAGACCAAAATCAATTTCATTATTGATTTTCATTACTTAAAAGGCATGGAATTAGGAAGCATTGGCCTCTGAGTCAGGAAGTCCTGCTTCTCAGATGTCCATGGACAAGACCTTTAACCAGTCAGTGCTCCCATTTACCTCTCTCAAATTACAAATTGTAGAGAAGATTGCAATCTGCATTGGTAAAGGAAGTTGAACACTGGGAGCTTCCTATTTTCATGAAATTATAGAAATCAAGTGGTGACAAAGTTAACTTTCTAACTAGCAATAATTGACTGTGATGCAGCCTTGTGAGCTTTGTAAAGTACTTTATATACATTATCTCAATTAATTAAACAACTCTAGGCAGTGGTGATATTATCCCCATTTGACAGATGATGAAACTGAAGTCCACAGAGGTTAATTGACTTGCTTAGAGACATGTTGCAACAAAACATTGAAGATAGATTTGAACCCAGACCTTCCTTACTTTGAATCTAGGGAATATATTTACAATTCAAAGGATAGTTCTTGGTACATAACTCATCTCCCTATTTTAAACATCACTCGATGTCAATAATCATGAGATAGTTTTAGAAAGTTAGAACTCTAACTTTATCTTGAATGATTTTAATATATATATGAGAGAGATTGAGAAATTCTTTTTATTCTGAAAACGTGAATTGTTCTTCTATATAAAAATATCTTCTATATATCTTCTATATTTATATCTTATAAAATTATTTTCTTCTATTTACTATCTTAATAAATATGAATCACATTGGGGTCTAATATTCTCTATTTATCACCTCTCAATCAATTATATAACTTTAATAAGGTGACCCAGTACAGAAAATTATCTTTGAAGACTGGCTTGTTTCCATGTTATGTTTTATTAAAGCTATATATGATGGTTGTGTAGACTTTATTACAAAGATTCTACAAAGATATGGAGGCAAGTATAAGTTGGAGGTTATTAAATAAAAAGAATTAAAGAATCCTAGTGTTTTAAGGGAATTCTGAGGTCATTTAGCCCAAATTCATGTTTTTTCTTAAAAGTAAAAGTATCAATCATGATGCTTGCCATTCTTTTGTAATCTTTCTCCTCAATATGATTTGAGACATAAATCCTGAAGGGTTTTTAAATTGTTACCTTCAGCACTTTTCTTAAAAAAAGAGTTTGATCAGACACTTAATCTTAAGTAATGTTGTCACTTCCTTACATATATTGGGGTGTGTGTGGGGAGGTATAGGTATAAGTACTATCAGATCCTGAGATAGTGAAATCCAAATGTGGTGGTTATATAATGGTTGCTCTTTAAAACAGAAAAATGCCAGGATATCTGTTCCATTATGCATCTGTTGTCCCATTTCATTTACCAATTCTCTCAGGAAAATGTATTTTGTTGTTCATAACAAACTCTCAACAGACTCATTTTCTCCTCAATTGCTTTCATGATGTAATACTTCTTTCTATAATTCTTTTCCAAAGTGTTTTCCAGGTAAAAACCATTATTGTTATTGGCTTCCATTTTCCTCCACAGGGAAAGGAAATTTGCTTTTTTGGGGGCATTGCTAGCCTCCTTGATATAGTGATTCTTTTATGTGAAACCTCCCTTGGAAACAATAGTAGTCATTGTCTTTTCTTTTTTTTCCTCTTTATTATTTTTTGGGAGTTGTTGACTACATACTGTTCAACTACAAAAAAACTTGCCCTCTCACCCCTCACCCCCCATCTCCATTCCCCATGTTTTTAATCTATGCTTTTAATAATGTCTTGAAACTTTTGATTTAGTTAATTTTGTCCTTAGTTATACCAAAGTTATCTCACTAATCCAAATTATACTTCACTCTGATAACTTTGAAACACTCATGATTTCATGGGCATAGTTTTTGCAATTCTTGCCTATATTTTCCCATAAATTTGTAAAGAACGATATACCTAATGCAACTGATATTTCCTCTCTTTTTTGTTTTAGCATACCAGTGTACCACTTAATCTGCCCATCTGTTGTTTTTCACTTTCAACACTTGCTTTTTCAGTAATTCATATTTTCAGAAATGTTTTTCAGTCTCTCCTCTCACCAGTTGTCAGTAGGGACATGCAAAGACCTTCTTAGACATAACATAAACTTTTACATTGCCCTTTGAGTAAGTTATAATTTAAATACCCTAAGATCATATGGTATTATGTTAAGCAGCTATAAAAACATTACTGGGATTAAATTGAAGTTCTTTTACAGACGTGAGTAGACTGTATTGAAATCCCAGATATAATTCATTCCTCAACCTATTAAATTCTAGATTCAGTTATTATTATTCTGTAAGATTTTTTCTAGATATAAATATTGATGACCCAATTTAATGGAAGCATGTCATTTTCTGAGCAATATTCATTTTCTTTATCCAGAGTAGATAGCAAAGCCTATCTCTTGGCTATGGATTTCACTGAGCAAGAGTTTAGAATTTTTTTGTCAAGTTTTATCAACAGAAAAGTTCATGAGCTTGTTGACAATATGAATGATGATCATTTATCTCATTAACATAGATCTTTTCAATGACCTGGATAAGGAAAAATGCAATTATACCCACTTTATGAGATACGTAAATTTTATTCTTATTCTGGACAGTCTTGTATGACTGTTCTCTTCCTCATTTAGATACATATTAAAACAAACAAACAAATAAAAACTCACCCAAAATATATTCCTTGAAAACAGTTAAGCAAAACTACCTAATAATGTGATTATTACCAATGTTCTTATTGTTTTAGACTTTAGTCATTAGTTGACAGAGAGGAAGGATATATTCTTTATCTTTGCTAGTATGATAACAAAATTATCCCTTACCTATGTGCTTAAGGCTGGGGATACAAGGAAAAGCAAAATGTAGACCCTGATCTCAAGGAAACTAATGAGGGTGATAATATAAAAACTATGTACAAACATCATATATATATATATATATATATATATACATACAGATATATATATATACACATACACATACACAAACAATATGATAAACTGACAATAATCAACAGAAGGAACAAACTACCATTATTAAGAGTGATCAGGAAAATCTTCTTTCAAAAGGTAGCAATTTAGCTGAGATTCAGTTTCCTAGTCTGGGAAGTTCGAAAAAGGAGATGAGGAAGGAGAGAGGGATGTGAAAGAGCATGTAAAAACACTTAAGAGATAAAATGACTTATGAGAGGCTCAGCAAGAAGCTACTGTCATGGATCTCAGAGTATCTCAATAGTAAGGTGTAAGAAAACTAGAAAGAAGGGGGCAGATTGTGGGAGACTTTGTATTTCAAATTGGGGATTTCATATTAGATCCTGAGATAATAGAGAGTCACTGGAGTTTAATGGGAAAGAAGTGACACAGCCAGCCTTCTGCTTTAGGAAGATCATCTGATGAGGAAATCAAATCTATCTATAGTCATATGAAAAATTGCTCTAAATCATTAATGATTACAGAAATGCAAATTAAAGCATCTCTGAGGTACCTCCTCACACATCTCAGATTGGCCAAAATGACCAGAAAGGATAATAATCAGTGTTGGAAGGGATGTAGGAAACCTGGGATACTAATACATTGTTGGTAGAATGTAAACTCATCCAAACTTTCTGGAGAGCTATTTGGAATTATGCTCAAAGGGGAAATAAAAATGTGCATACACTTTGATCCAGCAATATCACTACTAGGTCTATACCCTGAAGAGATCATAAAAAAGGATAAAAAACATCAATTGTACAAATATATTCATAGAAGCACTGTTTGTGGTAGCAAAGAATTGGAAATCAAGTAAATGCCCATCAATCGGGGAATGGCTGAACAAATTGTGGTATATGTATGTTTTGTAACACTATCGTTTTATTAGAAACCAAGAGGGATGGGAATTAAGAGAAGCCTGGAAAGACTTGCATGAACTGATGCTGAGCAAGATGAGCAGAACCAGAAAAACACTGTACACCACGACAGCTACATGGGGGTAATGATCAACTTTATTGGACTTGCTCATTCCATCAGTGCAATAATCAGGGACAATTTTAGGATATCTGTGATGGAGAATATCATCTATATCCAAAGAAAGAACTGTGGAGTTTAAACAAAGACCAAAGACTTTCAATTTAAAAAAAAAGTTGTCTTATGTGCTATGCAATTTTGCTATCTCTTATATTTTATTTTAACCTTAAGGATATGATTTTTCTCTCAACACATTAAATTTTGATCAATGTATAGCACAAAAACAATTAAAGATTATCAGATTGCCTTCTATTGGAGGTAGGGGGAGGGAAAGGAGGGTGGGGGAAACTGTAAAATTCAAAACATTACAAAAATGATAGGTTAGAAACTACTATTGTATATAATTGGAAAACAAATACAATATTTATAGTTAAAAAAAAAGAAAGAAAAAAAGGAAGATCATCTGAGTGGAGGATGGACTGGATGGAGAGATACTTGAGTCCAAAAAACTATTTATTAGGCAATTTCAAGGGTCTAGAGATGAGGGAAGAAAGACCTGCTATAAGTGGTGGCAATGTCAGAGAAAGGAAGGGAATAATTATAAGAACTGTTGTGAAGGCAGAAAACTTGGCAACTGATTAGAAAAGGGGAGGAGAGAGAAATGCAGTAACAACCCAAGATGACCAAGAGGATGGTAGTGTTTTTGAGAATATTTGGGAAGTTTGAAGGGGGGTGGTTTAGGAGAAAGATAATGAGTTTAGTCTGAAAATATGAAAAAGGGAATGGATACAGTCTTACAAGTGATTCTCCAGATCTGTAGAATCAAACAAATAGAAATAGTGGTTATTTAATAGTACATAAGGATCCCTGCAGGTCATATAATATGTTAGTTTTAAATAGTAATACTATCTACATTTTGTTGTATTTTATTTATTTTATTAAATGTTTCTCAATTAAATTTTAAACTGGTACGGGCTGTACTCAGGAGTGTTGTGATCCATGAGTTTGACACCTCTGCTCTGGAGTAGATCACATTTTTACATTCACAGGATACACCTAAAATTGCAGAGAATATAAGGTACTATTGTGTTTATTGTTTAAAGAAATCATTAGGGGCAGCTAGGAAGCACAGTGGACAGAGCACTGGCCCTGGAATCAGGAGGACCTGAGTTCAACTTTGGTCTCAGACACTTGTTAACTCTGTGGCCTTGGGAAAGTCACTTAACACGCAAAAAAGAAATAATTGAATATGGTGGCACAAATCATTTAAATGGCATTATAAAATATCATTCTAATGTCTATTCTCTAACAAGGAATCGCTCATCTAAATTAAGATCATACAAGGCAAACTGATAAATGCAATCAAAGAGATAATTTTGTTCATTTATCATCTGTTCATAGTGACAATGAGTAATAAAGCAAGAAAATGTATGCCTGTCCAAGGTGTACCCCTTGTTTAGGGTCCAAATGGAAAAAAGAGATTTCTATAAATGGTTCCATTTGAGGGCAATATTTAGGATGCCAAATCCCAGAATATTATTGTGCCTCCCTAAAGAGATTCATATTTATCAAGAGTTCAACCTAATAATCTTACAGGAAAAACTAAATAAATGAAAAATTATCATCTAAAATTTAATCATAGAATTTCAAAGTTGGAAGTTCCCTAAGAGACTGGTCTTTGAAACTGAAGGTCTTTAAAATTTGATTTTCTCCTTTATTTGTCATTAGCTGATTGACAACCCTTGAAAAAGGCCTTAGCACTGAACCTTCCCCAAATTCATACTTTTTAAGATTCAATCTATATCCTCCTAAGCAGAACATAAGCTCTTTCAGGCCAAGTGTTATTTTTTTCACCTTCATGTCATTAAAGCTTAATAAATATTGTTATTTTATTTCAGGTTTGTTTTTTTTGCAAGGCAATGGAGTTAAGTGGCTTGCCCAAGGCCACACAGTTAGGTAATTATTAAGTGTCTGAGGCCGGATTTGAACCACTGTGCCACCTACCTGTCCCAAGCTTAATAAATATTAAATTGAATTTAATTGGATACTAAATAAATAGTAGGTGCTTAATTTAGCATTGTTTTCTTATTACATATAGAATTTAATTGGATACAAAATAAATAGTTTGTGCTTATATATTATTGAATTAAATTTAAAGGAATACCAGTATGAAATCTATCACTATAGTGCTTCTCAGGGGTGGCAGACTTTGATATTTTGCCTTGATGAATTCCTTTCATTCAATAATTTATAAAGGAATCTCCTCCATTGGATGACATGAAGAAACACTTCTTATAAACCATGAAGCAAGCTTTCCTATTAACACTGTTCAATATATATATATGTATGAAACTTGTATTCTTCATAAAATTTAAGGGTGGCTTTAAGGGCATCATTCTCAAAAACATGGCATTTCTTAGAATCACTGATAGCAGAAACTATCCACCTATTATTTGTAGGCAGTCATTTTAAGTCAAAAGAAATGATTAAGTTTTGAACATGGAGTTAATTGACTTATGAGAGAGCTTTGGAGATCTGTGCTATGTACTTCCATATCCTAGTCTGGATAGAGAGATGTGCTATCCTTCTTTCTTACCTTTAGTACAGAAGGTAACTATGTATGCAGGAAAGAAGGAGGTCAAATATAGTGGTGATGTGCCAGTGATGACCCAGCTCACAAATGCCAATTTTTAAATTTTCGGATTTACAGGTAGGAAATAGTGAAATTGGGCAAATCAGAACTCATTTCCTGCATCGCTGAATGTCTAGACTGTAATAAGTGATGGAGAACATGTCAATAATGCGGATTATACTTAAAAGTATGATCTATTTACTTTATTTTTCTGGGAAGCTAATTGTTAACCATTTACCAGCATACCTTGCTCCTACCACAGAGAAAGTGTAAAGGGATAGCAATTAGAATGAAAAAGGAATCTTTTGAGTTGTGAGCAGTTTAGTGGAGGCTCAAACTACATATGTTACTATTGTGGCCTGAACTAAGAGTTAAAAAAAAGTAATAGCTATGAGGATTCTGGTTTAACATAGGAGAAATACTTAAAAGAAAAAAATCACTTAAAATTATCTGCTAGAGCTATATCTATATGCCACTATTTTTTTTTTTTTTTTTTTTTTAGTTTTTGCAAGGCAAGGGGGTTAAGTGGCTTGTCCAAGGCCACACGGCTAGGTAATTATTAAGTGTCTGAGGCCGGATTTGAACTCAGGTACTTCTGACTCCAAGGCCGGTGCTCTATCCACTGTGCCACTTAGCCGCCCCTGTATATGCCACTATTTTTAATATCCCTCAATTATTTTGATTTTCCAAAGTCATTATTACTGAATAATAGTACAAGTATCCCTTCCACATTAAGGGTTAGGGTCATGGGCCCCCATGATTTACAAAATCTATGTAAATTTTTTTGGTTCTCTACCAGAAAAGAAATCTGAATTTTTTCTTTTTCCTTTTGTGGGGTATTTATGGGACCTTATTATAAAATTTGAATTAGGGGCGGCTAGGTGGCGTAGTGGATAGAGCACCGGCCCTGGAGTCAGGAGTACCTGGGTTCAAATCCGGTCTCAGACACTTAATAATTACCTAGCCGTGTGGCCTTGGGCAAGCCACTTAACCCTGTTTGCCTTGCAAAAACCAAAAAAAAAAATTGAATTAATTATCTGGTCATAGGATCTGTGTTGTTTGCTGGCCTTCAAATGTCATCTGTTCCTACTATAAAACTCCCCCCCCCCAAATTCCCATAATTTTTTAATGCTGATCCAAAACATATCAAAACCTCAATGCAGAAAGTCAACAATATGGAAGGACCATAGGGCTAACATAAAAGCCACTTTATTGTAAATCATAATTACTTGAGAATTTTAAGCTTCTCTAGTCAGAACTAGATTAATTTATTTGCAGAATAGATTTTTTTTTGCAAGGCAATGGGGTTAAGTGGCTTGCCCAAGGCCACACGGCTAGGTAATTATTAAGTGTCTGAGGCCAGAATTGAACTCAGGTATTCCTGACTCCAGGGCCGGTGCTCTATCCACTATGCCACCTAGCTCCCCACCCCCCAATAGAATTTTTTGAAAAATTGACTGAAACTTTTTAATTGGGCTGGAGATCTGCATTTGCAAAAAGCAGTCATTAGTTTTGGTATTAACTCCTAGAAGATATGGGAAGAAATGGTTGGGTATTTGGGAAAATGTACTTAGGTAATAATAATAATAATAATAATAATAGTAAAGTTCCAGAGGCTCAAAGGCAAAATGGAATGCCAACAGTAGTATCAAACAATGAGAAAAATTATTAAGAATAGTATTAGAATCCTAGAACCTAGGATTTTCTTTTTAAAAAAAAATATATTATTCCCCCCCAACAACATGTTTTTTCTCTTTTTTAAAAGTTTATTTAGTATTTTATTTACATGTAGAAACAATTTTTAACATTCATTTTTAAAAATTTCAGTACCAAATTCTTCCCCCCCACTTCTCCTCATTTAGAAGGCAAACAATTTGATATAGGTTATACATGTGTAGTCATGCAAAGCATTTCCATAATAATCATGTTGCAAAAGAAAATATAGACCAAAATATATAGCTTCTATTGCTCTTTGCTATATTTAATTGAAAATAAGATTTTGTGGGAATATATTCTAGACAATCCTTGAAAGGTAAGGAATTAGAAAGGGGATGGGAAAGAAAACCCTTCTTTAAAAAAGGGGAATTACAAATCGATATGAATGAAATGGAGGTGGCTAGGTGGTTCAGTGAATACAGCATTAGACCTAGAGTCAGGAAGATGTGAGTTCAAATCCAACCTCAATCACTTCTTAGCTGGTGACCCTCAGCAGGTCACTTAACCTCTATTTGACTTAATCCACTGGAGAAGGAAATGGCAAACCATCTCAGTATCTTTGCCAAGAAAACCCCATGGACAACATGGGTGTGTTATGGTCCCTGAGGTCATGAAGAATTGGCCACAAGTGAACAATAACAACAATGAATGAAACAGAAGACAGGAATGGGTATCTGTGGGTTTGCATAATTGCCAGAAGAATAGATAACACTACTATCAGAGTTTATATAAGAAAATGTTAGACATATGAGAGACAGAGACAGACATACAAAGATACACTCAGAGAGAATAGTAATGAAAGTAACTTTAAGGATGTTGGGATTTCCCTGCTGACAGGATTTAAAATCATCTACTTGGCCACCACTAAGGAAAATCTCCATTTTTTTCTTCTTCCTCAATTTATCCTTCGCACCTGCTAGTCAACAAAACTATCCCCTTGAAGTCCAGTTCTTCCACAAATCATTACTCCATGATTAGTAAAAGGTCAGATTGCTGAAATCATAACAAGAACTGTCTTCCCAAATAGGCCCCCACTGGATTCAATTCTTCTAGCTTTCTGGTAAACTGGAAATATTTTAAAATAAAAAGTTGTATTTGTTCCCATAATAATTAGAACATATGATCTGATAAAACAGGACTGTCTTTTGTATGCCTGTTCAACATCTAACAAATGTGTTTCTCAGTCAATATGAAATTCAACACAGGCTTCTGGTAAGTGGATTATGTAGCACTTACTCAAATGGACAAAGGGAATACTTGTAGCTAGAAAATGAAAGTGAGAGGCCCTTAAATGTAGGGGAAAAATGATCATAATGCAACCAGAAAAATTATCAGAAGAGGAAGGCAGGGTTTAGGTATTCCTTAACCCAGGCAGGACTGCTCTATAATCTTGGTAACTATGTGTTAGGGATGGACCAAAGTAACTAATCCTTAACCAAAAAAGAATAAATCCAAGCCTATTCCTATCCAAAGCATACCATTTTAATTTGAGAGCTTTCAGTAATATATAATTTTTTACACAATAAAGACTGATTTTTTAACAATAGTGCCTTTTCTTGGTGTGCTTTGCTTTCAAACCTTCAAAGACTCACATAAGTGTTTTTTTTTTAAATTGGTCTTTTTAAATGAACAATTCATAAACAAGAATCAAACCTACTAGAGTCAAATATGCTCCCTTTGCCAATCTCTCATTTGCATCCCTGAAAACAATTGACAACTCTTGAGAGAAAATCAGTACTTTCAGACATTATGTAAAAAAGGGGATGAACATGCATTTTGCAAAATAAGTGTTTATGAGCTTACTGCTTTTCCTTCCCTTCATCCCCCACTCCTAGGAATTCAGCCTTAGGGTCACTTTTTCACCCACCAGATCTTCAGAGCAGGAGCCCTGAAAGATGGAATTGTGTTTGGAGTATAAGAGACAGGGAAGACTTTGTGACTTTTTTTTTTAACCTCTTATGGGTAAATCCACAACTTAGTTTTCTTTCTTTGGTCTACTATCTTACATCTGTACATATGCCTCTGATATTACCAAAAGAACATTCCAAATATTGACATTCTTTCCACAAAGCATCAGTCTTAGGTAAATGGAGACTTTAGAGCTTTTTAAATTAAATTAAATTTAGACATTTTATTTAATTCAGTCCTCTCCTAGCTGAAAAGAAGAGTTCAGAGCTCTGGAGTTAGAGTCACCAAATTGGTTTCAAATTCTGCTTCATACTTAGAAGTTCTATGTAATTTTCTCATTTGTTAAATAAGTAAATTGAGATAGATAGCCTTTGGGGGTTCCTCCAGCACTAAATCTATGAATTTAAGCTAAGGTTCAGAAAAGTTGTGACTTGACCAACTAATAAGTAGCAAAACAATATTTTGAATCCAATTTCGCTAACCCCAATCAAGTCAATCAATAAACATCTATTAAGTACCTAGATTGTGTTAGGTGTTGTGCTAAGCACTGGAGATGCAAAAAGAGGAACCGGTTCTTTCAAGGAGCTTACAATCTAATTTCGTATAAAGATTAATGGAGGGAAAAGAAGTTGTCTTATACAGATTGAAGTTAATGACAGTAATACATATGGATAGATATCCTTATGAAATAAGCTTTACCAGATTCTCCATTAAGCTGCCACTTCCAACTCTCACTTTTCCATTAAACCACAGGAAAATAATACATGGGAAAAATAAATTAACAGAAGATCCATTTCCTAACTGTTGACACATGGGATGTATGGACAATCCAAGTCTTTCTTGATTGTAATTTAGAGAATCACCCTTTCCAAATCATGCCATTATATTTGTTCCCAGATAAATATATACATGGTCCTTTTGTACTATCTCTGAAGCTACCAGATTATATTATCTTTGGTTCCAATGAAAGAGCCAGCATTGGGAGGATATTTTTATTTTAGATCAAAATGGTTTTGATTGTTCCCACACTTTAACCACCAGCCCCATCATTAGATAAAATGTACTCACAACTGGATGAAGCGGTGTTCCAGGAAACATAAACTGCATCTGCTGGGCAAGCATTGCTGCTGCAGTTTTTTGTTGGATCAAATTGTTCCTCCCGTTAATTTCTAGTTGGGTTTTTAAATGTGTCGGTGGGTGAAGATACTTGCAATTCTCCCTCGAGCAACGACCCTATAAAGGAAACATTAAAAAAAATTAAAGTTTTTAAAAAGAGCTCGGTGTTGCTGCTATACCAAAGTCTATGATGTTCCTAGGACCACAACCCCCACCTCTCCTAGGGTACTCTTGGGGTTGCATAACATCGAACTGCAAACTTGTCAGAGGAGAGATGTAGAAGCTTTCTGAATTTATTGCTGGGATACACTCTGAAAACATGGCCTAGTAAATTGTTTAGGTGGGCTAAAAAGAGCTCCTACACCAGGTGAACTTTACAAGGAATGGAAATGACACTGCTTCTTAATGAAAAGATTAGAAAAGCTAAATGGGACTATGGATAGTGCTGGAGAAAGGAATCTGTCTAGATCTGGCAACCAGACCTAAATTCAAATGTGGACTCAGACACTTTCTAGATGTGTGACCCTGGACAAGTCACTTAACCCCGTTTGCCTCAGTTTCCACACTTATAAAATGAGTTGGGGAAGGAAATGGCAAATCATTCCAGAATCTTTGGCAAAAAAACTCCAAATGGAGTCATGTGGAAATGAATACAACCAAAAAAAAATGACTTAACAACAACAAAATGGGAATGATAATAGCACCTACCTTCCAGGGTTGTTTAACTGAGATAGTATTTGTGAAGCATTTTGCAAATATAAAATGTTAGATATGTTAGTTACTAATATCATCTGGTTTATGGAGCAGTGCTTCAACTAGTGCCCCACTCCAAGGCTTCTCTCTTTACCCTGGGATAAAACACAAATTTCTCCAAACTATCTGTCCAGGCTTACTGTATTTTATTCTCCTTTTCATTTCAGCCAAACTGCCCTGCTTACTGTTCACTGTGCACCATGCTTCCGCATAATTTGCCATTTCTAGAATGCACCCCCCTCTTCACTTTCATTTTGAAAGAATCTCTATCTTCTTTTAAAGCTCAACTTAAGTGTCTCCTCCTGTAGAAGGGTCTATTCTTACTACCATCCCACTCCCTAGATTCTAGTGCCCTTTTCTAATCTCCAAATGTATATTTAATTTTTCATATATATATGTATATATATTTTTCTTCTCTCTCTTCCAGTAGAATTGTCTTGAGGGCATAGACTGTTTAACTTTTGTCTTGGTACACACCCCTATCTCCTTGTATCACATCTGGCACAAGGGAGAGACTTAGTAAAAATTTACTGAATATTCAATGAATCATGGTGGGGTAATCACCTTAGAGTATTAAAAGCTATGCCCATGGAAGACAAGTTCTGGGAGGCCATTAATTTGGAAAAGCTTCAAGGACAAACCAGGTAATGAATTATTTGTCTACTGTCTAAGAAACATTCTAATTCTTGAGTTGTACAGCTTTAAATTTTTTTTTTTAGATTATTGTAACATACCATGACCAATCTACTAAGAGGATGCAATCTGAATCAGAGGAAGAAGTAGTCACAGCAATGAAATTACAGGTTCTTGTACTACTGAAGCTTAAAAACACACACTAGTCAGAATTAGGATGTCTTTTAAGTTCATATTGGACCATTATTAGAAGTGTTTTAGGTGGGGCTAGGTGACTACTCATCAAGAATAAGAGATTGCATGGCACAATAGAAAGGGCACTGAACTTAAAGTATACCTGTTTAGATAATTAACTATGACTTCAGGAATATTTCTCATTAGCTGTGAGATCCTGGGCATAGGGCTTCATCTCAGAGCCTCAGTTTACTCACCTGTAAAATGGGAATAATGGTATTTACACAATCTAATAATGCATCTAAGAGGAATGTTTATACAGATAAATGAAAATTTGTTATTATTATTATTACTCTTATTAAGATTGCCACATGGATTAGGTAAAAAATTCTTAATATTTTTCATGCCATGGATCTCTTTACCAGTTTGATGAAATCCATGGAACCCTTTTTAGAATAATGTTTTTAACACAGAAGCTAAAATACATAGGATTACAAAAGAAATCAATTACTTTGAAATATAATAAAATATATACATGTGTGTCTCTATACATACATAATATTCATATACATATACACATACACAATATAGATCATCTAGTGAGATTCTTAACATAGGGTCTGTAAATTTTACATACACACAGATGGATATAAACATAGACTCAGACATAAACATAGACATAGATTCTCTCTCTCTCTCTCTCTCTCTCTCTCTCTCTCTCTCTGATCCTATGTGTCTTATGGGTTAGCTATTTACACTACCCAAATTTACCAGATGTCTGCTTTTTTCCCTCATCAATGAAATAGCAATGACAGGAGCATAGGAAAAAAGATATTCCATTATAACAAATGAGAAATTAGTAAAAGGACAAGGTTTCTAAGTGTTTACTCTATAGTTTTCAGGCTACATGGAACCTCTCTAAACATTTTTGAACAGGTATGTGGATTTTCATGAGACATGGTGAAAAGGATATCAGTGACTGTAAATGCCTAATGGTAAAACTACTAAAGGCACATATGCGAGGGAGTTTGGACACTATAGTTTGTTCTATTGTGTGGTGGCTGTGAATGAGCAGGGTCCTGAATAGTAATTGAATTTGTAATGAAATAAGGTTTGAACTTTATTTTCCTAAATAACAATTTTTTTTATGCATCAACTATTCAGAATGAAAAGTTCATTTTAAGCGATGTTCCTAGAAAATGAATGTTCATATCAGGTATTATGATTAGATTATTAATAATCATTATTATTTGTCCACTGATCATCAAGGAAATAATTTTGTTTACAAGACTCATTAAAAGTAGATCATCTATAAAGGAACAGTAGATATATAACTTTAGTTGTTTAATTTTTAACATCTATAGGTTACTTTAAGGTAGCCTACAATTTGCTGGGCTTGATCTTCCCTACACAATTACAGACTCTATACTCAGACATAGTGAGCCTGCTTTTATGAAATGCAGAAGATCCAGTGAGAGCTGTGTAGCAGTATATGGGGGGGGGGGGAAGATGGAGCTAGTATTTTTCCATCTATGAGCAGCTTTAAATGCTGAGCAGGGTTCAGTATTCAACTCTTCTCAGTCCACATTAATCCTGATGTGTAAAAATTCATACTTCATATATATATAGATCTATATGCATATATATATATATATATGTATTTGAAAATGTATGTATGTATACACACATAACTATACACACATATACTTTTCTCCAAGGATTCAAAATGACATGCACAGTTACTTGAGAGAAATGAATAAAATGCTGGTATTAAAAAAGTATAGATTTCCAGAGTGGAAAAATAGGATGAGTTTTAGTTGTTAAGATCTGATCCCTAATGTAACTATTTGATGGCTAATCTTTTTGATTGAATCTGTATTAAAAATATTAAGAAGAATAAAATCTGTTTGGACCTAAAAAAACAGCATTTGCCTGTAAATACTAGTTAGTATACTGAACTGGTCCATAATTTATTAGTGGAATTCTGTTTCCAGTGGAGTTAATGCCACTTCCTAATGTGCCTTCCTCATTCCCAGTAAGAATAAAATGCAATATTGCCTTTTATAGTAGAATGTATTGGGCAGGAACAATTAGTATCTGAGAAAGAATATTGATCTTTGGGGGTATTATGCATTATTTAGGTGATTCTTGAAGTGAACATGGCGTACTGATAAGAGATATAGATAAACTGAAAAGTTGATAGATTTTTGCAGATACTGCAGAATCAGCCACACACATATATTAATTTCTGGTTAGGTTCTGTGATGGGCAGTGGAACCTATTCAATAGCTGAAAGTTTAGGTTAAGTGTAGTATAAAATAATTATCCATAATGCAATATGTATATGTATGTGTGTGTGTGTGTGTATATATATATATATATTTTTTTTTTAAATTTTCAACATTATCTTTTACAGTATAGAGTAAGTCTCTAGAAATATTCCATCGAAAGATGCTATGACCTGGATTAAGTGATCAGTTTTGACAGATACCACTCATAGGTAGGCGCACATTGTCTAAGAACAACACTAAAATATGCCACATAGCATAATCTTTTTATTTTTAGATTTTTCAAGGCAATGAAGTTAAGTGACTTGCCCAAGGCCACATGGCTAGGTAATTACTAAGTGTCTGAGGTCGGATTTGAACCCAGGTATTCCTGACTCCAAGGCCAGTGCTCTATCCACTGCGCTACCTAGCCGCCCACATAGCAGAATCTTGCAACAAGCTCTTGTAGGTTTCAAGAATCTCAAATAAAATACAATTTAATGGAAAGCAGTGAGTATAGTAAATAATTTGCAAGAAAATACCCATGTAAATAGAAGAGTTGATAGAAAGTTCTTCATTATGCAAACATGACTGAATGTCACATGTACGTCAGACAAAAACTGAAGAAAGCAAGATATATAAATGCAGGGTGTTCTGGATACATCAATGGGAAGAAAAATGTTAACATTTCAGGAAAAAACACATTCACCCTCTGAATTTTATATTACAAATGACAGAACAACATGTTCTTCTGGAGAAAAATTGGACAAGTTATACTTTTAATCAATTTTTTCCTACTGCTAATGTTACCTGTATATTCTCTGTGTCTTTATCTTTTTTCTCTTATTTTTAGCTCTTTATTTAAAAAATATGGGAGAAGTCAAAAGTAAAATGCATGTTAATGAGTTATAGTCACTGCAGGCATTCTTGTTTGTAGTGGTAGATGAAAGAAAAGGGAAAAGTTTTGAGTAAAAACTAAGGTTACAGGCAGAATGTTCAAGCATAGTTTGTTGCTTTTTGAAGTAGTCAGCACAGTGAATTGGAAAGCACACTGGATTTGGCAGTTGATTCAAATTCCCGCTTCAGAATTTACTAGCTGAATTGTTGTTATTCAGTTATTTCGATCATATCTGACTTGCTGTGATTCTATTTAGGCTTTTCTTGGCAAACATATTGGAATAACTTGCCATTTCTTTATCTATTCATTTTATCATGAGGAAATTGAGGCAATTAGAGTGAAGTGACTTGTCCAGCATCACACTATTAGTAGGTGACCAATGCCAGA
Source organism: Macrotis lagotis (assembly GCF_037893015.1). Lineage (NCBI taxonomy): Eukaryota > Metazoa > Chordata > Mammalia > Peramelemorphia > Peramelidae > Macrotis > Macrotis lagotis. Next base: position 162,192,973 of record NC_133663.1, on the reverse strand, counting down.
TTAGAACTCAGGTCTTACTGACTATTCAGTCACCTATCTACTGTACCACCTCGCTGCCCTACCAGCTAAACCTTTAATAGCTCTGAGGACCAATTCCTCATCTATACAATAGAGTTACCAATATAAGATTATATATAACCTATATATATTATGTATATATATATATATATGTATAAAACCAATTATATATAACCAACATAACTAGCTAGGTTATAGGTTTCTGGTTTTGCTCTTTTTTGTTTGTTTTTGCTTTTTGGTAGGGAAAAGTATCAAACCTTATAGCTCTATATACATACAGAGCATTACTGGCACTGGTCAACAGAAAATCATCTAATGAGAAAGAGAAGTGCAACAATTTTGGATTGTGACTTCATTGACATTGAAACTCTACACCAGGCAATTAAATCCCTTTACAAATGTGGACCTTCAGCTGCTCAGCAACTTAGAGATGTGCCTGAGACACCAAGAGGTCATCTAGGTAACATGTATCTGAGGTAGCAGTCTGGTCTTCCCGACCATGACGTTGGTTTTCTATTTATTTTGCCTCACTACCTCTTTGAAATAACTATTTAAGGTGAAAACACTAAATATACCTTCATAAATGACCATTTAAAAGAATCTGACTCCTCACCAAACTGTCCATTTTCTCAGTCATCTCTGTGCATAATATAATATGAATTTCCTTAAAGATAGGTACTGGCATTATTTTCAAGGGACTCAAATTTTCATGGAAATTAGTTACTACTGAGAATCCAATAAGATAAATTATATTTGTTAAATTATACTATTTGCTTAGAATGGTATTACTTCTATAGACCTTGAAGACACATTTCAATGAAACATAAAGCACAAGATATTCCTGATCAATATAGTTAGGGAAGTAAGAAGTACACATCAATTTTTTAAAAAATCATCTCATTTAAAAAAAACAAAACAAAAAGGGGCAGGTAGTTGATGCAGTGGATACAGCACCGGCCCTGGAGTCAGAAGGACCTGAGTTCAACCTCAGATCCTTAATGATTACTTACCTGTGTGAACTTGGGCAAGTCACTTAACTCTACTGCCTTATAAACAAAACAAAACAAAAATTATCTCAAGTTAATATAGTACCAGTGAATCTAATGAAATTCAGCAAGCATTTATTAGGTGCTTACTATGTACAAAGCCTAGAGAAAGCATACTGTAATCTATGGATAGTCACCCTTGAGTCAGAAAGACCCCTTCAAGTTTCACTTCTGCCATATTGATAATGTGACCTTGAGTAAGACATCTAACTTCTCAGTGTTCCAGGTAACTCTCTAAGATTATTAATTGCAAAGAAATTACCAAGGGAAGTTCTTTACACTAATAAAATCATGGGTTTATATGATTTAGAGCTGTAAGAGATATGAGTCCACTGAGTTCTAGCTATTCTTTCTACTGAAGAGAAAACTGAAGCAAGAAGTCCAAAGTGTAGTACAAAAGAAAATATACAAAGTTGCTAAGAATACAAGACTCAATCAAAATTGTCCTTGATCGCTAGGAGTTTAGATTCTTTTGGTGGTGGTGGGAACAATATGTAAATCAATAAGCACATTCATTCATGATCATCTGGGGAGAACACAGCTTTAAATGTAACTAGAAGACATTAAGGACAGACATTAATGAATAATCAGTAACACCAATATTTGCTTATTATATGATGAATCATCCCCCTGGACATAGTGCACATGGATTCTCTCCTACCTGACATGTCTTTGGAAGGGGCTGTTGGGTACAATGAAAATAAAGAATGTAGAAAATCTGGTTCTGGAAGTGAGTTGTCAGGAAACCGATACATGAAACATAATTGCTCTTTTCTATGCCTGTATCTTCCCATACAAAGTCATATCCCTTGTAGTATGCCAAGCTCAGGGAAGTTTTAATCCATACATGTAAGGCTGAGAAATATTTTCATTTTGTTCCAGTATAAACAAAGAGAGCATTTCTACCTTTTGTAGCTTAACTTTTATTTGCACCTGAAATTTAACCCATCTGAAATTGGACTTTCCCACTTCTTCCTACGTCAGTGTCCCTCCTTGATTCGTTACTTTAATTGTCACTACCATTCTCCCACTCACCCATTTTGGACTCCCTCTCCTTTGTCCCCTATTCAGTCACCTTTCAAGTCATGGTTATTTTTTCCTTCCACTTTCTCCGGTCCAATCTTTCCTTTCCATTTCCAATGTCTGACCCTCATTACTTCATATTCTCATATGAACTACTGCAACAGCTTTCAAATTGATCTATTCAACTTTAGTCTCTTTCTTCTCTAATAAATTCTGTATACAAGGACTTGGTTAATCTTTAAAAAATAGTTCTGGTCATATGATTCTGCAGATTAAAAAAAAGAAAATAAAATGTCTTCTTGGTCACTTTTTAGTCATATTTTTAACCTCAGTTACTCCCTAGAAAATTCATTGTATTTGGAGAAAAATCAGTAAACTCTGGAAATCTAGCACTATCTAAAAGGTGAGCTGGATCAAGAAGACAAACATGATTATCAACACTAACAGATGAGAGTGTTGTATAGTGGAAAGAGGACTTGATTTACTGAAAACAGAACTTTGGTTTGAATGTTCAATCTGGTACCATTTTTATCCAAGTGATCATGAGCAAATCATTTCACTTCCAAGGGCCTGTGGTTTTTTTTAGTAGTAAAATTCTATGCATATGATAAACTTTTATGGTATGTATCATAAAATAACTTATTTTTGACAGTATCTATGATTTCATCAGGCTAGGGAGCTCCCAGTAATGAATTCTCTACCAATTCAGATGGGCTTTTATGATTTTAAGAGAGTTATGTGAGGTACTCAGTTTAACTGACTCACCAAGGGTATCACAGCTGGGATATATCTGAGCCAGGACCTGAACCCAAGTCTTTCTGATTTCTAGGTTAAAGCTCTAGCCTCTGTATCAGAGCTGTACTGATTATGCCCAGATCCCAATCTGGTAGAAAATATGACAAACTATAACCTAATCTGTATGAAAATTGATCATCTTATCAAAAGTCTGACATAATTGGGAAGTTTTTGGAAATCATCTTGAAGGTTCACCCCTTTACTGAAGATTAAAAAAGTTAAGATACTACTTCCCCACAAAAAGAAATTGGCTAATCCCAGGTTTTAAAGATGAAGAAAATTCACCTGAAGATCACATCCTTGTGAAAGCACAATTATTTGGAAATTTGGATACTGTTACTTTTTTTTAAGGTTTTTGCAAGGCAATGGACTGTGACTTCTGCAAATTTCTTGTTTAATTTCTCTGTCTCTTCTCTTGTGGCTAGGATGTCCCTTCAGCTAATGTTTTAAGCACAAACTATCTCCTTTTCTTATCTCAGGCTCATCCCTATCTATTACCTTTCCTCTTAATCTCAGAATGGAAAAAAATGAGAGCATTGCAAAAACTCAACAATTTATTCTAGCTAACACTTGAATTGGAACATCCTCCATAGTAGCCTGGGCAAGGGGTCATCCAATATCCACTTGAAGCACTCCTAGAGCAGCCCATTCCACTTGTAAATCATTTTCATTTGGAAGCTTCCCCCTAAGCATCATGTACTTTATGTAATTTTTGGTCATTGAGCTTTGTTCAATTCTTGGAGACTAAGCAGAACAAGTTTAACCTCTTTGCTCCACAATAGCACTTTAAACATCTGAAATCATTTTTCATATTATTCTTAAATCTCTCTTCTCTAAGTTAAGCATCCCTAGATCCTTCCACTGATGCTTGCCATGGCATGGTTTCCAAATTCCCTACTCAATCTGGTTGGACCTTTTTAGGTGTGCTCCTCTTTGATAAAGTTATCTTATAAATGTCATTTCTATCACAGCATACCATATTTCAGATTTCCTGACTTGGTTGTGGTATACTCAGAATAAACCTTCTCTTATCCAGGAAATTGCATTTCTATTAATGCTGTACAAGTGCAAATGACCTTTTTAGTCTCATATATCATACTATTGACCTGTATTGAATGTTCAGACCTCTAAAGTCCTTTGGGTTTTTGTGTATTTATGTTGACAGCTATGCTCTTCTCATTTTACACCTGTGCAGGTGATTTTTGGAATTCAAGTATAATTTTTTTTAGGTTTTTGCAAGGCAAACGGGGTTAAGTGGCTTGCCCAAGGCCACACAGCTAGGTAATTATTAAGTGTCTGAGGCCAGATTTAAACTCAGGTACTCCTGACTCCAGGGCTGATGCTCTATCTATCTATTGAGCTACCTAGCTGCCCCTCAAGTATAATTTTTAAAAACAGTATTTATAGCACTTGAAAGTCAGCAAAACATTTTGCAAATATTATTTTAACCTTATAACAACTTTTGGGAGGTCTGGTTTATAGATGAGTAAACTGAGGCAAGTGTCTTGCCCACAATGACTCATGTGGTAAGTTTATGAGGCTGAATTTGAACTCATCAAAACTAATCACTATAAGTTTAGCCCTCTATTGTGTGACCACTGAATTCTACTTTATTATATTCAATCCATTTTTCTAGACAGTTGAGATCCTTTTGGGTCATGATTCGTATTTGCTAGTACCTAAAATTCAATGTCTGACCCTGATAGCTTGAAATTACTAGGGGAGGTCTGGATGTCCTCCCTAGCTACTCTATTGTGTCCTATTGTGTGCATTACAAGTACGCTTTTATATCTGTTCTTTTATTCATATACAGATTATTTCTAAAAGTTTTAGTTATTAAAGCTTAAAACTGAAGTAAGAATTTTTGGTCATACTGTATATCTTCCTTCTCTCATTCACTGAAACCTGCCATTTCTTTAAGGATTATCATCTCTGGCAACTCTTTACAAGACTAAATGTTTTTTTCATCTATTCTTCCTGATTTATAGGAGTAGAAAAAGAGTGAGTTGCTCCTTATTCCCATTGCCACTTCTGACTTTGCTCTGTCATCATCATATAGCAAACTTTCCTTTGAATTTTATGCCATTCAACTTCTACTCGAAGTTGTCAGTCTTGTTTGTGGTCATCTTGTGACCACTAGGAAACTCTTAGAATTATATTATCTCAGAGCTGAAAGGGGCTTGAGAGGTCCAGTAGTTCAGTCTCTCATTTTAAAGATGAGGAAACCAAGAGTTGAAGTGGCTTAGCCAAAGTTGAACTTCCTTAATTAACTTGATCTTGCTATATCTAGACTATGCTTCACATTCCACCTAGCCATCTACCAAGACACTGGGGTCCATCTGGACCATCTACACTTCCACCATTTCTATGTCCTAACCACTTCTTGTTCTCTTAACAAAAACCAAATCAATATTATCATTGCTACTGAAGAGGCCAGGCAATAAGATGTTCTATGGTTCCATCTGCAATTCAGATCACAACTGAGCTACTTTACGTAGTGTTTTCCCCTGTTAGAATGCAAGCTTCTTGAGTGCAGAGACTCTCATTTTTATATTTGAATCCAAAATGTCTATGTAGTGTTTACAATATTAAAAAGTTTTTAATAATTGTTTTTCAATCCATTCATTCATCCATCCCAACATTCATTTATGCTTTATTGAAAATTAAGACCACTGGAAATGAGCTTACTCAAATTCTTACTCCATATCCCATTATTTCTTGTTATCTTTCCATATGATCTCCAGTTCTATGGTATGAGATGGTTTTCCTCCATTTTAAGGCCAATCCTACCACCTGTATGCCTGATTATTTCATTTGGGACCATGTTTCTTCTGTAATTACTTCTACCTTTTTAAACTTCACTCTCTACCTTTCTTTTGGTTTTGTATCCTCCAATGGATTCTAATCTATGGCAATCTATGCAGTTTATTTTACCTTCCATAGGTGGGTTAATATTTTAGATTATTAAGTACCACTAAAATCAATACAGATTTCCAAGTCAAAGAAACATAAATAAAAGGACTATAAACATAAAATAAAGGACTATACTACTCCTCAGTCTCTTTTGCTGGATTTTCATCCAGGTCATGCCTACTAACTGTGGATATCCCAAGCTCCAGTCTCATATTTCCAATTCCTTATTGTGTGCCTAAAACTGTGGATCTCTTTAAAATCTTAAAGATTCCACCGGAAAAACTGAACACATTATCTTTTCCCCAAAATATCTACTTTTTCTAAACTTTCTTATCACTATCAAGAGCACCATCATCTTCCAAGTCACTCAGATTCTCATTTTAGATGCTATCCTCATCTCCTCCTCATTCTTTCTCATTGTCCTGTTCTCCTGCCATTTCTACTTTCTCTCATATGCTTACTATTGACAACACCTTGTCTCAAGTTCTCATTATCTCATATCTGAACTACTGTAAATACCTGCTAGTTGTTCTCTGAGCCTCAAGTCTCTCTTCTCACTCTAACCTATCCTCCACTCTCAGAGGATGGAAGGTAATCTTAGAGGGGAGAGGTGGGAAAGTTCTACAGAAAGGTTGTTTGAGTTAGAATATGCTCCATTATGCTCCATCAAGATCAAATTAATCTTCATAAAAGACAAGCAGGACCATGTCGCTGCGTCTTCTCAACCTTCAGTAAATTCCAGTAGCTTCTGATTATTACCTCCAGGATCAAATATAAAATCCTCTGTCCAGATTTTAAAACCCTTCATAATAAGATCTCTTTCTACCTTTCTATTCTTCTTACATTGTACACTCCCTATCCCCAACCCTCCAGTTCAGTTCATGCACTCTATAATCCAATGGCAAGTCCTCCTTCCTATTCTATATAACAAGACACTCAATCCATCAACTCAGGGCATTTCACTCTGACTGTCATCTATAACTAGAACTCTTTCCCTCCTTATCTCTTCCTCTTGGTTTTTCTGGCTTCCCTTTATTCTTAGTGCCTTCCCTTTGAGACTACACCCAATTTGTTCTGCCCATATCTTGTTTGTATATAGTTTTTTCATTCTGTCTCCTCTACTGGACTATGAACTCTTTGAAAGCCTGGACTTTTTTTTGGCCTTTCTGTATATCCTCAGCACTTAACATAGTTCACAATTATTAAGCACTCATTGACTTGACTTGAAGGATGGTGATAAATGCAATATGCATTTAGTAGACTGACAAATCAGAGTTGTAAAAATTTGATGGCTATTAAATTACAGGGTTTAGAGTGAAATAGATGTAAGCTTAGCTGAGGAAAGATTTCAAGATCCAGTTTACTGTGAAAATTGCTACAAAATGAAGTTACTAACAATAACATATTTTGAAAAACACCCAATTTCCTAACTGCTAATTTATAAAATAGTCTGTAATCCTTTTTCAGCATGGTATTCATTGAAAATTATGTTAAAATGTGGAACAAAACAAGAAAATATAATCATTATTTGTATGCTGAAATAATAAATTATGCCATAAGAATACCTGATAGCCAACTTTAATCTATTAGTTTCTAGGGAGTTGGAAAAAAACCCTTAATACATCTTATATAATTACATTTCTCAAATAGTTAAATTATCATATTAAATATTATTCAGGAGTAATTTTTATTTAATCAATGCAGTTATGTTAATTTGTCATTATCATTAATCACTCATTGATTTACCAGGGGAATAATAATAAAAACCCATGATCTCAAATGTCTGTACAAAAATGCCCAAAGTTGAGGCTATAAACTAGACCTAGAGTTCCACCTTAGAGATATCTCTGAGATTTGGTAGGAGGAAATTCATGTCTAAGTCATGACTCTCTGGATAGGTTTACCTTGTTCAAAAGAAAACAAGATAGTAAAAGGAATATGGGGGAGGGTAGAGTGGTTAATGCATATTGAAAAGGTACATTCATGTGAGAAAATCCTGGAACCAGAGAAGAGAAGCATGATGGGGAGTATTTGGGTGAAGATCAACAGAGAGAGAAATAGAAATGACTTTGCCACTGGAGAATACTACAACCACCCAGATGAGAAAACAGATGAAGAGTTTGTGAGACAGAACCTAAGTCTGGTATAAAGATGTGTTGGGGGACCAGTTATTTGTGAGAGCTCTCTCTGCCAAAAGCAAAGCAGCTAATAACTTCCTGACTTGTACAGTCATAATTTCATCTTTGAAAGGATGGTGGAACAAACAGAGGAATCTTAGTATGGATTCAATTCTCACTAAGAGGGAGGAATTGATTGCTGGGGCAGAAACAAAGAGAACTTGCGTGTGTCTCTGTGTGTGTGTGTGTGTGTGTATTAGAAAACTATAGGGAATTCAAGTCTAGGCTGATGTGTACCTAGAGTGGTCAGCATTTATATAGTGTTTTAAAATTTGCAAATTACTTTGCATATCATTTATATATCTTTTACCCTTACAACAACCTTATGAGGTAGTTGCTATTAATGCCACTATTTTACAGATGAAGAAACTAAGGTTGAAAAAAAGTCATATAACCTGTTTTCGCCTAAAATTCAGTTCTATCTGACTCCAAGTCCAGTGTTCTGTTGCATTAACCACCTATCTAATGTTTGTCCTTCATTTTCAAAGAAGACCATGACATCAGGGAGGTGATGCCATGACAAGCATGTGAACTAGATTTGAGTGAGGGGGATGCTGTTTAAGTCATCAGTCTCACTATCTCTTCCAGAGTCATCTGGGGTCCAGGGACTAGATATGATTCAGGATGAGTGGAGAGGGCCCTGGATTTGAGGCAATCAGGGTTAAATGACCTACCCAAGGTCACACAGCTAGTAAGTGGCAAGTGTCTGAGGCCAGATTTGAACTCTTGTCCACCAGAATCCAAGGCTAGTGCTCTACCCACTGCACTATTTAGCTGCCCAGACACTTATCTAACGATGAGATAGGATCCCATGGGCTAGAATGCATTAGGGAAAAGTTAGCCCAGGACTAATGGCAAATGTTCAAGAATAAAAGTCTAAAGACAGAAATGGAAACAATTCCAATAAGGGGAAATCAGGAATTTGTCTGAAGCGATCAATGTGATGGTACAGGGAACTTACCAAGCGACTTAATATTTTTTTAAAAAAGTAATGTACAGAAAAGCACATCACAGACCTTTCAAAGTAGTGCCAGGAATACTAAAGCTCAGAATAAGCTGACATTTTCAAGCTAAGTACAACACAGTATGCTATTTTTTTGTTTTGCTTTACTCTGTTAGGATCAAAGAAGGGATAAGACTTTGCTTGGGGTTAATAGGATAACATCTTTAAAAAGGAGTCAAAGCTGTTTAGTTGCCACTTTGATCCCCCCCCCCCCAAAAAAAAGACCTTTACCCTGGAAAACACAGAACAAAAATGACTGACAGGGAGCTGATACCTAAGATAAGTAAGGAGATAGTAAGGAACACTGAGCAGTCCTTGATGAATGCATATCTCCTAGTCAAGATGAACTATATACTCAGGTACTGAAAGGTAGGATGATTGCTGAGTCACTGTGATTGATATTTGAAAGGTCCCAGAAAACAGGTAAGAGGTACCATTCAAATAGAGAAAGCTGAATGTTGCCCCAATTTTCAGAAAATGCAAGAGAAGAAATTAAATTATAGGTTAGTGAGCTTGGCTATAGGTTTGTGAGTCTTGTTATTTCCACTTTCAGAGTTTTCTCTTATACATCTCCTTTTCTTCAACCACACAATAGCCTCTCTGGGGAAATCCTCATCCTCTTACATTTAGAATTCTGTAATAGAATCTCCTTGCTTCCAACTCTTGTCCATCCTCTATTCAACTACAAGCTGACAATAGTACACACATATTCCCACCACACCCCTCTTACCCAGCTCTTAGTCAATAAACTTGAAAGGTTCCTTATTATTTACTGGTACAAATAAAAAATCATCTGCTTGTCCTTTAAACCTGACCTCTCCCTACTTTTCCAGTCTTCCTAGACTTTATTCTCCATTGCATATTCTACCTTTACAGCATTAGCTTTCTTGTAGTGTCTTGCATACACACATACATGCATTTTTTTAATGTAATGCCATCTTGACTTTCATTAGGGAGACAAAAGTCCTTTTGCACCCTACCAGCTTTAGATCTCACTTGGTATTTGATGCTAGAAGTGGGAGGAAAAAATAAACAAATAATATATATATATATATATATATATATATATATGTATAATCTTAATTGGATGTCCTTGCCTTAAATCTCTTGGCCACTTTAAATCATTTTCCACAGAGTCACCACAGAGTCAAAGTGATTATTCAAAAGCTCTAGTGATCCTTTATTGATTCTAGAATCAATTACTGTTTCATCTTTTTCTAATACTTTAAAATTTATGTATTTATTTTTTTGGAATATTTATAATTACTAGTACATGAATATAATTTATTGGGCCCAGCTAGGTGTAACAGTGGATAGAGCACCAGCCTTGGAGTCAGGAGGACCTAAATTCAATCTGGCCTCAGACACTTATTAATTACCTAGCTGTGTGACCTCAGGCAAGTCACTTAACCTCACTGCCTTGCAAAAACAAAACCAAAAAATTATTAAGAAATAAATCACATGTAATGAAGTGTTTTTAGATTTTTGTTTTTTATTGATAGTGTTTACTATCCAAACATTTTTGAGACCACTGCACTAGACACATGTGTTTTCTGTCTTCTTCTGGATTAAAATTTCTGGATTAAAGATCTGCGATTTTTCTCAGCTCTGACACCTGACACCTGGCTATGTGATCTTAAAAAGTGACAACTCTCTTAAGATGAAAAATTACAGTGGAAGTAATGATATTCCATAGTATTTGGAAATACCTCCCTGGAAATTCCCTATACCAGTGAAAGCACAAGTTCAGTCCTTAACCTTGTGTGTCATATCCTACAAAGGAGACCTGAAAATACAAAACCAAAAATAAAACAATCCTCACCTTCAATGAACTCATGGAAAGGACTCTGTGTGTGTCTGTATGTGTGTGTGTGTGTGTATACACATAAAGATAATTTTGGAGATAGAATTATTAATAATATAACATTAAAACTTACTGATCTAACATTTTAGAATTTTTAGTCAACTCCATACCCCAGATACAGTGAGGCACCAGAAGTCAATTATTACAAATAATGGCCTATTGAAAATCAACCAAGAATCAGAAAGATAAAGATGGAATTTGTGAAAGGTAATTCATCCTATATTTTGTAGTAAGCAGATGGTTGAGTTTGGTGTGACTGCCCAAAGGCCAAGTAGAGAGCAGGGATTAAATCCTAGATTGAAATTTTGGAGGGATAAAGTCAATTACCCAGAAATGAGAGAATGTGATTAGGGGTGAAAGTTTCTTGGGCCAAAAGTATCATATGGAATGAGGCAATATAGAAACAGAAGCAAAAACTGTAGGTCATGTATAAATGTCCCATTTGGGAGTATGTTTTTGGAGATAATGAATTTTAAAACTTGTCTTGATCATTCTGTATTTTTCTTCAAACTATCAATTGTGTCCTTCATTGCAGTTTACAAATATAGCCAGATGTTCATCCCAGAGGCACATATACTAATTGTTTTAATTTTCTTACATCCCACTCATTTCTTAGCATCGTTTTCTTTTTGCAAGGCAAATGGGGTTAAGTGGCTTGCCCAAGGCCACACAGCTAGGTAATTATTAAGTGTCTGAGGCTGGATTTGAATCCAGATATTCCTGACTCCAGGGCCGGTGCTCTATCCACTGTTCCACCTAGCTGTTCCTTTAGCATCTGTTTTAAGAAAGATTTTTATTTATTTTGAGTTTTACAATTTTTCCCCTAATCTTGCTTCCCCCCCACCCCCACAGAAGGCAGTCTGCTAGTCTTTACATTGTTTCCATGGGATACATTGATCTGAGTTGAATGTGATGAGAGAGAAATCATATCCTTGAGGAAAAAAAAGTAGACATAGAAAATTACATAATAAGATAACTTTTTTTAAAATTAAAGTTAATAGTCTTTGCTTTTTGTTCAAACTCCACAATTCTTTCTCTGGATACTGATGGTATTCTTCATCACAGATATCTCAAAATTGTGCCTGATTGTTGCACTGATGGAATGAGCAAATCCATCAAGGTTGATCACTACCCCCATGTTGCTGTTAGGATGTACAGTGTTTTTTCTGGTTCTGCTCATCTCACTCAATATCAGTTCATGCAAATCCCTCCAGGTTTCCCTGAATTCCCATCCCTCCTTATTTCTAATAGAACAATAGTGTTCCACAACATACATATACCACAGTTTGTTAAGCCATTCCCCAATTGAAGGACATTCACTTGATTTCCAATTCTTTGCCACCACTAACAGGGCTGCTATGAAATTTTTGTACAAGTGACATTTTTACCCTTTTTTCATAATCTCTTCAGATATAGACCCAGTAGTGGTATTCCTAGATCAAAGGGCATGTACATTTTTGTTGCCCTTTGGGCATAATTCCAAATTGCTCTCTAGAAAGGTTGGATGAGTTCACAGCTCCACCAACAATGCATTAGTGTCCCATATTTCCCATAAGTCTTCTAACATTGATCACTATCCTTTCTGGTCATAATGGCCAGTCTGAGAAGTGTGAGGTGGTATCTCAAAGATTTCTCTAATAAATAATGATTTAGAGCAATTTTTCATATGACTATGGATTGCTTTGATTTCCTCATTTGTAAATTGCTTTTGCATATCCTCTGACCATTTGTTAATTGGGGAATGAATTGTTATTTTGAAAATTTGACTCAGTTTCCTGTATATTTTAGAATTGAGTCCTTTGTCAGAGATACCAGTTGTAAAAATTGTTTCCCAATATTCTACATTTCTTTTGATCTTGGTTACAGTGGTTTTGTCTGTACGAAAGCCTTTTAATTTAATGTAATCAAAATTATCTCATTTGTTTTTTCATGATGTTCTCCATCTCTTCCTTGGTCATAAACCTTAGCACTATACAGCCTGGTTTCTGACCTTATCACTCCAAAATACTAAGTTTAATGTTAAATTCAATGACATTTTTATGATGCTCATTCTATCTCTTGACATCTGTACAACATGTGAAAAATTAACAACTCCCTTTTCATGAATACTCTCTTCCCTTGGCTTCTATGAATACTTCTTGATTATCTTCTTATTTATCCCCTTAACCCTTTTTAGTGTATCATTGATATCCAATTTGGCCATCCCATAAGTCTCTCCCTCATTATCTCTATTACTCATATTCTCAGTTTAAATGAGTTCTGTTCACAAAAGATGTCTATCCAGCCCTAATCACTCTCTTGAACTCTAGCTCCACATTGCAAGCTGCTGGGCCCATCAACCTCTCCAACATGGCATATCCCAACAGAATTCATTAACTTTCTAAATAAACCTACTTTTATTCTTAACTTTCTTGTTTGTGTTCTAGTCACCCAGGATTCATAATCTGAGGTTCATCTTTGTCTTTTTCCTTTCTTTCATTGTCCCTTTCTAATCAGTTACCAGATTTCATCCATTTATCTTAAAAAAAACCCATCTTTTGCATCTATCCTGCTCTCTCTACTTTACCTTAGTTCAAATCTTCACCACCTTTTACCTATCCTAATGTATTTGCTGTTAGTCTCCCTGTTTCTATTCTCTTCCTCACCAATCTGCCATGCAGTACTGACCATGTCATTCTCTTCCTTAAGAAACATAGCACCTCTCTTGTTTTTAAGCTGAAATGCAAATGTTTTTTCTCATTTTAAGCTATTCTGGTCTCAGTCTGACTTGAACCAGTTCCCTGGCAGTTTTGGTTTGAAACTGAAATAAAATAAGATGTCAAAACAGGACAAAGACCCTAAAAAAAACCTAAAAAAAACAGGACAAAGACAAAACAGGAGATAGAAATTCAAGGATAGACATTGAAGTGGCCTTGAGTTGATTCATCTGAATGAAGATCCCTTGCCTGAGTACCCACTGTGATCCATTAGCCAAATTTCAAAACTCCTCATGGCTACTCTATATACTTAGGCAATGAAGAAATGATGTCAGCTATCTCAATCTTTAGTCCTCTAAGCCACCCAAGGCTCAACGAATGTCTTCATACTTTTAAAGAAAAGAAACCCTGAGGACAAGGTTAAGATATTACTCCTACCATAGAAGTATTATGAAATCTTTCTCCAACTTACCTTTTGCAGACCTGTTTCACATTGTTTCCCTTCATACACTAAACAATCCAGTCAAATTGACCCAGACCCATTCCCTCAATTAAAATTTCATCTCTCATTTTCATGCCTTTGCTCAGGCAGTCTGACACCAATAAGCCTGGAATATACTTCCTCTTTACCTTCTCCTATATAATGATGATGATGATGATGATGATGATGATGATGATGATGATGATATGATGCAATATGATTGTAAGGTCAATCTAAGTCAGTTCCTATTTGTGATGCCAAATACAAGTCAGATCAGTCATGACTCCAATCCTGCCAACAGGAGCCAAATATAAGTCCTTATCTAATCAAGGGGAGCAGGATGTTTCAAAGAAATCCTACCCTCATTGCCAATTACAAGTTCAGGAAGTTTTAGCCTCAGATAAATAGGTACATCAATTGTGAAGTAGGAGCTCTGGGAGCTTTTTTCCTCTTCTCCTGGTTGTTTTATAGGTTCTTTAATCAGAGAGATCAAAGGAATGCTGTGGAGACTTGGAGAGATTTATTCCTTTTATTGTATAGCATTGGTGGTGAGAGGCTGCAGGGTCAAGTTCACACATAAATCTATTTGCATAGTCCATGTTTGCTTATCAATTCCCCAAGTTCCTATTTTGCTTCTCTCCCTTGTCTGGTCCTCTTTATGTCTGCCATTACCAGCTATCCACTCTGCCCGTGAACATGGTCTGCCCCTAGCCTGGACATATATAGGGGCTTAGAACAAAGATGGTATAATGCCAAATATGAGGCATATAAGTATCATAAACTATAAACAAAGTATGTTACTAATTACTCAAATTCCATATAAGGACATCTGTCTTGATTATATAACTGTTATGAAGTTAATGCCTAGATATGGGTCTTATGTTTGGAGAGCTGAGAGCCACTGTGATTAAGGAGGATTCATATTCCCACCCAGAACAAATGTTTTACCTTAAATTGATAATATAATACAACATGATATATGGCATGGAAATATAAATGAATAATAATGAGAATAAAAACATATGTGCAGGTTTCAAGAACATCATATATATATATACATACACATGCACACATATGAAATCTTTCAGGATTTTACAAAGAACTTTACATAGAATATTTGATCCTTACAACAATCTTTTTTAGGTATAAATACAACAGATATTATTTCCCTTATTTTACAGATGAGGGAAAAAAAACTCAAGAGGGGTAAAATTATTTTCCAAGGTCACAGAAGCAGAATTTGAACCTAGGTCTCATCAAATTCCAAATCAGAATTGCCAATTTCCTATGGTTTAGCTTAAGTAACAATTCCTATAGGAAACCTCTCTTGATCTCCTCTGATGTGGTCTTTTCCCTTCCTCAAATTATCTTACCTTTTTTTTAAATTTAACCTGTCTCCCTCTACATTGCTTGAGGACAGAGATTGTTTTATTTTTATCTTTCCTGAATCCCTAAAGCTTATCACAATACTCAGCACACAAACACACACACAGACATATAAATATACATATATATATATATATGTGATGATGATGATAATAACCACATTTCAAAAAGTGAGAAAATATGGAATTGATAGTCAGATATAAGATGGGACTGAATTCTTAAAAGACTCTCCTCTGAAAATCCCTTTTATCCTCTAAATGTATATTTTATCATAGATATTAGAGAGAAGAGAAGACGAGCACACCACCAGGGTGGCTAGTGGACTAAAGACAGAATAAAGAACATGAGTGACTTTTCTTCCTGATTTGCTATGATTCATTCTTCATGAATTACTATGAATGACCCCATCTTGGAGCAACCTTGTACAATAAGCACATTTCTTTGAAATCACGAAGATCAACATTTCATACAGTCCTAATTGTCATAGTTGCTCCAATGACAAAGTAGGTCATGTTCCTTTTCACTCTAGTCCTCCCTATTTCCACCACATTCCCAATCCTCCCTTCACTTTCAAGATCTTGGGAACATGGAAAGCCAGCTTTGAAGTCAAGAAGAACTGTTTTCAAGTCCTACCTCTCTGAATCTGAGTTAGATAATTAAACTTTTTTAAAATTCTCAAGAACTGGTGTTTAAAACAACTTTCTAAGACTAAAAAGTGGCAGACTAGGTATTAGTGTGCACTTGTAGAGAGAGTTTCTTAACCAGGAGTTCCACGTAAATTAAGTCAAATAATATATTTGGTTAAAAAATTTTTTCCTTATGGACTAAGGTCATTCAACCAGAAGAAAACTTGAGAAATTATTTAGTTTATTCCCCCCAGCCCCATACCCCCATACTGTTGTCAGGAGGAAGGTTTTGACCTTGGGCAATCCACTTGACCATTTTGTCTCAGTTTCCTCATCTTTTAAGTGAGGATAATAATACTAGCACTACCTAACTTTATAAACTTTAAAACACTATATAAATGGATATTACTATTTTTATTCATAGATTTGTGGTTCCACCTTTATTCCTTTTTTTCCATTTCCTTCAACTCAATTCCCCAGTATTCCATTGTGTTCTCTAGAATTCCTGTTTCATGGAAAACAAACTTGCTTTCTTTTTAAATCCTTTCCTTTCTCATTCCTTCCATCTTTGTACTATCTCTGAGACCTAGCTCCTTCTACTCTGGGCACCCTTTCTAGCAATGATTGAAATGTAATTCATTCTTCCCAATTCATTGCTCAGATTTGGGGAGTTAGAATATTCCTTGCTCTCAATTGCTACTTCAAGGTTCTCCCTTTACCAACATCATTTAGTAACCTCTTTTTTGAATTTCACTCAATCGCCTTTGAGGTTCACTTTACTTTGAAGCACCACCTAATCAGAATTTTGGTATTTTTTGTCTACCAAGCTCTAAATACTCCACTTTTTTCCTTAATGAATTTAGTGCATGGCTCACAGTCTTTCCTTCCCAACTCTAGCCTTCTTACCATAGGATTTTTTTTAGTTTGGTTTTTTTTTTTTGCAAGGAAAATGGGGCTAAGTGGCTTGCCCAAGGCCACACAGCTAGGTAATTATTAAGTGTCTGAGACCAGATTTGAACCCAGGTACTCCTGACTCCAGGGCCGGTGCTTTATCCACTGCACCACCTAGCCGCCCCTTACCATAGGATTTTGATATACATACAGCTATTACTTAAAACACTCAAACTTCCCAGTTCCTCAATATTCATTTATCATGACTTACTTCTCCATCCCATTTCATTTTTTTTAGGTTTTTTTTTGCAAGGCAAATGGGGTTAAGTGGCTTGCCCAAGGCCACACAGCTAGGTAATTATTAAGTGTCTGAGACCGGATTTGAACCCAGGTACTCCTGACTCCAGGGCTGGTGCTTTATCCACTACACCACCTAGCCGCCCCAACCATTTCATTTTTATAAACAAAATAGGTCATACCTTGATCATGCTATCACCCACAAATGCACTGCTTTGACCGTCATGAATCTGACTGCAATCTATTGTCAGTCCACCTTTCCCTTAGTTTTAAAACCTCAAATCTTTTTCTTCTTCTTTCTCTTTTCCTTCCATACCTTAGTTTTTCTTCAAGCCATTCTTTTATGGAGTTATATTATTCTTCCTTCTCCATTTTGACCTCATGGTATGTCATTTCAACTCTACACCTTTCTCTTCTCTGCTACCTTCTATCCTCTATCCCACCACTGATCTTGCCTTGCCAACCACCAGGCTTTTATTGCTCTTACTTCTACTGTTCTTTTTCTGTTTCATCTGCTGAACAAAGCTGAAGAAAATCAGAAGACAGTACTGACTGGGTCTACCACATAGATTTATATAGTCTCAACTGAACCCTCTGTGTAGTAAGGAAATATTTTTACACCATTCTAATTAACTTCCTATCTCACTCATTTTAGTAGCTTGTCCAAAACTTGTTATTCCTCTTCAACCCTGCATGCTTTTTCCTTTCCCCCCATCCTTCTAAGATTGAGAATCCTGCCTCTTATCTCAATGGGAAAAATGAGGCCAGTCCATGAGACCTCATGCTTTTTCCTTCTTTGTCCTCACATCACCCATATGCCTTCTTAACTATCTCCTTCTTCATCCCTGTCTCAGATGAAAAGGTGTTTGGGAAGATATGAGTATGATTATGGACAATATGGAAATAGAGGACGAGAGATTGAAGATAAATGAGAGTAAAAATAAAAAATGAGGACAATCTGTTGGAGAAGGAGGGATAGAATGGGATCACCTGTGCATGTAGAAAGGTTGACTTTGGCAGATCCTCAAAATCCCTTCCCTTCATTTGTCCATCTCAAATAGCTATTGTTCTATAAAGGAAGGCTACCAGAAAAAGATCATTTTAAATTAATGTCTCCATTTCTTTTCTTTTCACACTCCTTATTTTGACTTCTAATTTTATCATCCAACTAAAACTGCTCTCTCCAAAGTTTGATAAGGACAACCTCTTAATTGTCAAATTTAATGACCTTTTTACAATATGAATCCTTCTTGACCTCTTCTCAGCCTTTGGCATGTCAATCACCATCTTCCTGGACATTTTATGGTTCTGTGACATTATTCTTTCCTGGAGAAGTCCTACTCCTAGTCTGTCTCCTTTGTTGGATCTTCATCCAGGTCATGCCTACAAAACTTGGTTGTCCCTCAGGTTCTGTCCTTGGCTCTTTTCTTTTTTTCTTCTAAGCTACCTTACATGGTGATCTCATCAGCTCTTATCAATTCAATTATCATCTCTATGAAAATGATCCTCAGGTTCATTTTTCCTGTCCTATCCTCTTTCCTACCCCCCAATCTTGCATCTCCAAATGTCTATTGTACAGCCTGAACTGCATGTCCTATAGATATTTTAAAACTCTATGTGTCTAAAACTGAACTAATTGTCTTTCTACTCAAAAACTGCTGTCTTCTGACTTTCTATTGAGAGATAATTCTTCTTTCACCCAGGCTCACAAACTAGTAGTCACCCTTGACTCCTTATTCTCTTTTAATACCTATATCCAATCTATTTTCAAGTTCTGCTGATTTTACCTGACCCTCTGGTACAGGTCCTCATAACCTTCTACCTGGACTATTAAGAAGCCTACTGGTTGGTCTTCCTCCTTCAAATCTCTCCCCATTACATACCATTCTCCAATCAGTTGTCAAATTGATCTTCCTAAAGTGAAGATGTAACTCCATCACTCTACCATCCCCACCCCCACTCCCCTTTTCCCAACTCAATAAACCCCAGTGGCTCTTTCCAGGATCAAACATAAAATCCTTATTTGGTATTCAAAATCCTTCACACTCTGCCCTTGCTTGGACATCTTTCCAGTGTCCTTAAACCTTACCCTTTCCCTTCTATCCTCATATACTTTAGAAAACAATGAACTGGCTTCCTTGATGATTTTTCACAAAACACTCCTTCTCCTGCCATAGACAATTTTAATTTTCTGTCCCTTGCCTAGAAGTTTTTCCCTTCCTCACTTTCACCTTCTGGCTTCCTTCAAGTTCCACCTAATTCACCATCTTAAAAGAGAAGTCTTTCCTGACATACATATATATCTTCTGCATATATCTTATTTGGACATAGTTCTTTTCATGTAGTTTCTCCCATTAAACTGAATTCCTCGAGAGCAGAAGATATCTATTGCCTTTCTTTGTATTCCCCAGCCAACAGCAAAGCATCTAGCAGTAACAAGGGTTTAATAAATGCATAATGACTGACTTCCCTCTTATGTTGAACTTTAGTATCTCAATATTATAACCAGGTTCCATTAATATCTATTTTTAAATATATTTTCAGTAGATACTGCAGTATTATGTTAAAAAAGGAAGAAGTAAAGTAAGCCAATTCTTTAAATTTTTTTTGCCATTTTAAATGTCTAGGAACCAATCATGTCTGCTTTTTCAATGTATTTTTTAAATTCTATATGATAATTGAAAACGCTCCAATCA